>NC_086015.1:98512500-99137500 GCF_028858775.2 Pan troglodytes
CTTTTGAAATGATATTATCTTAAGAAAAATAAGAAGACAAAAGGCCTAAAAATGCTAGACATCTAAATGTTTATGTGTCTAAACAGCACTAGGATTTAGACTAGTTTCAAAACTTTTCCATGTACCAAATCCCAAGACTAGGACATAGTCACTGAACTGTTTGAGCACTAACATTAAAAACTGGATGAATACTTCTTATATCCATGAGTTTAGTTACATGATTTCCTAAGTGTAGAAAAGAAATATACTTTAACAAAAAAATTCAGCACATAATTACTTCGCAAAATTAAAATTTATTGATTGGTATATATAAAATCCCAAGTAAGAATCAATATTATCATAATATAAAAAGCTACGATTTAAATCTCAAGACAGACTATATATAGATATATCAACTTATATAAGTATTACAATAATAAATATTCCCATACTAACAAAACTAGAATAATAAATTTTAAAAACCAATAAAAGTAAAGTTCTAGTACCATATGTACTTGGAAATGCCATTCCAAAATACTCTAGTATTAAATTAAAGTAGTTAGAAATAATTTTCTGCCAACATGAAAATATGTCAAGACTCAAGATATCATCAAATAAGACACGAGGTCTGGAGCAAAAGACATTTTTATAATAGCAGATGATCAGTTATTATTATAACTTACACTAAATACTCAATTTTCTTCTCTTCCTTCCCCTCCCCTCCTCTACTGTTTTATGTAAAGAGGATACCCAATAGTTAAAATCAATTTGTATAGCTTCGATAAAAGGCAATAAGCTAATTTAACTAAAAACTTGGGTTTAGAGAACTAATGCAGTTTTTAAAAAATATTAGAATATTTAAAAATTGATGAATCAATCATAAACACCGAAGATATTACAGGGTATCTGATTTACTGATCTTAGATGTTTGGGGGGAAAAGCTGAATTGTCTTTTTAGACGACTTCAAATGAACACTGGTTACAAATAATCTTTTATGAATATTTAGAAAGTTTGCAAGTTTATAAGATAATTCAATTCTTCAGTGACTGACACTGTAATAAAAATATTTGTATATCTAACTATGACATAGGGGATATAAATAGCTGCTCTTAAAGCATCAGCATTGACTCAAGGCAGCATTGACTCAAGGCAGACAACTTTGTTCTCTGACTCCTCATGAGTCAAATGGAGACAATCATGCCTCTGCCTGCTTTTTTCACAGGAACAGAGGTGTCCTCACACTCTTGTCAAGTATGCACCAGCAGGATGGGATGTAAATCAAACTTATGGAAAATATATTTTTGTTTAAGATTCTGCTAAGCTCCTGCTTCTACATTATTCTAACTTCTATAGCTAAGAGCCATTTGCTTCCCTTTTCTAATACTAATGAAACACTAATCCTATCTCAGAACTAAGAGAATGCAGAAGTTTCTAGTATAAAACTCAGCAATTTAGAATTGTCAGTTCTATATTCAGTAATATTCTGACCTTTTCGCTCCAGTTTAATTGAGTTCCTACTACTACTCTTCTAGTTGTGAGAAACTAGCATCACTGCCTCTGAAAACTGTCAGAGACAAGTCCTCTGCTGGTTTTAGATATGGTAACTTAAATAAAAATCAGTGAGTATTGAAGCAAGTAGTATATTTCAAGAGGATGAAGTTAATAGGAATGAAATGCCAGGAAGGCTTATACAATGTTATGTCTGGAAAGCAAAAAAATTTACTGTAAGTTTGGAACTACAGGATGAACTACAAACAAGGTCGTAAGAGAGAACTGAGTAGTAAAAACATGTCTAAAGACTAGAATCAAGTCTGTGTTAGTGTACAAAATCAGAATCTGATTAAGTATAGATGTCAGTCGATCCTGATGCTCCAGCAGCGGGAATGATCAAGATGTTCTTTTGGCCTAGATAATGCAAACTTTGCCAGTTGTCCTACCTTTTGAAGAATTAGGAACATTGGATGGGGGTTATTTCCAAGCCACAAATAATCTTAATCTATCAAAGAATATAGTAGTCAATCAAGTAAGTATCTGCATTCTTATTCTTTCAAATCTTAAAATATGGCCGCGAAAGGCAGCAGAGATATTAAAAAATGAAGGTGGGGAAGCAAAAGGAAGTTTTGAGTTTTGACATAGGGAACTTTTTTCCTACTTGACTCTAGTGTCTAAAACAAAGCAATAGCTCAATATTTCATAAAGATTGGTTGGTGGAACAATTGATCAAACTGGATGACAACAGAACAGAAAACCAGGAGACCCCAAAAGTGATATAAAAATAAACCATTCTGAATTGGGAGTAAAGTGAGCTTTCCCTTTGAAACAATGAATGTATAGCTATCCAAGTTTATTTGCTTGTCAAGTCACAAACTAGAAAATGTGCTCATGGGGAAATTGGTATGTGGGTATGGGAGTTTCATTTACACACACACACACGTAAGAAAGGAGACAATAGAAGTGTACATCAAAAAACTGAGTTCTAGAACTCAGAACAGATCAGGAGATGGGAAAATATATACACAGAAGATAGATAGCCAGAAAATGCAGAGCAACGTCTACAAGGTCCTATAGCAGGTATTTTAAAAGAGTTTTGTTTTGATAAGAACACATGAGATCTACCTTCTTAATCAATTTGAAAGCGTACAGTACTGTTAACTATGAGCAGAACGTTGAACAACAGAACTCTAGAAGTGACTAGCTTCGGTAACTGAAACTTTATACAGGTTGAAGAGCAACTCCCTGTCTTCCCCACCCTCCAACCCCTGAAAACCAATATTCCAGTTTCCTCTTCTAAGAGTTTGACTATTTAGATACTGCACACAAGTGTAATTATGCAGTATTTGTCCTTCTGTGGCTTTTTTCATTTAGCATAATGTAATCAAGTTTCATCTATGTTGTCACATATCTCAGGATCTTCCTCTTCTTTTTAGCAGCAGAATAGTCCATGGTATGTATATATCACACATTTTTAATATTACTTCATTCATCTATGGACATTTAGGTTGCCCCTACATCTTGTCTTTTGTGAATAATACTACAGTAAATACGGTAGTGCAAACACCTCTTTGAGATTATAATTTCAGTTCTTTTGGGTAAATACTGAGAAGTTTGATTGCTGGAGCCTATGGTAGTTCTATTTTTAATTTTTTGAGGAATCCCCATATTGCTTTTTACATTATGCATCTTTTTACATTTCCACCAACAGTATATAAGAATTCTCTTTTCTCCACATCCTTGCCAACACTTACTATGGTTTCCTTTGTTTAATAATGGTCATACTAACAGATATGAGGTTATGTCTCATTGTGGTTTTAATTTGCACTACCCTCATGATTAGTGATGTTGAACATCTTTAATATACTTGTTAGACATTCGTATTTATTCTTTGAAAAAATGTCTGTTCAAGTCCTTTGCCAATATTTTGAAATGGGGACATTTGTTTTGTTTTCCTTTGTTTTGCAATTGATTTGTAAGAGATTCTTTGGATATTAACTCCTTCTCAGACTTACGGTTTGCACACATTTTTCTCCCATTCTGTAGGTTGCCTTTTCACTCTGTTGACTGTTTTTTTTGTTTGTTTGTTTGTTTTTTGTTTTTTTTTGTTTTGTTTTGTTTTTCGCAGTGCAAAAGCTTTTCAGTTTGACAGAGTACCACTTGCCTATTTCTGCTTCTGTTTCCTGTGGTTTTGGTATCATGTCCAAGAAAGCATTGCCAAAACCAATGCCATGAAGCTTTTTGCTTATTTTAATGTAGCAGAAAATCTAGTTTTCTGTAGTACTAAAAAAAATGGAAACAGTATTTCGAGTGTTCACCTTTCACAAATGGGCCTATTGGAAACTAGGGATAGAGAAAATCTCTAGAAGATGAAATTAATAAAATATATTCTTCTGGGGTATTATGGAACTCAAGAATGTCTCTGAACAGTCAAGCTTAAAATAACTATTTTCTTAAAGACATACCAAGTAGACAGTTAAGATGTATTTCCCTTCTTCAATACTGATTTTATGACTTTATAGCAAATCCAAATTTCATATTTGATGTATACACGAGGTGTTCCTTCCTGGAAGAGGGTCTACAGAATAACTGTAAAACATCTATCTTTTTATTCTATCAATCACCAAGAGACAAATTATAAAGAAACAAAATAAGAGTTATGTCCTTGATCATATGGTTTAATATGCATGCAGGGCACTTTAAATTTCGTTCTGAAATTAAATTTGAACTTTTTTTTATTAGTGGATTCTCAACACTGCCTCAATTACACCCATGATCCAGCTTCATTGGGTTGTATTCCTTGGATTTTTCATATGCTTTGACAGCTCTGTATCATCTTCCTGGAATGCTTAATCTATCTCCCCTCCCTTCTTTTTTTATTCTTCACCTGGAAAACCTGTAGACTTCAATAACTACTTGGAATTACATTTCTTGACTTGCTTATTTAGGACACATTTTTCACTTGGATTCCACATAAACTTGTGAATATTTATTCGCAGCACTTAAAAATATGCTACAGTTATCTATTTCTTTAACTAGACTGCAAGCTATTTGAAGGTAGGGACCGTGCATTATTCCTTAATTTTTGTATCACGAGTAACTTGCTCAATATTTTACACAAAGAAAATGAATATTAAGTGCTTAAATATTTGTATTACTTGTTTGGCATGGAATTTATATTTTCCATATTGAGATAATATGTGTTACAAACAACAATTTTAAAATTAGTTTTGTCCCTTTTAGAAATGGTCCTTGTGATTAAAAAAAGATTAACATAATTAATTTCCCTCTCATTCCTTTATTTACAGGTTATCTGTCACCTTTCTTTTGTAGGGAGCTTGTTTTGCTAACTTTTTGCAGATAGCTGAAGAGTATCTTTTGAATACAATAATTTGTACCTGAGAAAAAATCAGGAATTTAAGTGCAAGATTAGAAGTATTGCAAAAGGTAATGTTGGCTGGATACAAAAAGAGGAGACACCTTTAAGCGATATTAGCAAAGAATTGACAGTTCAAGGAAAATTATGGAAAAAAGGGTCAAAAAGATAGCTGGATCAACAAGTAATTCTGCAAATTCAACTCTGTATATTTAGAAGATGAAGGTGTGATAATAATACACTGAAATCCCAAAATATTTTTTCTCTTCGATTTTGTTTAGATTATTATGTATTAACTCTATTCAATCATCAATATGCACTAAGCACCTATTGCAGGCAAGGCACTTTTGTGGGCACTAGGGATCAGGCAGTGAACAAAAATTTTGGTTCTTAGTAAACTTACCCTGTAATACAACTTAATAGTACTTATAAGTAGATCTAAATTTTAGGCAATTTATATTCTTAACAAATTTTACTTATTCTTAACAAAGAATAATTTTATTGTGACTTACCTAACAATATATGAGTGTACAAATTCAACAAAAATAATATCAATGAGCAGTCATATACACACACTTGGCTTAAAAGTAAACATTACCAATGAAATGGGAGAGTTCCCTGACCCCCTTGCAGGATTTATGACAGGGGTGTGGCTCGTTTGCTCTGTCGTTGCACACAGACCCCTTACAGGAGGGTGAGCATGCAGACCAGCAGGTGCAGGAGCTGGAGTGAGCGCTTTTGGGCTCTGGTCCCATGGTAGCATCCAGGAGTCTGTTACAATTAATACTTTTATAGCAGTTGCTATCTGTGGATGACCAAGTGTTAGACCAGCTCAGGGGAAAGTCACAGTGACAGCCTTTTACAGTCTGTCCTCTTGGTACCTGGGTCCTTGTCCAGCCTCCAGGAAGAATAAGATAACATGAACTTGAAGGATTGTGAATGTGGGGATTTTACTGAGTGATGAAGGTGGTTCTCAGCTGTTTGGATGGAGAGCTAGAAAGAGGATGGAGTAGGAAGATTATCTTCCCTTGGAGTTCCGTTGCCCCATGGCTGATCTCGTCACTGACCCTCCCCAGCTGACGTCCTCTCTATGTTCAGATGATCCTCCTTTTCTCTCTTTCTCTGCTGTGCCACTCTGCTGCTCTGCTGCTCTTCTGCTGGTGGAGTCTGGGGTTTGGAGTTTAGATGGGGTACAGGTAGGTGGATGTGGCATGTCAAAAGGCAACATTTGGTCATGAAAACAGGAATGTCTGTTTCCATTTAGGACTGTGGGTTTTCAGGCTTGAGGGTGTTGCATTTGCCAGGGAACCACTTCTACCCAGTATTTCCCTGCTTCCTGTCCATATCACCATCTTCGAAACTTTTGTATTTTCTTGCTTAAAGGGAATTGAGCAACACAGTTACAAACCTTCTTGCTCTCTCCCTCTTTTTGTTTTTTTGGAGATGGAGTCTTGCTCTGTCACCAGGTTGGAGTGCAGAGGTGCAATCTCGGCTCACTGCAACCTCTGCCTCTGGGGTTCGAGCAATTCTCCTGCCTCAGCCTCCTGAGTAGCTGGAACTACAGGCGCCCGCCATCACGCCCAGCTAATTTTTGTATTTTAGTAGAGACGGGGTTCCACGCTGTTGGCCAGGATGATCTTGATCTCTTGACCTCGTGATCCACCCACCTCGATCTCCCAAAGTGCTGGAACTACAGGCGTGAGCCACCGTGCACGGCCAAATCCTCTCATTTTTATTAAGAAGAAGAGGCTATGATCCCGGGCTTTGAGAAGAGTGACACAGAATTCACAGTTATGCCACATAATTCATTTGCTTGTGATTCTGCTTTCTTTCTTACTGTTATGGGGGTTACATTCAGCTCATAGAGGTTGCCAGCAGTTCCAGGCCAGGTGGCTCTCTTCATAGGCACAGTCATGTCATGAGACCTCAGTACAGTAACTCTGCAAACTGATAAATTATGGTACACAATAGTCAAAGCCAATTGCAGAGAGCATTGAGACTGTGTATTTATGGCCTGATCAAACTAGAAATGGTAATTTCATTCTAGTATTAATTGAAAATTCAACGTTTACAATTTTTGTCTATGAATAAGTAAGAATTTTTCTTTTGATTTTTTTCTGAGACAGTCTTACTCTGTCTGCAGTAGCTGAAGTATCATGGCTCACTGCAGGCTAAACCTCCCAGGCCAATCTATCCTCCCATGTCATCCTCCTGAGTAGGTGGGAATTTTGTATTTTTTCTAGAGACAGGGTTTCACCATGTTGCCTATGTTGGTCTCAAGCAATCTGCCTGCCTCGGCGTCCCAAAGTTCTGGGAGCCACCATGACCAGCCTGAATTTTTCAAATTCAGTAAAGGAAAATGGCTTCCAAATAAGAAATATACATTATATTTCTTAAAATTTGTCAAGTCCTCAGCATTAGGACAATGCTAAAGATAATGAACTTTTATAATGATGATAGTTTACCTTGCTACATTTTAATGGCATGGCCTTTTTTTAAATGAGTCTTAGCTAGAGGCAATTGCAGGATTTAAAATGAGTTTAGAAAAAGATAATCTATGTCTTTCATTTAAACAAAGCAATCATAAATAAATAAATAAATACTAAAATTGTAACCTTTGGTTATGTTGAGTCTTCAGTAATGCCACATTCTCCTTGTGTTGAAAATTCTGCAGTGTGCTGATGATAAGTTTTATTTTGCATAAGATTAAAGGTTTTTCACTGATACGTAAATTTATTTTCCATCTCCTGCATTTTTAGTCTATCTTTAATCAAATATTTTTGTAAGATATCAAAGCATAAAATTTCAGAGCAAGTTATAAAAAATGTGTTTTTCACTGATATTCATGTCAGTTATCTTTTACATAAAGATGGATTCCTATTCTGTCATTTGTAAATTAGAATAAAAATTTCTTACCTGTATATATTGCAAGTCAGTAGCAAATGGAATATCTGAACTTCTTTTTACCCTTCAAATGAAATTGATATTGCTGCACAGGTGCTGTATGATTTGTTGACTAATGCTATAGCATTCATATTTGATTTCCCAAAAGTTTAACATTTTTCTAGAATAAAGGGGAAGACCAGCATGTATTACTCAGTTATATGATGGTCTTTCTATAATACAAGGTATAGGTTTTATACCTTAACTCTATAGAAATGCTAGTCTAAATCACCAATACAAAATATACTGTCTAAAATAACAAACAGTAACAACAGCAATAATATGAGTATTTCACAAAAATAAGTATCATGAAGCAAATAATTGTGAATTTCTGGATTATTGGTTTACAGCAATACAGAATGAAGTACATGAAATACTACTTAATATTACTTGAAAGCTTGAAATGGGAAGCAAAGAGTATAAGTTCAGCTAAAATAGCTCTCAAGAAGCAAAAATGCTCATTACTGTGAAAATACAAGAGAGAAGTCTTGGTAGAGCAAAGAGATACAGAAAAAATTATTTTAAAATATGGGAGCTTTAGGCAATCTTTGAAACTCATTACTACTGGGGAAAATAAGGGAGTAAGACATTTTGGAGACTAAATAGTGAATAAAATAATAATAATGAGAGGAATATTGAAGAACCTTTAAGACAAAAGAGACTAAATATCAAAGGATGTAGGAAACACTTACCAAAAATTAAAAAAAATGAACATGGAAAGAAAGAAATGAATAAAAGATACCATAGATAAAACTGCAAAACTTCATTGCCAGACTAACAAAAGAAGATGAACATGAATCCTGTTCATAAGTAGACAGAATATTTAATCATTTATGCAAAGCAACAAAAATAAAACAAAAAATGAAAATTAATGTGCCAAATGATAACATTTTTCTTAAAGAAACCCCACGAAACTGAAGCAGCTACAAAGTAGCACACTCTAAAAGGAAATACATGTTTGTGAGCACACTTCTGGGGATATTATTTAAAAACAAAATATGAAAGATAAATTTTAAAACTGATAATGGATTTTTACAGAATAGAAGAAATGAAGCAAGAATTAATTGAAATAAGAAACATAAATGGAAGAGAAACAAAGTGTTCTCAGAAAAGAAGACAAAATTATGATATACCAAAGAGAACATAAAGTATTATGAAAACTTACCTTCCTAAGAAGGAATAGTTTTTTTTCACTCTCAAAATATATTATGGAAACGAACAAAGTGATGTCAAATGATCTAGAACTAGGTCCTTTTCTTATCACTCTATCACTTTGTATTGATGGATAACTCATTCAAATGTTCCAAGTCTTATTTTCCTTTTCCAAAAATAGTAATTGTTTTCTTGTATTTAGTAAAGGCTATTATATTTTCTAAGTTGTTTTGTAGCTCTTTTATCATTTAAGTTCAATCACTATATAAAAATTATTATTGTTGCTTGTCTGCTTTCCCCAGCCGTTAGTTTTAATTTATCCATATGCTTAATTCATTATGTCTCTTTCTACATTTTGTTTCTGTGTCTCCTTCAAGAATAAAATTCAAGTTGCCAACTACAGTATAAAACTGTGAGGCATTAAATCAATGGTACTTGAGAACCAGAATAGTTCTGATATAGGTGATGGTCATTAAACAAGGTCAGGCTAGTCACATATCACCTGATTATTTTATTTATGGAGAAAATAAAGCTGAACAGAAGCATGTGTCCACTTGGCTATGGAAATCAAATGGTAATCCTAGAACTAATGTGGGGAGTCATCAAAGATATTAATCTGCGGAAGGAGGAAAAGGCACAGACAATTAGACTACATTTTACAGTAATTGAGTAAATGTCAGTTGAGTGAATTGTCCCTGACATTCACTCAGTTACTATAGCTTTTGACAAGGAATTTCAGGATATTTCTCCCTGTGTTCATGTCCCTTTATCAAGCAAGTGTTTTTATAGTTTCAATATTACATGGAGAAAATTTTAGCAGTGGCTATTTTATTTCTTGATTAGTCTTTTGAAGCTGCAAGTTTATTCAAAATTTCTGTATGGTTTAATGGATCTTATTGTTCTGTATGACTTTGATATTTGTTTTCAAGCTAATAATACACATAGCTCTTAAAATAAAAATGTAATACAAGATACGTTTTCCCATCATCATTTTTTGTTGTGTGCAAGTTTGTATAAATATGCACTCTCTTTGAGTAAAATTTAAAGTAAATTGCTTCAGAAATAATCAACTATAACCAAAATTATTTAATAACTATTCACAGTTATGTGACACAAATCAAACTTTTTTTATAATCTTATTTGACTTAGTTGTAAGTATTCACTAAAATTACTTACAAGCACATTGATGTTCAGTTCTGAACTGTGAATGTGGCTTACTGCAAATGTTCCTCCTACTTATTCATAGTTCAATGAAGATGTCACTCATAATTCCATACTATTTAATTTTGTGGCAAACATGCACAATTGGTTTTGTTTATTCCATCTCTTTCTTATTTATAAAATTAAATAATCAGCTACCATAAAAAGTGGTGGAGATATATAGTTCTGCGAAGACAAAAGAAAACAAAATTAAAAGAACACATTGAAGTATGGTAATATAATTACTTTCTCCAAGGAAGGTAAACTAAGTTAGAAAGAAGGTCAGTGAAGATGTGCTATGTGGGAAAGTGCTTTCTTGGTGTTTACCCTTAATGACCAACCATTACAGGCTTAAAGAAACAATTTTACACAAATACCTCTGGGTAAATTTTATCTTAAAAATCTAACTTTTGTAATTGTGTTAATGGCTTTAAATTTCCTTTGAAGCATAGTTTTAATAAAATAAGCTTCTAGTTGATTAAAGTAGAATAATCTTCCCCCTCCTTATAAAATCAGTAATAGCCACAGTATATCTATTGAAATTAATATTTAAATCCTTTTGGAATTATGATCACTGTCTTTGTGTATCTGTCTTTGTTTCTTTTTGGCTCTCTCTGCATCTCTGCCTAAATCTGTGTGTCCCTTTCTTTCTCTGTTTCTTTGTCTCTCCCGCTCTGTTTCCTCCCCCTTATTTGTCTTTCATCTTCTCTTTTTTTTCTCTATCATATTTTCAAGGTGGGAAGTTGCACTCAGAAAGATCAGACTAGTTTCCTATTTAGTATGGTCTTTGGTTTCGAGTCAAAATGTGATGAACCTGGTCATGTATCATTGAGCAACTGGGAAATACTAATGTGTGGAGTACTGTAAAAGGTCAGAAAATAGAGTAATTTAAAATCACTTTCCTCTTACTGTCATACATGAACAAAGTAAAATAAATCATTAGTTGAGCATATGTGTGAATAAATTTAAACTAGTTATTTTGAAAACCCATAAAATTCATAAAAGCTTAATGAAACGAAGAAAGTCTATTAACCCAAAATACCACCAGAATTCATTAGAGATGATTAAGCCTCTCAGACAACAGATAAATGAACCAGTCTCAGTATGAAAAGTGAAATGTGTGGGAGAGAATCTTAGTTCTCTCTCCCAACACTGTTTTCACTCTCATTTCATGTTCTTGAATAGAGCAGTAGAGTGGATACAAAAGGAATGTTAATTGAAATATTATTTTCTTATTCTACATATTAGAGCTTTTGGAAAACAAATGAGAAATATCTAAGGCATATAATTTACTTCCTTTAAAAAATATGATAGTTTAGAGTTAAGTTAAATCCAATTAGTGAGTTGATAATCTCTGATATATTTATTAGGTACATTTTATATTATTTAGATCTATATTACTTTTAAAATTACATTAGTATTTGATATCATTTGGCTCTGTGTCCCCACCCAAATCTCATCTTGTAATTCCCACGTGTTGTGAGAGGGATCCAGTGAAGCTCCCTTAATTCCCACGTAATGTGAGAGGGATCCAGTGTAGCTCCCATAATTCCCACGAGTTGTGGAAGGGACCCCTAGGGGCCAGTCTTTCATGTGCTGTTCTTGTGATAGTGAATGGGTCTCACAAGATAGGACGGTTTAAAAATGAGAGTTTCTCTGCACAATCTCTCTCTTTGCCTGCTGCCACCCATCTAAGATGTGACTTGCTCCTCCTTGCCTTGCACCATGATTGTGAGGCCTCCCCAGCCATGAGGAACCTGTAAGTCCAATAAACCTCTTTCTTTTGTAAATTGCCCAGTCTCAGGTATGCCTTTATCAACAGCGTGAAGATGGACTAATACAGTATTGAATAATATCACATACATTCTCAAATAATAAATTTAACTTAAAATTTTTTAAAATATAAAAATGAAATGTATTATTGTAATTTCCAAATTTCTAACAAAAAAGGGCATGACTAAGAATTAAGCTATTTTTGAAATTAATTTTATCACTACGTTGAATGCTATCAGAATTAAAATGATAGAGAATGAGAGAGGAGAGAGATGAAATATTTATGAAGTCATTTCAATTAGTTGCACTTCATATAAATACTACTTAACAAGTGGTGTTACATATATTATTTAGAGCATATTAGTTTATTTAATGCAAAAATTACATTTTAATAGCAATAGTATAATTACATATAGTTTTCAGCATCTACATTAAGATGTAATCCATGTACCATAAAATGCCATAAAATGCAAGAATTTAAAGTGTATAATTCAATGCTTTTAGTATATCCTAAAACACTTGTAAAACAATCACCACAGTATAAATTTAAAATATTTTCATCTTCTTTCCAGGAAAAAAAAAAAACTTCCCATTAGCAACCACTCTTCACTTCCCTCCCTTACTTATACAAATGCTAATCTTTACTTCATCCCTACACAATTGTGTTTGTTTAATTTTCATAATAATGACATCATATACTAGGTGATCTTTTGTGACTGGTTCTTTTTATCATAATGATTCCAAGTTTCATACAAGTTGTTGAATGTACCTGTATTTCATTATGTATTAATGTGGACTAATATTCCATTGTATGAATATGCTATGACTTATTATCCATTTTTTAGTTGATGGACATTTGTGTTATTTCCACTTTTTGACTATTATGAATAATGCTGTTACGAACATTATGAACAAGTTTTGTGTGGACATGTTTTTGTTTCTCTAGAATAGAAACATAGGAGCAGATGTCCTGGGTTATAAGGTAACTCAGCATTTAACCTTCTGAGGAACAGACAGTTTTCCAAAAGTCAGCACTATTTTACATCCCCATCAGTGAATATAAGGGTTAAAATTGTTCTACATTCTTGGCAACAGTTGCTATCTATGTTTCTGAAGATAGTCATCCTAGTGAGTCCAAAGTGGTATCTTACCATCATGTTAATTTGCATTTTTCTAGTGACAAGCAATGTTGAAAATTATTTTATATACTTTTTACCCATTTGTGTATTATCTTTGAGAAAAGCTCCATACAAATACTATGCCATTATTTTATCATTTTTATTTTTAATACCTGTTGCTGACTTGAAATGAAGCTCCAGTGTCATTATTAATTGGATTACCTGTCTTTTTTATTATTGAGTTGTAAATATTCTCAGATATTTTTGATATTTATTTGTCAGCAAATATATGATGATTGGATTTGCAAATATATCTGTGATTGTCTTTCACTTTCTTAATGGTATTATTTGCAGTACAACATTTTTAATTTTGAGATACTCCAACATAATGATTTTCCTTTCAACATATGTGCTTTTGGTGTCACATCTAAAATACAATTGCCCAAACCAAGATCACAAAAATTTATTGTATGTATCCTTTTGAAATTTCTATAGTTTTAGCTTTTACATTGACATCTATGGTCCAGAACTCATATCCCCCTATGGTGTAAATAAGGACCCAACTCATTCCTTTGCATATAAGTGTATATTTTTCCCAGTACCGTTTTTTGAAGAGTCTATTATTTCTCCATTCTTACTGGCAACCCTGCCGAAAATCAATTGATTTTAAGTGTTAGTTTTTTGTTGTCATATGTTTGTTTTCCTGGACTCACAATTCTATTCCATTTCTCTAAATGCCTATTCTTGTGCCAGTATCACACAGTCATGTTGCTCTCATTTTGCAGTACATTTTGAAATTGGGAAGTGTGTGTCACCCAACATCATTCTTTTTTTCCAATATTATTTTGGGTATTCTGCATCCCTCCCATTTCCATTTGAATCTTAGCATCAACATGTCAATTTCTGCAAAAAGAGAATCTGTGATGTTGTCAGTGACTGCACTGAATGTGTAAATTTGAGGAATATAGCCATCTCAACAATGAAGAGTCAGTGTTCTGGCCCACTAACATGAAATGTTTTTCCAATTGCTTAAGTCTTCTTTAACTTCTTTGAAAAATGATTTGTAGTTTATAGTATGGATGTCTTATACTCCTTTGTTACATTTATTCTAGTGTTTTATTATTTGGTTGATCCTATAAGTAGAGTGTTTCCTTAATTTTGTTTTAGGATTGTTCATTGATAGTGTATGAAAATTAAAATGGTTTTGTATGTTGATTTTATATTGTGTAATCTTGTTAAACTTGTTTATTAGTCCTAATATCTTCCCTCTCTCTACGGAAATTTTAGAATATATAAATTTATGTTATCTGCAAACACAGAAAACTTTATATCCTCTTTTTCAATCTGAATATCGTTGGTTCATTTTTCTTGCTTAATTTCCCCAGATAGAATTTTCAATACAATGTTGAGTGGAAGCGGTAAGAGTGAAAGAAAGCGCATTCTTACTGTCCTGATTTTAGTAAGAAAGCATTCGGTTTTCATCATTAAGCACGATGTCAGCTGTACCTTTTTCATGAATGTTCTTTATCAGTTTTAGGAATTCTCTTCTATTGCCAGTTAGTCCAGTGCTTTTATCAAAAAAGGGTGTTGGATTTTGTCAAATGTTATTTTATTTTAATGATATAATTCTGTGGCTATTGCCCTTTGTTCTATGGAAATGGTACATTACATTCACTGATTTTCATGCTAAACCAATCTTGTACTCTTTGGATGAAACTCACTGGATCATGGCATATGATTCCTTTTATGAGTTGCAGTATTTTTAAATTTAATAATCTGTTGTTGAGGAGTTTTCAATCAATATTTAGAAGAGATATTGATCTATAGTTTCTTTTCTTGTGGTGTATTTTCCTAGTTTTAGCATTAGAACAACACTGATGCCAGAAAATATGAGAAGTATTCCATTTTCTATTTTTGGAAGAGTTTTTGAGGATTTATATTAATTCTTCTTTAAATGGTTTAATTCTCCAGTCAAGTCAGTCCAGTCCTATGCTTTGCTTTGTGGGAATTTTAAGATTAACTAGTTGAATAGTTTTACTTGCTAGAGTTCTATTCAAAACTTTATTTCTTCTTTAATTATTTTGATAGTTTACATTTTACTAGAAACTTTTTCGTTTTTAAATATTATCTAGTCTTGTAGCATACAGTTGTTCAAAATATTCCCTTTTAATTATTATCTTTATCTGTAAGTAATATCACCTTGTTCACTTCTGATTTTAGTAACAATTCATTATTTTATTGACTTATATAGCTAAAGGTTTGTCAGTTTTGTTGCTGTTCAGAGTCAACTTTTGCTTTTGTTGGCTTTATATATTAAAAGTAATATATACTATAATAAACTTATTTCTACTTTATCATTTTTTCTTCTAAATATTTAGAAATTAATTTGCTGTACATTTTTAAACTTTTAAGGCAGATGTTATGTTATTGATTTGAGATCTTGTTTGTTAATACAGGCAATAAAACTTTACATTTCACTCTCATAACTGTTGGCTACATACCATATGTTTTACAAGTAATTTTTTCTGATTTTTTAATTTTTTTGTGACTTCTGAATTGATCCATTGGTAATTCAGAAATATGTTAATTTTCATATATTTGTAAAATTTCTAAATTTCCTTCTAATTTTTAGTTTCATTCCATTGAAGGAAATTGAATTAATTTTTAATTTCATTAAAAAATCATCAAACAACATACTTTTTATGATCTCAATCCCTTCATATTTACTAAAGTTTGCTTTATGGCCTTTGTCATCTTAAAATGTCTGTCTATCTCTGGTAATATGTTTTATTAGGGGCCTAATTTGGCTTGTTTTTATACAGCCACTCCAATTGTCTTAAATTTGATATTTGCATGGTAAATATATCTTCCATCATTTTACTTTCAAACTTTCACTTCTTTGAATCTAAGTTGTGTCTCCTAGAGTCAACATTTAATTGTGTTTTTAGAAAATAATAAGACTAGTATCTACATTTTGTTTGGATTGTATGATACATTCACCTGTATTGTCGTTATTGAAGTGGTACAATTGATACCTAGATTCCTGCCATGTTGTATTTTGCTACGTGTCTCATGTCTGTTTTATTCCCTGATCCCCCTATTTATAAATATTTCTTTTTATTAAATGGGTATTTGCTAGTGTAACTTATTAATTCTTTTATTTCTTTTAATAATATTCTTACAATTATTTTATCACAGGTTGCTTCAGTGCTTACTTTAATACCTTAACTTATCAAATACATTTAGATATAAGCAAACAATTCTAGAAATAAAGAAACCTAGTCTTTTACAGTTTTTTATCCCTCCTCTTTGTGCTATTTTTCTTTATATATTTATAAACCCAATAACTGTAATAATTATTACTTACGTATTTTTACTTTCGGCACTTTGAATGTGTATTTCCAGTGCCTTCTAGCCCCTAATTTTCCTTATGAAAAGTCCACAGTAGTTAATTTTATTGCAGTTCCCTCATATGTAATGTTTTGTTGTTGTTGTTTTTGGCCGTCAACGTTTTTACTCTGATGTATCTGAGAGTGTTTATCCTATTTGGAAGTTTTGAGCTTCTTGGGTGGGTACTGTGAACTGAAATTATCTGAGACAGGTCTCAACCAATTTAGAAAGTTTATTTTTCCAAGGTTAAGGACTTGCACATGCAGAGCCTGAGGAGGTCCTGATATGTGCCCAAGGTGGTTGGGGTACAGCTTGCTTTTATACATTTTAGGGAGTCATGAGACAACAACCAGTATGTGTAAGATGTACATGGTTTGGTTCAGTTCAGGAAGACAGGATAACTGGAAGCAGGGGGCAGGTGGCTTCTAGGTCATAGATAGATAAGGGACAATTGGTTGCATTCTTTTGAGTCTTTGACCAGCCTTTCACTGAATACACAATTTATGTGTGAAAGCAGGATACAGGAATAGTGATTTATGCCTTAGTCTGGCTTAGTGAATCTGCATTTTTACATAAACGATAGGGCAGAGGAAGCAAGGAGATAAGCATTTTTCTCAGGTGAGCAGAGGGGTGACTTCCTGTCCTGCACCTGTGAAGATAAGCTATCAATTTATATTGCCAGGGTGAAATTCAACAGAACTGTTTTAGGGTAAAGATGTTGATGCCCATAAGGAATTCCTTGTGGGCAAATTGTGAGGGGGCTATGCAGCTTTTTAAAAATCTTTGTAACTATCTTATTTGAAGTTGTCCCATATTTCTCTGAGTCTCTTAATTTTTCTTTGTCCTCTTTTTTCTCTGTTTACTAATCTTGGCTTACATAATCATCTGTCATCAAGTTTGCTGACTTTTCTTATAGCTCAAGTCTACTTTGAAATTCTCATGTGAATTTTTCATTTCATTATTATGCTTTTCAACTCCAGAATTGTCATTGGTTTGCTTTATAATTTCTATCTCTTAACTGGTATACTCTATTTTATGAGACATTTTCATTGTATCTTCTTTACATCCTTTAGATGATATGTTCCCTAGTTTTTTTTGTTTATTTGTTTGTTTGTTTTAACATATTTAAAAGAGCTACTCAGAACTCTTTGTTAGCCAAGTCTAACATCAGGTCTCCTTTAAGAACAGATTTATTATCTTACTTTTTTTTCCTATATATTTGGATATATTTTTTGTTGAAAACTGGACATTTTAGATATACATATATATATAGATAGATAGATAGATAGATATTCTGGACTTTCAACCTCTTAACAACTCAATCTTGGAAATGATGTTTTTTTTTTTTTTTATTTAGTCATTTATTTACTTGTTTAATGACTTGGCTGAGCTGATAATATGCAGTTCATTTTCTTTTTCTTTTTTTTTTTTCTTGTGACAGAGTCTTGCTCTGTTGCCAGGCTGGAGTGCAGTGGTACGATCTCGGCTCACTGCAATCTCTGCCTCTCGGGTTCAAGGGATTCCCCTGCCTCAGCCTCCCAAGTAGCTGGGACTACAGGTGCGCACCACAACACCTGGCTAATTTTTTGTATTTTAGTAGGGACGGGGTTTCACCATGTTAGCCAGGATGTTCTTGATCTCCTGACCTCGTGATCCTCCCACCTCAGCCTCCGAAAGTGCTGGGATTACAGGCGTGAGCTACCGCGCCCGGCCATGCAGTTCATTTTTATGCAGTGTACATCCTCTGCTGTTTCTTCTCAGATTTTTTTTAATCAATATCTTTGCTATTTTAGATCAGCATAAGTTATATTTGTCAAATGTTATGTTGAAGCTTACTGGTAAGATTTTACTCTTTCCATTTTAGCTGTTGGAGGTTGCTATTAGAGTTTAAAGAGTTATTTTTTCTTACTGTCACCCAAGGACCAGTAGCTTAGATTGTTTTTCTTCTCTCTGATTCCTCCTGAGAGTATAAATCCTTAGAATTGGACATAGTCTTTCAGATTGCCAGGAATGTGTGAAATTATATTTTATGACTGTCTTCCTAGGACTTACCCTTGGGTCACAGTAGCTTATTGTTTAGTCTATAGCTGGCAGAGGTTTTGAGTAAGCCCCTAGTGCCATTAAAACTGCCACCCTTTGTTTTCTGAAATGCTTTTGAGTTGTTCCCACTCCCTACTCCAATTGCTCTTGAATGAAGGTAGCTTAACACTTCCAACAACTTTCTCATCACTAATGTAGTCTTAAGCATTCTCTGAAGACTAAAAAAGTTAACAGACAAGATATTATTAAAACAGCATTATTATTATTATCATATGGAATGTTATACAACATTAGCTACCCAGGTTAAATATATATATATATGTATATTTCATTTTAATAGATATTATATTTGAGAGTTTATGCCACATATATTTCCCAGATATATTTCTTATAATAATGGAAATATTGACTGAGAAAGTTAAAAGTTAATCTCCAATAGTGTCTCCTTTAGAGTAAACATTGTTAACATTGTAGTTACTTGTCATTTGCTAATATCAATATCGTAATACAAACTCAGTCTTTGGATACAAATAGTCATAATTTAGAATTGTGCCCTAAAGCTGTCTTTTAATGCAAAAATTGTAAAATTTTAGAAACTCTCTTGTGTTTATTTTTTAAGTCATTGCCACAGATATTTTCTCATAGCAATGTCTTGAAGATTAATTATATAACTCCATAAATCAGGATTACTATTATCCTTGTCATTGTTATAAATGTGACTGATTTTTAAAATAAATGTTACATTATATTTCATATAAATATTTTTTTCCTTTAGTCACCTACAAACATGACTATTTTATATGAATGAAGTCATAAGCACTTTAATAATTGTATTTTATGAGTGTGCTGTGGATTCATTGGTATTATGTTACATAGGTCTTCTTAATTATGTCACCTAACTTTTTTAACCACATTTCTTCTTCTATATAATCTACAATTTCCTTTTTTTTTCCCTTTCAGTGATTTGAAGGCATGTCTTATTCTACTAGTAATTGTCTTTAATTTAATAATTATTTTTATATTATTTTCCTTGATATTGCCAAGGTAAAAGTAAAATATACTCAATCAGACTTTATGAGTTAAAAGTTTGGCACATTTTTACTTCTTCACCTTACTTGGCATTTTATTGATACAATTAAGGGGTTGTTGGTGGTGATGGTGAGTCTGATGGTGATGATGATAATGATGACAGTTAACCATGTTTAAACTGGCTACATTATACCTCACTTTTCAAAATATTTCATGATAAAAATTGATGAAAGAAAAACTTCAGCCAAATTAAATTTAAAGGCACATAATTGAGCAATGAACAATTCGCGAGTCAGGCAGCATTCTCAGCCAGAGTAGGTTTGGAGATTCCAGTGCAGCCTCATGGTGGAAGATTTATAGACAGAAAAAGGAAAGTGAGGGGTAGAAAATGGAAATGAGGTACAGAAACAGCTGGATTGCCTATAGCTCCACCTTTGCCTTATTTGAACATGGTTGGAATAGTTGGCTACATTTGATTGGCCAAAACTCTGTGATTGGCACAAGTGTAAGCTAATGTCTGGTCTGTTTACACCTTCACTTGATATAGTTCACAATGTGCAGAACAATCTTTAGGCTGAACTTCAAATACAAAAGGAGGAAGCTTTAGGCTAAACTTGATTTAAGGAAATCTTCTATGATACTTTTTATGTGTTTTGTTTTTGTTTTTGTTTTGTTTTGCTTTATATCTAGGCCACAGGATTGAAATTTTTTTTTAACTTTCATTCAGAAAGAGTTTTTTGTTTGTTTGTTTTTGTTGTTGTTGTTTGTTTGTTTTTTTTTTTTGGTTTCCAATACTCTAAAAATGACTTGGAAGTGGCTGTTAGATTTTTATAGCTACCTGAATAGTTACATTATGATAAGATCGTATTAGTCTTATTTTAATTGTAGCATACTATGTTGTAACAATTGTACTGTCAGAGTGACATTTTATTCATTTTCTGTTGTGTATATTTTTCTTGTCTGGAGATTTGGGAAATTTTAATTTATAATTTTTTAAAAAATAAAAACACTGTACTATATATAGGTATCAAAATATTTTTATCAATTATTTCCTGCCACTAAAAAGTTGATTTTTTTTTTTTTTGGCAAGTGAAGTCTGTACTATTTTGTCTTGTCAGTAATCATAGGATTGCTTTATTGAATCTAATTCTATACAAAATGAGATCTTCTGTATCTGTTTATAAGGTTTTTTTGTTGTTGTTAATGTTTTTATTTGCTTTATCTTGTATCTTTCTCATATAAATTCTTGGAGCGTACCTGAAGTTTTTCATTTTCTTTGTACTCTTAGTCATTTTTGTGTACATTCAGTATACTGTTCCATTGTAATTTGTTATAGACAATTGTCAGATTCATCTTAAATAAAGTCAAATAATTTCCCTTAATTTTTCTTTCTCTAGTTTTATAGATACAATATCCCCTCAGCTATTGTTAAAAACCCATGTTAGATATTGAAGAAATTTTTTCACATTCTTGCAATATTTGTTTTTCAGAAGCATTTCTTTTCCTCCAGCATATTTTCAAGGATTAGATGAATTTTTCTTTTCCCTCATCTTATTTTTGAGAATATTTTACAATTACTCTTGCCTTGCTTTGTCTATCTTTAGAAAATATGCCTAGCTACCCTGACATTTTCTTTGAAATGTTTGGTTATTTGAGAATGTCCTCTCACCCCTGTGATTTAGGAATAACAGGTGAGGGTACATGAGTTTTTTTCTTCACCTATTTTATAATACTTTCTAATGAAATACTCTATTATATAATGACACTCTCTAATAAGAAAAGTCATTGATGGGACAGGCACGGTGGCTTACACCTGTAATCCCAGCACTTTGGGAGGCCGAGGCGTGTGGATCACAAGGTCAGATCGAGACCATCCTGGCTAACATGGTGGAATCCTGTCTCTACTAAAAACACAAAAAAATTATCCAGGCGTGGTAGCGGGTGCCTGTGGTCCCAGCTACTCGGGAGGCTGAGGCAAAGAATTGCTTGAACCCAGGAGGCGGAGCTTGCAGTGAACCGAGATCACACCATTGCACTCCAGCCTGGGCCACAGAGTGAGACTCTGTCTCAAAAAAAAAAAAAAAAAAAAGAAAGAAAGGAATGAAAAGTCATTGACATCATTGGCTTTATCACTCTGTTGTCCTAGTCAGCTCAAGATGCCATAACAAAATATTATACCACAAGCTGGATGGTTTAAACAACACACATTATTTCTCACAATTCTGTAGGCTATCAATACAGATCCATTTGCCAGTAGATTCAGTTCTTTTTTTTTATTTTATTTTTATTTTTTTTATTTTTTGAGATGGAGTCTCGCTCTGTCACCCAAGCTGGAGGGCAGTGGCACAGTCTCGGCTCACTGTAAGCTCCGCCTCCCGGTTTCACGCCGTTCTCCTGCCTCAGCCTCCCGAGCAGCTGGACTACAGCCGCCAGCCACTGGCCGGCTAATTTTTTGTATTTTTAGTACAGAGGGGGTTTCACTGTGTTAGCCAGGATGGTCTCGATCTCCTGACCTCTTGATCTGCCCACCTCGGCCTCCCAAAGTGCTGGGATTAGAGGAGTGAGCCACCACGCCCGGCCAGATTCAGTTCTTCAGGGCTCTATCTTGGCTTGCATATAGCTGCCTTCTCTCTTTTTTCTTTCTTCAATGCATGCATGAAGAGAAACAGAGGTCTCTTTTGTCTCTTCCCATTGTCACAAGGCCAGCAGTCCTATGAAACTAAGGCTTCACCCTTATGACCTCGCTTAATCTTTATTACCTCCTTATAGGCCTTATGTCCAAAGACAATCACATTGCAGCTTAAGGCTTCAATATATAAACTATGGGGAAACATAATTCAATCAATAACACTGATCTACACTAAATCTAGAGGAAATTTCTTCCTTTCAAATACTTAGCACCCTTCTTTTACCACCCAGATTAATGGAGGAAAAATTTACCTTTTTATTTTTCTCAATATCACAATTCTTGTATACATGTTTCCCCAATCCAGAAAATTTAATTTTATTGAAACTCATTAGTACACCTTCTAGAGATTTAATATCACTATCAATTTGTGTGTGTGGTGAGAAAATTTAAGATCCACCCTCTTAAGAATCTTTAATTATATACTATGTTATTATTGTTAATAGTCTGTCCCCATGCTGTGCAGTAGATCTCCAGAAATTTTTCTCCTTTCTAATTGAAACTTTGTACCCTTTGGCCAACATCTTCTGATACCAGTGGGCTGGGGGAGGTCTCCAAATACCAGTGGGACCTCAACCCCAACTGGTGTCCAGACTCTTGACACCATCATGAGAAGGAAGTCAGGATGAGTCAGAAAATGTGAAATTATGGAGATTTATTGCAGTGAAAACCATACACTCAAGAAAGGGAGTACAAGCCTACCTAAAACAGTCATGGCCAAGGGATTTTGGGGCCTTTATGGGTTTCTTTAATCAAGGAGTGAAATATTCATGAAAATTTCTGGAAAAAGGTGGTGTCTCAGAACTATGGTGCCACCCATTTTTACACCAAATATGATTGTTCCTGAAACTGTCATGGTGCTGCTAGGTGTGTGATTTAATATGCTAATGAGCATATAATAAGGTCCTAGGCGAAACATAGGTCAAATCCAGCACCAAAGTTGTCTAAGCAGGCTTTGAAACTGCCTTTGCAAAAACCGTAACTAAGAAAATTATTACAGTGAAAGACATCTGACCTAACTGACTCCATCTTGCTAGTAACACCTGCATGCTGTCCTTGCCTATTCCTAGGTGTGAGTCAAACTAACTTCGGGAGGAACTTAGTTTATATTAATAGTTTATAGTTTGAAACAAAGACAATAACAGAGCTTTCCGAAAACAAGCTTCTTGCCTGAGGACTAGACTTCATTTGTAGGACTAACAAATTAGCCAAAAGATAAGAAATTATGGTTTAGGAGTCATACAGCTCGAGGCCACAAGATTCTGATCCTCCCCAGATTGCTCCTGGGGATAACATCACTATTGTAAAACCTAAGATCACTGCTTGAGATATTTTGTAGACCCTGCACTTGATGAACCAGTTGGCAACACCCAGATCCATAAACTGGCTCATCGGATCTTGTGGCCCCCAACCCGAAACTGACTCAGTACAAGAGGACAGCTTCAACTCCCTATGATTTCATCTCCGAACCAACTCATTAGTATTCTCAACTCACTGCCCCCCCAATCCCACCAAATTATCCTTCAACATTCCGATCCCTGAAAGAATGGGGAGACTGATTTAAATAATAATAAAAACTCCTGTCTCCTCCACGCACAGTCAGATCTGTGTGCATTACTCTTTCTCTATCGGGATTGCCCTGTCTTGAAGAATCGACACTGTCTAGGCAGTGGGCAGGGTGAACCCACTGGGGAGTTACAACTTGGTCCACATGTTGTTTCTCAGGGTCTTATCAGCGCATAGCCTCTGCAACTATTTCAATAGTTTCCTTTTGCTAGTCATGTGAAATTGCTGCCTGGAATGTTCTATTTTCCTGAAATCACCCTCTATCATTCAGGTCTCAGTCACTCCCTTCCCCCAACTTCAGACCCTGAAAACCACCATTCTACTCTATGATTCTATTTGTTGCACTTTTAGATTCTATGTATTAGTGAGGTAATGCGGTAATGCAATATTTGTCTTTCTCTGCATGACTTATTTCACTTAATATAATGTCCTCCAGGTTCATTCATGTGGTAACAAATGACAGGATTTCTTTCTTTTTTTAAGTCTGAATAGTATTGTAGCGAATATGCACACTCATTATTTTACTTTGGATCTATACCTGGAAGTGAGATTGCTAGATTCTAAGGTAATTCTATTTTTAATTTTGGAGGAGCATCTAGTCAGCAAGATGATTGTCAGAAGTTGTCATTTTCTTCAGCTTCCATCTAACTTCCTTTTTTCAGTAGCTGAGACAGAATGGTTTTCCATAATGGCTGTACTTACTTACATTCCCACCGACAGTGCCCAAGAGTTCCCTTTTCTCCATATCATTGCCAACACTTGTTAACTCTTGTCCTTTGGTAACAGTCATTCTAACAGTGGTGAGGTGATAGGTCATTGCTGTTTTAATTTTCATTTCCCTCAAATACCAGCTTATCCTCTTAAGAGCTGTGTTACCTTAGGCAGATAACTCAGTCTTTCCAAATGTCAATATCTTCAACACAGAAATAGGGATAATAATGTCTAATTTTTATTTTTGCTGTAATTAATATTTCCTCAAATATCTGTGTTTATGTGATTTCATGTATTTATGTGTGTGTATGTGTGTGCTTGTAATACGAATCCTAGCAGAATACCTGACACATAGACCTATGCCAGGTACTCAGTAGTAGAAACCATTATTGTTGCTAAATATATAATGACTTGGATCTTGAAATAAAATAGAATATGTTTTTCTTAATTGACTCCAAATATGTTCAGCATTTATGTTGACAGCATTGATTCATATACTCTCAACAAAAATATTCAAGTATCCTTTTGTTAAACAGATACAAATCTAAATTATCTGTGGTTTTGTGTTTAATGCTCAGCCTCAAAATTTAGCAGGTTCTCTGGCAACCTCTGGACATCTGGAGTAAGATAACGAATACACTACCAAACAATATATGTGAGAAATTTTGAAATAATTGTGAGTTTAACACAGAAGTTAAAAATTCTCAGGTTTCTACTGAGATACATTTATAATTCTTTTTTTATCCTCATCGAAACCTTCACTTTGGGGTGCTATATTTTTAAAAAATTGTATTGTTTTCCATCAATTGCACACTCCTTGAGAGTAGATTACTTTCATCTTGTATCTCTAATGCTTGCAGCTGTTTCTGGCTCAGTATCAGGCTTGGATTGTTTGAATTAATACAAGTAAAAATGAATATATTAATCTTCAATTGGAAGTTCAAGTACAGCTGAAAAATAAATTTAGAATCATGTTCCATTGCTATAACTTTTTTGGAATAAATGATGATTTGTAAACATTCACAGTCTGTAGTAAATTGAATTTCTAGTGCATTTGTTTAATAAACAATATCCATTTTAATTTAGCAAAATACTTTTCTTAAGAAAAGTCAATGATGAACTTTGAATTATACTTTTAATAATAATTTTCTTGTGCTTATTTAGTACTTTGCCCTGTAACAATCAGGTATTCTAAATTTGTAAACACAGTTTAGTTGGAATATGCCACTTTATATAATAAAAAATAAATATAAGTAAATATTTTAGGGTGTCGGATGCTACTAATCGAAATGGCTTGTTTCATTTTTAGTTGCAAAAGTTTTGCTTTTGTAATTCTACAGTAATTTTTTTGTAATGACGTAGAGTTGATCACTATCCTGTCATATTTTCTCCATATATTTGGCATGCTTTATTTCAGGAGCATTAAATTGATATAATTTATTTATTGATATGTAGTGTTCTCAACATATATAAACCAAGTTTACTCCTGTAAAAAAACAAGAAATTCTAACAGTGCCATTCCTTCATTTGCACAAAGCTTGGCATGATGCAAATCATTTGGACTTGGAAATTGGACAGATATTAGTTTCAATCCCAATCTACACTAATAAGATAATAAGGGGTGAAATGGGTAGAACAAATACCTTGGAGAAACCTTAAGGGAATTAAATAAAATATATAAAAATGACTGTCAGAAGTTGGTGTTTTCTTTACCTCCCATCTAACTTTCTTTTACAGCTGGAGACGGAATGGCTGAAACCAATAGGCTAACAAGTTCATGATACTCGTTGCCTTTATTAAAGGTGGAATTTTCTGTCCAATTTTAAAAATCATGAGGGCATTGTATGATAAAAAGCCATCAGTATGTGTTCTTGACAAATTACGCTTTAAAAGCTTTTAACACTTTTCTAATGATTAAATCCCTTAAGATGAACAGCTTGAAAGAGCCAAAGGTAACTCACAATCAGGAAGATTATATATTGAAAAATAGCCTTGAACATTGTCTTTTTAAGTGCTCTTACAAGTAAGCACTTGAAGAAAATCATAAATTTTACTTGAGAAGAAAATCATACCAATTGTGAAGTGATGATGTCTGGCCTTTGAAAAGTGCAAGTAGTGCCTGATTATAAGGTTACTGATTTATTTAGGCAACATGCTGCTTGTAACTTGTACTTTCAACTGTCAATTTAAATTGTATTCAACTTTGGCTTAACTTATATTCAGCTCATTGAAAACCTTAGGGAACCAAACTTGATGCTGTTTCAGAGGGTAAGGAGACTCTATAATCTCTCCAGCTCAAATCTGGCTGACAGAAACAATTGCCTGCTTTCTCAGCCATTCAAACTAACTGTGAAATCAAAAGAAACAAATGGTGATTAACTGGCTTGCCATGTGATTTTTGTTTCTAGCTTTACTCTGTATCTACAATACATTCTCTCTTAAAATACACAGGAAAGGCAACATGATTTTTTTAATGAATAAAAACTATTATTAAGAAGTAAATGAGCAAAGAAAGAAATTCTATTTAAATATACATTTAACAAATATAATGTTTATAATACATACAAATACCGATATTCATTCTTCTTCACTTTCTACATTCCTTTTCCTCTCTGCTTTCTTCTCTCCTTCCAATCTACCTTCTTTTCCTTCTTCTTTCCTCTTTTGTTCCTTTTTTCTTTCTTCATTCATTTCTTCCTTTCCTAACAGACAAAAGTTTGTGTAATGTGTAACAGATAAAATCAAATTGTTATATAGACATCATCACCAGAGGTCGGGATTTCAAGACCAGCCTGACCAACATGGTGAAACCCCATCTCTACTAAAAATACAAAAATTAGCAGGAAGTGCTGGCATGCTCCTGTAGTCCCAGCTGCTCGGGAGGCTGAGAATTGCTTGAACCTGGAAGGTAGAGGTTGCAGTGAGCCGAGATTGCACCACTGCACTCCAGCCTGGGTGACAGAGAGAGACTTCATCTCAAAAAAGAAAAAAAAAAAAAAGTAAGTGAAGGTCCTCTGAGTGGATTTATAGAGTAACACCAATTCTTGGAGGGATTACAAACGCTTATCCTAAAAAAATTAAATGTACAAAAGTTGCAACATGGACTAATTAGAAATAAGATGTATACAGTAACACTCATTTTAACTATTTAGCAGGTTTTTGTGAAGCCAGAAATTTGCAAAATGTTGGATGTGTGTATATGCAAAATTTATGTCCGTGTGTAGCCTGTATGTGTGTCATATATCTTCCTTGTTATGTAATTCCAGATGTACCTATAGAAGCACTGAATGACCACATTGTTAGCTCATGTAACATATTTTTAAAGATAGTTTGAGAAGATGGTACAAGTCATTAATATCAAATCAGCTGTGTCAATCTCGTATTTCTCTCATATGCCCCCAAATTTGGGATGCTTTCAAATTTTTTTTCATAACCATGTACAATGTTGTTTTAAATCTTTCTTTCTATTTATATCATTTTTGCCTGTTTATTCAGCTGTTAATTGTTAGTTTTTTCCATAAATATATGTCTTAATTGCCCAATGAGAGGTATCCATCTTGTGGGAGTTTTTTTTAATTATTTCAAAGTACATAGACATATTCTGAACGTAGTTTATGATTTATGGACTAAAGTTTAAAACTCAACTGGCAAATGCACTACATAAATTTATTAATCACATACGAATACTTCAAAGCCTGTTAATGAGAGGTACTACATGCAAATATGAATAGAAAACAAGTATGTGCCCATTCCAAATTGCTTGTGCGTTGACAATATATTTGAAAAGAGTTAGATTTGTGTAATTTAGATATAATTCTCAATCCCAACCATTATTTGTACTTGAATATATTTTCTCCTTCTGAGGCAAGAATATAGGATCTGAAGACAGGGAACATAAGGCTGATTCACATTTTGGCTGTGACAGGAAATATCCTCTCCATGGGGCGTATGCTGAGTAAATGACTTTGTAACTTTACTTCATCCTCTCTATTTACATAGGACATACACAGAGTAACCAATGGAATCCTCTAGAGGGTATTTAAACTCCCAAAAATTCTGTAACGGGGCCCTTGAGCCCCTATGCTCAGCCTGCTCCCTCAGTGTAGCATCTACTTTCATTTTCAATAAATCCCTTCATTCCTTCCTTGCTTTGTTTGTGCATTTTGTCCAATTCTTTGTTCAAGGCACCAAAAACCTGGACTCCATCCAACAGCAATACATCTTCCTTACATTTTCTCAGTTTAGTCCATCAAACTTCCTTGTGCCATTTGAGCATGGTTCTGGGTTCAGCCAGGGAAATGGGTGGAGTTTGTACATAGACTCTGGGGCCTCACACCCTTATAGTTTTTCTCTTTGGGATTCTTTTCTCACATTCCAGGGTCTGTGGTTGTTTCTATGTCAGTCTCCTTGTTCATCTGGCGAGACTTTGGGTTTTCTATCAGTTTATTTATTTATTTTTAATCAGCCTTATCAGTAGGATTTCATTCTACCTTCGGGCAAAAGCCTCAAAAAAATGAGAAACTCACATAGTGCTGTTCTTTTTCACTAGTTTCCACTCTGTCTTCTAGAATTTTGTCCTTGTTTTTTCTTATCTCCACTGATTTAAGTTGATTGATTTTCTTGTATTTTTCCAGACTTTGTAGTTATCATCTGTGAGAAGAGGGATTTGGGGTTGAGTAGGAGCTTACTTGTCTATACTAGAAGCAGACACACACGTTTCCACTAGAGCAAGAAAGTAACTATGTCACTGAGAAGTCAGAATTAAGACACAAGGAGTATATTAGTGACAAATTTCAATCTCCAGAGGACACTTATTTGAGAGTGTGACAATAAGAAATGATGTGAGATATGTCGTTTCAGGATATTTTTAGGGCATTATAGAAATAAGGATGGGAGACAATAACCTGGAAAGTTTGATGCCTGGGGTGGGTGGGAGTGAGGGCTGGGGTTGAAACATGGATGGAATTGTTGTTTTTACATGTTTCATGGAAGGAAAGTAGATGATGCCCAGATTGTTTAGCTGGAGATCAACTCTTCAATCTTGTAGTTCCCAATAAAAAAGAAGTCTCAGTGTTCAAAGATATTCTGGTAAACACTCAGAGAGAGCTTCTTGAGTTATGCTACCCTGAGATAGAGCTTGCCTCACTGGAAGCAGAAAACAGTATACAAAAGAGAAAAGACTCTTTCTGGCCTTTGAGGGTTCAGTAATTGAGTCTATGAAATAAACTGACAGTAGGCAGGTTAACGAGAGAAAAAGAATACACATTTATTATGTGTATTTGATAGCACAGGAAAAAAAAAGTGAATACTCCCCATAACCCAGTGAGATCTAGAAGCTTATGTATTAGCTTGGGCTACAGAAAGGAATAGGTAACTGGGGCCTACAGCAAATTAAAGGAAGGTGGCAATAAACCACGGGAGGGTAAAAGGAGTAAATGCAATCTGAACAAAGGCCCTCCTGCTACGCAGATAAATTTATCTCAGGTAATGGAAATGATCACAAAGCAGCCCCCTTGCTTGTTACAGATATTCTACTAATGTATATTGCCTTTAGAGATCTACGTTTTCTTCACAAAATGACACCTTTACAGAGTTTCTCCTGTTTCTGCAGTTTCTGAGAATAACCAACTCAAAATATGCCAAAGAAGTATACTTTGGGGTGGCTGGGCGCGGTGGCTCACGCTTGTAATCCCAGCACTTTAGGAGGCTGAGGCGGGCGGATCACAAGGTCAGGAGATCGAGACCATCCTGGCTAATACAGTGAATCCCCGTCTCTACTAAAAATACAAAAAAATTAGCCGGGCGTGGTGGCAGGCGCCTGTAGTCCCAGCTACTCCGGAGGCTGAGGCAGGAGAATGGCATGAACCCGGGAGGCGGAGCTTGCAGTGAGCCGAGATCGCGCCACTGAACTCCAGCCTGGGCGACAGAGCGAGACTGTCTCAAAATAAATAAATAAATAAATAAATAAATATACTTTGGGGTGGCACATTCTGGCCTGCTATAGTCATATTTTGGCATGGTGTGTCCTGAACCCTAACAACAGCATGGGGATGACCACAGAATATACGACTGACCTCATGGAACAGTAGGTGATATGGAAATCTCTGGTAAAGAGCAATTGATTATGTCAAAGATAAATAGTATAGACAAAAAAAAAAAAAAACACAACACTGTATTCTTTCTTTGATTTCTAATTTATTTGTATTTTACTCTTATTTGTATTTTACTCTATGAAAATGCTGAAAATAAATGATCATATGTTTTCAAATTGTATTCTGCTAGGTTTGTTTCTGAAGAACAAATATCTCAATATAGGTATGTATGTGCATAATTTTTTGTAAAGGTACAACATTTCAAAGTTTTTTATAAAGCATAAGTTAGCTTTGAGGGCATCACATAGGTTCAGAAAGATATAAAATAGGAGTTCGGATATTACAATTCATTTTTCAGCATGTTGTAAAAATCAATTTAATAATGAACAACAGATAATCATTGATTCAACCTTTTACAAATACCTAATATTGATTTCATATATAGTCCCATTTGTATGCTCTTTTGTTTGTTTGTTTTGTTTTTTTGAGACGGAGTCTCACTCTGTCGCCCAGGCTCGGAGTGTAGAGGTGCGATCCGGGCTCACTGCAACCTCCACCTCCTGGGTTTAAGTGATTCTCCTGCCTCAGCCTCCCAGGTAGCTGGGATTACAGGCGTGTGAAACCACACCAGGCTAATTTTTGTATTTGTAGCAGAGATGGGGTTTCACCATGTTGACCAGGCTGGTCTCTCAAAATCCCGACCTCAAGTGATCCATCCGCCTCGGCCTCCCAAAGTGCTGGGATTACAGACACGACCCACCACACCCAGCCTCTCATGTGTATGCTTTTATTGTTCCATTACTATAGATTTTACAAAGAGTGCCAGTTCTTTATTTTTGACCACAGCTAAACAGCTTCATCAGCTCCAAACTTTCTTTTTTAAAAAAACGTTTTTAAAAATAATTTTTGTGCTACTGCAAAAGAGGTTTGGTCAATGGGATCTACTCAGTGAGACATAGCCCAGGTGCATTTTTGCTCTAATGCAACACATCCAGCCCATCTGTTGTTGTCTCTTTAGGCGACGTGGATAACATCTGTTTTACTTGTTTGTTGACATACATCAGCATTTGGAATGTGGTTGCAAAAATAGAAATCTGCATATTCATCATTCAATTGATCCTTGAAGAATAGCTTGCTTTCTTCCTTAGCTTATTTGAGAGATTTTAAAGTCCTGTGTTACATCTCTCTCCCTGCATTTGAGGAGGAGTTGATGAGTAACTTAACATTGTTCGCTATGCTTATTCAATTCAAATGAAGTTACATCCCCTCATATTTATTTCTTATTTATCAAAGGCCGCTTTACCTTAAATCCTGTTGATTTTAATTTTTTTTAGTGTTAAGTGGCTTTACACATTTAAGTGGTAGTATTCACTTCAAATAATTTTGCTTTTTGCCTGAGTCTGTTTGTATGTACATATGTATGCATGTGGGTGTATAAGCATATACATTACATATATGTAATATGTTACATACATAATAGATATGTGAAATGAAATTTGTTTTACATAAAACATGAACATTAAATTTATGTTTGAAGGCCTTTTAAGTTATAGCTTACTAATTTGAAGAACATCTATGAGACAGTAATATGTATCATATCTTATTAATTGGAATGGATGGCAGTACTTTCAAATTAAAAATTGTTTCTGTATTTAAAGAACTAAGTATAGAAGAGAACAGTAATCATGTTATTGAGGAATAGTATGTTGTTGCTTCTTTTCTTAGCAAATGTGTACTTATAAATATTTTTCTTTTGTGTCTTAAAATTTGAAAAAATACAATAATTGAAGTTTATTTTAATGGCTTCTTTTTCACTTTGACAAAATTTTATTTTAATTACACTTCTTTTAAAACCTTAACGAAAACTTGTGCTACTCATACATTTAGAAACTGTATTTAGATGTTCTAGAGGAAAAGATATCCAGAAATTAGAGTTCGAGAATTTTCAGCAAGCAAATTCAGAAGGGAAGTATAAGTTGTGTAGTGTAAATACTGAATAATCATGTCATTTCTATCCCCAATTCATTGACTTACATCCCCCAAACATTGGTGGGTATTAGCAAGCAGCAGTGACCAAGAATGACCTGGGGAGGAATGTACTGGCCCATTTAGCACCTCTGAGGGAAGGTTTATTCTATGAAGAAGCTTCCTAGATCATTTCCCTTTTTTCATGGCGGGAATATACATTGCTCCTCAATATAAGACATGTAGAAAGTGTTAAAATATACATTATCAATTACTTTTTATTTATCCTCATAAAAATGTCCTGTGCAAAATTTTTCACTTCTGCTCATTGTGAATTATAGATTCAAGTAAATTGCTTCATCTTCACCTTTTATATTTCTAGTCTTAATATTTTTGAGCATACTGTTTCAATGTGGAAGTATATAATGTAAATAAGTTTTAATATATATCCATACTATACGATTCACCTAACAGATGACTGAAGAAATCTAGAGACTATAATGGCTAAGTGAATACCTTCAAAGAGAAGAGAAAAATTCAAAAACAGACCATACTCCAAAGATACCCAAGCATTCATCTTCTTTGTTTTTAAGCACTAAAATTCCATCCTCAGCATTTTGGCTCAATGACATTTTAGAATTTTGAATGTGATTGATATTTCTCTTTTAAAGGGTGGGGAGAATGAATTGTAGTAAAGAAAAGCAGGCTAAATTATCTCCTAAAGACTAGCAATATATTTGGAAACACACATAACATTATTTATAATTTTTTATTTTGAAGACATGTTACAAAAATTATGTGTCAAAAGAAACACTAGAATACATTTTCACAATTAAAGCCTTTGCTAATTGCTCTAAATAGTAAAGACTTCTATTCTGCCTAAATCCATTCATTTACATAGGCAAGAGTGCAGACAATATTTTGATCCATTCTTATAATTTGCTTCAGTTGTTTCATGTATATAAGTGGCATTGGACAAGGGAAATGTCATAGTAGCCTTTTTAATTTTAGCTTTTATATTTTGTTTATAATATATGTGGGGTTTTGGTTGTTGTTATTGGTGTTGTTTTTGGTGGTAGTGGTGGTGTTTTGAGATGGAGTCTCGCTCTGTTGCCTGGACTGGAGCTCAACTCTATTGAGCTATCTGGGCTCACTGCAAGCTCCGCCTCCCTGGCTCAAGCAATTCTCTGCCTCAGCCTCCCGAGTAGCTGGGACTAAGGCAACTGCCACCACACCAGGCTAATTTTTGTACTATTAGTAGAGACAGTGTTTTGCCATGTTGGGCAGGCTTGTCTCAAACGCCTTACCTCAAGTGATCTGCCCACCTCTCCTTTTGGGAATACAGGCATGAGCTACTGTGCCCTGCTGATACACCTTTTTATCTTAGTGACAAAACCAGTCTTTCATAATATGACTAAGACTTACCTAGATTATGCGACATCTTCCCTACATGCTCAGAATAATATAATTTCATTCATTTTAAAAAATGATATTTAATTATCACATAAAAGTTGTGAGCTTTGATACATGGGATATATATACATTGAATTACTTTCCATTTTTAAATCTCCTTTTCATGTAAATATATGACCAGGCATGTGTATAAATTCCTTTATATGATATATTGGATTAGTTTTTCAGGTTAGCCCCCTTCCACTTCTCTTGGCATGTGAAGTACTTCACTGTCCAACTGACTTTGGACTTCACCATGTAGCTTGTTTTGGTTAATCAATGTTAGATGGCATAATGTGAAGAGAGGCTTTAAATGTGTTTGCACAGTTGAGTTTAGTGTCTCGCACTACTGCCATTCATTAATGCAAAGAAATTGAAGAAAGACACAAGGAACAAACCTGAAGCACGCAGCTTGAAGTTAATAGAAGCCCATCCCATCGGAGTTCAGCAAAGGCCCGGCCAGCTCACAGATAAAAGATCTGTTGAGCACCAACCACAATGTTTATTAAAAGATCACTCAAAGATCACACAGTCTGTTTTCAACGTATGTATGTGTGATCGGAAACTGGATCTCACAGGATCTCAGTGGAACACAGTTAATACCAAAATTTGCTTTAAAGACTGGTAGTATTTTTTAGTTGTTTGCTTGTCCCGAAGTTGAAAAGAGACTCTGTGATCTTTGAGTGGTCTTTTATCTGAACATTATGTTGAGCTTACTTACATATGCACAATCTCAGATGAGAGAGAAAGAACAACAGTTTATTTTAATAGCCTCTAACTAAAATTTGTGTTTTATTTACCATGAATGTGTGCAACAAACCACAGTTGTACTAGCTGCAACTGTGACGTTGTCACAGATAAAAGAGATTGACAAAAAGCAAAATACTGTTGTATGTCATTGAATTTGGAGCATATTTACACAGCATTATTTTAGTGATAGGTGACTAGTAAACTGTGACTAACACATGTACATAGTCTTTGAGTCAATTACAGAAAACTTTAGAAAAAAGTTTGCATATTAGTTATTTTAAATGTATTTGCATAGTGATTTTTTAAAATACACAACAATAAAACAAAAAAATTCAATTCTACAAAATACATCAAAACAATATATTCTGTAGATTTTTTAAAAAGAATATCTATACAATTTTCACATAAAAATTCTGGTGAGTAGTGATCAAACATTTCCACAAAGATCTTTTATAAAAGAGTCTGGATGCACTGAATTATTCTGATTTCAAGTTAATTGATAATCATGAATATATTATGGTAAAGATCCCAAAATTTGGGGAAAATCTTGGCTATTTGGATGTAATGAATTCTTACAATCTGATGTTTACTTTGGCATCCATTTTGAATCTAGCTTTGATTTTTTCATACCAGACGCAGGGCTTAGTCACCCTTTACACAGTTTCCAGTTCTCAATGTCATCCCAGTGCTTCAAGGTCATTGATCCAGAGGCAGATATCTGCCTTTTACCTCTGCCTCCTGGTACCCATCTCCCTATGGGATGGCTAGATGCAATTTACATGACTTACCCCTGAGACTCCCACACTCCCTATGGACTGAGCAAATATGCCACAGTGACACTGTAAGTCACATTGTGACTCCACGAATTTATATTTGTTTGCTTTAAACCCAGTTAGTTAGAACTCCCCTCAGAAAACCTGCTTGAGTAGCGCCCAGGATGCCAATAAAGGCATAGTCCCACAGGTCCTCTCTCTCTCTTGCTCCTCACCCATTGGTTGAATATGCGTGTCTGGGCAGCTCCCTGCTTCGTGTTGGCCCTGTGAGGCCTGCTGCCCTCTTCTCTCTGGGATCTGTAAGTAATATAGGACTTCTGTTATTTTATGTCATACTGTCTCCTCTGTGTCTCATCTCACCAACACACCAGAACCTAACTCTCTTCCCAGTCACGGCTTTCCTGGAAAGTGTCGTATCTTTTTTTTTTTTTTTTTTTTTTTTTGAGACAGAGTCTCGCTCTGTCGCCCAGGCTGGAGTACAGTGGCGTGATCTCGGCTCACTGCAACCTTCCCCTCCTAGGTTCAAGCAATTCTCCTGCCTCAGCCTGCGGAGTAGCTGGGACTACAGGCGCGCGCTACCATGCCCAGCTAATTTTTTGTATTTTTAGTAGAGAAGGGGTTTCACCATGCTGGTCAGGCTGGTCTCAAACTCCTGACCTCGGAATCCACCCTCCTTGGCCTCCCAGAGTGCTGGGATTACAGGCGTGGGCTACCGTGCCTAGCTGAGAGTGTCTATCTTAGCAGGAATAAACTAGACACAGGTCAGACAGGAGCCACAAGGGTATCTGCTGGTATAAACAAGTTTCCTGTGAGAGGGACATCTGGGCATGGGTCCAGACACTTGAGTATTAGGCTGTCTGCAAGACAAAATGTATCTCATGAAAAGCATACTTTAAAAATTCACAACCTAATCCTCTAGAATCCCGTCAGGGCAGAAATATAAATTATACTCACACTTCAGAGAGAAACTTTGAGACCAAATTAGAGGAAAATCACAAGAGGGAACATTGGAAAAGAGTTTAGGAGTTGACCAGGGCCAGCATCATGGCCACGTTATCCAGGTCTTCAAGCAGGACCATGGACTCGAAGGACCCCACACTTGCTTTAGGGCTCTAACATCAACATATTGAAATTCCTAATAATTTTATCTTCAAATTTGTGTTCTGTAAGTGAAGACTGAGGAGCCAATGGAACATTCATGTGAAAAGAGGAGATACTTGAGATTTGCATATTTACCATTTTTTCATCTTATTTTTATATAAAGTTCACGATGCCCCATGATCACAGAATTCCATAGGACCCAGTATGCATGGGAGTTCAGTGAGACTCAAACCAATGACAAGGTAAGTGTGTCACATCTACAACCAAGTAAGCAAGGGTAATGATAGCTCTGAGAGCTACACCTGCCATTTGAACCAGAACTCACTTTGAATACTAAACAAAGTTCACAATGTTCTAAGAAACACACACAAAGGTCCTTAACATATATTTTCTTATTTATATTATTTCTTTATATTAGCCAACCACTTACACTGAAAAAGATTACATAGAAGAAAAGAAAAAGATAGGGCAACCCACAGCTTTCCTTTCAGTCCTTTACTTTCTGTGTTTCTGTACACTCTCAAAGGTAGAGAGTGTTACAGATGGTGCAAATATCAAGAAGTGAAATTAAAGCAGTTGAGTTAAATTTGTACAGTGTTATCCTTGTTTGTACTAAATTCATAAACATGTATGAGCTACAAAATACAAATTGTGTAATGTAACTTCAGTGATTTTAAAACTGCCATTGCACAAGATAAAGATGATGGTAAAACTCATGCTAATGATTTCAAATATAATTTTTCTTTGCGTATAGTGATATTAAATAGCAAATAAAAAACATAATGACAACTTGAGAGATGGATCATAGAAGAATGGAAAAATCTTTCTATTTATTACCATTAACAGCAGCTTTTTTCCCTGCTTTTCTAACAGAGAGACTCATATTTTCATTTTACAGTAAGCCCTGCAAATTAAGTAGCTAGCCTTGCATTTGACCAACCATTTTAAACTGTGTAGGACTATAATATGACTATGGATCATAATATGAATTTGTAGCTGTTAAGCAGCAGCCAGTTTTTCTAGATATGAACACTGAAGGGAGAAAAAAGATTGAGATGAAAATTAGGCTAAGACTAGATTTCTTGGAGCTGGTCTAAAATATTCACTTCTATTAGATTATTCACAAATTTTTCTCTTGCATAAACATGTAAAAATGATTGGTAGGTGACATGTTACAATATTGACATTACACTTTCTACATATATTTGACATAGAATATGTCTCCCACACTCCAAACAGCTTCATGCATTTTAATTTATCCCACACGCAGATAATGACAGGCTATCTTATCATCACCATTTCTCATTGCAACAGAAATTTTATGCCTGGCTGTGCTTGGAACAGTTGTACAACTGTGTTCAAACTAGCAACATTTACAAAGAGAGAAAATGTAAAATTAACAAGACATTAAGGAGCAGATAAGTGGGGGCAAAGGGAGTCAGTTTCACATAATGTCCTTAAGGTGTCCAATCCAACAATAAATATTTGCATTGCTTTTCTAAACATTGTACCAATGTGTGCATGCTAATTCTTTCTCACTTGTTTAATGGAAAGTTGTCCTCATGTCGCATCACATAGTTTAAAATGTCAGCATGATCATCATCCAATTAAATTTTCTCAAATTCATATTCTTGTATACTGTATCTATCTCTCCCTCCTTTCTTTTTCTATTTATCCATTATTAAATTTTTGGCAAAATTTTCATTTTAGCCCTTTATTATTTATAAAATACAATTCTTAACTTTGAGTTGAAATTCAGATGACTTGCTTTAAATCGGTATTTGAACTTTTGGCACTAGTTAAGATCTGAGCCACTTTGTTGAAGTGGGACATATTTTTTTTTCCTTTTATTTAATCTTATTTCTATCAGATTTGTTTGACAGATAGCATATTTCAATCAATCAAATACATATTAGATATGTATCAGAAGGCATACAGGAACTGTAGAGATGACAGCACTTTAACTTCAAAAGATACTAATTAACTGATTTGACTGGAAATGTTCCTAATATGTGACAAGATTTATGGTTTTAAATAAAACATTTATTTTAAACATTTCGTGGAAAATCCAATTTTGATGTTATGGCACTGACACCTAGATATATGCAGCTATTCCATACCAAATGCTTTCTTCCCGAATGTCAACATGTCCTGTGTTTGTAAAAGTATTATTTAATATAACTAAAAAAAAAAACCCATCATTTCAAACAATGAACTCTGAGAATGTGTGAGTAAAAATAGGGCTGTGCAAATAAATACTTGAAAAAATAATGATGATTTAATTATATAATTTTGTGTTAAACATCTCAAAAAATTTAATAGTTTTAAGTTATCTTAGTGGCGTCATTAAAACCTAGCAAGTTCTCACCTAATATGTAAGAAATTTTAAATTATCAAAATAAATGGAGTTTATAAGCCTCAAATTCTAGCATGTGATTTGTTGACTGTAGGACTTGAAACTGTGCTTTGTTAATTTATTTCTTATTACAATATAAAGATGTGTACTTAACAGCCTTACATAATTCTTCCCACCAATATGTCAGTAATTTTGACTTGACTTAATGGTAATCACTTCATAAAGTTTGTAAGTTTCTGTTTAAAAATTGTTAAGAAAAAGTGTGCACCACTACATGGGCAATGCACCATCATCCAGATGGTTGAAACATATGGTGTTGCTGAAGCTGTCACTCCTAGGATGCCACGTGCTGCAGCCACATGATAGAGTAAGCACACTACACATTTTCCCAACCTTGGCAGAATAAACAGAGTTTACCACTGGGATTAGACATTGATTTAATCTAAGTAGAATCTAAAAAATAATTTAATAGAAGTGTACTTTAAACATATCTGAATAAAAATATCTGAAAGGGGTTTAACAAATATCACATGGAAATTCAGTTAATTAAACCATGACTTTTTGTTATTACCTATTCTATAGCATTAAGTGAATCAATAGGCTGTTTTAGGTTTTTACTTAAAAACTATGTTTAATTTCATGTAGATACAGTGATTTGCAGCCCCTTTGCATGCTAAAGGGGAGGTGGAGAGAATTAAAGAGATTAATCCCACAGAAATGTCAATCAGAGGGTTTTCCTTGTTTCCTCAAGCCTTTTTGTGATATATGTGACAATATAAAAACGTTTTCTTACCTTTCTGTGTGTGTGTTTTGTTTTAAATGCTTTGCCAAAAATAACTTTGACATAAGTAGGTGCTTTAAATTATTTTGTGAAGTAAGAGAATAGATGACAATATGACTGTTTCATAGAAAATTGGAAAGTAAGAATTTTTCATGTTCATTCTCTGACATAACAACAAAAGAAAGTTTGGCTTTTTAAAATCATTTGTACCTGGTTTTGGGGGCAGAGGTTGCTAGATTGACTCTTAAAAAATAAATAGGAATAATTCATGAGATTATATATTAATAATTTATACATGTTAAGTTCTTATTTGTTATTAAAGGTGAATAATAGTTTATGTACATCATTTTACCTAATTTCTCAAACCCACTAGTTGGAAATGATATTCTGTTGTTATTTTTTGAAATCCCTTCTGTGGTTAACAGAGTATATATGTGTGTGTCTATTTTTCCAGTAGTGAGAGAGTGAGGAAAATTTGCCTGTCTGAGCTCCAAAGATTATTACTAAACAATTTGACAATATGGACTGAAAACATTCTTCTTATTAATTGAATTCAATATTTTACCTTTAGAAGAAGTCAACTTAGGGAGACAGCTTGGGTAGCTAAATTTTGGCTATATTGTCTAAAAGATATTAAAAGGATATCTCTAATATGAAGTTAAATATGGCGTTCTAAGTACAGGAAACAAGTTTGTGTTAAAAATACCAGCTTGCTACTAGGAACTGCATTTGAGAAAAAAAAAAAGTTTATTAAGTGAATAATTTTTGATGCCAATATAATGAGAGTAACTTGAAAGGGAAAGATCTAATCTTTGTGGTGTGATAGAACACACAAGGAAGGCAGCAATACTTAGTTCTAATTTTATTCATTCTTCTGCATCAAATGGAAAAAAAGGAATTGACAAAAATCATTTCAAATAAAGTAAACATAGGTAAAACTGTTTCTTGGAAGTTCAGTTTCCACATAGCACCAGTATATCTCCTTTGAAGATGGTGTACTTGTTTTATATTTATTTTGATATTCAGTCTTGCTAAACATTCAAATAATTTAACTTCTAATGAAAAAAATGAACACTGATTTATAATTCACAATTTGTAAAACTGACATTTAAACATAAAATTATAAGATTAGTTGTGTGGGATAATGACACAGAAAATGTATAGTTTGGTAAACAAATCAATTGTCAAAGTTTAAGAAAGTAGCTACAACTCAGTCATTATTGAAAAATTATAGTTAGTTTATCTTGATTGAGGGATTGAATTAACTCTGTGGGTATTCTCTATTGAGGTATTTGATTAATGCCTTGAAATAGCACTTAAAGTGCTAGACAAACACTTTAAAAATATGCACAGGAATATCTAAAAAATTAGAAAAAACTTGGCAGGTATACTCTTTAGAGGATCAAATTATACAGCTTGAAATTGAGCATCAAGAAATTCAAATTAAGGATAAAAATAATTCACAGTTGGTGAGACCTGGTTTAACAGCAGATAGAGAGTGAGAGGAGAAGGTGAGGAAAGAAAACTCTTGGAAGTTTTGTTGACGACAAACTCAGGTAGTATAGCTAATAAAACAGTTAAATTGAGTATCAGTATCCATGGGTTATACCAGCCAAAGAAAGTCATATTTTAAGGGGATATGAATAAGTTTGAATATTTATAAAAAAGTAGCTTAGGCTGGCCACGGTGGCTCACACCTGTAATCCTAGCACTTTGGGAGGCCGAGGCGGGTGGATCACGAGGTCAGGAGTTCAAGAGAAGCCTGGCCAAGATGGTGAAACCTAGTCTCTACTAAAAGTACAAAAATTAGCTGGGCGTGGTGGTGGGTGCCTGTAATCCCAGCTACTCGGGAGGCTGAGGCAGGAAAATCGTTTGAACCTGGGAGGCAGAGGTAGCAGTGAGCCAAGATCATTCCACTGCACTCTAGCCTGGATGGCAAAGAAAGACTCCATCATCTCAAGATAAAAAAAAAAAAAAAAAAAAAGAAGAAGCTTAGTGAGGAGTGGGAAAAGCAACATACAATAGTTGAATATTAGGCAACATGGATTTAGTGTGGAAAAATTGAAGTGTGTAGAGGAAAGTATAAAACTCCATGTCCTGTATTCTAACCACCTGGACTGCTTGATGGGTGTTGCAGATGTTCTGCAATTTTCTGCCTCTGTAGTTTTGACAATCCCTCAAATTGCAATGCTATATCTTTTTTTTTTTAAATGTTTTCTTCTCCAGTGATCAATTAAAACTCCAACAATGCTTTAAGGTTAGCCTCCAAAACTATCTCATCCACTTGCCTCCTTACGGGAATATCTTCCTCTACCCTCATTTCCAAAAGAACTTGGCACATTGGGGTCACATTCTTCTTTATATGATAATGCCTTGGACATTTTATTTGGAATGTTCAGAACAGAAGGGATAAAAACATGTCTTTTTCAAACTCTTAACTCCCACAGTTTTGGTACAATCTAACATATTTAATAAAAGCATTCTGTTGATTAAAGATCATTAATATTTAATTCAAAAGAAGACTATATTTTTGTATATATAGTTGAACACACACAATACAAAAAAGAGAGGGCATGCATACTGGTACTGATAAAAAAATGCTGGAAGTGATTACATTGAACATGTTTTCGAAATTTAATAATAATTATTTAAAGGAAGCAGAATTCTATACATAAATACATAAGAAAAAATTAAAACTAACATTATTAAATGTATTTAGAAATAAACATTCAGAAAGATATAGTTTAAACAACTCTGCAAACTGGAGATTATATCTTCTTTTAGAATAATAAACATTTGATAAATACATATCTGATTTAATGCTTTTAATTAATTGGACTTTTCATAAAATTAACAATAAATATAAAGTAGCATTTATTTTTCAATATAAAGTAGTATTTTTCAATAGCAGGACTGCTGGGGGGCAGTCAAAATTATATGTATTGTATATATTTTTCAGTGTTTTTTTAAAACCTCCAAAATATATGTGTAAAAATGGATTTTTGTCATTATATATTCAATACTAAAGAAAATATTTATAGATATGTTAATTTTATAATTTTTGTTCTATTTTACTATTCATTTATCATATTTCATTTTGAATTAAAACTAATTTTGGTTGAAATCAACTTATACAACATAAATGTTGAATTTGAATTCCTTATAAGGATTAATAGTAAATGAATTGACATCTTACCTATACAATGTTTAGTTAGGTTGATTAATTTTGAAAACATTATTAGGGAATTACTGTTAGAAATTAGTAAAAATACAGAAAAAGTTATTTTTGATAAATGAATAGAAAAGGGAAAATATTTCTCTGAAGTCTACAGAAACAGAAAATATTCTGACATAAAATGATTTAAAGATGTTCCTGTGTAAACACTCAGCTATTTTGTCACTGCAAGTTTTGTTTGATGCTGAAAAATGATTAAAGTGGTGAGTGATATACAATCTTTAATTAATATAAAAAATTTTCACCTAGGTTATCTTATAGAGTGCTCACATTGTGTGACTAGATTCGTATCTTGAATATTATCTGAAATTGAAACATCCTTTTAGAAAATCACTGTTATAGTGGCAAAATACAATTCCTTGAAGGCTCATTTATTTTTAAAAATATCTGAAAGTCTTTTGGTGCCAACTATTAATGCATTCCATGATCATTAAAAATACGATTTGATGCCCAATATTGGACCTCACTCTACAGTGAAAGTATACATTTTCTTATATAATTCCTGTAAGCTGAAAGAACATAATCAAAAAGAGAATTCCTAAAGTATTTTTAGTAATAACAACGTCTAGATTTATGCTATAATTTATTTTTTAATATCAGAAGTAAAGCACTGTTAGAGTAATGAACTATAAGGAAGAACCAAGGAAAGACAGCTGTTATTTGGGTTCTCTCTCTCTGAAGAAGCAAACAAAAGCATTTTTGATTCATTTTTTTGCTCTTCCTTGACATCAGTAAGAAGTATTCCATGATGCTAAATCAAAGGGATTTTTGCAGCTTAATACTTAGTCACAGCAATCAAATCAAAGTTAAAAGTCTTTTGGTCTTTATCAATAAATGTACCATTACTATTCAACCTTTAGCACTATAGGAGGCATTTGGGATATTAAAATCATTTGTTTATAATGCACCCTTTTTTCTGACATGAATTTCAATGTTATTCTTTTAATACTAAGGGAAAAAACGTTTAGCACAAACAGCAAACTAAGGTATTTCATGAAGAGATGCTTGCATGACATGATTCCTAAGAGATTTGCTTCAGTTAAAAGCATTCTTCTGTCCTGTGGATATCTGTGTACATGTCTGATTGAGTGCAAAAAACTGCTGGAGAAAAATGGGATCACAAATGTATGTTTTGACTGCTATCAAGTCAATACAGTAATAGGCTGGTGAAAACATCAAAACACAATCAAAAACTGCCTTCAGTGTCTGAAAGAAGAATTTACTTGGCAGTCAGCCAAGAAAAGTCATTTTTTTCCTAACCTCATCAGTAAATATGAAGGAAATAAATCTGGGGATCGTGGTTTTTATAAAACAGTGTATATGCTTGCCCTACGGAAGACAATCTCTGACTCTATTATTTAATATATGTATTTATTGCACTAGGTTGATAAGCCAAAATGTAAGGGGAGGCATTCATAACCAGGCCAATACGTATTTGCAAATGATTAAGAGAAGAATAGCCTATTATTCAACACATACTTATGGAAATTGATGTGTATTTGAAATGTTAATGCTTAGAAAATCCTTTGATACCTATTTGAAACACTAAGGAAATGCAAATAAATCTGACTATTTAAAAAGCTTGTATTCAATACTTTCATGTTAATTATAATAAAAATACTCTGATGAAAGAATCTATGTGATACAATCAAGATTATCTCACAAAATCAAAACAATGATGCTTTAAAAATAATATTGATATATAAATCACAAGAAAAAAAGGCTAATATGTAGAACATGAGAGTTTGAAATGCTCTGCCTGTGTTGAAAATCTGCTATTTTAGTGGACATTTTTAATTACATACTTTAGAGGAGAAAAGCAGTTCCAATATATAAAACAACAAAAATTACAACTCATTTCTATATATTATGTACTGTGCTAACTGGTAACCATTTAAACCATAAAGAATATTTGTGAGCTGAGCAGTAATATAAAAACAGAAAAATCTGGTGTTTTTGACATCTGACTGTGCTTACTTTGAAAGTATATTTTACACTAGACACTGTGAATGGCTTGTATTCTAAAACAACTCCAATTTTTGTTAAGAGTGGGAGTGATAGAAACATAAAAGTTATAATGTAATGTGACAACTGCTTAAATAATCAAGAGCTATTGAAAAACAAAGTGAACAATAAACTCTATGCCACTTTGGAATTATATATTTATAATATCTGATAGAGTCGAAATGTGAAGTTATTATATATTTTTACTAAATTTTGTTTGATTTAATCAGGGTTCTTCATACTATCCTAATCAATCCTATACAGGATGGAATCAGACTATTTTATTTAAACACACTAGAGATAAACATATAGAATGTAAAATATCAGAATGAATCCTATATAGCCAAGATAGTATTATTTTGTAATATTTTATTTCAGTTTATATCTATCTGTCTACACACATCCTAATAAGATTGATCATATAAATTATATATTTTTTACTGGAGATCATCATCATAAAACTTTGAAAAGCATAGTTTTAGCAAATTTAACAACTTGTAAGATGAGAAAATAAATGATAGAAAATTGAGTGCCAATATCCTCCCCTCAACACAAAGAGAAATGCCATAGTGAGTATTATTTTATAAACTAGGATTATCTAATGCCAGCTGAATGTCAAACCCAAAATAGATTCAATAATAAAAATTGGGAAAACAATTGTTATGTTAACAATAAAAATATATTTACTCAAATCTATAAGAATATCATCAATAACTATCATTTTATTGATCTGCCTTGTGAGAGTACTTTACTAAGAGCTGGAAAATTAGTTCTTTGATTTTTATGACAACTCTATGAAATGTATATGAATATCCCCATTCTATAGATAGAGAAAATGTGGTAAGGAAAATTAAATCATTTGAAGAAATGTAAACTGCTAAAACATGCCAGATCACATCCAACAATTATTCTGCTAATTACTATGCCACCTGTGCTTTACATGAAAGTTCATGTTTCTGAAATTTTCAGCCTGGAACAAGGCATGATAGGCCATAATTAGAACAGACTAGTTCAGTGATTATCACACTTTAGCATGCCTCAGAATCATCTGGAGAACTTTTAAAACACAGATTCCTGGGGCCTACTCTTGAGTCTGAGGTGAGGAATAAGTATTTACAGTTTGTTTGTTTGTTTGTTTTGTTTTGTTTTAAGATGGAGTTTTACTCTGTTGCCCAGGATGGAGTGCTGTGGCGCAATCTTGGCTCCCTGCAACCTCCACCTCCCAGATTCAAGCAATTCTTCTGCCTCAGCCTCCTGAGTAACTGGGACTACAGGAGCGCACCACCATATCTGGCTAATTTTTGTATTTTTAGTGTAGACGGGGTTTCACCATGTTGGCTAGGGTGGTCTCGAACTCCTGACCTCAGGTGATCATCCTGCCTTGGCCTCCCAAAGTGCTGGGATTACAGGCATGAGCCACCGCACCCAGTCAGTATTTACATTTTAAACAAATTCTTAGCTCTTGCTAAAAGTGCTGGTCTAGGGACCATAGTTGGAGATTTACTTCTGCAGAAGTTTGTAATGTGCCATTAAAGTAGAAAACCGCAGACCTAGACAGTATGAATCAGAGTATCTCTGCAAGGCGCATAGCTATCTGTATGGGAGCAGGTTTTCCTGAGGAATCTAGTGCATAGTAATGATTGACACAGGAGACAGCCAAATGCCTGCATAGATAGGGAAGGGTCTCTGGAGAACCTCAGACTCACCCAGGTCATTTTGCACTGGGGAGTTGCCTAAACATGCTCACAGTGAAAAATTCTCTCCCTTAACAGACGTGCAGTAAGGGAAATAAATCAATGTGGAGTGGATCAGACTAAGGGCCCACGTGTGCACTGTAAGGAAGGGGTGAAGCCACAAGGAATTTGCGCCTTTTTCAAGGGAGGAGCCTGGTCTCTTCAGCTCGTGTGTGGTGGCCTGGTATTCAAGTGCAACGGAAAAAAACCTGCTTGCAGGACCCCTCTCCTTGCTGATAACTTTCCTTTCGCTTAAAAATTCAGTCCTTCTTTCCCTTCAATGTGTTCATGTGCCTAATTTTTCCTGGTTGTGAGACAAGAACCCAGATTTACTTGAATTAAGGAGCAAAAATCCTGCATCAGTATTATATTAAATCTATTGGCCATGAGGTGTTTTTAAGGAATCCTGAGGTAGCTTTCTCAAAACACTTTTTAATTTTTAATTTTATTATGTGTTAAAAATAAAGGCTGCAGCAACATAGTTCAGAATTTAGTCATTCTAATAAGAATGAGGCTTCCTTACCCTCCTCCACATGCATCCTGGTTTTGGTGCTATCCATCAATATCTGCATTTCCAAGTATTGGAACAAGTAAAGAAATCTAAGCAAACTCTCACCACAAAATAAAATTTATAATTATAGAAAGAGTGATGCCTCTTTAATAAAATGTTATAAATAAAAAAGGTAAATTTGATACATGTAGTGAAATAGTTAAAGTTATTCTGAGTCTACAAGTGAGTCATACGCTAAGTAAACGTGCTTTTATAAAAAACACTAGCAAGGAACATTAACAAGATTTTATTAGGCATAGTAGGAGCAGGAAAGGGCTTGTTACTAAAATAAAATCATCAATAACCTTGGATTTGAGGCAAAAGGAAGGGAAAAATCCAGACAGAGGTTTGACAAAGTTTGTTTCAGAAGAGCTAATATAGCTGGCTTTGGAACGCGAAAGTGCAGTCATTTATCTACTGAGGGTGAGAATTACTGGGCAGAAGAAAATGGTTCTTAAGGATTTTGAAATCAAAACTTTAGTAGCAAGCATATTTTGGTAAAGTCAGTTATGATGTGCTCATAATATTGACAATTTTTCAGGAGGGAAATACTTTTCAGACAATTACCTCAGGCTTGATGTCAATTTCCAATGAATCTTATAGGGGACTTTTATTCTTTGTATGTTCACAGTGGAATGGGCTCTAATAGATGTCGTAACCTACCTATAATATTTAGTCCAGTTTTAAAGGGCTATAAATGCCACAAAATTTTTTATTATCTTTAAGTTACAACAAAAGTATTATTTGAGAAAGAAAATTTTCAGCAACTAACCATAGAGTGTCTATTATTATTATTTTGTTACTGTTTTAAACTGATGGGGAAGGCATAAATTAAGAATTGTGTTTGCCTACCTAGCAGGAGAGCTGAAGTTAAAGTATAGCACAGTATTAAGAGAACAGAAGAAGAAAAAATGACAAAACAGCCAGAATTAGAAGTTGAAAGAATTTTAATTATATTACACCTGATTGCTCCAAATTGGGTGTAAAGAGCAAGGAGTAATTTGAATTTTCAACTAAGTCAAAGATGTAATTATTTTGGTGTGCTAAGAAAAATTTTACCAAGGAAAGATAAGTAGCATTTTGGTTTGCATATTATAAAGTTGGACAGTGTACTGCCATAAAGATAATCTTAGGGTGCTTATTACTGGCACTGTGTTTCAAATGTTTTAAACTGTGAATTGTGAAATAGAGTATACATATAAAAGAGAGTTATATGAGAAATATGTATAATATAAAACAGAAGAATATTGAACTCTTGTTGTTCCTAATACTGAAGTCCAAATGTAAAACATCAATATCTCTGAACCCTTCTTTGGGCCCAGCTTTGTCCTCAGTCCCTTGATGTGGTCAACAAAACTCAAATTCCTGTGGTATGGCAAATGCAAAACTAGCCTAAATTCTCCGCTTGCTTTTCCTGGTTTCTACATTCATTTGCTTTTTGGACTAATTAGTCTTTACTTTCTTGTCACCTTATCTTTATATTTATGAGATTTTTAAAAAAATTAATCTCATATTATAATTACTTACAATAGGAAGGCTGGTCGATTTACCATAAACCTTCTTGAAATATCAATTAGTCAAATATGCTTTTATATTTGAAATATAAGTTAATAAATATCAAGTTGGTTTTAATCCAACCAGAGTAATATTTTATGCATGCAAATGGATTTGTGGATCATTACAGTAGATGACAAGAACATGGCTGAATCATTTGTTGGTTTTATAAAGGAAAGGAAAAACATTTACTTCTCCAGAAGTGCTCTTTTAGAAATTAAGCTATAAGATATTAGATCAGAGCATTAGAACCTAGAGCATTTTGCATGATCTGTAAATGTGACACCAGAAATATCTCAGAGCAGAAAATTCTGTATTTTTATTAAAATGATCAGAGTACCAATGCTGGTAACTCTCAGAGAGCTCCAAAGAAAAAATAATATTGTGATTTAAATAGACAAAAATTGTGATGCCTTCTTTTCAAGAATGGTTTTCTTTTTTTTTAATTTTATTATTATCATACTTTAAGTTTTAGGGTACATGTGCACAATGTGCAGGTTAGTTACATATGTATACATGTGCCATGCTGGTGTGCTGCACCCATTAACTCATCATTTAGCATTAGATATATCTCGTAATGCTATCTCTCCCCCCTATCCCCACCCCACAACAGTCGCCAGAGTGTGATGTTCCCCTTCCTGTGTCCATGTGTTCTCATTGTTCAGTTACCACCTATGAGTGAGAACATGCGGTGTTTGGTTTTTTGTCCTTGCGATAGTTTACTGAGAATGATGATTTCCAATTTCATCCATGTCCCTACAAAGGACATGAACTCATCATCTTTTATGGCTGCATAGTATTCCATGGTGTATATGTGACACATTTTGTTAATCCAGTCTATCATTGCTGGACATTTGGCTTGGTTCCAAGTCTTGGCTATTGTGAATACTGCAGCAATAAACATACGTGTGCATGTGTCTTTATAGCAGCATGATTTATAGTCCTTTGGGTATATACCCAGTAATGGGATGGCTGGGTCAAATGGTATTTCTAGTTCTAGATCCCTGAGGAATCGCCACACTGACTTCCACAATGGTTGAACTAGTTTACAGTCCAACCAACAGTGTAAAAGTGTTCCTATTTCTCCACATCCTCTCCAGCACTTGTTGTTTCCTGACTTTTTAATGATTGCCATTCTAACTGGTGTGGGGTGGTATCTCATTGTGGTTTTGATTTGCATTTCTCTGATGGCCAGTGATGATGAGCATTTTTTCATGTGCCTGTTAGCTGCATAAGTGTCTTCTTTTGAGAAGTGTCTGTTCATATCCTTCACCCACTTTTTGATGGGGTAGTTTGTTTTTTTCTTGTAAATTTGTTTGAGTTCATTGTAGATTCTTGATATTAGCCCTTTGTCAGATGAGTAGGTTGCAAAAATTTTCTCCCATTTTGTAGGTTGCCTGTTCACTCTGTTGGTAGTTTCTTTTGCTGTGCAGAAGCTCTTTAGTTTAATTACATCCCATTTGTCAATTTGGCTTTTGTTGCCGTCGCTTTTGGTGTTTTAGACATGAAGTCCTTGCCCATGCCTATGTCCTGAATGGTAATGCCTAGGTTTTCTTCTAGGGTTTTTATGGGTTTTAGGTCTAATGTTTAAGTCTTTAATCCATCTTGAATTAATATTTGTATAAGGTGTAAGGAAGGGATCCATTTTCAGCTTTCTACATATGGCTAGCCAGTTTTCCCAGTACCATTTATTAAATAGGGAATCCTTTCCCCATTGCTTGTTTTTGTCAGGTTTGTCAAAGATCAGATAGTTGTAGACATGTGGCATTATTTCTGAGGGCTCTGTTCTGTTCCATTGATCTATATTTCTGTTTTGGTACCAGTACCATGCTGTTTTGGTTACTGTAGCATTGTAGTATAGTTTGAAGTCAGGTAGCATGATGCCTCCAGCTTTGTTCTTTTTGCTTAGGATTGCCTTGGTGATGTGGGCTCTTTTTTGGTTCTTATGAATTTTAAAGTAGTTTTTTCCAATTCTGTGAAGAAAGTCATTGGTAGCTTGATGGGGATGGCATTGAATCTATAAATTACCTTGGGCAATATGGCCATTTTCACGATATTGATTCTTCCTACCCATGAGCATGGAATGTTCTTCCATTTGTTTGAATCCTCTTTTATTTCATTGAGCAGTGGTTTGTAGTTCTCCTTGAAGAGGTCCTTCACATCCCTTGTAAGTTGGATTCCTAGGTATTTTATTCTCTTTGAAGCAATTGTGAATGGGAGTTCACTCATGATTTGGCTCTCTGTTTGTCTGTTACTGGTGTATAAGAATGCTTGTGATTTTTGTACATTGATTTTGTATCCTGAGACTTTGCTGAAGTTGCTTATCAGCTTAAGGAGATTTTGGGCTGAGACAATGGGGTTTTCTAGATATACAATCATGTCATCTGCAAACAGGGATAATTTGACTTCCTCTTTTCCTAATTGAATACTCTTTATTTCCTTCTCCTGCCTAATTGCCATGGCCAGAACTTCCAACACTATGTTGAATAGGAGTGGTGAGAGAGGGCATCCCTGTCTTGTGCCAGTTTTCAAAGGGAATGCTTCCAGTTTTTGCCCATTCAGTATGATATTGACTATGAGTTTGTCATAGATAGCTCATATTATTTTGAAATACATCCCATCAATAACTAGTTTATTGAGAGTTTTTAGCATGAAGGGTTGTTGAATTTTGTCAAAGGCTTTTTCTGCATCTATTGAGATAATCATGTAGTTTTTGTCATTGGTTCTCTTTATATGCTGGATTACGTTTATTGATTTGCATATATTGAACCAGCCTTGCATCCCAGGGATGAAGCCCACTTGATCATGGTGGATAAACTTTTTGATGTGCTGCTGGATTCAGTTTGCCAGTATTTTATTGAGGATTTTTGCATCAATGTTCATCAAGGATATTGGTCTAAAATTCTCTTTTTTGGTTGTGTCTCTGCCTGGCTTTGGTATCAGGATGATGCTGGCCTCATAAAATGAGTTAGGGAGGATTCCCTCTTTTTCTATTGATTGGAATAGTTTCAGAAGGAATGGTACCAGTTCTTCCTTGTACCTCTGGTAGAATTCAGCTGTGAATCCATCTGGTCCTAGACTCTTTTTGGTTGGTAAGCTATTGATTATTGCCACAATTTAAGAGCCTGTTATTGGTCTATTCAGAGATTCAACTTCTTCCTGGTTTAGGCTTGGAAGGGTGTATGTGTTGAGGAATTTATCCATTTCTTCTAGATTTTCTAGTTTATTTGCGTAGAGGTGTTTGTAGTATTCTCTGATGGTAGTTTGTATTTCTTTGGGATCGGTGGTGATATCCCCTTTATCATTTTTTATTGCATTTATTTAATTCTTCTCTCTTTTTTTCTTTATTAGTCTTGCTAGCGGTCTATCAATTTTGTTGATCCTTTCAAAAAACCAGCTCCTGGATTCATTAATTGTTTGAAGGGTTTTTTGTGTCTCTATTTCCTTCATTTCTGCTCTGATTTTAGTTATTTCTTGCCTTCTGCTAGCCTTTGAATGTGTTTGCTCTTGCTTTTCTAGTTCTTTTAATTGTGATGTTAGGGTGTCAATTTTGGATCTTTCCTGCTTTCTCTTGTGGGCATTTAGTGGTATAAATTTCCCTCTACACACTGCTTTGAATGCATCCCAGAGATTCTGGTATGTTGTGTCTTTGTTCTCGTTGGTTTCAAAGAACATCTTTATTTCTGCCTTCATTTCGGTATGTACCCAGTAGTCATTCAGGAGCAGGTTGTTCAGTTTCCATGTGGTTGAGTGGTTTTGAGTGAGTTTCTTAATCCTGGGTTCTAGTTTGATTGCACTGTGGTCTGAAAGATAGTTTGTTATAATTTCTGTTCTTTCACATTTGCTGAGGAGAGCTTTATTTCCAACTATGTGGTCAATTTTAGAATAGGTGTGGTGTGGTGCTGAAAAAAATGTATATTCTGTTGATTTGGGGTGGAGAGTTCTGTAGATGTCTATTAGGTCCGCTTGGTGCAGAGCTGAGTTCAATTCCTGGGTATCCTTGTTAACATTCTTTCTTGTTGATCTGTCTAATGTTGACAGTGGGGTGTTAAAATCTCCAATTATTATTGTGTGGGAGTCTAAGTCTCTTTGTAGGTCACTCAGGACTTGCTTTATGAAACTGGGTGCTCCTGTATTGGGTGCATATATATTTAGGATAGTTAGCTCTTCTTGTTGAATTGATCTCTTTACCATTATGTAATGGTCTTTTTTGTCTCTTTTGATCTTTGTTGGTTTAAAGTCTGTTTTATCAGAGACTAGGATTGCAACCCCTCCCTTTTTTTGTTTTCCATTGGCTTGGTAGATCTTCCTCCATCCTTTTATTTTGAGCCTATATGTGTCTCTGCACGTGAGATGGGTTTCCTGAATACAGCACACTGATGGGTCTTGACTCTTTATCAAATTTGCCATTCTGTGTCTTTTAATTGGAGCATTTAGTCCATTGACATTTAAAGTTAATATTGTTATGTGTGAATTTGATCCTGTCATTATGGTGTTAGCTGGTGATTTTGCTCGTTAGTTGCAGTTTCTTCCTAGTCTTGATGGTCTTTCCATTTTGGCATGATTTTGCAGCTGCTGGTACCAGTTGTTCCTTTCCATGTTTAGTGCTTCCTTCAGGAACTCTTTTAGGGCAGGCCTGGTGGTGACAAAATCTCTCAGTATTTGCTTGTCTGTAAAGGATTTTATTTCTCCTTCACTTATGAAGCTTAGTTTCACTGGATATGAAATTATGGGTTGAAAATTCTTTTCTTTAAGAATGTTGAATATTGGCCCCCACTGTCTTCTGGCTTGTAGGGTTTCTGCTGAGAGATCTTCTGTTAGTGTGATGGGCTTCCCTTTGTGGGTAACCCGACCTTTCTCTCTGGCTGCCCTTAACATTTTTTCCTTCATTTCAACTTTGGTGAATCTGACAATTATGTGTTTTGGAGTTGCTCTTCTGGAGGAGTATCTTTGTGGCGTTCTCTGTATTTCCTGAATCTGAATGTTGGCCTGCCTTGCTAGATTGGGGAAGTTCTCCTGGATAATATCCTGCAGAGTGTTTTCCAACTTGGTTCCATTCTCCCCGTCACTTTCAGGTATGCCAATCAAATGTAGATTTGGTCTTTTCACATAGTTCCATATTTCTTGGAGGCTTTGTTCATTTCTTTTTATTCTTTTTTCTCTAAGCTTCCCTTCTCGCTTCATTTCATTCATTTCATCTTCCATCACTGATACCCTTTCTTTCAGTTGATCACATTGGCTCCTGAGGCTTCTGCATTCTTCAGGTAGTTCTCAAGCCTTGGCTTTCCACTCCATCAGCTCCTTTAAGCACTTCTTTGTATTGGTTATTCTAGTTATACATTAGTCTAAATTTTTTTCAGGTTTTTAACTTCTTTGCCTTTGGTTTGAATTTCCTCCTGTAGCTCGGATTAGTTTGATCGTCTGAAGCCTTCTTCTCTCAACTCGTCAATGTCATTCTCCATCCAGCTTTGTTCCATTGCTGGTGAGGAACTGTGTTCCTTTGGAGGAGGAGAGGTGCTCTGCTTTTTAGAGTTTCCAGTTTTTCTGCTCCGTTTTTTCCCCATCTTTGTGTTTTTATCTACTTTTGGTCTTTGATGATGGTGATGTAGAGATGGGTTTTTGGTGTGGATGTCCTTTCTGTTAGGCTTCCTTCTAACAGACAGGACCCTTAGCTGCAGGTCTGTTGGAGTTTGCTAGAGGTCTACTCCAGACCCTGTTTGCCTGGGTATCAGCAGTGGTGGCTAGAGAACAGCGGATTTTCATGAACCGCGAATGCTGCTGTCTGATTTTTCCTCTGGAAGTTTTGTCTCAGAGGAGTACCCGGCCGTGTGAGGTTTCTGTCTGCCCATAGTTGGGGGTGCCTCCTGGTTAGGCTGCTCAGGAGTCAGGGGTCTGGGACCCACTTGAGGAGGCAGTCTGCCCGTTCTCAGATCTCCAGCTGCATGCTGGGAGAACCACTGCTTTCTTCAAAGCTGTCAGACAGGGACATTTAAGTCTGCAAAGGTTACTGCTGTCTTTTTGTTTGTCTGTGCCCTGCCCCCAGAGGTGGAGCCTATAGGGGCAGGCAGGCCTCCTTGTGCTGTGGTGGGCCCCACCCAGTTGGAGCTTCCCAGCTGCTTTCTTTACCTAAGCAAGCCTGGGCAATGGTGAGCACCCCTCCCCCAGCCTTGCTGGTGCCTTGCAGTTTGATCTCAGACTGCTGTGCTAGCAATCATCGAGACTCCGTGGGCATAGGACCCTCCAAGCCATTTGTGGGATATAATCTCCTGGTGCACCATTTTTTAAGCCTGTCAGAAAAGCGCAGTATTAGGGTGGGAGTGAACCAATTTTCCAGATGCCGTCTGTCACCCCTTTCTTTGACTAGGAAAGGGAACTCCCTGACCCCTTGCACTTCCCGAGTGAGGCAATGCCTCACCCTGCTTCGGCTCGTGCATGGTGCGCTGCACCCACTGTCCTGCACCCACTGTCAGCACTCCCTAGTGAGATGAACCCGGTACCTCAAATGGAAATGCAGAAATCACCTGTCTTCTGCGTCGCTCACGCTGGGAGCTGTAGACTGGAGCTGTTCCTATTGGGCCATCTTGGCTGCCCTCCTCCAGCAATGACCAAGAATGGTTTTCGTTACCCAATAAACTTTTGAGAGGTTAAAAAGAAGAAGAAAGAAATAGAGAAGCTGGAGTAAGAGAGAATGGCATCATGACAGATTTTTCAGGTACAGTTAAAATGGTTAATGTGACAATAGCTCAGCAATAGTGGGACAACAAATGAGACTTAAGCAATTACATTATAGGTAAAAGAGATGATTCTTTGTCCTAAACCATAGTCGTAGGCTAGCCGCAATTTATTTGGCAGATAATCAGTAGACTATGTTAAGATTCATGCACATCATTCTAAAAACCACCATCTGAAAGTGTATTTAAAAGAATCAAAAAACTACCAGAACTGAAACTTTTCTTTATTTTTTTAACTGAAAACACACCTATAATTACAAAGTTTGAATGACAAAAAGAATTCAGTATCCGTTTTTGTATCATCACTCTATTAAAATGTAAATCATTCAGAAAATATTTTAATGGTAATATTTTTCTTAGTTAATCTTTTTCTACACTTTTGAAAACTGAAGTCAATTTTTTTTCTTATAAAGCATATCTTGTTTAACCTACCCAATTAATCAATTGTTAACATTTTTATTTCTGTCTGTGCATAAGCTTGAAGTAATCCTTGAAATAACTAAGTGGGAGAGTTAATAGCTGGAGAAATCCACCAATATCACTACTTCCCCCAAAACTTCTTAATTTTTAGCGGTGAATTGGTAATCCTGTCTTCAATTTTTTTTTTTTTCAAGATGGAGTCTTGCTCTGTCACCCAGGCTGGAGTGCAGTGGCATGATCTCAGCTCACTGCAAGCTCCGCCTCCCAGGTTCAGGCCATTCTCCTGCCTCAGCCTCCCGAGTAGCTGGGACTACAGGCACCTGCCACCACGCCTGGCTAATTTTTGTATTTTTAGTAGAGATGGGGTTTCACCGTGTTAGCCAGGATGGTCTCAATCTCCTGACCTCATGATCTGCCTGCCTGGACCTCCCAAAGTGCTGGGATTACAGGTGTGAGCCACTGCACCCAGCCTTCATTTTCTTTTAGTCAGAGTTTTTTGGCTTAGTTGTCTGACAAAAAGAGTTATGTGAACATAGGATTGACACCAGGATTGTGTTCTGTTCTAAGTTTAAATATGGTTTTGAGAAAGAAGTTGTTCAGTCATTCATACAGTTATTATAACAACTACACAAGTGTATGTATTTGAAAGTATTTTCAAAAGCAAACTCTTTTATCCAGATTCAAGATATTTTGAAATTGCTTCCATCATAGTCACTATGTTTAAAAAAAAATTCACAAAATTGTCTTATGTTGACAACTATAAGATGTATTTTCTAAGAGACTAATTAGCCTTATATTCTAGTTTAATTTCCATGTTTACTTTAAAAATCTACATTTGAAATGATGTTTTCATTTTTAGAAAGAGAAAAATACAATTTTTTCAAAGATAGGCATCTTTTTATCTCAATCTTTTCTTGTATTCACTCTAGAAATAGTGAACAAGAATGATTCACTGGTGATGAAAAAGCAAAGCGTGTGAAAAATTTTCTAAGTAACTCATTTTTAATAAATGTAGCTTTTTTTGCTGTTTGTTTTATTATTACATAGTTGACATTTTCAGCAGTGGGAATTCAGTGATGACTTGTTAGAATTCATTTTTAACCTCACATAGGTTTTGTTTTTCGTGATGTGTTGTGGGTAGGAATGAACACACCTACAGATTTTCTAGTTGTTAAGACACAAGAATACAAATTAACAGTTTTAATTATGTTAAAGTTTAAAATAGTCTCCCAAATCCTTTGTTTTTAAAGAAACTATATTAAGGCACATAGAATTATCTATACTGAATTTTAGTCTTTCCCACTATCATACTCCTATGCCTCTTGTGAGTGGAAACTCTCCATTCTAAAATATATAAGTAGATTTTAAATTCCTAAATAATGTTCAAATTTACATTAAACTATTCAGGCAATGAACAATTTGTTTTTGTTATCAACAAAATGGCATATTTGTCTCAATTTCAAATAAAAAATCTAAAATAAAAATTAATAAAATAGCCAATGATAGAAAAAATTTAAAAAAAATTTAATTTTACTGTATAATCAGATCTATATAATATTAATTTTAATAAAAAGTAATTATTCAAACCATGTTTTCCTTTCTTTGTATTACTGCTAAGTTACTACTAGTTGCATCAGGTATGTAGGAGATACCATAGAGAAAAAAACATTTTTATATATCTTTGCAAAACCATGTTACAAATGTTGTTAAAAAAGGAATCTGTTGAAGATAAATATTTCCTCTGCTCTAGGTAAATATTAGAGAATAGGTGATAATGAAATGTTAGCAATATAACTCATATTTACTACAATGCCAGCAAGCATCACTGCCACCTACCCCACTAAATATTTTGGTTGAAGAGGTGGAAAAACTGAATAAAGTAAAGAAGAAAAAAATATTATTAGCATGGGCTGATGATATGGTTTGGCTGTGACCCCACCACAAACTCATCTTGAATTGTAGTTCCCATAATCCCCACATGTCCTGGGAGGGACCCAGTGGGTGGTGATTGAATCAGAGGGGCAATTAATAAAGAATTTGTAATTTATAAAGGAGAAGAGGCTTAACAGACTCACAGTTCCACATGGCTGGGGAGGCCTCACAATCATGGTGGAAGGCAAAAGGCACATCTTATATGGTGGCAGGCAAGAGGGAATGAGAACCAAGAGAAAAGGGTTTCCCCTTATAAAGCCATCAGATCTTGTGGACTTATTCTCTACCATGAGAACAGTATGGGGGAAATTGCCCACACTTATGATTCAATTATCTCCTGCTGGGTTCTTCCCACAACACATGGAAATTATGGGAGCTACAATTCAATATGAGATTTGCGTGAGGACACAGCCAAACTATATTACCCCCTTTTGGTAAGCACTTCTTCTCTCTGCTGCCATGTGAAGGACATGTTTGTTTTTCCTTCTGCCATGATATTATGTTTCCAGAAGCGTCCCCTGCCACACTAAACTGTGAGTCCGTTAAACCTCTTTCCTTTATAAATTACCCAGTCTTGGGTATGTCTTTATTAGCAGCATGATAATGAACTAATACAGTAAATTGGTACCAAGTAGTGGAGCACTGCCATAAAGATACCTGAAAATGTGGAAGCAACTTTGGAACTGGGTAACAGGCAGAGGTTGAAACCATTTGGAGGGCTCAGAAGAAGACAAGAAAATGTGGTAATGTTTGGAACTTCCTATAGACTTGGAGGGTTCAGAAGACAGGAAGATGTGGAAAAGTTTGGAACTTCCCAGAGACTTGTTGAATGGCTTTTTGACTGAAATGCTGATAATGATATGGACATTGAAGTCCAGGCTGAGGTGGTCTCAGATGGACAGGAGTAACTTGTTGGGAACTGGAGTAAAAGTCATTCTTGCTATGCAAAGAGATTGGTGGCATTTTGCCTCTGCCATAGAGCTTGAGGAACTTAGAACTTGAGGAAGATGATTTAGTGTATCTGGTAGAAGAAATTTCTAAGCAGCAAAGCATTCAAGAGGAAGCAGAGCATTAAAGTTTGGAAAATTTGAAGCCTGATTATATAATAGAAAACAAAATCCCATTTTCTGGGGATAAATTCAAGCTGACTGCAGAAATTTGCATAAGTCACAAGGAGCCAAATGTTAATCAACAAGACAATAGGGAAAAAGCCTTCAAGGCATGTAAGACACCCTCACGACAGCCCCATCAATCACAGGCTTGGAGGCCTAGTAGGAAAAAATGGTTTTGTGGGCCAGGCCCAGGGTCCCCCAGCTCTATGCAGCCTCATGACATGATGCCTTGTGTCCTAGCTGCTTCAGCTGCAGCCATGGCTAAAAGGAGCCAATGTACAACTCAGGCTGTTGATCCAGTGGGTGCAAGCTCCAAGCCTTGGCAGCTTTCACATGGTATTGGGCCAGTGGATGTGCAGCAGTCAAGAACTGAGGTTTGGGAACCCCCACCAAGTTTTCAGAGGATATACAGAAATGCTTAGATGTCCAGGCAGAAGTCTGTTGCAGGGGCAGAGGGCTCATGGAGAACTTCTGCTAGGGCAGTGTGAAGGGGAAATGTGTGGTTGGAGTCCCCACACAGAGTCCCCACTGGGGAACTGTCTAGTGAAGTTGTGAGAAGAGTGCCACTATCCTCCAGATCCCAGAATAGTACATACACCAACAGCTTGCACCCTGCACCTGGAAAAGCCACAGGCACTCAATGACAGCCTGTGAAAACAGCCAGGAGGAGTGCTGTACCCTGGAAAGCCACAGGGGCAGAGCTGCCAGAGGCCATGGGAACCTACCTCTTGCATCAGCAAGGCCTGGATATGAGACATGCAGTCAAAGGAGATCATATTGGAACTTTAATAACTGCCCCATTAGATTTCAGATTTGCATTGGGCCTTTAGCCCCTTCATTGTGGCCAATTTCTCCAATTTGGAATGGGTGTATTTACTTAATGCTTATACCCCCATTGTATTTAGTAAGTAACTAATTTGCTTTTGATTTTGCAGGCTCATAGGCAGAAGGGACTTGCCTTGTCTCAGATGAGACCTTGGACTTGGACTTTTGGATTAATGCTGGAATGAGTTAGGATTCTGGGGGACTGTTGGGAAGGCATGATTGTGTTTTGAAATGTGAGGACATGAGATTTGGGATGGGGCCTGGGGCAGAATGATATGGTTTGGTTGTGTCCCCATCTAAATGTCATCTTGAATTGTAGTTCCCATAATTCCCACATGTGGTAGGAGGGACCTGGTGAAGGTCATTGAATCATAGGAGCAGTTACTCCCATGCTGCTGTTCTTGTGATAGTGAGTGAGTTCTGACAAGATCTGATGGTTTTATAAGGGGCTTTTCCCCCCTTTTCTAAGCACTTCTCCTTGCTGCCACCATGTGAAGAAGTATGTGTTTACTTCCCCTTCCACCATGAGAGTACATTTCCTGAGACCTCCCACTCATGCTGAACTGTGAAGTAAACTTCTTTCCTTTATAAATTACCCAGTCTTGTATATATCTTTATGAGCAGCATGAAGATGGACTAATACAGCTGATTACTGATGATGATAAACATAAAGAGTATAACTTTAGAAAGAAATGTATTGAGTTGAAAGTTGATCAATAAAAATGAACTTATCCAAGATATTCCATAAGAGAAGATTATCTAATTAATTATATTTAATCATGGCTATTTAAAAATACATGGGTATAACCAACAGAGTTCTATGTCAATTAAAAAGGATAGATGTTACTCATTAAAAATTCAGATGTTGACAAAGAAATTTTACATGTTCTGTGGGTTCAAATATGAGTCTGAAAAAATTAAATATAAAAACACCCTATAGCAGAGTTTTATCATCACTTTCAATTCATCATAGTACTAGCAGTAGTAAATGGTTACCATACCTAAATGAACATCCCCTAGAGGTCCTGGGATTTGAACAGCTTCAGTCTGATGAATGGGACAAATGATAGCTTAAGTCAGTGAACCATTGGCTACAAGTGTTATCAGGGATGTATTGAGCAATGTGCTTAGGAATGGATATGAAGGAAAAACATTGTTTGTACTTAGTATAAGGGGAAGGATTGGATTGAATATCTAGGTAGTAATCAGAGGAAAATAAGGTGATGTTTGAGCAAAAAGGTGTCTGAAGAATTAAGCAGTGATAGATTCGAGTGTGAATGAAGGAAGGTACCTTACATGTGTAGTTAAGACTGAAGAGCTCCTCTTCATTCCCTTGAGATAGTTGGCCTTAGCCAAATTTTGAAAGAAAAAAAGAGAGTAATTGTAGCATTTATATAGTTTTGCTGATGTATTTGATACATTTTCCACCTATCTAATGCTCAAGAATTCTTCAGGAAAATGTCAGTGAGTGAGAACTTTTTTTTTTTTTTTTTTTTTTTTTGTATTTCTTCTCAATTAGCCCAAAACTTTAGCTGAATAACCACGGAGTTTCATCTTAATCCATGTCATGGACTTTGAACTCTACCATGAGAATATGAGGTGGTTAATCTAGATAAATATGCACACCAGTCTTGAGATCACTAATACCTTCACTAGGTAACCCTTTTAATAAAGACCTCTCTGTAAAACTCTCTGTAAAGTCTCATCTTTTCTTTCCTACAAGATAACTTCATCTAATTATTTTTTTCTTTTACTTTTGAGACAGAGTCTTACTCTGTCACCCATGCTGGCGTGCAGTGACAATCTCGGGTCACTGCAACCTCTGCCTCCGAGGTTCAAGAGATTCTCATGCCTCAGCCTCCTGAATAGCTAGGATTACAGGAGTGCACCACCACACCCAGCTAATTTCTTGTGTTTTTAGTGGAGACGGGATTTCTCCATGTTGGCCAGGATGGTCTTGAGCTCCTGGCCTCAAGTGATTCACCTGTCTTGGCCTCCCAAAGTGCTGGGATTACAGGCATGAGCCTCCATGCCTGGCCCCAGTTTCATCTAATCCTTTAGAGAAGAAGGAATACATCTATTATTAGCAGAGATGGATATTTTTCTGTAGTTATTAATGAATCTACAATGTAGACGTTGGTAACACAAAAATGTCTGACTATAACCAAACAACTAAAACTATAACTAAAACAGCTGCCTGACTATACCTAAAACTATTAGCAATTAAGAAACATTATTTTTGCTTATTTTTTATTGTTACTCCATGAATTGATTCAATTCAGATATTCCTATGGTGTTGTTGGAAAGTACTGGTGAAAGATTTATCCTAATCATAGGCATTCTAGCAATGTTAGAGAAGAATTAAAGTCATAATTAGATTCTAGTGTCAGTGAGTTTTTGAAAGCAAGTAATGCACATTTAACAATAAAAGTTAGGATATCATGAACCCAGTTATTGAATTAAGCATTTATTTATTTGAACTCAGAATATGGTGCTATAATAAATTGATTATTAGAGAATTTACAGTTTGAAAGAAATATTTTTAAAAGAGTAAAGACCAAAGCTGAGACCCTGGCCCACTGGGATCATTTTCAAGACCTTTATAGTTGAAGACCAAAGTATTTTTTTCAGAGTTCTAGGCATGTGTTGTCATATTCTAGATGTTCTCAAAAAGCTTGCTAGAGTCTACTCAAAATGACCTGTGTATGTTCTGATGGATTGTCATACTTCTCATCTCTTCACTTTATCTGGCAGGTAAAGAAAGATTTGCTTTGCTTACTTTAGTCCGTTCACTAACGAAATAATTTAGGAATTCAAATTACTTTTCAAATATATTTGATTTATTTTTATTAGATAATTATTTTAAAAGTATTCTAATAGGATCTGTTTGATTCTTTTAATAACAAAATATCATTTAGAAAAATACATGTATTGCGTTTTTTGTGGGGGTGACTAATATCTTTGGAACATAGTGGTTTTCTGGAATAATGCAATTTCTAATTTAGAAAAATCAAAATGTATATTACAATGGGATGGTGTCATGCCCAGAATTGTATCATTCCAAAATATATATGTTGAGGCCCTTACCCTCAGCAACCCAAAATGTGACCCTACTTGGAGATAGGCAGTTTAATGGGATAGTTAAAGTTAAATGAGGTCAGAAAAGTTGACCCTAATCTAGTATGGTTGATGTCTTTATTAGAAGAGGAAATTAAGACACACAAAAAATACATCAGGTATACATGCACTCGAAAAAAAAAGCCACACGAGGACATAGCGACAAGGCAGCCATCTGCAAGCCAAAGGCAGAGGCCTCAGGAGAAAACTAACCTGTTGAAATCTTGATCTTGAAATTCCAGTATCCAGCACTGTGAGAAGATAATTTCTGTTGTTTAAACCATTCAATCTGTGGTATTTTGTCAAGGTCACCCTAGCAAACTAATACAGGTGAGTAGGATGGCACAACTGACAAATACCAGTAGTTGAAAGGACAGAAGGGATTACATGCATTTGAAGGCATGTACTCACAAACACAAAAGATGTGACAATATTATATGGCTGAAGAATTCTGAATCAGGTTTGGAAGACATAACAGGATTTGGATCTGGTGATTGAGAAGGTATCAAAATTATGAAGAGCTACCTATGTCATGGTACATGGCTGATCTTTAGCCTGTGGGTGGTAAAAAGTTATAACACATTTAAAGAAACAGCTATGTAATAGTGAGTTACAAATAAAAGGTTAAAATGATGAAAGGAAATATTTTATGTGCAGTGTTGTGAAAGACATTTTGAATGATTAAAAAATTTAAAATATTTAAAGAGTTACATGTTATCCTTGTTATTGAGAAATCCAAGAAAAGTAACTATTTTGGGAGAAACATTCTGAATTCAGAAGCGACTTGAAACTATCCTAAAAAATAATTATACATACGTCCAAAAATATGAGTAAGTTAATAGATACATCTGACAAAAAAAGAAAACATTGTGTATGTTTAATCAGATAAGGTAATTAATACCTTCTTTGAGATATTCATTGGCCCAGTCAACCAATGATATCAGTTTTTTTTCTTGTTTGGATTTTTGTTTTAAGTAGTGCTTTCTGAATATATTTGACTGATTTTTAATGTTTTACAGGAAAGAAAGCCATAAATGGATTCAGGGAATCTATTTGTCACATCTCGTTTGAAGAATGGTGAAGTAAAGGCAATCCACTAAGAGTTTCAGGTACTTTAGAGATCTTAATTTAAAAAATAAAATCTAGCAAGAAAATAAATGCTGCTTATGAAAACTTGCCTGAAACACCAAGATATAAAAGTTAAGTTTAAGTTATTTGTGATATAAAAATACCTGTAACTCTGAGATTTAGGGAAAGAATAAAACAGAAAAAGGACTTTGATAGATGCCCTATAACCCCAGGAGCTTAGATTCTATTTCTTTCTTTATCTCCCTTTAGAAGTGTCATGTAATTTGCTGTTACGAGCCAATGAAGCACTACTAAACTAATGTTTAAATATGCCACTGAGCTCTGAGTCTTGCTGGGTTAATTATGGAGAAAATATAGTACTTAAGAGAAAGGTAAAAAACAAGTTACATACCTGAAATATCCTTTCAGTTTTATGACTCCCAGGATACAGAAATATTTGGTTCCTGGTTTCTAATGGCATCTATGATGTCAAGATTTAAGGTATAGTTACACTCGAAGTCACGTTTATATTAAAGAAAGCTGACAAGAGGAAGGGTATCTAGAAAATTGTTTCACTATGAGAAATCCCTTATGAAAGAAATGGAAAAATCTCTGCATTTATGGAGTGATTGTGATATACAGTGGGGCAGTAGAGTATGGTTGGAGCATCATTTAGTTGCATTTCTTATTTATATTAAATTTTGTGATTACAGCCTTTGCAAATATGGCTGTATTATTACCCACAAGAAGGTTTGTATTTGCAGATTGTTTTATGAAGAGACTAGATAAAATGATGGTCACACCAAATTCATTTCAGGGAAAAATGCTTTGAAACCTCATGGAAGCATCTCTTTTGTGATAAGAATTCTGAATAACTATTCTGGGTATTCAGGTTTTCATAAATCTCCATAAAGACAAAGAACTATAACAAGTATCAAAAGCACCATGTTTCGAAAGTTTCCAGGAAATAAAAATGTGTATTTTTGAATATTTTTAGAGTGTAATTATTTAAAAACAAGAATGTGCTAAGAAAGAAAGTGAAGTGCTTTTTTAAAATAAAGAAGCAAGACTTAGATTGAAAAATAAGTTTTTTTTTCTTTCTTTCAGCTTTCCCCTTTAACATTGTAGGAAGGATCATCTATGCAGCTTGAAAATTGTTTTGTCGAGGTGTATGACATTTTCATGTGAGTGTTTTCCAGTGTCCATTGAAGATTAACTTGTGGTAATATGAGTCAGAATTGTTCTTGGATTAGTTATAAAAGATTACCACATTTCAATAGGACAATACAAATGGGAAATAGTACCTTATCTATTCTGAGTAGGTCCATACAGTTGAGAAGATTTTACCTTGTCCTTATTTTTGTATTTCTCATCTCACAACTATCACAGCTGTCACTCCAACTGTCTTTTATATGTGGAAGGTGTGAGGTTCTATTAGATATGATTAGTGTAAGTGCACTGCCTATTTCTATGTCCAAGCAATGTACTCATTTGAATAATTTCAGTAATACACCTCAGTTAACTTAATTTATACTTAATTATGAAACAATGTTTTTGACTAAAACAATATTATGTAACAGAGCCTAAGAAATTCAATAGTTAATTGTTTCCTGGGATTGTGAGGGAAAGAGTGTAAATTACTATTTTTGTGTATTCCAAAGTTATTTTTAACAGCCACATGGATTATATTCTTACATTCTACTAGCCATATATTACTCATTCATGTATTCATTTGTTAATTACTATGCATCCATTCAACGAATATTAACCTACATTCTAGGACTTCACATTAAAATTTTAAAAATATCATAAATCAATTTTTTCAAATCGTAAGTTCATATACAAACAATTACAGAAATGTGTAACATTTGGATTTTAGAGTTATTTTTTATTTTGTTGTGAAAAAAGGGTCAATATTTTAAACTGTCTAGATTACAGCTTTGTGTGTGTATGTGGCTGCTGTTGTTTTTTCATTTGTAATTTTTATTTCTACTTCAAATGCAAGTATCAGAGACCTTTGTTTCTCTTGAATACCTAGTACCAGAATTGCCCCCCATCATAAGCTACTAGAAAATTGGACAAAATATAAAACAAATTATTGTGAAACATTGAGCCACAGACAACAGAGGACTACTATTCTAAGGTAAAGAAAACAAATTATGAGGGTTCTGCAACTCCCCAGCTCATGTCCTAGGTAGTTTCCCAGATGATAACACAATTAGGAAACCCACTCAATACACAGTAATCTTGCTAAGCTGATGAGCCAGAGATGAGAATTTAGGAAGGCTAGTGGCTAGACATTGTGGACAGCAGTAGAAGAGTACAGAAGAGGGAACTACATAGAAAAAGAGCTCCAGAAATCTGCATAAGAGTATCTTCGAATCTGTTGATGAAATACAAAGGGATTCCATGCATAGAGTGAAATAACATGAGCACAGAGAAATAGTGTCAGGGAAACTATAAGATGAACATTTCCCAGAGCTCACACAGAAGTGGAAAAGTCCTCACTGAACACCTGAGATTTCAGAAATCAGTAAAGGCATATTTCAAGAGTAGGGTTAACAAAATCCTAGAATAAAAGCCTAAAATAATGTTAGACACATAGTACCAAAGCTTACAGATAAGCTTTAACAAGATGAAATTAATTTGTAAATAACTAAAATGCTTAATAAAACAAATATTAACAATCTGTAAACAAAGACACGGTAAAACAAAATCCACTTACACTTAATAATGTAATATTTACACTGTTTTGTAGTTTTAAAAACCAATACAGTTGTGCAGAAATTGGAATATGTGACTGACAATTGAGAAAAATCATTCATTAGGAACAGACTCAGAAATGTTAGAGATGATGGATTGCAGACAAAGTTTTAACATCTATTGATATGATTTAAATCTCTGTCTCTACACATATCTCATGTCAAATTGTAATCCTAAGTGTTGAAGGTAAAGCCTGGTGGGAGGTGATTGAATTATGGGGATGAGTCCTTCATAAATGTTTAGCAACATCCCTTTGGTGCTGTTCTCCTGATAGAGTTCTCATAAGATCTGGTTATTTAAAGGTGTGTAGCAATTCACCCCTCTCCCTCTTCCACCAGCTCCCACCATGTGAAATTGCCTGCTTCTGCTTTGCCCTTTGCCATGATTGTAATTTCCCTGATTCCTCCCCAGAAGCTGATACTGCTATGCCTCTTGGACAGCCTGTGGAACCATGAGCCAATTAAACATCTTTTCCTTAAAAATTACTCAGTCTCAGGTATTTCTTTTTAGCAGTGTGAAATGGACTAATGCACCTATTATAAATATTGTCAACACATTCAAGTACTTAAACCACAGTCTGTGAAGATGAACAAAAAATATTTAATAGAACCAAGAAAAAATATTAAGCAGAATCTGAAGTTCAAAAGTTATTGAATAACTTTTACAACAGATTAAACCTAGTACAAAAACATAGATTATTGAACATGAAGACATGGAACAGGAACTAACTAAACAGACACACAAAGAGAAAAATCCTGCAGAGGAAAAATGGAGATTCAGTGACCTGTGGGGCTATAAAAATAGTCATCCTACACGAAATTCAAGTTCAAGAAAGTTTGAGTATGAAACATATTTAAAAAATATGTACAATTTTTTTTCAATTTTGATAAAAATGTAAGGAATCTTTAAAAAACCCAAGCAGGAAAAATGTATAAAATTGTATGACACCTGATAATTTAGTTGCTGGAAATTATTGTTAACTTGAATTAAATTTGACCTAAAGCTGCCTCCATACACCTCCATACATAGTGAACTGTAACCTAACTCAATGTGTAAACAACTTGTAATCTTACCTAAGAGTATACTCGTGAAACAAGTAGCCAAGGCCCAGCCAATTATAACAAGTGAACCTCAAGCCAATTACTGAAGTCTGTCAAAAGATGTCCAAATAAGACAAACACTAAACAGCAACCAATAAGATTATTTCTGAATATCATTACTATTTCTGTGGCTATAAACATAGCCTGCACACTTGGGGGAAGGAGCTCTCTGTATCATTTTTGATACTGAGTACCACTTGGTCTATGAACCTGTCTTTTTCCCCTACTCAATTAACCTCTGTTAAATTTAACTTGTCTAAGGCTTATTTTAAACTATTAATAAATAAATATCAAAGGTGACTTGCATACAGGAGAATGATGAAATGACTGATTTTCTTGTCAAAACCATGGGAATTAGAAGAAAAGAGAGCAAAGTTTTTAAGGTCTTAATGAAAAAATAATATCAATTTAAATTTTTTTATCTAGCCTAAATATTGTCAAGATCTAAGTTAAACATCAGATTTGGGGAGGAATATGGAGTAATCAATACTGTTAAACATTGTTGGAGGAAGTGTAAGGTAGTATGGTCACTTGTCATAAACTGAATAGTCTGAGATTTTACCGTAATGTGCAAGTTATATTTTATCCTCTTACTGTTTCCTGGATACTAGCAGAAAACATAAGACTCCTGGTTAATATATAAATAAGATTATTATTCATGGCATAGCAGGGAACATAAGCTTTATGTTTGTATCAGTTTCCCCTGCCCCCAAGTCCTATGAAAGCAACACAGAGCAGTCCATATAGATGGGCCCAGTGAGTTTCATCGCAGTTAAGGGATCACAGGCTTAAGGAACTACATGCTTCTATAACAGGCACTGGGCCTGTTTGACCTCTGGCCCTGAGGAAGGCATGATTTTTACATTGGATAGTAAACAAATCTGAAGCGGAATCTATCTTCCAGAACTGTTCACCATACATATGTACAAATAAGAGAGTTTGAAACAATGGCTGTCAGTGTTTTTGCTGGTAAGAAATACAAAAATATGAGAAACTCAAGGAGAATTCTGTTAGACACTACTTTGGAATATCATTCAGTTTCTTTTTAATATAAATTTAAACATGAAACTACTCTATGATCCAGCAATTCCGACTATGTATTTATCTAAGAGAAATAAAAATATGTGTTCACAAAAAGACTTTCATCAGAATGTTCACTGCAAAATAATAAATATTTATAGCTCAATATAATAATATATTATTACAAATTGGCTTGACTTTTATTTTGTGAAGTGATAGAAAAGAAACTAATGCAGTAATAAATTGTTGCAAAACAGTACATATTTGTAGCTCAATAATAAATTGAACAACCTAATTAAAAAGTGGACAAAAACGAAAGACAAACAAATAGCCAATTAGTACATGAAAAGATGCTGTAAATTATTAGTTGTTAGGAAATTACAAACTAAAACAACCATGAGTTACTACCAAATACCCAACAGAATAGCAAATATTGAAAATGTTTAAAATAGTAAGAATGTCGAGTGCTTTTAAGAATGGTGAGCACCGGAACCTTCACACATTGCTAGTGGGAATACAGATTCATACAATCTCTTTGGGAAAGAGTTTTGCAGTTTCTTATAACATCAAATACATACTCATAAGAGTTTTGTCCTTCTACCTGTTGCTGTATCATGTTCAGGTTGAAGCCAGGAAGAAGAAGAAGAGGTATGGGATCAATTAGGATTTTCATTTTTTTTTTTTAACTAGGAAGAAATGTCATGTAAAAAGAAAGTTTCTGCTTATCATACCTGTTTATTCAGAATTGTGCAATGAGGTCTGCCCTTATCAAGTAGAGAAGCTTGGAAAGTCAATATTCTGCTACTATAGTGGAGGAGAAAATGGTTTTGGCATTGGTCATCAAAAGCCAAAGCAGTGAGATCATGGGAAAATAGTTTTTGCATTCAAAAGCATAAAGAAACTTACTTAAAACTTGTTTCCATAACATTAACTAGAAGTATCATGATTTCCAAGGGAAATTCATCTGGCTGGAAGAAATTTCTATTTATGTATATGTTACGAATTGTTTGCTGTGGGTGGTTTCTTTTTCATTATTTTGCAGAAAAAAAAATCAAGCTAGTTTCTACTCATCGTTTTGTTAACAAGTTTTTAATAATCATTTTATTTTAAACTGGCCATAAATATAATAGTTCTATGAATATATTTCAACTTCAATTATGTTAAAATATACTGTTTTACATTCTTAGAGCTTACAGCAGTGTTGAACTACATAAGAGACAAAATGAATTGTATGTATATAACAAAAACACAGCTAATGTTCTTATCAGCTACCATTCTGACCTTTTCATGGAGTACGCAATTTTAAAATTATTGAAAAAATGCTATAATAAGTCTATAAATGGATGAATTGATATAGTTTGCATATAAAGAAAAGCAGACTATTACCATGAAAGTAAAAATTAATTAATTTAATTATGCAGTTTGCAGTCATTCTTCTAATAGAGTAGTTGCTCTCATACTCATCAGCCCTATGATAAGGTCCACAATAAAAAAAATGGCATATTCTATTGCTTGCCTTCTCTGGTTAGATCGCTTGTCCTAATTACTCAACAAAAGAATCTTGTCCTTCTTTTCATTCATAATCTATTAATATGGAATTACCTGCTCTTCTCAATATATGTCACATCTTTTTCTTATGAACATTCTTACTTTAATGTCTCCATTTTCTTTCTTCTTCATTTAGATAATTCCTAGTTAGCTGTATAAGTTGACTTCAATAACTACTTCCTCTAGGAAGCTTTTACTAACCAATAACCTGTGTTTTATGTCTGTCTCATAGTCCCCTTTAGCCCCTGCATTGATCTTCTTCTATTGTTTTATTACATTTCTTATTTTTTGCCTTTCTCGATCATTAATCTGTAATTTCCTTGTAGGCATGCACTCTTTCCTTTATATCTGTTTCTCTAGGATTTAATGTAGCACCTAAAATATCTTACCAACACAATCAATATTTATTGAAGAGAAGGACTCTAACTTTATATCTTGATTTGTGAGTTGACTAAGTTCAATAACAATTTCTGATTTCTCCAGCTACCATCACGTGCATATTGTTGGTTAAGTAAAGTAAAACTTATGATTCTCATTAAAACTTGGTAAATCAAAATGAGCACATGAGAAAGGAATTTGATCGCAGTGCTAAGAAGGATCAATGTTATAGAAATCATCGGTACTCTCACCAACACAGAGACAAGAAAATGAACTGTCACTCAGCTAAATGTGTCAGACTTTGTCAAATTAGAATTATAAGAAACTAAAGATGCATACCAACTATTTCCACAAAGTTCAAACCTAAAGCTGAAAATGTTACTTTACTCAGAAATACATTCAATGGTTTTTCCTTGCTCTTAACGTAGCAACACCATCATTTCTCCATTCGTTTTCTCTTTATCTAGGATTTTTGGTTTAACTTTCCTCTTTTATTAAGATCTTCATACATGCTTTCCCAACTTACTTAATTATTTGCAGTTTCAATATCAATTTGTCAAGTTTTCTTCTAAAAAATCATAATTCTGCCAACATGGTGAAACCCTGTCTCTACTAAAAATACAAAAATTAGCCAGGCATGGTGGCACACGCCTGTAATCCCAGATACTCGGGAGGCTGAGGCAGGAGAATTGCTTGAGCTGGGGAGGCAGAGGTTGCAGTGAGCAGACACCGTGCCACTGCACTCCAGCCTAGGCAACAGAGCAAGACTCTGTCAAGAAAAAACAAAATCATAATTCTTACTACCTATGATAAAACCTTCTGATCCTTCTTGAGTCATGTAATAAATACAACAGTTGTGCTTTTAAGATTAATAGTATCTCTAGAGAGGAAATTAGAGATGTCTTTCCCTCCCCAGAAGAGAAGTGTGAAACAGGATGGTAGAAAACAGCAAAACAAAAATAATATATCACTAGACTGAAAGAAATACCTTGTACTCTTCTATTGGGTGTCAACTTTAGTCTTTATAAAATCATGAGAAAGATTACAAAATTAGTGGCAAACATGAAAAATAACCTGAAAATGTATCACAAAATGGAACAACTTTAATTTGCAATTCTTTTTGTCCTTTCATTTTTTTCTCTTCCATTTCTCACTTTACTTTGGACTATTTTACTATGCTAACCTATGTTAAACTATGCTCAATACAGGAGAAAATAGAGGAGTATAATTTTTTTCAAACTCATGCTTTGATTCAAGAAAAAAGATTACTGATAACTGGCATCAAGCTGAAATTAAAGAGAGAAAAATGTCTACATTTTTATACCCACTATTTCTGTCTTCACGCACACATATACACAAATAGTTATTCATACATATACATATATACACATAGCTGTTTATAAATATACATATATGGATATATGTATGCCTATATGATCATTCATCTACCATCCAAGTATTTATCATTCATGCAGCTAACATATTTTTATCAATTTATGTTTTGCAAATGGAAATTGGCAAAGAACAGAAATAAAGGAAATCACATAAGATTAAAATTCTTGCTGATTTTGGATAATAAGCACTAGTGAAAGAGAAGAGGAACTTAGAATTTTAAATAATGTTTGGCATAGACATGTCTTTTATTTATGGATGAGAAAAGTAGACATAGACAAATAAATCATATGTATATTTTAAGGCTCTATAAGGTTTAAGGACAAGAGTGATGGAGAAATTTGTCCATAACAATACGCATGTTTTGTTTATATAAGAGGTGAAATTTTTATTGTGATTCTTTGTGTGCATAACACTCCAAAAAACAGATTTTTGAGATGTTTGTCTTCAAAATGAAAACAAATTGGTAGTGAAAATTTAACATGGGAAGAAATTAACTTTTATCTTTAATTGACTAATATAGGTCATAAATACAACTATAAGCTATTTTGAATGCTATCATGAAAATATTAAATTTTAAAAAGCATATTTATAACTTTATCAAAACTCAAATCAAAATTGAACTGTACTTTAACTTGTAAAACAACTTCATAATGAAATCACTTGTTTTACTCCTTACCATTTTATTTTCCAAAGTTTCTTGGCAATATATTTTGATAGCTATATGGGTCATTTTTTAAATTCACATTCTTCCTTTGTAGCATAATCATATAAAATTATTTTGCAATAAATGTAATAAATTTATGAATGTTTAAAGGACATTTCCTATAGGATTATCATTTCAAGTCTCTTATATTTATTTCCTCAAGCACTTGTCATGCTGAGGGATGTCTGTCTCAGCTGAAGGGCAGAGAGCAGGCCTCTTCCCAAGGAGAGATCAAAACCATTGAGGATAGGGAGTTTTGCTTTTTTGATTCCAGCTTTATTATTAGAAACTAGAATATTTGGGAAACAGTGAGAATTGGTTCACCATGTGTTAATTGAACAAATTAATTAATGAACGTGTAATTAGCTAATGAGTCCTTATCAATGTGTAATTTTAAATGAATTGTTATTTTTGATAAATCCTCACTTGGAAACAGCTTTGCAGAGGTTTTGATACCTCTGCCCAGCATAGTGTCCTAAAATTTCAAGTATTTGCAACTTCACTTTGAAATTAATTTGCATTGTATTATCTTATATGAACAAATTCAAATCAAAGAAAATATTTAAGATATGGAGGGAAAACGAAACACTGAATGATGAAGAATGTTGGGGTGTAAAGTTAATTGGCAGAGATGCAACTTTGTTTGAAATGGGGAGAGATGTTTGAGAGGGAACTGTTGAGTGATCAGTCCTTTGGTGAGTATTTTTATGCTTTGACAACTTTACTTTCACATGCAGACCAGTAACTGGATATTTTTACTAATGAGTACTCTGTTAGTGTGTCCGTGCCTGTACACCAAGTTCCACATGTGTTTATATATGTATACATTTGTATGTATATGTATACATGTATATGAGCTACTACCCCGGGATGTAGAATATTTGTCTGTATCTCGTATATCCAGGCACAGATACCTTTTAAAAACACATGATACTGAAGTACTTGTGGCCTCATTTATAGTTGGATCATTGCACCAGTTCAGTACTCTTTCTCACAATGGGCCCAGAGATGAAAACATGGAACAGCAGTGCTCTTCTACCAAGTAATTGCAACTTCATTGAAGTATCATATTAGAACTTGGGTGCTTGTAGTTTTTGTGTCCATATTTATTTAATTTTTAAGAAGATGTGCTTTTAAGAAAGACTGTTTATAGCAAAATTTAGATTTCTTTTACAAATGCCTACTTGTTTATTTTGGTCAATTGTTTGTTTGTATGTTTGCTTTACAGGATTATTCACAGATTGCATTTCTCCTAAAATGACTACAATTTTAGATGTTCAACACATTCCTAACACCATCACCATCCATATTTCTGCTGAGCATCTTATTCTTTGAGATTCTAGCATCTCAGCAGTCACTCAAATGTTGCAACATTCCATTAAAGATAAATTATGTCTAAAAGGAACATGTATTCTCTCAGGATTTGACCTCTAAACAAGTGCCATTGTATAGACTTTTCTGCAACTGTGGGAATGTTCTATAATCTGAGCTGCCCAGTATATTAGCTTCTAACCACATGTCGCTGTTGTTCATTTGAAATGTGGCTAGTGAGACTGAAAAAATAATGTCTTTAATTTTAAATTTAATAAATACAGCAAATCAAAAATTTTACAACTCTTATTTATTTTAATATTCGAGGTTTACAATGTTATGATAAGATACATATACATTGTGTAATGATTATCATAATCATTACACAACCATCATAATCAAATTAAAAAACACATCTATCATTAAATATGCTGTACATTAGATCCCAGAACTTGTTCAACTTAAAACTGAAAGTTTGTACCATTTGATTAACACCTTTTCAGTTCCCCCACCCCTACCCTCCAGCCCTTGGCAACCACGATTCTCTTCTGTCTTCTGAGTTCAACTTATTAAAATATCACATATGAGATCATGCAATATTTGTCTTTCTGTGTCTAGCTTACTTCACTTAGCATAATGTCCTACAGGTTCACCTGTGTTGTAAAAATGCAGGATCTCCTTCTTTTTAATGGTGGAATAATTTCCATTGTATAAACCACCATTTCTTTACTCATTCATTTGTCCATAAACACTTAGGTTGTTTCCATATCTTGGCTATTGTGAATGGTGCTTCAATGAACACAAGGGTGCAGATAACTCTTAGACACACTGATTTCTCTACCTTTGTATACTCAGAAGTGAGATTGCTGGATCATGTGGTAGCTCTATTTCGTAATTTTTTGAGGAATCTCCATACTCTTTCCCATAATAGCTACATCAATTTAGATTTCCATCAGCCGTGTACAAGGGTTTCCTTTTCTCCACACTGTCACTAACACTTGCTATCTCTTGCCTTTTTGATAATAGTCATTCTAACAGGTCTGAGGTGATAACTCATTTGATTTGTATTTCTCTGATAATTAGTGATGATGAGCACCTTTTCATATACTGTTTGGCCACTCATATGTCTTCTTTGAAAATATTCAATTCAGGTCCTCTACCCATTTTTAATCAGGTTATACATGTGTATGTGTTTTTTTTGTTTTTGTTTGTTTTGCTATTGAGTAGTGTGTGTTCCTATATATTTTGTATATTAACCCAGATTAATTAGATATGTAGTTTGAAAATATTTTATTTCATTGCATTGATTACCTTTTCATTTTGCAGTTTCCTTTGGTGTGCAGAAGCTTTTTAATTTGATGTAATTCCATTTGTTTATTTTTTATTTTGTTAACTGTTCTTTGATGTCACACCCAAACAAAGCATTGCCAAGACCAATGTCAAAGAGTCTTTGGCTTTCTTCTAAGAGTTTGACAGTTTGAGATCTTACATTTTAGTCTTTCATCTATTTCAAGTCAATTTTTATATATGGGATAAGACAAGGGTCCAATTTTATTTATTTTCATGTGGATGTTCATTTTTTTCCAGTGCATTTATTGAAGAGATTTTCCTTTAGTCATTGTTTATTCTTGGCACCATGGTCAAAGATTAATTGACCATATATGTGTAGGTTTATTTCTGGGCTTTCTATTCTGTTCCATTGGTCGGTGTCTGTTTATATGCCAACTGCAAACTGTTTTGATGTTACTACAGCTTTGTGATATAGTTTGATATCATGGAGAGTTATGCCTCCAGAATTTTTTTCTCTCAAGATTGCTTTGGCTCTTTGGGGGTTTTGCATTTTCATACAAATTTTAGGATTGTGTGTGTGTGTGAAAAATTCCTTTGGAATTTTGATAGGGATTACACTGATTTTGCAGATCACTTTAGATACTATGGGCCTTTAAAAATACTCATTAATACACATTTAAGTCTGTGTAGTCACATGTGTCTTATGGATCCATATAGGACTGCGCAGTATACTCCAAATCTCTCTCTCTTACATAAATATACGGTAGGGCCAGGAGCAAAAATGATGGCTAATTTATGTTTAATTCCTTCATTTTGATTGGGACAGGGGCACAGAAATTCTAGGCAGAAAAGGGCGGTCTCTGACAAAACTCTACCTTCAAGGCAAAAAGCCCGAAACCCACAACCCAAAGTGAGAACTTCTCTCCCTGTTTCCTAGCCAGAGTGTTACCTTTTCCTGAACTACCCATGCCCCCTCTTTCTCTCCATCCTGTGTCTATAAAGATCCCAGACTCAGCCAGCAGAGAGAAGAAGTAGCTGGATGTCAGGGACAATGGCTGTATGTGGGAGACAAGCAGCTTGACCTCAGAGGGACAGCTTGATGGCATAACTTTGGAGAAGAATCCAGCTGAAGATGGCCAGACAACAGGGGAAGATTACCTATCCCCCGTTCCCTTTTCAGCTCCCCTTCTTGTTGAGAGCCACTTTCATCAACAATAAAATCCCCCTCATTTCCCACCTCTAATTCATTCATACAACCTCATTTTTTTTCTGCATGCTAGACAACATCTCAGGAGCCACAAGTAAAGATACAAAAGGCTCTCACACTGGTCCTTTACCCTTGCTGGTAGAGGGAAGCTGCCGTAGGTGAAAAGGAATATGCCCACTGAGCTGTTGTTAACATTTAAGCTGTCCACAGATGGCAGAGCTAAAAGAGCCCTGTAACACACCCGCTGGGGCTTTGTGGGTGGCAGCCACCCCCACCTAGATGCTTCTGCAGGGCCTGCATGGAGGTTGCTCCTGCCAGCACCCAAAAGCACTTGCTTGGGCACCTGCACCCACTCACCTGCATGCTCCCTCCCACGAGGGGTGAAGTGCAGCAGGTCCCAGTGAGTGGAGTTTGATTCTTCCAGTGCCTATGTGGAGGCCGTTTCCAGCACTTGTGCTCTCCAGTTCCTGCCTCATTCACTCACATGATCCTTCCCACGAGGAGGTGAGAGTGGCAGGCTGAGTAAACTAGGCACCTCTGTCACAAGACCCGCAAAAGTGTAAGGGAAATATTACGCTTCAATTTGACCCATCATTCAATATCAGTCCTTATTGTGTGCTCACTATATTCCAGGTAATGCACTGTCTGAGGGTAATCAGTCATGAAGACATAGGTTATGCCAAGAAGTTTATGCCATATTCCTATAGTAAGGAGTAGTATCCGAAATTCTCAAACACATCCTCTGCATAAGTAAAAATGCTCATAGGAGAAATGCCATCAAAAACAAACGTGTGTGCATGTGTATATTGTATTGTGTGTTTAAGAAGTGGGTATATCTGTATATATGTCTGTAAGTTTTTGAGTCATTGGCTAGGTTTCCTGGAAGATGACTTTAAGAGGGAGATTTGTGTATAGAAAATTTAATGGGAAGTTTCTTGAGATTGGACAGAGAAAAAACATTAAATTAAAATAGAGTCACGGAAAATACCTCAATTGATCTTACAAGTTTCTCTGGAGTACAGAATTACTGGACCTCAGATGATGTAGGGTATCATCAACCAGCTATTGAATTAGGACATTTCCTTGAGAGATTCAGCACACCACCCAGAGCTGCCACCCCTTTGAGAAACTGTCATGCACATGCCTGTGAGACTGAGAGGTAGGTAAAGAAAGAGAAAGATCAGAGGAGGAAAGTTAAAGCAGAAAAATGATCACTCTTTTTCTTGGCATTTTTTGTTACATTAATCATCTGACTTGAGGAGTATATGAATAATTTAATATTCTTGGCTATATTGAATTAAAAGTTCTGTAATTGATAAACATTTTAATGATTTTGAAAATCATAGTTCTCTTTTTAATGAATGTTATGAGATTTTTCACAGAAAATGACTATCTGTAAAAAGCTCTATAATTTTAAGAGTATCTGAAAACCATGAGCTCCATGAAATCATGATATTTTAGTTTCGGTTACTTTCAGACTAGCCAATTTTCAGATTCAGCTCCCTGAGAGTAGAAACCTGTCTGGTTTGTTTCTGTGTCCTCAGTGTCTAAACAGAGTAGATCCTAAACAAAAAATAGTTGAACAAATTAATTCACAAAGCTTTTCTTTGTGTCTGTGGAAAAGTTGTCATAATTTCTGCCACGTAAGGAAGTGTTTCTGAAGAAGTGGATTTCTCTTCCTTTGTTTCTGTCCCCTTCCACTTATCCTTGGTAAAGTACACGTCTGATCATGAAACTCTCTCTAATACCTTCCATCACTGTGAAGATAAAGTTAAAATCCCTTTTTAATTCATGATATGCCCTTCATAGCCTTGCTGAGGATTCTCCAATATCTATCATGCAACTTGCACCCAACCATACTTCACTACTTACTATATCATGCTCGTTCATACCTCTATATCTCAATATGCATTCTCTTCTGCTTTCAATCACTTTTCCAAAAGCTTCATCTGATAAATTATTATTTACCCCTTAAGAATTAGCACAAACTAATGTCACTCAGAGTTGATTTTTGTAATACCTTACAACTAGAGTGAATTCATCCCTCTTATGACTCCTTGATTTTTTTTTTCCATTTTTATGGACATCTCACTCTTTCTGTGCTCTCCTTAAGTGATGGGATCTGCAACCCTGGTAAATACATTTGCCACACTAGTGTTACTAGTGTTTTGAATGTGGTTAAGGTCTTTCCAATGAGATGCACTCGGAAGAGACTTAGAAAGTGAAAGAAAAGCAGAGGCTTTCTTCTTCTTGCAGCTGTGATGGATAATGAGTAAAGTTTAGCTAACTTGAGTTTGCAGTAACCAGATTTCATCTTTTACCCTGTGGCTGCTCTGAGGCTGTGGGATGGCTTTGTCATCAGTAGTCCCTAACTACTTCTTGACCTCTGAGAGGAAAATGTAATAGCTTGACCTTAGCATCTACAAGCCATTCTCTGGGTTCTACTTTCTCAGCCCTTCTAATAATGCTATAGGAACTTGTTCCCTGAATTAGCCATTTTTCTGCATGAAATAAATAACTTTAGTGAGCACATTCCCTCCACTATACCCTGAAAAATTGATTTAGTTTGCCTCCATGATGAACTTATGGATCAAGAATTTATAAAGACACTGAAAGGATGAGTATTTCCAGTATAGTATGTAGTTTTTTTTTTTTGTTTTACCTTCTTCAAAGTAAGAAGTAAAATGTAATAGCATTTCAGGGTGACAAATGAGAATGCTCCTAAGTACAACAGTATTTTATTACAAATCCAACTCTTCTGGGGCCTAAAAAAACTTTGAATCTTCCTTTGGATAAGACAAAATAATATAACCTAGAGAATGCATGTAAACTTTAAGATAGTTTGAAGCACTGTAAAAATTAGTCCACAACAATACATATACCAATGTTAATACATAAAGTTATTTGCTTAATCATGTTGATGAAAGTTGCATGTAAAAAGTATAGATTTATAATAGCCTTACTAATGTTAAATACCCAGATATAGATTATTATATTAAAAGGTGATTGTTTTCCTTAAAGTGGCAATTTACAAATCAAATAATTCATTGTTATGGTAGTTTATATCTTATATTTTCCTAGTATATTTAAAATAAAATTTGAATAATCAAAACAAAAATTTGCACATAACTCCTGGAATACAATTAAAATATACAGTAAATAGTACCCATACTATACTCAGTCTTGAAATAAAATAAATATTATAATGAAATAAAATAAATATCAATAATAATGATAATAAGATAGTTTTGGCAATAACTAGGTTTGATGATTTATTCACTTGAACCTCTTAACTTATTCTTTAAAGACAATAGTTCTATCAGCACCTTAATAAATATATATCAAACTTCACTTACCTTACAGTTTGCTTTAATGAGGCTTAGTACCTAGGTTTCAATAATCATTATAAGATATTGTTATCTCTCAATTTAACAAGTGGCAGAACGGAGTTACTCAGAAACAAACAGGAAGTCATTCCTCTCTGCCTAGATAGAGTACTTCTTATTTTTCAAAATCATATTTCAGCACACAGTAATGTAATCATCATGCTGAGACTGTCGGTAATAACCCTCACTACTCAAGTGGCTTCTTCGAACAGCTGCTCTGACACAATTCGAAATCCCATTCCTCTGAAGGATAACAAATAATGACTATGACTATAGAAACATTTGAAATCTTAATGTGATACCTTATGAAGACATTTACATGGCACCAGCAGTGTGTCAACACAGATTGCCCGTTTCCTTACAACAGGCACTGTCTTTGAATCTGATGGAAGCATCAAAGACATCATGTATACTTTCTATATAAAACAAAAAATCTGAAATTTTGAACATATAGAGTTAGAAAAATTCAGAACATTTCTCTATGCAATATATTTGATATTAACAAAATCCAACTTTGTGTCTAAAAATTAAATTCTACATGTCACAGTGTTTCTGACTTAAACCATGTTACGAAATAATAAAAATTGTCAAAATCTAAATAATTACTTTAAGATTTATGGAAATTATTTTAAAACTAGTTAACATTTCTTACTATTATTCAAGGCCTAAATAATTAGAACTATTCATTTTTGCAAGAAAGAACACATAGTTTGTAGACTGAAGGGTCTGACTAAAATTTAAGAGGGAGGGAGAAAGAAAATATTGAAGGGTATGTGTTTATGTAGAAATATGTATTGATGTAGAAGGTACTTTATGTCAAAATATAAACATGGTAGAAAATGATTTTAGCTTTCCACTCAATCAATGAAAATAAGTTTTTTATGTTGGTTGGATTTAATCTGATCACACCGCATCTTTGTTTAATGATTATAAATTATTGCAAACATATACAATTAGGAGACAGTTCTTTCAATGTTAACCAAAATACTTGGTTTAGTAAGTTTTATGTTTTTCTATTATTTGTGTATTATACTATGCTTGTCCAGATTTGTATCAACTTTATACTAAGAATTTTTGGGTTAATTTTCTTTTTCTCTTTTAGCAAACTTGGAGAATAAGAAAGTTATCATATTTTCTTGAAGTTTTATAAAGCCCTTGCATATGAAGCCTTTTGCCAAAAGAGAGTATTATTAGATAAATTTTAATATTTAAGCCATATTTTAAACTTTATTGAGTCACTGTTATACCATTAAATATCTAGATACTTATTAATATGAAATAAATGTTTCAACTTTAATTTTTATATATCGTTTCTTTCTTAAGTTCTATTTCAAACCTGAATAGTCTAGGCAATTATGAGCAAAAAAAAAAAAAAAAAAAAAAAAAAGAAAACAATGCTCAAGGCCTAACACTGTCTGATTTTAAAGTATATTACAAAGCTATATTAATTTAAACAGCGCAATACTAGCGTTAAAATAGATACTTTGAACAGGGACATAGAATAGAGGGCCCAGAAATGAACACACACATGTAAATAAATTGGCTTTTAACAAAGTTACCAAGAATAAACAATGGGAAAACAATAATTTCTTTAATAAATAGCATTGGGAAAACTGGATATCCACATGCAAATGGATGAAACTTGAGCTAAAGCTCAACTTTTACACAATTTACAATAATCCACTCATTATGACTTAAACACTTAAACATAAGACCAGAAACTGTAACCCTACTAAAAGAAAACATGGGGGAAAACTATATGACTTTGGTATGAACAATAATTTCTTAATTTGGCCACAAAAGCACAGGCAACAGAAGCAAAAATAGAAAAAAAGGATTACATCAAATCAAAAAGCTTCACCACAGCAAAGGAAATAATCAACAGTGTGAAGAGACAACCTATGGAGTGACAGAAATTGGAGGCATACCTCAAAGAGATTATAAATCAAGCTCCAAATAACCACAATACAGTAAATATTGCAATAAAGCAAGTCACATAAACTTTTGGGTTTCCTGGTATACCTAAAAGTTATGTTTAAACTATACTGTAGTCTACTAAGTGTGCAATAGCATTATGTCTAAAAACATAATATACACACCTTAACTAAAAATACTTTATTGTGGGCCAGGCACAGTGGTTCATGCCTGTAAACCCAGCACTTTGGGAGGCTGAGGCGGGAGGATTGCTTGAGGTCAAGAGTTAGAGACCAGCCTGGCAAACATGGAGAAACCTAGTCTCTACTAAAAATACAGAAATTAGCTGGGTGTGCCATACCTGTCATTCCAGCTACTTGGGAGGCTGAGACACTAGAATTGCTTGAACCTGGGAAGGAGAGGTTGCAGTGAGCCGAGATTGGACCATTGCAATCCTGCCTGCATGACAAAAACAAAACTAAACAAAAAAAAGTTATTGCTAAAAATGCTAGGATCATTTTAGCCTTCAGTGAGTTGTAATCTTTTTGCTGGTATTCACACCATGGTGTAGCCTACTAAGTGTGTAATACCAATGTATCTAAAAAAAATACATATCTTAATTTAAATACTTTATGCTAAAAAATGCTAACAATCATTCGCGCCTTTAGGGAGTCATAATTTCTTTGCTGGTGAAGGATCTTTCCTCAGTTTTGATGGCTGCTAACTGATCAGGGTGGGGAGTGGTGAAAGTATGAGTAGCTGGGACAATTTCTTAAAATAAAGAGAATGTTGAAGTTTGCAGCATTGATAGACAGAAGATCTATCATTTCACAGGAAGATTTCTCTATAGCATGCAATGCTGTTTAACAGCATTTTACCCACAGTAGAACTTCTTTCAATATGGCAGTCAATCCTTTCCAAACCGACTGCTGCTTTATCAACTAAGTCTGTGTAACATTCTAAATCTTTTGTTGTCTTTTCAACAAGGTTCGCAGAATTTTCACCAGGTAGAGAATCCATCTCAAGAAACCACTTTCTTTGCTCATCCATAAGAAGCAACTTCTCATGCATTCAAGCTTTAGTATAAGATTGCAGCAATTCAGACACATCTTCAGGCTCCTCTTCTAATTCTAGTCTTCTTGTGGTTTCTACTGCATCTGCAGTTACTTCACCCAGTAAAGTCTTGAACCCCTGAAAGTAATTCACAAGGTTTCAAATCAACTTCTTCCAAATTCCTGTTAAAGTTAATATTTTGACCTTTTCCCATGAATAATGAACGGTCTTAATGGCATCTAGAATGAATCTTTGGTTTTTAATGTACTTAGATCTGATCCATCAGAGGGATCACTGTTTGGCAGCTCTAGCCTTACAAAATGTATTTCTTAAATAACAAGACTTGAAATTCAAAATTACTTATTAATCTATGGATGCAAAATAGATGTTTCGTTAGCAGGCATGAAAGCAACATTAATATTCTTATACACCTCTATCAGATCCTCTTGGGTGACCAGATGCATTGTCAACAGGCAGTGACGTTTTGAAAATTTTTTTTTTTTCTCTGAGAAGTAGGTCTCAACAGTGGGCTTAAATTATTCAGTAAACCATTCTGTAAACAGATATGCTGTTGTCTACGTTTTATTGTTCAATTTATAGAACACAAGCAGAATAGATTTAGCAAGATTTTTAAGGGCCCTAGAGTTTTTGAAATGGCAAATAAGCATTGGCTTCCACTCAAAGTCACCAGCTGTATTAGCCCCTAAGAGGAGAGTCAGTCTGTGTTTTGAAGCTTTGAAGACAGGCATTGATTTCTCCTAAATCTGGTAGTCCTAGATGGCATTTTTATCTACTATAAGGCTATTCATCTGCACTGAAAATATGTATTTTATTGTAGCCACTTTATCAATGTTCTTAGTTAGATTTTCTGGATAACTTGGTGTAGGGTCTACATCAGTGCATGTTGCTTCATCTTGCACTTTTAAGTTATTGAGATGGCTTCTTTGCTTAAACTTCATGAGCCAACTTCTGCTAGTTTCTAACTTTTCTTCTGCAGCTTCAACTCTTTCACTTTTCACAGCATTGAGCAAGAGTTAAGAACTTGTTCTGGATTAAGCTTTGGTTAATGGGAATATTGAAGTTGGTTTAATCTTCTATCCATACCACTAAAACTTACTCCATATCAGCAGTATTGCTGTTTTGGTTTCATATTATTCATGTATTTACTAAAGTAGCAGTTTTAATTGCCTCCGAGAACTTTTCTTTGCATTCATAACTTGGCTAACTGTTTAACACAAGAGGCCTACCTTTTAGCTTATCTCAGATTTCAGCATGCCTTCCTCACTAAGCTTAATCAGTTCTAGCTTTTGGATTAAGTGAGTGAAAGATGTGTAACTCTTCCTTTCACTTGAACAATTAGAGGCCATTGTAAGTTTATTAATTGGCATAATTTTAACATTCTTGTGTCTCAGGGAATAGGGAGGTCCAAGGCAGTGTGGAAGAGAGAGAGAGGGAGAGAGAGAGGTAGAGAGAGAGAGAGAGAGAGAGAGAGAGAGATGAAAGAACAGCTTATCAGTTGAGCAGTCAGAATACACACAACATTTATCAATGAAGTTTGCTGTCTTATATGGGTGTGGTTCACAGCTCCCCAAAACAATTGAAATAGTAACATCAGAGATAATTGATCACAAATTACGATAACATATATAATAATGATGGAAATGTTTCAAATATTGTAAGCAATGCCAAAGTGTGGCATAGAGTCATGAAGTGAGTACACAATGTTGAGAAAATGGCACCACTTAGACCTGTTGGACGCAGAGTTACCATCGACTTTCAATTTGTAAAAAACATGCTATAAAGTACAATAAAGCAATGTGCAATGAAACAAGATATGTTTATATTTGCAAACCATACATTTTATAATAGGTTAATATAGCATTCAAAATATATAAGGAACTGAAACAATTAAATACAAAATAAATAAATAAATAAAGTAACCTGATTAAAAGAACGGGCAAAGGACATCGATGGACAAACAAAAGAAAACATACCAAAAGAGAAGACATAAAAATGTCTTACAGATACATAGAAAATTGTTCAATGTCATAAATCATGGCAGAATTGCAAATTAAGCCTCAATGAGATAACATCTCACACATGTCAGAATGGCTACTATCTGTAACCACTACAGAATACTGCAGGAATTCCTTGGAAAAAAAAAAACAAAAAAAAACTCTAAAAACAGAATTACCATATGATCCAGAAATCCCACTCTGAGTATTTACCCAAAAGAGTTGAAATCAGCTTTGCAAAGAGATGTCTGCACCCCCATGTTTATTGCAGCACTCTTCACAATATGCAGGTTATGGAATCAACCTCAGTATTCATCAACTGATGAATGGATAAAGCAAACATTATGTATATACACAACAGAATACTACTCAGCCTTTAAAAAGAAGGAAATTCTCTCATTTATGACAACATGGATGGAAATGGAGAACATTATGGTAAGTAAAATAAACCAGGCACAGCAAAACAAATGTTGCATATTCTTACTTATATATGAAATCTAAAACAACAGAACTTCTAGAATCAGAGAGTAGAATGGTGGATGCCAGAGGCTGGGGAATTTGAGTAATGGGGAAATAATGGTCAAAGGGTATAAAATCTCAGTTAGACAGAAGAAATAAATTTAGTCTGTTTTTTTTTTTTTGGAGTTCAATTGCACAGTGTGGTGAATATAATTAATAATAATATTGTACATTTTTTAATTACTCAGTGAGTAAATTTCAAATGTTCTCCCTACAAAAAAATGATAAGTGTTTGAGGTGATGGATAAGTTAATTAACTTGTTTTAATTATCCCTCATTGTACTCATAAATCATAACATCATTTTGTACACTGTAAATATGTGTACTTATAAATTGTCAACTTTCAATAAAATAAAAAACAGTTCTACTTTATAAGTACAAATCTATTTTCATTTTTAATGTATTATTAGATACTTTTTTTGTGATTTTTCCAAAAATAGTTCTATTTCACCAGTTTTTTTATTAAATCAGCTTTTTGTAGTCTTTTCCACAGTGTTTTGTTTTCTCAATGGCTATTTTTAAACTTATGTTATTTTTGAACTCACTCTATTTTTAGCTTTTTTTAGTATTTTTTCATTTTTAATATTTTAGCAATTAATTTTCAATTTTTTCTTTTTTAGACTAGAAATAGTAAAGTTATGAATTGTCATGTAAGTATATCCATAAGTTTAGTATAACATTTCTTTATTGTCTCTCATCCTATATAAGATCCATTGCAATTTCTTGCTATTCACATTTATCATTGAATTGTTTCCCTCTGACACAAGCAATAACCTTTGCCTTTAATTCAGTTTTGTTTGTTTTTGAATTCAATGTTCCTGTCTGTCTTTGACAGACACTTTCTAAGTATGCTTTTCTATCATTTTCTTCTGTATAGGATATGCTTTTTGTATTACCTGTTGTTTAGTGGGCAACCTATTTTTTTAATACATAAGTTAGTGCATTAGATTTATTAAAATGATAAACATGTGTGGCCTTCACTTTATCACTATATTTACTATTTATACTTTTATCATGCCTTAAAAATATTTCACAGTACAGTTTGGTTTTTATTTTCTTTATATTATATACATAAATTTCTATTTATTTGGAAAGTATGTTAGATTCCCTAATATAAGCAAGGATACAATTGCTATAGTCACACTTTATCCTAAATCTCTTGAACAATGTGACTTTATCTGATTACATTATATTTCTTAGTATATACTTTTATAAATTCAACTATTCTTATACTTCTATTGCTCAATTTATCAGCACAATGTTCTCCTTGGTTATAAAATAGGAAAGCATTAGCATATTCATACTCTCACTCTTTCTCTTTAAAAACTATGTTTGTATTTTCTTTATATTTTCAGTTTATTACATACATAGTCTCTTTAATCATCTTAATTGCCAAGTTTTTGTCTTATATGCATGTAATATCCTTCTTAGCTGCATAACAAAGTATCACACGTTTAACAGTTTAATATAACAACAATTTCCTATCTCACAGTTTCTAAGAGTCAGGAGGCCCAGCTTGGCCTAGCTGAGTCCTTTGCTCAGGGTCTTACATACGGTGAATGAAGGCAGAAGCAGGGATTAGAATTTCCGCTGAGGCTTGGTGTCTTGTCTTGCTTCACACTGTAAAATTTATTTCTTGCTGCTGGATGAAGTGACCTGCTTCTTTAAAGCCAGCAAGAAAGAATCTGACTTCTTCTGTCTCTGACTCCTAAGACCTCTCTGAAAGGGCTCACCTGATTTGATCAGACTCATCCAAAATCATCTTCCTTTCACTAAGGTCAACTTATTACAGGGCTTAATGACATCTGCAAATTTCCTTCACCTTAGCCATACAACAGAACAGAAGCAGAGGAGTAATGTTCCTAAACTTTGCCACATTCTAATGGTTAGAAGCAAGCTTCAGGCCTGCATTACACCAAAAGGCACAGGATTTTTCAAGGGTGTGGTCATGGAGTCTCACGTTATTATTCTGCCTACCACAAAACATGAGGCAATTTAGTTAATACCACTGCAAAGTCTTTTGCTGTCATTTCACCGTTTCTTATTTGAAGTTATCTTCTAATAGTTTCTTCAAGAACGATTCTTGAGAAAAGCTTTCTTTGAGCTCTTAAATGCTTGACAGATTGATTTGTTACTTTTACATTTGAATGACAGTTTGCTGATTACTGATGCATACTTTCCTTTCTTGGGAGCTTTGCAGGCATTGCAAAAATCCTTTACAGAGTTCACTACTAATGATGGAAAAATGTTAGGCCAGCCTATTGTTTTAAATTGAAAGGTAGAATGATATTTTGTTTAACTGACAATGCATTTATTGATAAGATTTTAAATCAATTGCTTCATTATGATATTTCTATATTGATCATTCTGTTGATTTTTTTCCAAGACCAAGTAAGTCCTTTCAATTGGTGATTTCAATACTTTTTAATGAAATTTTTCCTGAATTTCATGTTGTTTCATATTTTTAAATTTACTTTTAAAAACTTTTTAGTTATCTTGTATTCCATATTGCATTCTTTTTGCTGGCTCGAAGTAATTACTCTTTTTCCCTTGATATCATTTGATTTTTCTCTTATGATTCTTCTCAGGGGTCAGCCAGTGCATAAGTTATTTATTTCTCTAGTTCTGACATATTTTTCTGAGATTTTATTTGTCTGTTTTATATTCTAATTTCTGTGATATTTACACATCACAGAAGTACAATGTTACATAGTTTTATTTTATATTTAAATGTAACAGCAAAATTTTGGTCAAAATGTTTACATTAATTGTTAGTCATTGTTTTGCTGACTTTTCTTTTCTTTTCTTTCTTTTTTTTTTTTTTTTTTTTTTTTTAACCGTAGTCTCACTCTGTAGCTCAGGCTGGAATGCAATGGCGGGATCCCGGCTCACTGCAACCTCAACCTCCCGGGTTCAAGCAATTCTTGTGCCTCAGCCTCCCCAGTAGCTGGGACTACAGGCACTTGCCACCATGCCTGGCTGATTTTTGTATTTTTAGTAGAGATGGGGTTTTGCCATGTTGGCCAGGCTGGTCTCGAACTTCTGATCTCAGGTGATCCGCCCTCCTCTGCCTCCCAAAGTGCTGTAAGTACAGGCATGAGCCACCATGCCCGGCCTAACTTTTGTTTTCTAAAGAGTGTTAACATTATTTTTTTTCCTTTTTGTTTTTTTTTTTTCTTCTTTTATCTTGTAGACCACATGCTTGACATTTTACATTTTACTTGTACTTTAATGATGTAACTACTTCCTGATCCAACTTTTATCAGGTGGAGCAGGGTCATTAAATAGCATAGCAGGGAATTTCGTTATGAAATGAGAGTATCTCTGAGGCCAGCCTTTTCACCTATATTTCTTCCAGACAAAAATAATCAACTGCTTATAGGAAGGATACTAACAGTGCAACATGGTTGCCTTCCACCAGCCTACTACACTCTGATACCCCTTCAATTTCTTCTTCTGAAACTTCTTTTAAATATCTATTTAGTTATCTCTATACCTCATAACATTGATCTTAACATTATGCCAATGTTAACATCTTAACATTTGGTGCATTCATGGCAACTTCTTGAGTAGTGTCCTCCAGGATGCTAAGACTTTCTTCACTTGTTATCAAGTTTTTACTAACTATTGTGCTTCTATTTCAAGAAAGAAATATATATATTTTGTGACCAATATTTTAAATTCTTTTTTTCATTGTTATAAGTTCTTATTTCCTTCTCTTCTATTTTCTAATGCCTTTTTTCTTTAAATTTATTTTTTAGTTAACTATTTGAGCATCACAAGCATACTTGATTTAAACCTGACATTAGACCATTTTATGAAATCATGTCCATCTAGATTTAACTTACATACTACTTCTCAAGTTGTTTTTTACTTTCTTAGCATTAGTTTTTTTTTGTTGTTTGTTTGTTTGTTTCTGGCATTTTGGAATTCAGTATATTGTATCACAGGAAAAGGAGTTTCTTCTTTAATTTATTCTTATTTTTTCAACTATGTTTTGATTTACTTTCATTTCCTCCTAACCAATAGTTTTCTAGTATCTGTTCCCTGACCTATTAATTTTTTATACTAGAGGCCTTTGTTGACATTTTATAACCTTGTTAATTTAACAAAATATGAGACTTTCAACTCTATGGTGGTAACTAGGGAGATCCACATTGAAACATAGTTATTATCCTCATCTTTCTTTAGTTTCGTGTCTTCAAGTGATGTATGTTACTTTAAATTGTTGCCTTAGGAGTACAGTTGCCAGATAAAATACAGAGTGCCAAGTTAAATTTGAATTTCTACTAAACAGTGGATTTTTAAAAATTATAAACATGTTCCATTAGGTTTGGTGGTCTTATTTGCTGAAAGTGGCAACCCCATAAAGAACATGGTTCTACAATAGTTTTGCTAGCCTCTTTTGCTGAGATAGGGAGCTTGACAGCCTATTAAGTTTGAGAGTAAAGCGGTGAGCCTCACTTTTGTTCCCAGTTCTCACAGTGCACATGTTGTCTATTATCATGCTGGAGCCAAATTCTCAGTCATCATTATATGCTTATGGGTCAAGGGCCCATGGTCTTTAACACTTTATACATTTAGTCTTGTTTTTTTCAACCTGGCTATGCCTTTTCAATTGGCTATATTTATAATATTTCTCTCACTTTTATGTATTAAGAGCTGAGAAAGAGCATTGCACATCAATATACTATATTCTTCTGACCAGAAAGGAATTTATTCTGTTAAGAAATAAAATTCATAGAAAACAAGTAAAGCATCACAATATTTTTCTTTTTTCTTTTATTTATTTTTTAATTTCAATAGCTTTTGGTTATAAGGATAAATTATACAGTGGTGAAATCCAAGATTTTAGTGCACCCGTCACTGGATTAGTGTACATTGTACCCAATATGTAATAAATTATCCCTTGCACACTCTCCCACCCTCCCTCTTATGAGTTTTCATAGTACATTATATCACTCTGTTGCATGCCTTTGTGTACCCACAGCTTAGCTCCCACGTATTACTGAGAATTTACTGTATTTGATTGTCCATCCCTGAGTTACTTCACTTAGAATAATGGCCTGCAGCTCCACTCAAGTGGCTCCAAAAGACATTATTTCATTCTTTTTTATGGCTGAGTAGTGTTCAGTTGTGTATATATGCCACATTTTCTTTATCCACTCATTGGTTCATGAGCACTTAGGTTGGTTTCATATCTTTAACTGTGAATTGGGTGCTATAAACATACACATGCAGGTGTCTTTTTGATACAATGATTTCTTTTGCATTGGGTAGACTCCTAGCAGTGGGATTGCTGGATTGAATAATTTATGTTTAGTTCTTTAATAATACTCCATACTGGGCCAAGTGTGGTGGCTCACGCCTGTGATCCCAGCACTTTGGGAGGTCGAGGCGAGCAGATCATGAGGTCAGGAGATTGAGACCATCCTGGCTAACACGGTGAAACCCTGTCTCTACTAAAAATACAAAAAATTAGCTGGGTGTGGTGGCATGTGCCTGTAGTCCCAGCTACTCGGGAGGCTGAGGCAGGAGAATCACTTGAACCTGGGAGGCGGAGCTTGCAGTGAGCTGAGATCGCGCCACTGCACTCCAGCCTAAGCGACAGAGCAAGACTCTGTCTCAAAAAAAGAAAAGAATACTCCATACAGTCTGATAGAAGTTGAACTAATTTACATTCCTACCAGCAGTGTGTAAGTGTTCCGTTTTCACCATATCCATGCAAACATTTATAGTTTTCCGACTTTTTAATAATGGCCATTCTTGCGGGAGTAAGGTGCTATCTCATTGTGATTTTAATTTGCATTTCCCTAATAATGTGATGTTGAACATTTTTTCATATGTTTTCAGCCATTTGTATATATTCTTTTGAAAAATGTCTGTGTCATTTGCTCACTTTTGATTAATTAACATTTTCATTAGGACCTCTGTATTTATTTTTGTTTTTGTTAAATTTGCTTTTGGGTTCTAAGTCATGAATTAATTTTCCAGGCCAATGTCAAGAATAGATTTCCCTAGGTTATCTTTGTAAATAACCTAGAATTTTTATAGTTTCAAATCTTAGATTTAAGTATTTGATTTATCTTGAGTTGATATTTGTCTATGTTGAGAGATAGGGATCAAGTATTATTCTTATACATGTGGCTAGACAGTTTTCTGAATATCATTTTAAAAATAGGGTGTCCTTCCCCTATCTTATGTTTTTGAATCCTTTGTCAAAAGTCAGTTGGTTGGTTGTAGGTATTTGGCTTTACCTCTGGGTTCTATTCTATTCCATTGGTTTATGTGTCTACTCTTATACCAGTACCATGTTGTTTTGGTAACTACAGCCTTCTAGGACAATTTGAAGTCTAGTAGTGTGATGCTTCTAAATTTGGTCTTTTTCCTTAGAATTGCTTTGACTATTTGGGAAATTTTTTTTGGTTCTATAGGAATTTTAGGATGGCTTTCTCTAATTCTTTGAAAAATGATGTTGGTATCTTGATAGGAATTTCATTGAACCTGTAGTTTGATTTGGCAATATGGCCATTTTCATTATATTATTTCTTCTAATCCATGAACACGGGATTTGGTGCCATTTGTTTGTGTCATCTATGATTTCTTTCAGCAATGCTTTAAATTCCCCTTGCATTCATCATTCATCTGGTTAAGTGTATTTCTAGGTATTTTTTGTTGTAGCGGTTATAAAAGGAAGTGAGGTCTTAATTTGTTCTCTGCTTGGTTACTGTTTATGTATAGAAGTTCTACTTATTTGTGAACATTGATTTGATAGCCTGAGATTTTACTGAATTCATTTATCAAATCTAGGAGCCTTTTGGATTTTCTAGATATATGATCATATCATCAGTGAACAGTGAAAGTTTGACTTCCTCTTTTCCAATTTGGATGCCCTTTATTTTTTTTATCTGTCTAATTGCTCCAGCGAGGCCTGGTGATAATAGGAGTGATAAGAATGAACAGGAGTCATAAGAATGGGAATCCTTTTCTAGTTCCAATTCTCAGGGGGAATACTTTAACTTTTTCCTATTCAGTCTGATGTTGGTAGTGGATCTGTCATACATGGCTTTTATTATTTTGAGGTAAGTCCCTCTATGTTTAGTTTGTTTAGTGTTTTTATCATAAAGGGATGTTAGATTTTATTAAATACTTTTCTGCATCTACTGAAATGAACATAAGGTTTTGTCTTTAATTCCATTTATATGATGTATCATGTTTATTGACTTGCCCATGTGAAACCATCCCTGCATTTCTGCAGTGAAACCCACTTGAACATGCTGTATTATCTTTTTGATGTGCTGTTTGATTTACTTAACTAGTATTTTGTTAAGGATTTTTGCATTTAAGTTCATTAGGGATACTGGCTTCAAGTAATGAATTAAGGAGGATTCTCTCTTTCTCTATATACTGAAATAGTTTCAGTAAGATGGTCACCAATTCTTCTTTGAATGTCTGATAGAATTCAGCTGTGAATCCATCCTGCCCTGGTCTTTTTTGTTGTTTTGGGCAATTTTTAAATTACTGATTTAATGTCACTGCTTGTTATTGATTTGTTCAGAGTTTCTATTTTATTTATTTGACCTAGGAGGATTATACAATTCCAGAAATTTTTCAATTTCCTCTAGATTTTCTAGTTCATAGTAGTCTTGAATTATCTTTTGTATCTCTGGAGTCAGTTGTAATGTCTCCAGTTTCATTTCTAATTTAGTTTATTTGGCTTTCTCTCCTCTTTTCTTGGTTAATCTAGCTAATGGTCTATCAATTTCATTTATCTTTTCAAAGAATCAGCTTCTTTTATTGATGTTTTGTATTTTTTTGTTGGTGTTTCAATTTCATTTAATTCTGCTGGATTAATTGTTATTTCCTTTCTTCTGCTAGCTTTGTGTTTAGTTTGACCTTGTTTCTCTAGTTCCTTGATTTGTGACATTAAGAGGTCAATTTGGGATATTTCAGACTTTTTGATGTAAACATTTAGTGCTATAAACTTTCCTTTTAGCACTGCTTTTGCTATAACCCAGAGGTTTTGACAATTTGTGTCTCTATTATTATTCATTTCAAGGATTTTTAAATTTCCAACCTGATTACATTGTTAACCCCAAAATGATTCAAAAGCAGGTTGTTTAATTTTCATATATTTGTATAGTTTTGAAGGTTCCTTTTGTAGTTGACTTCTAGTTTTATTTCACTGTAGTCTGAGAAGATACTTGATATGATTTCAGTATTTAAGTTTTATTGAGACTTGTTTTCTTACCTATCATATGGTCTCTTTTGGAGAATATCCCATCATCCCATGTACTTATGAGAAGAATGTATATTCTGCACTTTCTGGGTAGAATGTTCTATACATATCTGTTAGGTCCATTTGTTTTATTTATTATTATTATTATTGAAACAGAGTCTCACCTGTTACCTAGGCTGGAGTGAGGTAGCATGATCTCAACTCACTGCAACCTCCTCTTCCAGGTTCAAGTGATTCTCCTACCTCAGCTTCCTGAGTAGCCAGGATTACAGGTATGTGCCACCATGCCCAGGCAACTGTTGTATTTTTAGTAAAGACAGGATTTCACCATGTTGGGCAGGCTGGTCTTGAACTCTTGACCTCAAGTGGTCTGCCTGCCTTGGCCTCCCAAAGCTCTGGAATTACAGGCATAAAAAACTGCACCAGGCCTCCATTTGTTATAGAGTGTAGTTTAAGTCCATTGCTTCTTTGTTGACTTTCTGCATCCATGATCTCTCTAGTGGTGGCAGTGAAGTCTTGAAGTTTCCCACCACTATTAAGTTAATATCTGTTTTCTGAGGTCTGGTACTAAATCTTTTATGAATCTAGGAGCTCCAGTCTTAGGTGCATATAAATTTAGAATTGTAATATCTTCTTGTTGGATTGATTCATTTACCATTATATAATGATCTTCTTTGTCTTTTTTTTTTCCTGTTGTTGCTTTTAAGTCTGTTTTGTCAGCAATAAGAATAGCTACCCTGCATGCTTTTGGTTTCCATTTGCATGAAATATCTTTTTCCACCCCTTCACCATGAGTTCACATAAATCCTTACATGCTATGCATGTCTCTTGAAGACAACAGATACTGGGTTTCTGATTTTTTTCATTTATTCTGCTATTAGGTGTCTTTTAAGTGGAGCATTTAGGCCATTTGCAGTCAAGGTTAATATTGAGATGTGAGGTACTTTTTTGGTGGTCATGCTAATTGTTACTTAGATACTTGTTTTCCTCATTGTATTATTATTTTATCAACCCTGTGAGTTTTATGCTTTCAAGAGGTTCTATTCTGGTGCATATAAACCTTTTGTTTCAGGATTCAGAACTCCTTTTCGAATTTTTTTGTAGGGCTGGTGTGATAGTGACAAATTCTTTCAGCATTTGTTTTTCTGAAAATGACTTGATTTCTCCTAAATTTATAGAAATTTGTTTTGCTGGATACAAAATTCTTGGCTGACAGTTATTCTGTTTATGGAGGCTAAAGACAGAACTCCAATTCTTTCTGGCTTATACAGTTTCTGGTGAGAAGTCGGCTGTTAGTCTCATAGGATTTCTTTTGTATGTTACCTTGTACTTTTTTCTCCCTGCTCACAGAATTGCTTACTTCATGTTTAACTTTAAATAGCCTGATGACTATACACCTTGGTAAAGTCTTATTTGTGGTGAATCTCCCAGGAATTCTTTGAGCTTCCTGTATTTCAAATATCTAAATCTCTAGCAAGTCCAGATAATTTTTTTAAAATTTTTTCCTCAAATAAGTTTTCCAGATTTTTGCTTTCTTTTCTCCATCAGAAACACCAATTATTTTTAGGTGTGGCCATTTTGCATAATCCCATATTTCTTGGAGACTTGTTCAATTTATTTTTATTTTTTATTTTTGTCTGAGTAGGTTAATTTAAAATATTGGTCTTCAAGCTCTGAAATTCTTTTTTCTACTTGTTCTAATCCATTGTTGAAAATTTTGACTACATGTTATAATTCCCTAAATTTGTCTCTTATTTTCAGACGTTCTGACTGTTCTTCCCTTAAAATAGCTATCTCTTTTGAAAATATTTTATTCATATCCTGAATTTTTTTTAATTTCTTTATATTGGTTTTCACATTTCTCTGGTATCTCCTTGACTAGCTTAACAATCAACCTTTTGAGTTCTTCACCTGTTATTTCAAAGATTTCATCTTGATTTGGACCCATTGCTGGAGAGTTAGTGTGATCTTTTGGGGAGTTATAGAACCCTGTTTTGTTGTATTACTAGAATTATTTTTCTGGTTCATTCGCATTTGGGTAGACTATTTTTTTCTAATTATTCTTAAATTTATTTCTTATTTGACTTTTTAAACAAATTTCTCTTTTTCTCTCTTAAGAATATGACTTTAATGTTTATAGTTTATTATGCCTTAATTTGGCTTTCAGGAGTAAAAACTCTGTATGATAGCTTTTTCAGATTCTGGTTGTAGTTGCTGTGCTTGGTGTGTGAGCAAGTTCACTGTTTCCTATTTAGTTGAAATGGCAGAGATATCTTGAAGCTTACTTTTTTCCCCAGTCATGTTCACTTTTTAAATTTATTTATTTTTTCCCAGTATTTTGTTTACTGTGTTGAATAGTTCAGGGAGGATGTCCCTGTGTAGAAACTAGTTGTGACTAAAGCAGGTGGGTAAATGCAATGGCCAATGCTGAGCCAAGGTCCCAGCCTTGACAGAGGTGGCTGAGGGAGCTCTCAGTGAAATGCACTGAGGTCTTATCATGGGGAAGGGTGGGAGCCACCTCAGATACCCTGCCAGGTCAGCAGGAAAGTCATCCACCTCCTAGACACATTCTTGACCCAGTTCCAGCTATTTGGATCAGGTAGTATCCTCTTTTCATCTGCAGAAATGTTGATGTTCCAAATAGTGAGGACCTGTGACTCTACCTCTCATGCATGCCTGAATCTGGAAGGTGTTTCACTTGTGGGGTAGAGTGTCTTTCCAGAAAAAAAAAGTGGTCTAGAAAGGCTGTCTATAGGTGCACCCATTCTGAGCTTCCATGGAAGAAGTCCCAGTTGTGTCTGCAGTGGTTGACATCAGGATAAAGAAGTTCCTTTCTTCAAGACTCTTCACAAGTGCAGAGCTACATGTCTGCTAAGGTAGAGCTGCAGACTTTCCCTGCTAAGCCCAGCACTGCAACTTTGCCTGTGCTGAAATAAACTTCCTGTCAGTGGAAAAATCTGAAACTCATGGCCTACCATCCAGATTATTTTGTTCCATAGAGTGTTCACTAGATGTGGCTCATCCCCCCTTCCCTTAGGAGAAAGATTCCCTGAGAACCAGACTATTACGGATGCTGCTGCTCCTTGAGGTCTAGCCTCTCAATGGGGCTGACACTGCAGGCTGGTATTGAGGAATGTCTGCCAGGTGTCCAGTAATATGATCGGTTCTGATGGGGGTGACAGGGGAGTGACATAGACTCTGTGAGATTCTTTGGTTGTAAATAGCCATACTGTGTTGGCTTTCTCAGATGTTAATTGTAGTAATAATGAACTTGTCACACGGACAGACTCAAGACCATCTGGTTAGCTAGGGTGATGAAAGCAATGATAGCTGAGGTCATGCCCAAGTTTTATCCTTCCTGAGTGCAGTTATCCTACCTGTAGATGCTGTATTAGACTACGTTGGTTGGCCTCTAGCCAAGAGTTGGTGCTTGCAAAAGAGCACCAGCTGCCATAGAAGCAGTGCGATTTGTGCTTGCCTTATATTACCCAGGGATATACTCTGATTTCTCTCAAAAGTTTCTGTCCTTTATATTAAGCTATGAGGGTGGGTGAAGGGACAAATCCAGGTGAAGCCTGGGTCAGGCAGGTCCGTATTCTGGCTCTTCACATATAGATATGTGAGGCCCTTTTGGGAGTTGGGGGTGCTTCTCTGGCCACTGGGATAATGTTGCAGGAAGGGGTGTACCTGCATCTGCTGCACAGGAGAGTTCACATAGGGAGTGGGGAGTATCTGGTGGCCATAAGCTTCACCCAGCTTCCATGCACTTGGCAAGGCAGGACTCTCACCCACAGTGTTCACTAACGGCAGCTAGCTGAATTCCAAGCCAAGCCATCAACGCTCAGAACTCAAAAGTGTCCCAGGCAATAAGCCTTCCCTTTAGAGACAGAAAGTGTGGCTTTCAGGCCATACCCTTCCCCTTCCCCGCAAAGCCCAGGTACCCAGCTCCTGTGCCATGACTGCAGCCCACTTCCCACTTGCCCCCCAGTTCTGGCCAAGGGAGTCTGTCCTCCCTGAAGTTTATATTTTACATTTTAGTTGGGAGTTTATTTCAATCTGCAACTGCTGCCTAAGTTAGTTTGCAGACTTCCACAAGGTCACCTGCGAGTAGACTCAGAAATGGCTTTCCTCAGTCCACACTGGAGACTGGGAATGTGTGCAGAGATCTTTGTGCTCCTTCTCCTACTTTTATATTTCTCACTGCACTCTATATCAGTTCCAGCATTGGGCAGGGTTGAGGCCTTCCACAGTGGGCTGGATTGCCAGGTTACCTGGTGGAGGGCTTATATCCTCCAACCAAGGGACTTACAGTTTCTACCCAGCTCATGATGTAGGCTGCAGCCTGCTGCTTCTTTCAAAGGGTCTGTGGATTTCTTTCAATTTTCCTGTTAAATTCCTGCATTACTTCTTGGAAAAAAGTTTTACAACATGACTCTCTATACATGATTTTGTCTTTCCACATGGGAGAGAAATGCTAACACTGATTCCAATCAGTCATCTTGGAAAAAAAAAAGCATCATAATATTTTCAAAAGATATCCAGTTATCTATGGAAATACATAATATTTTCTATAAATATATGCAAAAAATAAATGTAATTCCATAATGAAATCTAAAATCAGTCTGATATATTATTAAAAATTCAAGTGTTAATATTTGCTATGGAATCATAAGCCCAGTAAATATTTGGGAGAACTTATCATTTATATTCTCCTTTGTGTATAACACTGAACTTTTATGAAGTGTTTTATTATTAGGCATTAACTACAACATTACCTTTTAATGGAACCATAAATCTTTAATTATAGTTCAATATGTTGCTGACTTAAATTGCTTTTGGACTAAAACAATTCTATTACAATATACAGTATGAAGAAGCAATTTATTTTTCCCTAAAATAAATATTCTAATTTCAAAACATAAAATAGATACATGTTGCAGCACATATCATTTTGGGGAGAAAATTAGTAAGACATTATCTTTTCTGCCAAAAATATGCTTACCTCCACCTTGTATTGTTATTCACATGTTTTTTACTAACAAGAGAAAGCCAGAATAGGATAAAGTGGAAAAGGAGGTAGACTTTAAAGGTCAGTGATTTCAACCACAAATAAAATCAGAATTTACTTTCATTGCATACATAGCAATTTTAACACAAGGACAAGAATAACAGCAGCAGCAGCAACAACAACAAAAAAACCTTTGAATGTGCTCTATTTTTTAAAAGTACCTAAAAATATAGGTAAAAATTATCTTTACATTTTATGTGTATGTGCATTTAACTCAGTTTATATGGAACCTCATATATGTGTTCATCTGTACATTTATGTGATTTATCATATGTAAAATTTAAGAGCTATGATGGTTAAGTGTAGGTAGAATAGCAGACTTATTTAATCTTAATATTTTTAATTTGACCATAGAATATATATTGTAGTAAGATGGAAACTGGGTTTGAATATATCTTCACATTCAATTTCTTAGTTTTTCAAATAACTAACTTTTCTAAGTCTTTGTATGATCTTATAAAAAAATTGAAAAATCTTATACCTAACTAATAAGAATTAATTAAAACATGGATGTACTTTGCTTGGTAACATGTGCCTGGGTCATAGTAAATATATAAATAATGGATTTTTTCTTGTCCTACTTCTATTCTAAATAACTTCTATGTAAATTTATAATGAATACTTATTAAGAAGTATATTATGCTAAATGTTTCTCCAATTATTCACTTGTGGTGATGTCAGGTAAATATATTAAATATATTTTCTCTTTTGATCTAGATTCTTACACAGGAACAGTTTTCTGTAAAACTTTGGTTTTCTTTCTCACTGTGACTTTTTATTTCATTGAGTGCATCTTTTTTTTTTAAAGTTTCTGCTGTAATCTACACACAAACTATTATTTGTAAAAAAAAAAAACCTCCTTTGATTCTGATGAATAAGCAGACTATTTTTAAACACAATGAAAGATAAATGCCATGAGAAAAATAATTTAGATGGTCAATTATTTTATGTAGTTAAATCACATCAATGAAGAAAATATTACATGGAAAAAAATTAAATACATTTATTTTAAAATTTGATAATGAATTTCAAATATTGGTCACAAAACAAATAAGATAAGGAGAGTTTCCATTATTTTACATTCAGTATAGGCATGTACAGAAAAGCAGCTGCCATCTTTTTTTTATTAGCATTATAGTGTGATTTTTTTTAATCTTTCTTTTTTCAGTAATAATATAGCAAATAGCCAATGTTTAAAAACAGACACAGCAGGATTAGCAAAATAGTGTAAACAGAGATTAGCTATATAATGAATACAGATGGTGTGGTACCAAAAACAGGTAAATGTGGATTACATTTGGGACAATAAAGGAAACAAATACAACATATTTAAATTCCCATCCATATACATAAATTCAATAACTAGACTGGGGTGATATTTTTTACTTAATAAAGCCTGTATCAACTACTGTAAGCCTTACTAGGGAATGCAAAGATGAACAAAAAATAAAGACGTTTCTCATGTGAAGAAATACATATATATTATATTAGAGAATGTCACATACTTGAAATGTGTACATCAAGCTTGTCCACCTCACAGCCTGTGGGTCTCTTGTGGCCCAGGATGTCTTTGAATGCAGCCCAACACAAATTCATAAACTTTCTTAAAACATTATGAGAATGATTTTTTGTGATTTTTTTTTTGTTTTAGCTCATCAGGTATTGTTAATGTTAGTGTATTTTTTGTGTGGTCCAAGATAATTCCTCTACTTCCACCGTGGCCCAGGGAAGCCAAAAGATTGGACTCCCCTTATGTAGATGATTAGGAAAGGAGAAAATTGCTTTCTAAATCAAAACATAGATATTACATAGAAAGTCTGCTTTACCCACATTTAAACTCTGCCTCTAATATATTTATACAATAATATGTAGGGAACTCAAAAATATTCAGGAATGTTCTACAGCTACCTAAAAATAACTTGCATTTCCCTTTAAGGGTGGCTAAAACCATGTTGCCAGTGAAATAACTACTTCAAAGTAATCTCAAAATTTCAAGTGAAAAAGGACATCCAGAAACAATATCTACTATATAATATTCAAAATTAACACACTCATGTGTGTGTGAGTGCACATGTGTATGTGTAAGTGCACAAAACATGCATACCAATGAAACCCTATTTGCTGGCTTATATTTTCTGCTGTTTGGTACTTATTATGTGTGTGTTTGTGTGTATGCATGTGTGTGTGTGTGTGTGTATATATATATATATATGCACATCTACATATGTATAATGTCCTGAAAGTATATATAATATTATTTTAGAATTAGACATTATAAATAGTAAAAGTTTTTTTTTTTCCAGAATTAATGAGGCATGTTAATCTTTAAGGTACGTTAAATTTTAAGGTATGCTAACTAAGCCCAAATTGAAGAAGAGTAGTAACCAGTCATTGAAACTGTGTCCCATAGTTTAGATAAGAATTGTTTGTCCCCAAGTCCCATGTTGCAATTTGATCCCCAATGTGAGAGGTGTGGCCTGGTGGGAGGTGTTTTGTTCCTGGGGGGAATTACTCATGAATGGCTTGCTGCCATTCTCACTGGAGTAAGTGAGTTCTCATTTTTAGTTCCCGCAAGTAGTGGTTGTTGAAAAGAGCCTGGCACCTCCTCCCGTCTCTCTTTTGCTTCCTCTTTCTCTGTGTGATCTGCACATTTTGTCTCCTCTTCACCTTGCATTGTGAGTGGAAGCAGCCTGAGGCCCTCACCAGATGCAGATGCTAGCACCATGCTTCTTGTACAGTCTACAGAACTGTGACCCAAGTAAAACTCTTTCCCTTATAAATTATCCAGGTGCAGGTATTTCTTTATAGAATACAAATGGACTAGGACACTATATATTTACTTTAGTATAAAGATGCTCATCAAAGCCTAGGGATAAAGTTAAAGATAGAAAATAAAAAAAAAAGACTAAATATAAATGGAATAGAATTAAAGAAAACAGAAAACTAACTATTTTGTAGTATTCATACTTTTAAAAAGTACAGTAGAAAATCTTAATAATATCAGGTAAATATCAAATATTTTAAATGTCTTACATAGAATTACAAAACACACTTTGTGCATCACTGCATTTTAAAACATGACAGGATAGTCATTTTTTTTCCAGAAATAGTGAGAATCTTTGCCACATTTATATTTTATGAAGAGTTCTATGAAAAGCGAAATTTTAGTCCATCTGCCAGATGGTTTGTTGGAAAGATGCCAAATTGCTGCCTGCTTAATAATAGTTGCATTATTAACTGTATTTCTTTTTTTACTCACATTTGGCAAAATGCAGAAAGAAAAGTTATTCAATGTAACTCTTTTAACTTGAAGAATTTAATGGTATGCCATTTCTGACAACAGAGAAGATCCTTGTTTTTCATAAAAAAATTTATTTTTAAGGACAGAATACCAAAGCTCAAAATGTACTGTGTGGTATAAGTGTTCACACTATTGTAAGCCTTTCACTTTTTATTACTTCCAGAATATATTTTCAGATTCAATCTTTCACCTATCTGCTACTATGTTTCTATCAATGTACAAAAATCTGAAGAACATTTATATTGAATGTTTTAAGTACAGAAGTTTTACAATGTTCCTTCCAGAAATTTGATTGTCAAAGTAACTTAGACAAGCAGATATTTCATGTATTTGTACAAATCATATTATGGATTTGCAGAAATATTAAGACATTTAATGAGAATTTGCACTGAATATCAACACATTTTAATACCCCTGTAGCTATCATAAAAGCCTGGCTATTTAACATTAACTATGCTAATATATATCATAAGCACAATAAAGTAATTAAATTCTTACAAACTAAAAACATTTTTTATCTTCGAGCACGATTTTTGCAGAGACTTTTTATTGTTTTATTTTAATTTTTTTCATAATTTCAACTTTTAGATGTGGCGGGTACGTGTGCAGGTTTGTTACTGGAAAATGGGTGGATCCCATCACCCAGGTACTAAGCATATACTTAGTTGTTGGTTTTTCACTCCCGCTTCAGCCTCCCTCTGGGAGGCCCCAGTATCTATTGTTGTCATCTTCATGTCCGTGAGTATCGGTGGTTTAGCACCCACTTACAAGTGAGAACATGTGGTATTTGAATTTGTGCAAAAAATAGACAATATATAAACATGGAATTTAAAAAGTAGTCAAGTAGAGTTAGGTTAAAAGATTCTTAAGATTTTTATTATGAATGTATTTGAATAGATATGAATTTTCTGTGTTTTTTTTTCTTTTATGCACATAGTATTCAAATACTATGCACAGTAATTACTGAAGTGGTTTTTGCTGTTTGACATCTATTATGTACATATTCATAAATGCTGTATGAGGTTTGCTACCTGTCAGCTTTTCCTTCCAAATAAAACATTTTAATTATTCAGAAAGTTTTGTTATTAAAACAAGGCACAGCCACAGCTTTCTCCCCTCCTCTCCCTTTTCTTCTCATGGGTAAAGCATATTGGCTTCAGTTTCAAAAGTGGGACTTCCACAGGCCTGGAATACACAATTTAAATAATACAAAGAATTTCAAATATTAATAGTACTGGACTCATAGATAAAGTATATGAATGATAAACTGTTTTAAAAAGTGATGTTGCTATTTATAGATTTTGAGATACTCGCTTATAGTTCTTGAAAAATTACAAATCTAAAATATTGCCTTTATTTCCTCAACCTGTTAAAACTTTCAGAAGTTATATTCTGAAATCCAGACTTTTCCCAGACTCTTTTAAACTATTTTATCCATCCATTCCTTAATTTTCTCCTCAAAACAAGTTTATTTCTACATTTTTTATAATTTTTCCCACTCTGTTCAGCTAGTAGCTCAGTAATGACTTTTGCTGAATTGTTACAGCTATATTTGCTAAATAATTCTACTCAATCAAAGTCTAACAACATTCTCTGCCTATGTGTTAAGCTTCCATTACCACATAGAATTTTAAATCAAGGGTATTTGATCAGTACGATATATGACTTTTTAAATAAAAATACTACCTAAAATACAAAGGAGAATATCATATTAGTCAGAGACATTATAAGTGTATGTTGATCATTAATATTATTATGTAAACATTTTTTTCTTCAAAATAATGTTTCAAACACGCCTCAGATATTTTCTGTGTAGTGTATTAAGGTGCTTAGAATTATTTCTACCTCTAGAGAAAATGAAGACAGTAGTACCCCCCTATAAAGAGACTATGGAAAGGAGAATTTTGTATGTAAATATTTCAATTCATATGCGTGTATGCTTATATATGTTTACTATGTATGTCCATACAAAGCCATTGTATTCGTCACTTTTTAAAAAATTATATTTTAGAAGATATTTGGTGTCTAATCTCTACCTTCATGGTTTATTATTTCAATGGTTGCTTGTAGGATCTTTTGCCGCTTTTGGAGTCACCGTACTTTTAAAACAGTGGTAGATTAAGCACATCCTTTCTCCATACCAGCCGTAAATTTTAAAATAACTTTTGCTTCAATACCATTTTTGAGACTAGTTCCTAAGCTTTTTTCAGTAACTTTCTACCCTTGGATTTGGGTTTAAATGGCAGATTTTTTTCCCCAAAACTATGTACAAAACATATTTTTATCTTCTAGAAGATAAAAGCAATTAATAGTCATCAAATCCATTGTAATGTTAAGAATTAGATACTGAGTATATTTTATCTTAAAAAGAAAAATACAAGATGAGTTTCATAAAAGTTCCACTACCATCCTTAGGAAGAAGTAAATCTATATTAATATTTAAGATGTATAAAATAAACATGGTTTACTTGAACAGTTAATTCAAGATAAATTTGTACATCGTGACAAAATCTGTTTAATGTTTTTATTTCTAGTAGCTTTACATTTTTGCAATGAGACAAAGTTTCATCCTTCAGATGAGCAGCATGGGAGAAAACAGGTCATTGACAATATAATCTGGATCTAAGAAAAAGAACTTGGAAGAAGTAAACTATTTCAGTGGCAGGACCCCAGAAAAAAATGACATGTATCTTGCATTCTTCAGATATTTTTCTGGGACTCTACACAAACCTGTTAGCTTTCCCAGTAAGATGAAAAAATGATCCTAATTACCCAGTAAGAACAAAAAATGATCCTAGGTGCAAGTGTTGGCTTGCTCTTTGGTCAAGTCCATACATTAATCAATATCTCAATGGTTCCCAGCCAAATTTATGCTGAAGAAGAATGCTTAGGTTCTTACTATTTTGTATCTGGCTTAAAAGATTAGACTATCAGGCAGTAATAGCGTTTCTTGTCTATTGTTCACATACTCAGTGTTTCTTGCCCTTGGTATGCAGTAGAGCTTACTTCACTGAGCTGCTAAGGAAAAACAGCTGTCTCTCTGAAGATAAATTCATTCTGTAGAAGCCACCCTAGAACATGATGGAATATTTTGGATATTTCTTGAGGGATTTTGTTTTCTTCTAATATATATCTGTATTTCATGCTAATTTAGTTTTACATCTATCTTGAAAATAGCCATTTACTGGCACTTTTATTACTTTTCAATTTGTATTACTTCCCTGGTGCCACTTATTTCATATTTGACTTAATTTACCACTACATTGACTGTAAGGCTACCCCAGTATAGGTCATTTACACTGTGACTGTTTTGTTGGCACATATTTTCAATACTCTAAGCAATTAACCTGCCAATTCTTGATATAAAACATAATAGAAATATTACACAAATATTGCTATAGGTGTACTCATACATTGTCTATATTGAGAGAATTACAGAGAAGAGTTACCAAATCCAGTTTTTTAATCGCTATCTATGAAGTAAATAAGTAATCCTTTTAGAATCTGGGGTACATGCACAGGTTTGTTATACAAGTAAATTTCATGTCATAGGGGTTTAGTGTACAGATTATTTCATCACCCAGGTAATAAGCATCTTCTGATCACTAAATTTTTTAAAAAACCCTCATATCTACTCAATAAAAAGAAGAAAATTACCAAGTAAAATTAAGTGTAACATTCTAAACTCTTAATGACCAATAATGTAATAATTAAATTGTTCAACTAAATTTACATAAAATAATTGTTTCCTTTTTCTCTTGGTTTTTTTCCCACCTATTCTGCTACATCTCCTTTTTCCATATTTCATACACTTTTTCCCTTTGCCATCTGTTCTCATTCTTTACTTCATTCTCTTCCCTTTCACTCTCCTACACTGCTATATTTTTCTTCTTTACTTTCCCTTTACTGCCTACTTACATAAGCATCATTGTTTTCATATTCATATTTACTTCCAAGACATTGAATTATTGTATATCATGCTATGCCATTCAAGGATCATTTCACAATGTTAATTATTTCTTATTTCTTATGGATATGGATTTTGCTGTCATAGCATAAAACCTTGAGGACATCTAGTGTATATTTCTTATTACAGTCCCAGTAGTAGGGAAGGTAAATCTGTAGTTAGTATTGATTTAAAAAGGTATTTCTGCTAGTTGTAATTTCCTCTTCCTAGAGATATTTTAAGATTCTCCACTACTTCCTTGTTAAATTGATTATCATATTATTAGAAAGTAATTATTTTAAACTTTGTGGAACATTTACTAGTGACAAGTATGAATGCGAGAAACACAAATTTTCAAAAGTTAATGTATTTTACAAAATGCAAATATTTCATGTTTCTGACCCAGAAAATCTCTACATGTATTTATATTGATTGTTCACCTTATAATAGGGTGAAGTTAAACAACAAACAAACAAAAACAAACAACAAAATCCCAGAACCAAGAAAACATGGTCAAAAATAAAATCAAGCATCCCAGTACATCTCAACCTCATTGCTTTCTTGCTACTGCCTTCTCATTTTATTAATATCAGTGTTTACATCTGTCTAGAGAAAACTTATCGATTCTATAATCTAAAAAGAATATAAACTGTTAGTTTTTGTCAGCTAATATATGAATGTGTACTTGCTTTACATAGTTCTACCATAGCTTTTAGCCATCTATTTTTCAACCACATTTTACTACTACTCAACATAAAAATAAATCAACAAGGCCGGGCGTGGTGGCTCACACCTGTAATCCCAGCACTTTGGGAGGCCGAGGCAGGTGGATCAAAAGGTCAGGAGACCGAGACCATCCTGGCTAACACGGTGAAACCTCGTCTCTACTAAAAACACAAAAAATTAAATTAGCCGGGTGTGGTGGCGTGTGCCTGTAGTCCCAGCTACTCGAGAGGCTGAGGCAGGAGAATGGTGTGAACCCGGGAGGCAGAGCTTACAGTGAGCCAAGATCACGCCACTGCACTCCAGCCTGGGCAAAAGAGCAAGACTCCGTACAAAAAAAAAAAATTAATCAACAAATATTTAATAAAGTTTGCCATATATGTGTGCTATATTTCTTGTTATTCAATAAAGCCAATATCTCATGTGTATCTCAATATGCATTTCTCTATAAAGAGTCATATTGGGAAGAGGAAAAAATATTTAAAACAAATGAACATGGAAATATTTATTTTCCCCTTAATATATGGCAGCCAAATAATTAAGCACTTTGCTGTCATATTAAATTCTGTAAACAGACAGACTTGGCCTCAGATTATCTCTGATAACGATACTCCCTCTCTCTATATATTGTATAGAATATACTCATGTAACAGGAGAAAATTTAAGTTGAAACAAAGAGAAATTAGAAGATAATAGAGAGAGCCTTTGAAGTCCAGAGGCATTTTTGCCAACATACTTCCTTTGTATTTAAAACCTAATCTGATTCACATTGGGATTTTTAAAATTGAACTGAGTTACTCATGAATGCCATCAAAGAATATCATTTTTTGTCTTAGATGGAATATACCAATGGAGATTCATGAATGAACATTTGTGTGGAAGTAATTTATTAAGAAGTCTTTAGCAAAAATTCAGGAGAGTAAGAATATGGGGGCAAGATGCTCAAACAAGCAAAGCCCTTTAAAGGACAACTTTAGTTCCATCTTGCAGGGGATTTCTGGGCTAACGGTAAATACCAACTCAGAGCTGTTTTAACAGGAAAAGAGGAGCGGCAGTATTTATATGCCACAAACACCTGTCAGTCATTGAGTTACAAAAGGGAAAGGAGATGCTGGCTCTCCATGGAAGAACAGGTAAATTGTGATCAGGCAGACTTAGAGCAAGACTTTGGTAAGATGCAGTCACTGACTCTTACGAGTGGAAGCATACCAGTACCCAATGTGCATGGGAATGGTAAAGGGATCAGAAGGGATATGCACGGACTACAGTGAGCTTCAATTTTTGCAAAGGAAGGAGTAGTCTCCAATTCTGTATTATACGAACCTTATTTTAGCTGAAGTACAGATGTCAGTGACACATTATTAAACCAGAATAAATTTCACCTTTTTATGTGTACATTCTGATGAATTTTGTCAATTAAATATAATCACTTTCACATCATTCATACTATAAAACATTTCCAGCCAATTAAAGTGTATCTTTGACTTTTTTTTGTAGTTCTTCCTTCCTCTTGCCTCCTCCGCCACCACTGGGGACCACTGATCTCCTTTCTGTCCCTATAGTTCTACATTTTCTGTACTTGCATATAAACCCTATCATAACACTTATTCTTTTGTGCTTCATTTTTTAAAAATATTGTATAATATGTTTGATATTCATTCATGTTTTTTAATGTATAAATATTTTGTTTCTTTTTATTGTTGGGTAATATCCTGTGGAATGAGATATCACAGATTTTTTATTCACTGGTTGATGACTACAACATTGCACATTTCAATCAGATATCTCTGAGCATTCCATTTGTTCTACATTGAGGTACTGCTCCTCACAAGAGGGCATCAGCTGTGAGGGTCTGCCTGCAGACCCTGACCTGAATGACGGATGAATAAAACGTACACTGACACACAGATATTCTGTTATCCCAGTCCTGCGGAGTGTCTGACCGCCTACACACCAAGAGAGGCTGTCACTGAGGCCGGTCCTGAGCAGCTCGCACTCCAGGCATTTATTGAGCGTACAATTAACAACAGAAGCTTTGAGTAAACACACTTGTGGATGATTAACATGGTTAAGAGAGTAGTTCTAGGAATGATTAAAGCTCAGGTATCGCAGTCTAAAGTAAATACCATTAGGGGGCAATTTCCCTGGTCGACCTCCCCGCCACCCCCCAGAGGGCCATCTAGCTTAAAGGGTAGTTAATGGAGGTAGGGTTAACAGACTGAACTGAGGAAGCCTCTATTGTCCCTAGTATTTACCCTATGACCTAATGCTTTAAGGTAAGAACCGGCTGCCTTCAGCCTGTTCAATTTTATAAGCTATGTAACCTTTCAGCCTTCCAAAAAGCTTTGTGACTATTCCCTATAACTTCCCCTAATATTTCCCTTTAATATTTCTGCCACCATCCTGAGTGAATCCCAACACTACATCCTTGCTAATATTGAGTATCGTCAAGTGTTTTGATTTTAGCAAATCTGGTAACTGTGTAGTATTATCCAATTATAGTTTTAATTTGCATTTTCTGGGCGACTAATGTTGCGGGACATATTTTTATGTGCCTCTTGGCCTTTCATAAATATTGTTTTGTGAGTAATCTATTCAAAATCATTTGCTAATTTTTTGGAAGAAAGTACTATTTTTCCACAGAACTATTAAGTTGTCTTAGCACCATTTATTGATACGACTATATTTGCTTTATTTATTAACTTAGAATTGGGTTAAAATATAAATTCAGCCTATAAGTCTGAGTTTATTACTGCACTTTCTAATCTCTTTCATTGATCTGACATTACCACTATGCGCACTGTCTTTGGTGTTACATTTTCAAATGCATTGTGTTGTTTTTGAGTATTCAAAGATGGCAATTAATATGTTTCAAAATTGTTTCAGATATTCTGTGTATTTACTTTTTGTCTTCTTTTGCTAACAATTACTTATAGATGGAGTCTCCTTTGTGACTACGAATGAATTCATTCCACTATTAGCCCCCAATCTTTCTTCAAGAAAGGAAAGATATTATCTTCATATTTCAGAAAAGGATAAAACTTTTATGTGGAAGTCTCTCCAGTAAAAACATCAGCTTTATCTATTTCAAATTTAGATTTTCAGTTTTTACTTATTTGTCTTGACGACTTATTACTAGGCTTTTTAAGATTGTCAGTTCTTTTTCATGAGTTTACTCTTTCCTCATTGAGACTTTTTTTTGCTCTGTGTGTTATTTCTCCTTTGAACCCAAAGTCTCTTTTATCTGATAACAATATCGTCAATAATGTAATCCTGTTAACTTTGTATTTGTGTTTTCTGGCTTATGTTTTTTTATCGTTTTATTTATCACTATCTTTTTTATATATTTAAATTGCAAATATTATAAACAGCATATAGATCCATCTTGCTTTTGGATCAAGACACCAAATGTCTGCACACTCTTGAAGTGTATAGTTCATTTAAGTGTAAACTAATTATTGAAATTATTACATTTAACTCTACCGACATTCTTTTATATTTGTCTCATTGATTGTTATTTTTTATTTTTTGTCTCTTTCCACTTGCTATAAGATTAGTTGAATTTACTCTAATTATTCAATTTAATCTCCCATTGGCTTTCCCACCTTGCTTGTGTGTTTGTTTAGGAGCCTTTTTTATTGGTAGATTGGCAATCAAATTAAAGTAAATCAAATTGTAACCCGGGGTCCTTGGGTTTTTGGTATGCACTGTGAAAAAGTAACCACTTGCAAATGTTGTAACTTGAGTTCTCATTGTTTTAAAAAGTTCTAGGAAGAAGCTCAGCCCCAGAAAAAACAAAAACTGATTGGATCCAGAGACACGTGAGTTGTAGATAAACTCTGGCAAACTTTCCTCTTTATCTTAGTAAAATCTCTGCCTAGGGAGAAGCTCATGGCCATTTTCTATACCTGGGACATATATAGAAGCATGACCCATGACTGCACCTGCACTGCCTTTACTCCACCTCTACATATAATGACTCAGCCTATCAGCCCAATAAAAGCCCTGTTTTCACCTTTGTTCAAGGTGGCATTGCTTTGAGATCCACCCCCAGGTTCCTCCTTACTTGCTGCAAGTAATAAAATCCGCTTGTTAAATCCTCATTGGTTGTGGTCATTGTAACTGCCAAGCAATCAGAATCAATTTATAAATATGTAGGAGGATAAAATACAGATATAAATCCACTGAAAGACATTTCATTAATACTAACTTACTCTGCACATACTCTGAATCATTTTTTGCTTATCTGCAGCTAAGACCAATCGTCTGCCTAGAGCCACATGCAATGCCAGCACAGGCATTTGGAAGCTTAGTAGTCCTCCTCTCCTTTTTCATTCATTTTGTTTTTTCTCTTATTCTTTTGTCTCTATACTCTTCAACTTTTATATTTTTCATTGACTACACTAAGCTTTTCTTGAGCTCCCTAGATTTGATAAATTTGTCCTTCTGGCATGTTTTTGCCAGCTGTCATGGCTCATAGTGCAATTTAAGCCTCTGTTGCACACTATTGTAAATCCAGGTAATGAAAGCCACAAACTTCTCACAAGCATTATGAAGCTGACATCTGTCAAGATAAATATTGTGCACTCAGCAAGGAGGAGATGGTTTAGATGGCTAGCACAGTTAACCTTGATATTTTATTTGAGAATGCTTTAGATGCCTGATCAAAGTAGGTGAGTGTTGCTTAGTTGATATTATGTAAAATGCGTAGGTTAGTATTATGTCCTTAATAAGTAGTAGTTTAAGTTTTTAAGAACGTGTTTGTATTGTGGAGGAAAATATATTTTATTATAATATTTATGCACATTATTTTAATAAAATACACATATATGAAAGTATAAATATAAGGAATATCACAATTGTTTCTTCCATTAAAAGCCCAATGATGCTATTTATGGATACTTATATCTTTTTAAAATTTTTATATTGAACAACATATGCAAATTTGTCTTATTTTTCAGTAAAATTTATCTCATATACGTTTACACAGTAGTCATGTAAATTTAAAATCTAAATGCTAACATGAAGTTATCCCACTACTTTCTCTTTTTGCTGACAGAGTTCAAAGAGTGCTTTAATTGTGATGAATACAACAGTGACAATAAGTACTAAAGCTGACAACTTTCTGTAGGTCAGACCATGTGCCAAATGATTAATATGTATTATCTCATTTAATCATAACACTCACCCTATCAGCTTTATCATTAGATAATATCATGCATATATAATATAAATATACATACAATGATATGGCCAATATTTCATTATTATAGTTTCTAAATTTTGTAGACAATGAAGCCAAAGATTAGAGGAGTGAAATAAAATGGTCAAGACAATAAAGCCAGTAAAAGAAATAGCTGGCACTTGAATACAGTCTTATAAACAGCCACATAATTATTTATTGTAATATCCCACCATATCTAGCACTATGCAAGTGTTAGTGTATTGGTTCATTCTTACATTGCTATAAAGAACTACTTGAGACTGGGTAGTTTATGAAGAAAAGATATTTCATTGACTCGCAGTTCCATATGGCTGGGGAGGCCTCAGGAAACTTACAGTCATGGCAGAAGGTGAAGGGGAAGCAAGGCACTAATTTCCATGGTGGAGCAGGAGAGAGAGTGATGGGGGAAGTGCCACACTTTCAAACAACCAGCTCTCCTAGGAACTCACTCACTATCACTAACCCAAGAACAGAGAGGGGGAAGTCAGCCCCCATGATTCAGTCACCTCCCAACAGGCCCCTCCTTCAACACTGGGAATTATAATTCCACATGAGATTTGTGTGGGGACACAGAGCCAAACCATATCAGATAAGGAAATGAAGATACATTTTTAGTCACAACTCACAGGTAAGAGATTTTCCTGTTTTTCATCCCAATTCCTTGATATATACAGAGATCACTGTAGAAACAGATGAATGCTAGTCACTATGAAAAGAAAATGGTTGATTATATAAGAATAAAAAGACAGTCTTCAGTCATTCCTTTTGAGCACACAGAAGAAATAAAAAAAAAACCGCTTGGTACACCAAGGTATAAACAAAAACTTGGAAATAACAATTCCTAAAGAATTATATTTGCTTTCTTCACCAGACAGCAAAACACTGAAGATCAAGAGCAGACAGAAGAAACACTGTTGTTATAACCATGCTTTTATTATTATTTCTTAAGAAACAAAATACTGAAAACTGATTTTGGAAATCATCACATATGCTTTATAAAATTTTTCCATATACATATATACTAGTTGAGGCACATATTAAATGTGTGAGTCTTTTTTGCATACTTCTGCATATGCTTTTTAGATAGTTACTAAATTCATATGTCTTTAAAATTCTGCTTATTTTTGTATAGAGGTTAGGAATAAAAGAAAGACTATGCCATCAGAGTAGAAATTGAGGTGCTCTTATCTACACAATAAAGCATCACTCTCTTATGAGAAAAATAAGAAGTGGGGGGACAGCTAATACAGCATGCTATCTTTTCTGCAAAAAGGTTAAAGAAGATTATGCAGGTATATTTGTTTAATTTCAAGGAATTTAAGATTGAAATATTAACTACTGAATGTTTAAATAAAACAATACAGAAAAGAAAATACATTAATTTAGTTTTCACTTTGAGCCATATTTATGCTTTATATTTCTGAAAATGAAATTCAGTACAAGGATGGAAAAGTACCATGAAAAAATATAAAAAATAAATGTAAAATTAGGCACAAATGTTAAAAAACAAATCTAACTCTATTAAATTTGTAACATTGTGCTAAAGAATAAATATTTCAAGTAGTTTTAACACAGTTCCTGACTGTGTAGGGATATAACAGAATATATCTAAGAACAAAATGAACTATAAAGGCACTTTAAACTTTATTCAGTAGGTTTTTTGTTAGCACTAATGTTGACACTGTAATTTTTAAACTACATTAAATGTATTTTTTAACCTATATTCAATATTTATAAATTTATTTAAGATAGTTATCTGATAATGTATATTACGGGATAAAGAAAATAAATAAACTCATTGAGGATATTGGGAAGTAGTTTTTATAGTATAAAAGTATTGAATAAAATAAATTAATAAAACTTTATTGCTAAATTTGAATAGAATACAATAGTAATTATAGTTTAAAATATTTATTTTATATATAGAATATATATTTCAGCATATTTTTTAGTATCTATTTCAGTATTTTCAGTATATTTTTTGTTCTCAAATAATCTAGACACAATGACCTCCCAGGAGCTACATGTCCACATAGCACCCAGATCTTGGTTTTAAAAACCACTCTCCAATACAATAAAAAGTTGATAATTGGAGAAATAGCTGTTTCTTTGGCTGATAATGGACAATACAAAAAGTGCAAACTGCAAACAATATTCTGATCAAATAATAATGTGTTTGTATCAAAAATTGTAAGAATAAGGTTATCGACTTGTGTGGAAAAAGGGCTTTTATCAATATAAAATATAATTTTTGTTCTTTGAATACTATACACCTTGAAATCTTCATTTGTTTTACAAAACAAATAATAAATCAACATTAATTTTGGTGATATACATTTGGTGTATCTTTCTACTACATTTATTGTTAAGTTTTTTCTATCATTTAGTTTTAAAGCCCTCTCATGTCAAAGACATAGAGCCTTTGAGGAGAGGGAGAGGGAGAGGGAGTGAAATTCCAATAGGAAGACAGTGCCTTTACATCAGTAGCTTTAACCTATTCATGTGATTGTGATTTCTGATGCGAATGAAAATATTGTATAATTTTGTTTCATGTTAATCTACCATTTTATTAGTTTGATTATACATGTCTTTTCCTACGTTTTGATGTTTTGAGTTTTCTTTGCTTCATTTTGTTGCAATTTGTAAAACCATATATTTCTACTTAGAAATTTTTAGCTGAATTTCCTCCACATATTTGATCACTTTAAACTTAAATTTTCTAATAAAGCTGAAGTTTAACATGATCAGTTTTAATCACTTCAAGTAGACAGAAGTACCTATTTTATCCTCTCTTTTTCTCAAATCTTTTTCCTATTAATAAATGAGCATGTGTCCATACATCATCACACAAAAATGTATTTGTTTTTACCTAGGTAGTAGTTTTTAACCAAAACGCTTTTTAAAACACTCACTAGTTATTTACAATAACTGATATATACTGATACACACACACACACACACACACACACACACACTAGTATTATTGCAGACTTATTCGTAGTACCAAATTCTTTAATAACATTATACAAGTGTCAATAAGTTTAATAACTGACAAAAATATAACACATCAAAGATGGAATCTTTGCTGTCAATACTGATCTTCATATTTTCAAGGTTGATGAAAATACCAGCTAAGAATTAGATAAGGAGTTAGTTCATATTATGAAATGTCTTGCTAGTGTCAGTTATTATATGATACATTATACTGTATCTTTCTCTATTCTTTCCTTCCATTCTACATTTCTTCAGTGTTCTTCTGTTGTCTTAAATTTTACCCACTTAAACTAGAAGTAAACAAAATAGTCTGGGGGCAGTGGCTCATGCCTGTAATCCCAGCAATTTGGAAAGCTGAGGCAGATGGATCACTTTAAGGGAGGAGACCACCACTCATATTGTCTTACGCCCAATTTCTGCCTCAAAGAAAAGGTAGGAGTTAAAGAAAAGACAGAAGTGAAATCAGTAGTCAGACAGCCCAGTGCTGCATTCCAGGCCTGGTAGTTAAAGATCGACCCCTGACCTAACCGGTTATGTTATCTATAGATTCCAGACATTGTATGGAAAAGCATTGTGAAAATCCCTGTCCTGTTCTGTTCTGTTCTGATTACTGGTGCATGAAGCCCCCAGTCACATACCCCCTGCTTGCTCAATCGATCACAACCCTCTCACGCGGACCCCCTTAGAATTGTAAGCTCTTAAAAGGGACAGGAATTGCTCACTTGGGGAGCTCGGTTTTTGAGATGTGAGTCTTGCCGACGCACCTGGCCGAATAAAGCCCTTCCTTCTTTAACTCGGTGTCTGAGGGGTTTTGTCTGCAGCTCGTTCTTCTACAACTTGAGATCAGGAGTTTCAGACCAGCCTGGCCAACATGGTAAAACCCTGTCTCTACTCGAAAAAATACAAAATTTAGCTGGGCGTGGTGGCAGGCACCTGTAATCTCAGCTACTTGGGAGGCTGAGGCAGGAGAATCGCTTGAACGTGAGAGACGGAGGTTGCAGTGAGCCGAGATTATGCCACTGCACTCCAGCCTGGGAGACAAGAGCTAGACACTGTCAAAAAAACAAAACAAAACAAAATTTCCTACCTACATGTAAACCAAAAACAAAAAGTCAGTGCCAGGGGACTTGGTGGGGGTGGAGGTGGTGGTGGTGATGTGTTTTTTCTCTAGTAATAGACACAGTGCTTGATTAACAGTAACTTCTTAATTAATACTGTATTTGACTAGAAACCAATAGACCTGCGTAGGCCTTGTTTATAGTGAAATTGACTTTGCAAAAAATATATTAGTGAGAAAAATTATATTAGTAAGCTAAGCTAGCACAACCACCATTTTGCCTTTCCCTTAATTAATCCTAGGCTACTGGGCCAAGCTAACTTTGGAAGTCATTCAGGCTATAGTTTAAATGATAATAGGCCTTGCCCAAAACTCAATAGGTTTTGTAAAGCTAATGGGAGGTCATCAGGCTGGGGAGAGGAGAGGAAACGGAATGCTGCTAAGGCACAGACATAGACAATTGTCAGGCATTATTCTGGAAGGTTATAAGATATGCTGCTTCTCCAATTACTCCTGGGAAATCTTTTCAGGTTTTTGCATGTCTGCCATGGCTCCACCTTGAAGGCTCCAACTGACCCACCAACTTAGCTCCTATGTCCCCACCCAGAAGAGATTCAGCTCACAGGAAGACAGCTCCCGTCTCCTATGATTGTATCTCCAACCCAACCAATCAGCAACAAACAGCTGGCCACTGCCACCCCTTCCCCCAAACTGCCTTTAAAAATCCTCTAACCTATAAGCTTTGCATGAGATGATTTGAGTACCAATGCCAATCTCCCATATGGCATGGCTGGCCTAGTGTCTATAAAACTCTTTCTTTACTAAGATGCTGTGGTCTCTTTTTATGCAGTGGGCAGGAAGAACCCCTTGGGCAGTTACAATAGTTCAAATTTCTATGCATGGTATTAAAAATCATCATTCAAAAACACATATAATGAACACTTATTATGTGCTGTAAATTATTCCAAGCCTTTGGTACTGATGGTAAGTAGTAAAGTCAAGATTCAAACAAGCAATTTTATTCAGAACCAGTTCTTAAACACTGCACAGTGCTGCTCTCTAACCTTAATTAATGGAGTGAAAATAAATTTTATGGGACCACACTAATCTGTGGAAATAGCCTCCCTATTAGATAAGTTTTGATCTAAATTCTAAAGAAAACAAGAAGACAAACATGGATATAGGCCTTACAAGTCATCTTTGGGTTTGTGAGGGTAAGTTTTACAAAGCATAGGGACAACAGACACATTTATTTAAAGACAAGGTGTGTTACAGTAGGTAGCTAGTAAGGCATGAGCAGGGCAGGAGAGGGCTTTCCGCACCACCTGGAATGTCAGACGACCATCAGTTGATGGTCAGGCAGTTGTTAACTGTTTCTCTAAAATAATCATTGGTTGCAGTCAGTGCCAAAGAAAGGCAGTCTCCCTGTAGATAGAAAAAAAACAGAAAGTGTTGATCAGCAGCTTCCCAATAAGATCTCAGCAGTTGAGCAGTTGAGCAAGAGGCAGAACGACAGAGTTTAACTGGTATGTGACCTCCTGGGGACATCGAGCTGGTGAGGGAAGAACTCCTCAGGTAAGCATGAGTACAACTCCAGCAGGCACACTGTGCATCCTCCCTTCTCAAGTGCTAGGCAGGCACTGCACATGCAGGAAGCGCTCCCCAAGCACTGCACAATCAGGGAATAAGTAGTGCAAGACCCCGGAAGCATGCCAACATAAAAAACCAAGTCAAAAGGTCAAACTGTGCACTTGATCTCTCAAGTTGGCCACTTGGCCCTCTTCCAAGTGTACTTTCCTTCCTTTCATTCCTGCTGTAAAGCTTTTTAACAAACTTTCACTCACTGCTGCTCTAAAACTTGCCTTGGTCTCTCCTTCTCCCTTATGTCCTTCAAATTCTTTCTTCTGAGGAGGCAAGAATGAGGTTGCTGCAGACCTGCTGGTAACATATTTTGGTGCCATGTAACTTGAATACCTTCCACTGCTACCAGATGGATATTCGTGATGGAGGAAGACTGATGCAGAATCTAGAAAAATAAACCAAGAGAGGAGCTCACTTTGATTTAAAATGTAGTATTGTCTTAAAGAAAAGAAAAATTCTGTAAACTTTCTGTGAGGAGAAAGGTCTTTGGTTTGATTGTCTGGAGTAAACCTTTGTGAAAGCAGGCACATTTCTTATAATATTGGGACCTCAATTCTCACATTTATAAAATAAAGATGATAATAACTCCTTCATTAATTATTTCTAAGGATTAATGAGTAACTGCATGTAAAATGTGTACCCACTTGGCAAAAACTAAATATGCACTAATAATGATAGTCTTCATTAGAGAAAAAAAAACTTACATTGCTGTACTGAGATAATGACATAATAAGTCATCCTGAAAAGAAATTCAAAATGTTGTTCCAAAAACAACCAAAGCTCATTTCTTTCTTATGTAACAATTCCAAAGAGAGCTCCCTTTAAGAAAACTCTCTGCTCTGGGAGTTTAATAAGGGACACAAGTTCTTTCTTTGATATGGCTCCACCATTCCATAGATTCTTTTCATCATCCAGGTTATAGCTGCCAGGAAAGAGAAAGAGTGTATGAAAAAGACACACCCACTCTTTTGAGAGCCCTGGACTAAAAGTGGTTCAAACTATTTTTGCTTACTTTCAATTGAGCAGAATTAGCTGCATGTCCCTCGGTAAGAGGCTAAGTGTACAACCATGGTTCTCTTTCTTATTTTAGCTGCAATTACAATGCGAGGTTCCAGTCTGGCTCACAGTCACCTCATACCACATGCATACTGTCTCGATCCTATGCCATGTCTTTTTCTGATTTTTGCCTGTAATTTTGCCAGTAACACACAAACACAATTTGGAAGTGCAGGAACATTAAGAGGAGCAGGAAGGGTATAATATGTCCATCAGAGCAAATGGAAAAATTCTCCAGCTTTAGTTATTGAGAAAGACCGTACTGAGAGGATTTCTGTATTTGTCTTAAAACACCCCATGGCAGCAACTCTAGAGCATCCTTATGTTGAGATTCCTCCTAACTGGTCTCTCTCTCTCTCTCTCCCCTCCATTGCTATGCTTCTTGAAATCGGTTCTCAAGTAAACTATCTGCACACAATTATTTTTCTAAGGTTCTGCTTTTGGAAAAACTCAAGTCACAATTATTCACCATTTATTTATAAAGAGTCAACTGTATTTTCAAACCTTCTCCTCCTAGTAAAGTCATTCATCTTGAACAAGAGAAAACAAAAGATGCAGTAACTATATCTATCTTATTCTATTTAATTAATTTATATAATTTTATACCAACTTAGATTTATCATTGTCTTTTTAACTATGACAATAGTGGATTCTTGAACACTTTATTTATGGGAATTTATAAATTTTCATTACTCTCCTATACCAATAAATGAGTATGAAAACCTATCCAGTGGATTATTTTGCTTTCAAGTTTTTTCTTATTAACAGAGAAAGATGTTAAGAAAATGATAATTGATATATGCTCATTTTAATCATATTACATTTCTAGAGTCATTTCTAGCTGCATGTCAGAGTCTATAACAATAACAAATATAATAATAAAAGAAAACCGTCATGCTGATGCATAGTGGGGTTAAAGTGAGAAACTAAAGCACAAAATCAATACATCAAGTGTTTGTTAAAAGTTGATAATCCTGGTAGACACTACACCTCTATAAGGATGATCAGTGTGTGGTGGCAAACCCAATTAACACATATTCAGACAAATTCTATTCATTTCAGTGCTATTGCAATATCCAAGGTGGAGATGTTGTCAAAAGGGAGCTATTTTCAAGTTTGCATTTATCTATTAGATTCCTGCAAAACAACATGAATTTTCACAAAGCAATAGATCAGCTCCCCTTTCAAATCATTGTTCCTGGAGTGTCTTAGCAGGAGTTATGCCAATGTTCATAGCAAGACCAATTTCTGCTTTATGAATCACTTGTCTACATTGTAAGTCCTGCCAAACTATGAAAAAAATAATTACTTGTGGACAGGAAATATTCAGCTGTAAATTACTTTGATTTCCCTTTACCTAAATTCAGTGTTCTAATTCCTTAATTCTCATTCCACTGTATTATTACTGTTTCTATTTTAGCATGTCATACAAGCTATAACCTTATTGCAAAATATTAAATAAGCAAATGTGTAGACACACACACACACACACACACAAACTACATACTCAAACATTTGTAAATCAGTAAATCATTGGCTTTGCTTTCCTTACAAGCATTAGTTTGCAAACACAAAGCAATGAAAAAACTTCTATACTCTTTTAAAATGTGTAAAATTAAGCAGGAACATTAAGTAGGACATCTACCAAATTCTTAAGTGCATATATTTTATACCACCATTTCATTTGGTTGTGTTTCTAGTCTAAATCTAAAATTATCTGACGTGACCAGGCGTGGCAGTTCACGCCAGGAGTGGTGGCTCACACCTGTAACCCCAACACTTTGGAGGGCCGAGGTGGGTGGATCACTTGAGGTCAGGAGTTCGAGACCACCCTGGCCAAAATGGTGAAACCCCACCTCTACCAAAAATACAAAAATTAGCTGGGTGTGGTGGCGGGTGCCTGTGGTCCCAGCTACTCAGGAGGCTGAGGCTGGTGAATCGCTGGAACCCGAGAGGTGGAGGTTGCAGTGAGCCGAGATCATGTCATTGCATGCCAGCCTGAGCAACACAGCAAGACTGTCTCAAAATAAAATGAAATAAAAAATAAAATTATTTGATGTTAATATACTTTCCACAAAATCCTATAATCCATGAACACCCCTAAATCTGCACATTGTATTAGCAATACTGTTCGATATTTTAAAGGTTCATTTTGGTATCATGTTCTGAAACAGGTACATGAGTGAGAAGAATAACAGCTTTGCATTCCTCCCAAATATGAATAGGTTTGCTGAATTAACTTTCTGAAGCAGGTGTTTCTGAACAAGAAGTATCATTGGGAACTTCTCTCAGCATTGGGGATATATTACAATGTAGGCAATGACTGTTTTCGTTTTCACTCTCCCTAAATACAGAAACAACCTCCCTGTTCTTGAACTTCCATTGCTTTGAAACTCAAAAAAAACCAATTGCCTTCAAGCCCTTTTACTTCTATTTCAGCTCTTGCTGTACACTGCAAAAGATTTAGCTGGCTTATTTTCTCAGTTATCCTATGGATTCTCCAAGTCAAAAGATCCAGGAGTGAGAATTTTCTTCTTTATGGACAAAAAATTTACTATATGTGGAACCACGAGGAGAGTATTTTACATTATCAGCCCGGGTATTTATAAATAAAATTTTAGCTATGGCGTCATGGACCTCAAACACAAATTTTTAAAATCCTTTTACTATTGTTTTTACTCCTTAAAGAGTATTAAAGTAAGAGCCAAATGATCTTACTTTTGTAAAAATCATAAAAAGAGGAATATCAGTTTTCCAGAGCTCAATGTGTTCCTTGGTATCGAAGCTTTATAGGCATAATTTGCAAATCCACATCTGGAACAGCTCTCCAGATTTATCCTTGCTTTACCTTCAAGTTAGAGAGAACTGTTAGGTCACAGGATGCTGATCTTATCATAAACTAGTACGAAATCTCTAGTTAAGGAGGGACTTTTCCTTAGAATTTCATGAAATATATGTTTTATCATGTTTATCATTAAAGAAATTGCTATTCTCAACCACACAAACACACCCATAGAGGTAAGTGTTGCAATTGTACAACTATATGGGTCCATTTACTGTCTTTCATTTGCTTAACAATTGAGTGTTGAACACTTACTATATTCAAGGCACTTTCTAGGTGTTTTGCATATATCAGAGAACAAAATAGACAAGTTTCCTGCTCCCAAAGAAATTAAATTTTAGGGGAGAGGCAATAATCAATGAATAAAATGAAGAAAGCAAATTATATATTCTGTAAGAAGAGGGTAGGTGATAAGTTAAACAATACTAGTAGATCAGGGCAAATGGGTGGCTGTGTCTGTAGCAATGTTATTTAAATGAGACTTCTCTAGGAAGCTGACATTTGGTAAGAGCTCAAAGGAGGCATATCCATCAGGAAATGGAAGATTATTCAGATTTCACGAAGGATTTAAGTAAGGAGCATGCATATTGTGGTTGATACTCTCAAAGAAGATGGGTGTAGCTGCAGAGGAATGGGAGAAGTATGCAGGGGGTGGGGGGAATGAATAGCAAGAAATAAAGTAGCCAAGTCATAAGGATCCTTAGAGAATATTTTAAGGCCTTTGTCATTACTTGAAATAAGGCAAGGAGACATCACAAAGATTTAAGCAAAGGGGTGACAGTATATAACTTATACATTCAAAGGCTCATACTGGCTGCCATATGAGAATATGAGGGCAAGGATAAAATTATTTTAAATTGTAATTTTCATAAAAGAAAAAGGAATTTTAAACATCATTCTAGAAAGCATTTTTTACTTCTTAGATAGATTTAAGTCTAGAATGTTGATCCCAGAATGAATAATATAATAGTAAATATTTATTTGTACCTATAATTACAATGAAAAATTATGTATCTATACACATGAAGTTATAAGGTATTTTTTTAAAATAGACAGTTAGCTTATAGTATTGTCATTCATCTCGATGAATGCCAAGTAAAAGCAAAATATCATATTTGGCTTTCTGTATTATTATTTTACCTATGTATTTTTTATTCTGTACAATTCAATCTTGTTATACACTCTGTAAGTTTTGACAGCACAGTATTCAAAAACCACAGGCCAAATTAAGACATAGAACACTTCCTTAACTGCCCTATATAAAAGTTCCATGCTGTCTCTGTAGTCATTTACACTTACTCCAAATCACTCATTTATTATCCACTGTCATACTTTTGTCTTTTGATTAATGTCACAGAAACGGAAACGTATAATACCTATGAGCTTGAGCCTGACTTATTTCACACAGCATAGGGGATCTGAGATTTATTCATGCTGTGTGTGTCAGTTCATTTTGTTACATTGCTGACTGGTATTTCATTATATGGATGTTACATAATTTGTTTTTTCATTTACCTGTTAAGGAACATTTGGCATGTTTTCACTTTTGAGTTATTACAAACAAAAATGTTATAAACATCTATGACCAGATTTTTTGTGAACAAAATTTTTTGGTGAATATTTTTAAATACATAGGAGTGGAATTGCTGGTCATGTAAGTGTATGTGTAACAATTCAGGAACTGCCAACAGTTTTCCATCACCTTCTATCCCTACCAACAATGTAGGAAGTTTCATATTACTCTACATTCCAGCTGACACTCATTAATGTCAGTTTAATTTATTTTTTATTTTTTTAGTGTGGCACTGTGATTTTAATTTGCATATTCCTAATGACTAATTATCTTAAGAATCATTATTTAAATGTGATAAATGTATGCAGTTTATTTTCCAACTGTATACATTTTTTGATAAAGTGTTTATTCAAATCTTTTGTTCATTTTTTTTGGTTGTTTTGTTTGCATTCTTGTATAGTTTTGAAAGTTTTTATATATTCTGGACATAGATTATTTGTTACGTAAATGGTTTCAAATATATTCTTCTGATTTGCAGCTTGTCTGTTCATTCCCTTAGTAATATTATTATAGGGCAAAGTTTTAAATTTGTATGGTCTATTTCTTTATCTCATATGGTTTTTCCTTTTTCTGCTCTATCTAAGAATCTGTCGAGTAACCCATGTTTACAAATACATTATCTTAGGCATTCATATAGAAGTTTTGTAGTTTTACATTTCACATTTAGGTGTGCATGGATTTTTTTTTTTACATATGGTTATATATATAAAAAAAATTATTCCAGTACAATTTTATTAAATGACCAGCTTTTCCCCAGTGAAGTATATTTGAAGCTTTCTAAAAATAACCTGCCACACAGATTAAAAAAGAAAAAATAAAAAAGATTGCTCTCACTTGCCAAATGACCATCCTAGGGGTAGCCTGGAAAAACAGGAAACTTTTGAATAATAATGTTACTCTATAGCCAAACACTATAGAAAAATAGTAGTCTTTGTTCCATACACACAGGAAAAGGCTAAGTGAGAATACTAGAAGTCCACTCTCATAAGACAGTAATGAAGCTCCACAATACTGAGGGAAGAGAGATACCCTCTCATATTGTTTTATACTCAGTACCTATTTTAAGAAAAAAAAAAACAAGGAAGTGAAATCAAAGACAGGCAGCCCGGCTCTAGGCCCAAAACCGGACCTGGGCCTGCCTGGCCTAAACCTAGTAGTTAAAAATCAACCCATGACTTAGAAAGCGATGTTATTCATAGATTCCAGACATTGTATAGAAGAACATTGTGAAACTCCCTGCCCTGTTCTGTTTCTTTCTGACCACCGGTGCATGCAGCCCCTGTCACGTACTCCTTGCTTGATCAAATCAATCATGACCGTTTCATGTGAAATCTTTAGTGTTGTGAGCCCTTAAAAGGGACAGAAATTGTGCATTTGGGGAGCTCGGATTTTAAGGCAGTAGCTTGCCGATGCTCCCAGCTAAATAAAGCCCTTCCTTCCATAGCTTGGTGTCTGAGAGGTTTTGTCTGCAGCTCATCCTGCTACAATACCATGGCAGGGGTAATGCCAGAAAAGGCCAAATAGGGAGCCAGGACTTTCATCATCACCAGCTAATAACAGGACCTCCCTCCCCCTATGTTGCCGTTCACTGGAGACCACATGGGTAGTTTAGACACCTACCCTCATCTAGCAGTAATAAGGCATCCTTGCCGCTCTGGGCTGGCTATCTCAGAGAAGTCCTAGTGGATAACTAGGACTTTCAAAATCATCTGGTAACAAGTTGTAACAAAGCCACTCCAACCACAGTGTTAGTGAAGACCATGTGAGGAGCTGACACTTCCATCCCAGGCTATCAGTAATAAAGAGCTCCCTCTCAAGTGTCAAAGGAGGCCACCTGGAAGGAATGAGCCATCCATTCTTCTCCTGCCACAGCACTGTCAGAGGAAGCCAATTAAAACAGAATATTTAAATAAGATTGAAAATATCATAACATAATATGAAAATATTCATGATTTAATAGCAAATCATTTACCATACCAAGAACCAGGAAGATTTCAAACCAAATTTTAAAAAAAGATAATAGATGCCAACACTGAGATGACACAGACACCAGAATTACCCAACTAGCATTTTAAATCAGTGATGGTAAAAATGCTTCAATGAACAATTTTGAACACACTTGAAACAAAATGAAAAAAGATAAAGGCTTAACAAAGAAATAGAATTTCTCAACAACAACAACAACAAAAAAGGAGAATAAAATGGAAAATTTAGAACTGCAATAGTATACAGTATCTAAAATAAAATCTCAGTGAAGGGGCACAATATTGCTAAGATGTATGGAAAAAGGAAAGAATTAATGAATTGAAAGAGGACAATTAAAAATACACATTATAAATAAAAGTTAGACTGAAAAAAATAAGCAGAGCATTACAGACCTGTTTATCACAAAAGATCTAATATTCATGTTATCAGAATTTCAAAAGTAAAGAAGAAAGAAGTGGAAGCTGAAAAATTACTTGAAGATATAATGGCTGAGAACTCTAAAAAATCTGTTGAGACGTAAACTTACAGCTTGAGGAAAATGAAAGAACTTCAAAAACGTTAAACACAAAGACATCTATGCCAAAATCATCTTAATCACACTTCTTACAACTAAAGACAAAGAAAAAGGAAACAATCTTGAAAGCAGCCAGAAAAAAAGTAACATCATACTTTGGGGAAAAAATTATCTGAATGACAGGTTTTTCACAGAAGTCATGGAGGCCAGAAGAAAGCAGCACACTCGTTTTGATGATGAAAGAAAAGAATTGTCAATCCACAATCCTACCTCTAGGGAAAATATCCTTTGAGAATAAAGAGAAGTAAAAACATTCTCAGAAGAAGAAAAAGAAAGAATTTGTCATCAGCAGATTTACCGTAAAGAATGACTAACAGAAATTCTCTAAGTAGAAAAGAAACATTGAGAGAAGGAATGATATGACATCAGATTAGAACAAAATACATGGTAAGCAAAAATTAGGAAAAAATACAGTAAGTTTTCTTGCACTTTTTAAGTTTTTTAAATTAGGGTTGATGGTTAAAGCAAAAATTATAATACTAACTGATACAGTTTAAATATATGTACAGAAAATATTTAAGTCTATTAAATTATAAGCAGAGAGAATAAAGGACTGTAAAGAGTAGTAAGGTTTATATGTTCTGCTTAAATTTCATTACCTAAATTTCATGGAGGTTAGAAGATATATATAAACTGTAATTTTGAATTACTGCATAAAGGAAACCTGCAATTTGAACTAATTTGGAGATAGTAAGTTAAAAGAACATAGACAAATGTATGATTAGTTTTATATACTCTTTGGAATGGTTAATTTTATTGTCAACCTGGCTGAGCCACAGTGCCCAGATATTTAGTAAACATTATCCTGGATAGTTCTATGGTAGTGTTTTTGGATAAGATTAACATTTAAATTGGCAGAGTTTGAGTAAAGCAGAGTGCCCTCCATAATGTGTGGGCTTCATTCAATCAGTTGAAGGCCTTATTAGAACAAAGACTGACCTCTCACAAGCAAGAAGGGATTCTTCCAGGAAACTGCTTTCACTTCCAGTGCAGCTCTTCCAGGAGTCTCCAGGCTGCAGGCCAATGCTATCAGATTTTCAGATTTTAGAATCTCCAAGCTTCTGCAATTGCACGAGCCAATTCCTGTCTATCTTTCTATTTCTGTCTCTCTTTGTCTGTGTCTCTGCCTTTGTCTATCTCTTTGTCTCAGCATCTGTCTCCATATCTATCTGTGTGTGTGTGTGTGTGTGTGTGTGTGTGTGTGTGACTAATATACCCCTTGCTGATTTTATATCTAGTTCTTCTATTAACTGTTGACAAAGGGGTGTTGAGATTTTCAACTACAATTTTAAATATGCTTCCACTTCAGTTTTATCAATTTTGATTTACATATGTTACCTCTCTGTTGTTTGGTGCATACACATTTAGAATCGATATATAATCTTGGTGTATTGACTCTTCAGCCATTATAAAATGATATGTAAATACTTTCTGCTTCTCTCTACATGTTACCTTATTCTAGAGTGACTCAGGACATCTACAGGCTCCATTTCTGAGGTACCTACTATGATATGTCGTGTCTTAGACTGCAACAAAATAATTTCAACCGATTTAAATAATTACAATTATGAATCTCTTCTCAACATAAAATGTAACCAAACTAGAAATAAATAACAATTTTTTTCTTCATTCTGAAGAATCAGAAAAAAACATATTTGTAGAAAATTTATGAGTCAAAGAGGAATCAAGAAACACATTTAAGTGAATAAAAATGAAAATGTAACATATTAATAGTTGCAGAACATAGCTAAAACACTAACGAGTGGTCAACTTGTAACACTAAATGTGTGTGTTAGAAAGAAGACACCTCAAATAACTACTCTCAATTACCACCTCAAGAATCTAGAAAAAGAAAATAAATCCAAAGCTAGCTGAATGAAAGAAATAATAAACATAAAAGCAAAAATCAATGAGATTGAAGACAGAAAAACAATAGAGAAACTCAGTAATACAAACAGCTGGTAATTTGAAAATAATAAAAAAACTGATAGAATTTTAGTAAGACTAATAAAGGAAGAGAAAACACAAATTGTTAATATTAGAAATGAAATAGGGCATGTCACTAGAAACCCTGCAGATATGACAAGGATAAAAAGAGAGTATTATGAAAAACTCTACAAACATAAATTTGACATTTTAGATGAACTGGACCAGTTACCCATAAAACCAAACTACTGGAACTCACTAAATATGAAATACATAATTTAAATATTTTATAAACATAGTTCAAAAAGTAAACAAAACAAAAATCCCAGGCTAATATTCCTTATAAATATAGAAGAAAATTTTTGTAACATTAGCAAATAGAAATCTACATTATATAAATAGAATTATACACCATGAAGAAGTGAGTTATTTTAGAAATGTAAGACTTCCAATATTTGCAAAGCTATTAATTTAATCTACCAAATTAACAAGCTAAAGAAAATCAGATGATCATATCAATTAATGAAGAAAAAGCATTCAACAAAATTCAACACACATTCATGACAGAAACTCAAAAAATAGGAATAGAGGAGCACTTGCTCAAAGATGAGGAACAAAGAAAGCATGTCCATTCTCTTATTCAAAGCAAGCTGTCCACTCTTATTCAAAATAGTGCTGGAAGTTTTGCCAGTGCAATATAGCAAGAAGAACAAATAAAAGACACACAGTGCAGTGAGCCGAGATTGTGCCACTGCACTCCAGCCTGGGCAACAGAGTGAGACTGTCTCAAAAAAAAAAAAAATAAAATGCAGATCAGAAAGACAGAAACAAAAGTCTCTATCTGTAGATTACATGATAGTCTATGGAGACAATAATAAGACATCTCTAAAAAAAAAGAAAACCTAGACATGTCAGGTAAGTTCAAAAACTGGAAGATAAAACATAAAAAATCAACTGTATGTCTATATACTGTCAATGATGAAACAGACAATAAAATTAATAATCCAGTATTATAATTTGCATTTACAATTATGATTACAATTACTTCGAAGACAATGAAATATATGTGTAAAACTAACAAAATATGTGTAGTGTCTGTATGCCACAATATATGCAACAACAATGAAGGAAATCAGAGAAGATTTAGATAAAAGGGATACCTTGTTTACGAATTGGAAAACTCAAAAGCGTAAATATGTCAGTTGCCTCCAAATTAGTACCTAGGTTTAACATGATTTATATATAAATTTCTACAATGTTTTTATGTGCATTAAGATGAAATTATTCTAAAATATATACGAAAAGGTCAAGAAAGTAAAAAAATTTGAAAAAGACGTGAAGAATGAGTCTATCCAATTTCAAAACTTATTATGTAGCTACAGGAATCAAGACTGTGTAACGCTGTGGGAAAGATAGGCACAATTTAATGGAGCAGAATAGAAAACCCAGAAAGAATAAACTCTTAACAAATGTTTTTAAAGCAATTGAACAATCATAGAAAAAGCAAACAAAAACAATCTCTCAACCTAAACATTATACCTAATAAAAAAATTAATTCAAAAACGGATTATAAACTTACATGTTAACTGTAAAGTTACAAAACATTTGGAAAAATAAATCTTGGGAAAATGTCTGACAGGCATTATGCTAAGCAAAAGTTCTTTAGATCTGACAACAACAGTGAAGGAAATATCCATAATTTGAGCTTCATCAAAATTAAAAACTTTGCTCTGTGAAAGACCTACCTTCTTAATTTTTACAAAAAAAATAATGAAACCATGGGCAAATCTTTGGACTCTAGGCATGATCAAAGAGTTATACTTGACATCAAAATCAGAACCCATAGATACAAAATTTATAAGTTGTACCTGATCAAAATTAATTTTTTTTGTCATGTGAAAGGCTCTATTAAGGTAATGATAAGACAAGCGGCAAACTGCGAAAAAATATTTGAAAATTACATATTCAACAAAAACTACACGTAGAATATATAAAGAACTCTCCAAAATAAACATTTTTTGAAAAGAACCAGCAATTGGACTAGAAATGGGAAGGAACAGACATTTCACCAAAAAGATTATACAGATGGCAAACGAGCATATGAAAAGATGTTTAACATCATTAGCTGTTAGGAAACTGTAAATTACAACCACAATGAGATATCATGATACATCTATCAGAATGGCTAAATTTAAAAATTAAAAATATATACCAACACCAATTGCTGGAGATGATTCAGAGAAACTGGATTACTAAATCATTGCTGTTAGGAATATAAAATTACATGGCCACTTTGGAAAAGTTTGGTACTTTTTACAAAATTAAACATGGCAACTATCATACGACCAATGATTTTGCTCTTGAGAATTTATCCCAGAAAAACTACAAACAAACAAAAAAACCCAAAATTTATTTTCATACAAACACCTTTACATGAATGTTTACAACATTCATCATGGCCAAAAATGGAAGCAATTACAATGTACCAAATGTGAATGGCTAACCTACCAGTGGTACATCCAGATACAAAATAGCACTTAGCAATAAAAAGGAAGAAACTACTAATAAAATTAGCAACCTAGATAAATTTCCAGAGAATTATGCTGAGTGAAAAGAAGGAATCCTAAATGTTTACATCCAATTATTCTATTTGTATAACTTTGTAAAATGACAAAATTTAACAGGTAGAGAAATGAATAGTAGTCACTAATGGTTAAGGTGACAGGGTGAGGATGCAAGGGAAGTAGGTGTTGCTACAAAAGGGCAACATGAGGAGTGCTTGTGTGGTGGAAACATTCCATATTTTGATTGTGTCAATGTTAATATTCTGGTTGTGATACTGTATCACAATTTTATATGATGTTACCATTAGAGACAACTGGATGAAAGATACACAAGGTCTCTCTGTACTACTTACTTGTTATAATCTACGTGATTTTTAAATCTAAAATCATTTCAAAGTTGAAAGTTAAAAATAAATTACCCAGCTGGGTGGTGGCTCACTCCTGTAATTCCAGCACTTTGGGAGGCCAAGGTGGGTGGATCACCTGAGGTCAGGAGTTCAAGACCAGTCTGGCCAACATGGTGAAACTCTATCTCTACCAAAAATACAAAAATTAGCTGGATGCCATGTCACACACCCAGCTACTCAGGAGGCTGAGGCAGGAGAATCACTCGAACAGGGGAGGCAGAGGTTGCAGTGGGCCCAGATCACGCCACTGCACTCCAGCCTGGGCGACAGAGCAAAACTCTGTCATAAAATAAAATAAAAAATAAATAGATAAATAAATTACCCGTATATATGTGGCTCTATTTTTGGATTCTATTTTCCACTCCATTGATCTGTATGTCTAAACTTTCACCATTATCATACTGTCTTTATAGCAAGTCCTTACTTTATCTGTATCTTCATAATAAATCTTAAAATCAGGTAACATGAGTCCTCCCATTGTGTTCTTCCCTTTAATAGCAAAAGCAAAGGATTTGAGATTTTCTTCTATTTGTAAGCTAGATGTTTTAACCTGTTACATTTTCATACTTGCTGGCAAAAGACATGGACATGTGGGACAGGGTAAATGGACTGGATTGCACCGAACTCAACAGGCAGCATGAGTTTCAGATTTGCTTCTGTTTACCTTGTCCCTAAAGTTCCCTGGGGATAAGGCAGAGGCAGGCCCAGACAGATGCTCCAAAGGCAGTGGGATTGCTCCAGAGGCAGTCGGTTTGCTCCACAGATAAGGAAACTTCAGTTTATTAAACTGACAATCTTATAAGGGTTTTGCTAGTAAATCTGTCCCGTCTTAGCTCCGGAGGGGATAAAGATTGTGGACGCTATGTCTATCTTCTCAGACTGTGTGTTATACAAACAACCTTGAGAAGAGATTCTGGGACAAAAGCTGACACAAGTCATGCAGAAATGCAAGAAATAATGGTAAATTGTCTCCCAACAGTATTTACATTTTTTCTACATCTTAGCTTCTGGCAAATTTTCCTATAAATATGACCTTCTGACAGTTTTTTAAATTAATCTAACCAAATAGAGATGTGAACAAATTTATTCAATTCATCTTATACAGTATTAAATTGAAGCTACTATCAGTAGGACTGAAGGCAGAGGAATGAGGCCAACGTGCAGTATTGACTTTAGCCATTCTCCCAGTGTCCCAACTCTCATCCCCTAAACAGTAAATAATTAGAATACTGGGGGCTTTCACTTTAACTTTTTGTATGAGCTTTTGCATTTTGTCCATGGCATTTATGCAGGTAGGACAGAATGTTCTAATGTTTACAGACTCCACTTTGCCCCTTAAAAAGGGACTTAGAGCATTTCCGTTATTTTCAACAATGCTGGCCAGTAACTGAATCCAATTTGAATGATTTTAAGGGTTGAGTAGGTGTTTTCTTAAACATGTAAGGTTTCTTATGACCATCCCCGAGGTGCAATTCACCATATTTTCAAGAGAGGCAAGTTAATGCTGGGCTTTCACACAAGAAGTACAATACCCAGAACGCAAATGGTATTCCTGGAAAGAAAATGTTCACAATTGTTGTGTTCCCCAAGTAAATAAGTGAGTCCTCAGTCATAAATAGCTCTGAAAGGCAAAGATTATTATTTTTCTTTCTCTTCTCTGTACCTCCTGGAATCTAATGTGTTCCCATCCCAGGAGCCAAGGTATTGTCCTCCTTTAAAGCCTCAGATTTTTGGTGTGCCATTCTAGTGGCTCACTCCTGTAATCCCAGCACTTTGGGAAGCAGAGGTGGGCTGATCACGAGGTCAGTCGAGACCATTCTGGCTAACATGGTGGAACCCCATCTCTACTTAAAAAAAAAAAAAAAATAGCTGGGCGTGGTGGCGGGCGCCTGTAGTTCTAGCTACTTGGGAGGCTGAGGCAGGAGAACGGCATGAACCCAGGAGTTGGAGCTTGCAGTGAGCCGAGATCGCACCACTGCACTCCAGCCTGGGCGACAGAGCGATACTCCGTTTCAAAAAAAAAAAAAATTAGCCGGGGGTGGTGGCGCCCGTAATCCCAGCTACTCAGGAAGCTGAGGCAGGATAATCACTTGAAACCAGAAGGCAGAGGTTGCAGTGAGCTGAGATCATGAACTGCACTCCAGCCTAGGCAACAGAGTGAGACTTCGTCTCAAAAAACAAAATTTTGGCCGGGCGTGGTGGCCCACGCCTGTAAGCCCAGCACTTTGGGAGGCTGAGGAGGGTGGATCACCTGACGTTAGTTGTTCAAGTTCACCCTGGTCAACATGGTAAAACCCCATCTCTGCTAAAAATACAAAAATTAGCTGGGCATGGTGGCGTGTGCCTGTAGTCCCAGCTACTTGGGAGGCTGAGGCAGGAGAATCGCTTGAACCCAGGAGGTGGAGGTTGAAATGAGCCAAGATCACACCACTGCACTCCAGCCTGGGCAACTGAGCAAGACTCCGTCTCAAAAAAACGAAAAAAAAAAAAAACCCAAAAAAACAAGACAAAACAAATATATATACACACACACACACTCACACACACATATATATGCATATATATATATATATATATTCCTCTACACACGCCCAAACTTTTTGTTTGGAAATGTCAGTTTACAAGAGGGTTAAAATCATCTTTATAAATATAATCATAATTGTTTGACTCCCCTCTACCCCTTTCTTACTGGGTTGCCATCTAGAGGTTGTATCAACAAGGGTGGCTTGAGGTTGCTGTCAGCAGAAAGAATAAAGCATTATACTAAGGAATGATCAGGAAGAAATTGTTAATCTTCAAATTAGCTCTACATATAATTCCTATACTCCCTAGGTCATAAACAACATAATCTTACCCAAAGAGAGTTCTGACCTTTGTTTTTGGCTTATTGGGGCTAGTCTCTGAACCCTTAGAATAGCATGCCCAATAAGAGTGTCTTTGTCTGCGAGCCTTGTGTCACACTGGATAGCCTAACAATGTGATTTAGGGTGGGGGCTTTTAATCATGCAGTATCAGCAGACCTCTAGAGGAGCTGGAAACTTGAGACTGCGTCACCTATGTGGACAATCAACGGTACCTGTGTGATTCAGCCGAAAGTAAAACACTGAACACCAAGGCTCAGCAGGTTGAAAGTACTCCATGTGTATTGCCACACACTGATGCTTGGAAAGTAACGCTGACTCTCTCTCTCTCAGTGGACTTCATCTTTAGAGTAATTTTAGGTTAACAGCAAAACTGAGAGGAAAGTACATAGAATAGACTTTCCGTATGTACCTAGCCTGCTTACATGCATAGCCTCCCCTATCGTCATCCCCCAACAGAGTGGTACATTTGTTACAATTGATGGACCTACATTGACACAATATTACCCAATATCGGTAGTCAACATTAGAGTTAACAAGTGGTATCTTACGTTCTGTGGGTTTGGGCAAATGTGTAATAACATGTATTTGCATTATAGTATCACACAGAGTAGTTACATTGCCATAAAAATCCTCTGTGCTCTGCCTATTCATCTATCCCTCACCCAACATTTGTTGCAACCACTGATATTTTTACTGTCTCCACAGTTTTGCCTTTTCCAGAGTGTCATATAATTAGAATCATACTATATGTAGCCTTTTCAGATTGGTTTCTTTCACTTAGTAATATGCATTTAACTTCCTCCCTCCGCCCCCTGTCCCCCGTGTCTTTTCATGACTTGATTGCTCTTTTCTTTTTAGCACTGAATAATATTGCATTGTCTGAATCTTCCATAGTTTACTTATCCCTTCACTTGCTGAAGGACATCTTGATTGCTTCCAAATTTTGGCAATTATGAATAAAGCTGCTATAATCGTTGGTGTACAAGTTTTTGTGTGGGTTTTAAGTTTTCACCTCCTTTGGGTAAATACCAAGAAGCATGATTGTTGGGTCATATGGTGAGAGTAGGTCTACTTTTGAAAGAAACCACTAAACCACCTTTTAAAGTGACTATGCCAGTTTGCTTTCCTACTAGTAATAAGAGTTCCTGCATCTACACATCGTTTTCAGCATCTAATGTCAGTTTTCTAGATTTTGGCTTCTTGACATTCTTCAACCCACTTCTGTCATGTGTTACTTCCAGCAGTTATTTTTGTTGATTCTTTTGAATTTTTTACTTAGATTATTATATTATCTGTGAACAAAGACAGTTTTATTTCTTCCTTTCCAATCATTATACCTTTTATTTTCCTTTCTTATCTCATTGCATTAGCTAGGACTGCCAGTATGATGTTGTAAAGCAATACCGAGTGGAGATCTTTACCTTTTTCCTAATCTCAGTGAGAAATCAAGTTTCTCAGTGCAAGAATCTCTTTTCAATGTTTTTCTTTCTTTTTCTTTTTCTTTTTTCTTTTTTTTTTTTTTTTTGAGAATGAGTCTTGCTCTGTCGCCCAGGCTGGAGTGCAGTGGCACAATCTGGGCTCACTGCAAGCTCCGCCTCCTGGGTTCATGCCATTCTCCTGCCTCAGCCTCCCGAGTAGCTGGGACTACAGGTGCCCACCACCACGCCTGGCTATTTTTTTTTCTTTTGTATTTTTAGTAGAGACGGAGTTTCACTGTGTTAGCCAGGATGGTCTCGATCTCCTGACCTCGTGATCCGCCCGCCTCAGCCTCTCAAAGTGCTGGAATTACAGGCGTGAGCCACCGTGCCCGGGCTGTTTTCAATCTTTTTCATGTTGGTTCCTCCTTATGATCACTTTGATCACGCTTGTCAGCAGCCTGTGTCCCCTTTTCCTTGTTCTTAAATTTCCTTGCCCTGCATGACTCTATGTGGAGCAATGAGATAAAATAGAGAATAAATAATAACGTTCAAACCACAAAAGGAACCTTTTTTACTTCTTCTGGTCCAAGATAAATATTTTATTTCAAGTTACCTCCATGCTCTATGGCCATGATTGCCACCACCATTATTTCTTCCACCTCTACCACCACTGTAGCTACTATGGGAGTATATAGTTTTATCAGTGGGGCTTGCCTGAAAATAGGACCAGAAAGACAGAGACAGAAGGTCGTGAGAGACAGAGAGAGAGATGGAGATGAGGGGGGTGTGTAGTTTCCACTTACTATATCCCTTTTGTTTTCTTTGTTTTGCTTCTGCTTTTTATTCTTCTTGGGAACACTTCTGTCTGTGTCAGCTATGCAGTTACACAGTTCCGGGATCAGGCTGCCTTGCAGGAGATATGGGTTGAAAAAAACAAGAAAAACAAAACAAAACAAAATAAAAAAAAAAAGTAGAAAAAGAGTGAATGTACCACTGCATTAGTTCTTGGAATTTATTTCCTTTCCAAGTTTTCCCACAATTATTTACTTTTCATAAACTGTAGGTATTTTATGTATTCTGCATTGGTGGTGGTGGTTGTTGTTGTTGTCATTGCTTACTCTAACTTAGGTGAATCTGGATGTCTGTCCTGTGATGTTTAAAACTTATAAATTCTATTATTTGAATAAAAACATATAATTGCAGCTATAGCTGTTTTTCCTTATGACACATTTTTATGGAATAAAAGCCACAGTTAAAATGAAAAAATAAAGCAGAAGTAAAATAACACTAGAAAGAATTTCCATTCCATAATCATATTTTAAAAAATCTCTTCTATCTTTTACTACTATTCATAATTTCATCAACAAAAACATTGACATGCTAGATTCGTATTTCATTTACTTATTCACATGGTCGTTAACATAAAAACTGAACATATAAGTAATCTCTTCTTTTTTTATGTTCATTGATCCTTGGCAGCAGTCTTTTACTTTTATTTTCTATACTTTTCTAAGCACTGTACTGAAAATAATTAATTTTGGAGTAAGGCAACAATTTTCTCTGAGACTTTCAAACTTTGTTTACTTTGTTAAAATAGTAGAATAAAAATGCTGAGTGTTTCAGTCTATGAATAAGCAATCAGTCACAAAATATATTTCTAATTAAATTCAGTATTTCTACTCTAAATTATTGCATATAAAATTTAACCAGTTGAAGAATTGAACACCTAATTAATTCACATATAGATATATGCCCATTTTGCTGCTTGTTTTGTTCACCAAGGTAACCTATTTCTAAACACGTTTTAGTACTGTCAGAACTCTAAACTTTCAAAGCTACAGATATTACAAGTAAATGGGTTTCGAGTATACTTGTTTGTTCTAAATCAGTTTTTATGTCCTGTTGAGATTTAGAGACAGAATATTTAAAGTATCTAATTTTAATATTGGCCTTATTGATGAAAAGGAAAATAATGTATTACTAATCAAGCCATCAAACAATTTGAATCTATTTTGGAGACATGGTGATTGAAAAAGCAACAGAACAACTGAGTATTTTGTGGGTTTCTTTAGTGAAAGGTTGTGCTGTTTTAGTTGAATAGTCAATCAATATTGTGATAGACAATTCACGTTAATTTCTTCTCTTTTCTCACCCTTATAATTTGCCTACCAAATAGGCATCACATTTCACTTAACTTACCTAGCACAACTGTGAATTTTTTCTCTACATTTTCCACATTTTAATTAGCATATAATAATTATACATATTTATGAGGTATATATGATATCTTCTTACATGTATACAGTATTTAATCATTAAATCAGAGTAACTGGGATGTCCATCACCGCAAATATTTATTATTTCTTGTGTTGAAAAGATTCACGTCTCTTCTAGCTATTTCGAATTATACAGTATACAATCGATAACCATAGCCACCATATTGTGCTATCAAACACAAGAATCTGTTTCTTCTATCCAACCATTTATTTCTATACCATTAACCAAAAGCTGTTTATTCCTGTGACCCTCTACTCATCCCAGCTTCCAGCAACCACCATTCTACTCATTATCTTCTTGAAACCAACTCTTTAAAGATTCCACATATGAGAGAGTCCATGTGATATTTGGCTTCCTGTTCCTGGCTTACTTCACTTAACACAATGTTCTCCAGGCTCAAGTTGTTGCAATAATAAGATTTCATTTTTTGTGGCTGAATAATATTCCACTGTGTGCATATCTATATATATATGGCAAATATATATATATATATATATATATATATATATATATATTTGCCATATCTTCTTTACCCGTTCATCCACTGGCATATATATGGCATATATCGATGGCATATACATATATATACTATTATATAAACTATTATATAAACCAATAAACTATTGGTGAGAAAGTGGCCGGGCGCAGTGGCTCACGCCTGTAATTCCAGCACTTTGGGAGGCCGAGGCAGGTGGATCATGAGGTCAGGAGATCGAGACCATCCTGACTAACATGGTTAAATTTCCTCTCTACTAAAAATACAAAAAATTAGCCGGGTGTGATGGCTGGTGCCTATATATATATATATATATGCCATATGTTCCCATTCATCCACTGATGGACACTTAGGTTGAGTCCATATCTTGGCTATTGTTGACAGTGCTGCAATAAACATGGAAGTTCAGCTATCTCTTCAATGTACTGATTTTATTTCTTCTTTATATATAACCAGCAATGGCATTGCTGGATCACATGGTAGTTCTATTTTGAATTCTTTGAGGCATCACTAAATTTTTTCCCATAATTGCAGTATTTATTCACATTCTCACCAGCAGTGTAGAATAATTCCCCTTTCTCTGCATCTTGACCATTATCTGTCATTTTTTGTATTTTTATTTCAGCCATTTTATCTAGGATGAGATGATATTTCATTGTGCTTTTGATTTTCCTTTCCTTGATGATTAGTGATGTTGACTTTTTTTGTATACCTGGGGGCCACTTGTATGTCGTCTTTTAAAAAATATTTGCTCAGATGTTTCATCCATTTTTAAAATTGGATTTTTTTTTTTTTTTTTGCTGTGGAATTGTTTGAGTTCCTTGTATATTCTGGTTATTATTCCCTCATCATGGATAGTATGCAAATGTTTTCTCCCGTTCTATAGGATGTCTCTTCTTTTATTTTTTGGTGGTTTCCCTTGCTGTCCAGAGGCATTTTAGCTTGATATAATCCATTTATCTGTTTTGCTTTTCTTGCATCCGATTTTAAGATCTTACCCCAAAAATCTTTGCCCAGACTAACGTCCTGAATCCTGAAGCGTTTCCCAAAGTTCTAGTATTTTTATAGTTGTAGGTCTTACATCCAAATCTTTAATTCATTTTATTTGTGTGTGTGTGTGTGTGTGTGTGTGTATCATAAGAGACAGGGCTCTAGTTTCATTCTCGTGCATATAAATATCCAGTTTTCACAGCACCATTTATTGAAGGGACTATTCTTTCCCTAATGTATATTATTGACACCTTTGTTAAAAGTGAGTTGGCTGTAAATGCATACATTTATTTCTGTGCTCTCTTGTATGTCATTGGCCTATATGTCTATATTTACACTGTTATCATGCTGTTTGGTTATTATAGCTTTGTATATTATTTGAAGTTGAGTAGTGTAATTTCTTCAACTTTTTTCTTTTTGTTCATGTTTGCCTTGAATAGATGGGGTCTTTTTTGGTTCCATACCAATTTTAAGATGGTCTCTTCTATTTCTGTGAAGATTGTCATTGATATTATGATACAGATTGCATTGAGTCTGTAGATTGCTTTGAGTAGTATGGGCATTTTAACAGTATAAATTCTTTGAATCCAAGAACATAGGATTTTTTTTTTTTCATTTTTAGTGTCTTCTTCAAATTCTTTCATTTGCATTTGATGTATTTTGTTGTAGAGGTCCTTCCTTTCTTTAGTTGAATTTATTCCAGGGTATTTTTTTTGGTAGCTAAAGTGGATTGCTTTTTTTAAAAAAATATCTTTTTTAGATTGATTGCTGTTGGTACAAATAAATACTACTGATTTTTGTGTATTGATTTTGTATCCTGAAACTTCACAGAATTTATTAGTTTTAGCAGGTTTTTTTGGTGGAGTCTTAGGTTTTTCTAATTTAAAAATCACGTCATTTGCAAACAAGACTAATTAAAATTTTTGTTTCCAATTTTGATGTCCTTTAATTCTTTCTCTTACTTAATTACTCTGGCCAGTACTTCCAGTATTATCTTGAATAATGGCAGCAAGAGTGGGCGTGTTTGTTTTGTTCCAGTCTTTAGAGAAAATTTGTTAATATTTTTCCATTTGGTACTGTGTTAGCTATAGGTTTGTCATACATGGCTTTTGCTCACTCTGGCTGGGGGTTTATCAACTTTATTTATATTTCATAAAGACAGCAACTGGTTTTATTGCTTTTCTATATTGGTTTTATTGCTTTTTCTCTGTTGTTTTCTGTTTTTAATTAAATAGAGTCCTCCCCATATTGTTATCATTTTGTTTGTTCTGCTTGCATTGAGTTTACATTTTAGGATTTTTTCTTTAATTTTAACCATGTTATTTTAAGATCTTTTCATTTTTGATTGTAAGTTTTGATGCTGTAAATTTTCCTCTATGTCCTGTTTTAGTTAATTTTTTTTTATTTTTTATTTTATTCATTTTAAAACATTTTAAATGCATCCTGAGACTGCCTCTTTGGCCCATTGGTTATTTTGAATTTTATTGCCTCTTTTCTGAAACCAAATTATTTTTAAATTATCTTTCTGTATTAATTTCTAATTTAATTCAATTATGGGCTGAGAAATACTGCATATTATTTATATGCTTTTAACTATATTAAATTTTTTAGACCATAAAAAACATTCTCAATGAATGTTAATATACACTTAAAAATAGCATGTCCTCTTCTGTTATTAGTGTTATTAAAAGCATGTTTAATGGAGATCAGTTGGATCAAATTTGTTGATAGTTTTACTTGAGTCTTCTACATTATTACCAGTTTTCTTCATTTAAATTCTATCAATTTGTAAGAAAGAAGGGTGATAAAGACACTCCGTGCTGTTTCTATTAGCTCTGTACTTCTATTTATTGTTACTTCATATATTTTGAGTCTCTCTTGTTGGTTATATAGATATGCAAAATTGTTATGACTTTTTGGAGAATTGATTTTACAGTAGGATTGTCCTTTTTATCCTTGTTAATATCTCCTGATCTGAAAGCTATTTGACTTCACTTTTGGTTATTGTTTATATGGTAAATCTTCTCCATTCCTGTGCAAACTTTTTTTGTATCTTTATATTTAAATTCTTTTTGCCAACATACTCCTTGCTGTTGTCAACTATGCTTAATCTGAAAATCTCTGTCTTTTACCTAATAAACTTAGATATTTCACATTAACATGAATACTGATATACATGGATTAAAATTTACAATTAGTTTGTTTTCTATTTGTTCCTTGTCTTTTGTAACTTATAATTTCCTTGTATTCTACCATTTATCAATTTAATTTAGCATTCATTTTTCTTTTGATTTAATGTCCTCTATTGACAGGTTATTATTATATCTTTTAAAATTTATTTTTGTGGTTGCCCCAAAACATACTGAATACTTCATCCATTAATCAGAATTTATCTTTATATCATATTACATCACTTCACATATAGTGCAAGTACCTTACAATAGTACATCTCATATTTCCCTGCCTCTCGTGTTTGGGATATTATTGTTATATATTTTACTCCGTCCTGTGATTTAAATAGAGCATTTTGTTAACAATTTGTTTTAGACAGCAACTTATCGTTCAGAATGTTTTAAAATAAAAATCAATTTATTTTATCTTTAAATCATTGTGTAAACTCAGATTTTTCTCTGGTAATGTGTCTTTTTTTATTTTTATTTTTTTGCCTGAAAAACTTCCTTCAATAGTTCTTGTAGTATGAAGGTGGGCTGCCAAAAAACCTGTCAGATTTGTTTGTCTGAAGTATAATTATTTCTACTTTTCTGTTTGAAAGATATATTTTTGTCAGTTATATAATTCTCTGTGTGTGTGCGCGCGTGTGTGTGTTTGTGTGTGTGAAAATATATATGCTTTTAAAATACATCCATTCAATGTCTTTTTGTTTTATGGCTTTTGGAGAGAAGTAAGTCCATTCTTTCTTCCTTCTTACTTTCCTTCCTTTCCTGATTATTCAACAAACCTATTGTAAACGTATAGTGTCATTCTCTGTTCTACTGATGGATATGCAATCTCACAGAGACGCTCTCTGAACATATCTCCAAATATGTCCTTAGATAAGTTTCCATTCTTTTCATTTTTTTCCTCACTTATAGGTTTTTTGTCCCATATCCTCTGAGTATTTTATTTGCTTCTAGAAAAGAATAATTACATAGAAAATAATGGTTGAGTGTCCATTAACATTTTTCCTGCTTATATTAAGTTGATGCAAAAGTAATTTTAATTTTGCCTTGTTGAAATTTGCCATTTAATATTGAAATACCTTCTTAAATAAATTTGTTTATATTATTACATCATTATAATGCACATTTCTCACTTTTTGTTGCTAATGACTTATTATTTGCTGTTTATTTTGTATTTATTTTAGACTATGAAAATGGTGTCAGACCAAAAGCAAATTCAAGCGATTTTCTTATTTGAGTTCAAAATGGGTTGTAAAACAGCAGGGTCAACTTGCAGCATCAACAGCATTATTTGCCAAGGAACTGCTAACGAATGTACGGTGCAGTGGTGGTTCAAGTAGTTTTGCAAAGGAGATGAGAGCCTTGAAGATAAGGAGTGTAGTGGCCAGCCATTGGAAGTTGACAACAGCCAATTGAGAGCAATCATCAAAATTGATCATTTTACAACTATATAAGAAGTTGCCCAAGAACTCAACTTCGACCATTCTATGGTCATTCCACATTTGAAGCAAATTGGAAGGGTGAAACAGCTCAGTAAGTGGGTGCCTCATGAGCAGACTAAAAATGAAAAAAAAATTTATCATTTTGAAGTGTCATCTTCTATTACTCTATGCAACAATGAACCCTTTCTTGATCTGATTGTGATGTGTGATGTGCGATGAAAAGTGGCTTTTATGTGACAACTGGTGACAACCAACTCAGTGGTTGGACCCAGAAGAAGCTTCAAAGCACTTCCCAAAGCCAAACTTGCACCAAAAAAAGGTCATGGTCATTGTTGGGTGTTTTGCTGCCAGCCTGATCCACTACAGCTTTCTGCATTCCAGCTAAACCATGACACATGAGATGTATGCTCAGCAAATTGATGAGATGCACGCAAAACTGAAACTCATGCAGCCAACATTGATCAACAGAAAGGACCTAATTCTCCACAACAACACCTGATGGCATGTCATACAACCAACAATTCAAAAGTTGAATTAATTGGGCTAAGAAATTTTGTTTCATTTGCCATAGTCACTTGACTTCTCCCCAACCGACTACCACTTCTTCAAGCATCTAGACACCTTTTTGCAGAGAAAATGCTTCCACAATCATCAGGATGCAGAAAATACTTTCGAAGAGTTTCTGGAATCTCAAAGGACGGATTTTTATGCTACAGAAATAAACTTATTTCTTGTTGGCAAAACTGTGTTCCTATTTTGATAAATAAACATGTATTTGAGCCTAGTTATAGATTTAAAATTAATGGTCCTAAACTGCAATGACTTAACTTTAAATATGGTGAGAGGAACTAGAGGCAGAACGATATAGAAATATGCTGACACACAGGTTACATTTTAAGTCCTCCCGTAAACTGAACTTTGCACATGATGACCTACTCCAACTACACAAATGTCTGGGCTAAACTGTATGTACAAATTCATTGTTACTTCTGGAATGGAAAATAAAATACAACAAATAACTTGTAAAATATATCGTAAATGCAATTTCTTTGCTCAATTTACAACTACAGATTTTTTACTTCAAATACAGTTATGCAGTTTTATAGGATATAAAATATAAATGACATATATAATATGTCAAAATATGCATGTTAAAGTAATTTTTGCCGTAAGTTTTTCAATACATGTATAAAGTTTATTTTGGCTTAATATTAAAATATTTCTCTCTAATCTGACATACCTGTGTATCACAACTGCCAGGTAATAAGGAAATTGAATGAATGCCCTGATAACTCTGTAAATTATTTTTGAGGTTCATGGAAGCATGAAATTTAGCCAAGGCATACTCATCTTTCTCCTCACATCACAAGAAAGTTCAACATGAATGTGTGGGTTTCTTTTACAAATTTAAAATATATTTAGGAGCGACTACTGATTAGTTCAGGTGGAAAGGATGATTATCTGCTATCTGTTTAAATGCATCTAATATTCCAGGAACACACATAAAGTCACACTGAACATATAGACCAAATAGTACTTTGGATATAACAACCTATATATCCATGTTGGATCAGTTGCTTTTTTTATACCTACTCTTTCTAAATGAACATTGTTTGGTACCCTGCTTTACATATTTACAGAGTGCTTTTGAAATGAGTTGTCACCTATTCTCTTACATTCAGATTTCTTCTTTCACAATATTGTAAATCACTTTTAATTATAAAATGTTTGTTGACGAATACATAGCGTGAATCAGTTTAAAAGAATGGTCTTTGTTATTAAGATTTCTCTAAATTGGTATTCAACCATCACAATTTTATGGAGATTTAGAAAGTTAACATTTTTTTATAATCTGTAAAATATGTAAACTACTCTATCTCTGTTTCAGAGTTGGCATAAGGATTAAATGAGTTTCTATTATTTCCAGAACCTTTATTAGTTTGATCACAATCTTCTAGAAACAAAAACCTTACAATTGATCAAAATACCTGCAATGTGGGTGATTAATGAAAATCATTAATGTGTATTTGCTTTTGATATAAGTTTCTATTAATGAATTTTAAGATATATTAGATGTTTAAACAACTCCATACTATCGGCTTGTTCAGCTTAAATTAAATATCAAATCTGAGTGAAATGCATGCTTCAAATGCTGCAGTCACATATATATTTTACTTCCCAACAAACAGGTTATTTGTTAGAATTGGAGTCATACAAATTGCTACGGGGAAAAATTTTGTGCTCTAAATTTAATCAGGTAAAGCTGTAAACATATAAAAGTGCACAAACTGCTATCAGTTTAATGTGATTTGTTTACTACAATTTTTCATATACATGTAAGTGAAATTGGAATTATATCTATATTCCCTCTGAAAGTTAATCTGTTATCAAAATAAAAGTATATAAAATTGTATGTGTGTATATGTATGTATGTTTGTGTTTACATACAGTTTTTTACTTGATCAACAGTACTTAAAATCTTATACTATATATAGAGGTGGGGTTTATCTATAAAAAAAAAAATCACTGACACCTTTCAAACATAATTGTGAATTTCTTAGCTTAAGACCAAAATAGAATGAAAATAAAATGACAGAAATTATAGCAAAGACAAAATATATAGAATTGCATTGTTAATCTTTTAAATTTTTTCATGCAATTAAAGAAAAAATATATAAAACAACAATGTAAAGTGACCAAGACAAGCTTTTATTCAGATTATTGTAGATGGAATTCTTCCAGGACAGCCTACATATTTTTCCTATTCACCACTGTATGCCTGGAGCCCAGCAGACTTTGGTGCTTAATATACTTGGGAAATATTTAAAGAGAAAATAAGTGAACTAAAAGATGAATGATGAATTAATAAATAAACATAAAAGTCTACCTATTTTGTTAAAAAACATATTTTAATAAGTATTATTTATTAATAAGAAATTTTATTCTTAAATTAAATAAAGCAAATATTTGTTGTGCACTTGATAAATGTAACATGTCATGTCAAATGTTAAAGAAGTGAGTAGACATTGGAGCTGCCTTTATATACTTTATTACCTTAAAAAGAGCACATGGCTACTATTAAAAATAAATCAAAGTCAAATGTAAGTGCAATAAAGAAATGCTGGAGAAAGTGGGATCAGCTTTGCTTTCCAATAAAAAATTTTAACATTGAAATATAATTTACATGTGCTAAAATCTGAAGATGTTAAATGCTTATTTATATGAATTCTGACAATTGTATAACCTGCATATTCACCATACAAAACAAGATATATATCTTTCACCTAAGATTGTTTTTTCTTGAACTTTACATGCCCCACTGACAACCACCCTTATTTCTACAATCATTGGTTACTTTTGCCAGTTCTTGGACTTCATAGAAATAAAACTATGTAGTAAGTACTCCTGGATTCTTTTGCACAACGTAATGTTTTTGTGATAAAACAAATTTTAATATCATAAAAATATATATGCTTAAAAATCTGAAATATTGTAGAGATAAAACAAAATAAGATGTGTGTGCTTCCCTCCCCTAACATCTTAAGAGACCCTCCCATCTCTTTGCTTATTGGCCTATCTGATGCTTGTTCGAAGAATCTAGAGGCAGAAATTCTGGAGATCCTGAAATACTTGTGGTGAGAAACCTGCTTTTCATGATATTAGACTCATATAAACAAAGTCTGTCTCTGTTTTTTGACACCATTGAGATTTTAGAGTTGTTTGTTACTGCTATTAGCATACCCTAACTAATAAATAAGTAGATGTTTTGCTTATTGTCATTTTAAGAACTAATACAAATTAAAAATTAAAAAAATAAGACACTTAATTATCTTTGTTGAAGATAAGGGAAGAGATCACTTCCTGCCCCACACTCTTGTCCTTGTCTTTTCTTAGAACATTTACTCCTAGAAAACTTGTAATGGTAAATTATCTGTCTCCTTAAAATATATGCTAATCCTCTTTAAAGCTAAATAAGCCTCTTGCCACATTTCTGACCCAGGAACATCTTTTTCAAGGACTTGGAAGCCATTTCTTTGAAATGTAATTATCAAGGAAGACAGAGTCCCTATCTGCTGGTTTCTGTGGAAGGCTAGGAGCTGAAAGGGATGGAGCTTAACTTTTGTGGGCACTTAACTCCAAGTTTCAAAACTACCGCTTCCCACAAAAATATGAGAAGTTTCTTGTTTCCTTGAGTAAAGCCAGTTAGCAAAGATGACCCCCTCAGTTATGAGGTGAATTTTGAATGAACCATGTATGATTAATGGTGCTATCGATTTCACTCTCTTGTGGAGTGGTTACTGTTTATTTTGAGAACTTGTGTGCAGTGGGTTGTATCTGCTTTGTTATATCAAAGGGCGAGCTTTCATTCTGTTTTTGCAATTTCATTAGTGGATTGCCTGTGATGCATATAATATTCTGCTTTAGTGCTTATTCAACAACACAATTGTTTTTCTTTCTCTTCTACCCTTGGGCAGAGTCTTTATGGGTTGAGAGAAGATTTTGTTTTTAATCACATTTCACCAACAATTCTGTCATGATATCAGGTAGTCCCTGAATTGAGGAGACTAGCTGAAGGTCTGTCTCTAGCCACACAAGTCAGGTAAGAGACTCTGAATTACCAACAGTTTCTCTCCTCTCTTCTCTGTTGGAATGCTGCCTGAATGACCTACTCTCTGTGAGTTCAATATTTTACTGAATAAGCATGGGCAATACGGGTTCTAAAATCCCAATAGGATCATTATATGGTCAGAAAATAAATAAAATATCTAGAAGTAAACCTAATCAAAAAAGTGAAATGTCTCTAAAATGAAAATTATAAAAAATTTATCAACAAATTGAAGAGGACATAAAAAATGGAAAGATATTCCAGGTTCATGAATTAGAGAAATCAATATGGTTAAAACATCCATACCACCCAAAACAATCTACGAATTAAATGCAATTCAAATAAAAATACCAATGACATTCTTCACAGTAATTTTTAAAAATGCTAAAATTTACATAGAACCACAAAAAACCCAGAATAGCCAAAGCCATCCTTAGCAAAAAGAACAGTACTGGAGGAATCACATTACCTAACTTTAAATTATACCGCACCTAACTTTAAATTATAGTAACCACAACAGCATGGTTCTGGCATAAAAACAGGCCTGTAGACCAATGGAACAGAACAAAGAACCCAAAAACAAATCCATACATCTACAGCAAACTCATTTTCAACAAAGGTGCCAAGAACATATATTGGGGAAAGGAGAGTCCCTTCAATAAATTGTGCTGAGAAAACTAGACATCCATATGCAGAAGAATGAAACCAGACCCCTATCTCTTTCCATATACAAAAATCAAGTCAAAATGGATTAAAGACTTAAATCTAAGACTGAAACTATTAACTGCTAAAAAATAATAAAAAATGTAGAAGCTACAGCATGTTGAAAATCTAGCTAAGATCATTGATAAAGGTGGTTACACTAAACAGCGGATTTTCAATATAGACAAAACAGTCTTACATTGGAAGAAGTTGCCATGTAGGTTGCTCATAGCTAAAAATGCTTGCTTTCACAGTTGCAAAAGGTAGGCTTACTCTCCTGTTAGGAGTGAATGCAACTGGTGATTTTAAGTGGAAGCTAATGTTCATTTATCATTTTAACAAATGATTTATGGCCCTTTTAGAATTATGCTAAATCTACTTAATCTGTGCTCTATAAAGGTAACAACAAAACCTGGATGATAATAAATCTGTTCAAATATTTTAAGTATGTTGAGACCTACTGCTCAGGAATACAAAAAAATAATTCCTTTCAAAATATTACTGTTCATTGACAATGCACCTGGTCATCCAAGAACTGTAATGCAGATGTGTAAGGAGATTAATGTTGCTTTCATGCATGCTAACACAACATCTATTCTGCGGTTTATGGATGAAAGGGTAATTTTGCCTTTCAAGTCTTATTATTTAAGAAATGAATTTTGTAAGGCTATAGCTGCCATAGACAGTGATATTTCTGATGGATCTTGGCAAAGTAAAGGTGACAATCTTTTGGAAAAGATTCACCTAGATGTCTAGATGTCATTAAGAACTTTCATGACACATGGGAGGAGGTCAATATATCAACATTAACAGGAGTTTGGAAGAAGTTGATTCTAATCTTCACAGATGATTTTGAGGGGTTCAAGGCTCCAGTCGAGTAAGTGATAGATGAGGTACTGGAAATAGCAAGAGAAGCAGAATTAGAAATGGAGCCTAAAGATGGAACTGAATTGTTTCAATCTTCTGATAATCCTTGAATGGATGAGAAGTTGCTTCTTATGAATGAGGAAGTAGAGTGGTTTCTTGAGAATGGAATCTACGCCTGGTGATAATGCTGTGAACCTTGCTGAAAGGAGAACAAAACATTTAGAGTATTACATCAACTTATTAGATAAAGCAGAAGCAAACTTTGGGAAGACTAAACCAAATTTTGAAAAAAAAAAAAAAGTCATGTCTATTGTAGGTAAAATGCTGTAAGACAGCATCGCATGCTATCTCATGAAAGGAAGAGTGAAGCTATGTGGCTAATTTCACTGTTGCTTCTTTTAAGACATTGCTATAGCAACCCCAACCTTCAGCAAGTAACAACTCTATCAGTAGGCAGCCATTAACATTAGAACAAGACCCTCCACCAGCAAAAAAATTACAACTTACTAAAGGCTAAAATGATCATTAGTACTTTTTAGCAATAAAGTATCTTAAAATTAAAGCATGCACACTTTTTAGAAATAATGCTATTGCATACTTAATAGGACTACAGTATAGTGTAAATATAACTTTTATATGTACTGGGAAAACAAAAACAAATGTGAAAATTGCTTCATTGCAATATTCACTTAATTGTAGTTGTGTGGAACTGAATTCACATATCTCCGAAGCATGCCTGTATATTTAGATATTCAGGATTTTGTTGTAGTTATTAATAAGGTAGGTTAGATAAATTGGTCTTAGAATGTTGAACCATCTTTGGATACCTGAGAAAATCCTCCTTGATCTTTATTATCTGTTTATATGGTGTTGGGTTTTGTTCTAGTTTTCTATCGTCATGTGAAGAATCACAAACCTAACAACTTAAAACAACATGGGTTCATTCTTTTACTGTTTCTTTGGGTCATGGTCTAGACGCAGTGTTAACTAGGTTTCTTGATAAAGTGTCTCACAAATTTGGAATCTAGGTGTCAGTCAGACTACATTCCATTCTATAGCGTAGGCCTCTCTTTCATGCTCATTTTGCTATTGGCAGAATTCAATTCCTTATGGTTAGGCGTATAAGGTTTTCACATTCTTGCTATTTGTCAAAAAGGGGACCCTCAGTTCCTGGCCATCTCCATACTTCTTGCAACATGGGTCTTTCATAGGTCTTCTCAGAATACAGCAGTTTCAGCAGTTTACTTCTTTTAGTAAGCATTTTTACTTGTATACATCCAGTATAGTTTTTTTTTTTTTTTTAACTCAAAGTCAACTGCTTTCAAACCATTACATCTGCAAAATCTCTATGTCATGCAAATTGTTATTCTGTAGTTTACTTCTATTATAATGTCTTTGGTTTTGGTAGCAGTGTAATATTGGCCGTACATAATGAATTATGATTCAATATCCACTGTTCAGTGTTTGGTATATTTTGTAGTGTTTATATTATTTTTTAAATTAAGCATTTGGTAGAAATCACCACTGAAGCCATCAGAGGCGGGACTTTTGGTACAAGATTTAAGAACGGTTTCAATTAATGTAATTGCTGTAAAGCTGTTAAAGTCTATCAGTTTGCTTCTGAGTAATCTGTCATCATTTTGGCTTTTCAATGAAGTTTTTTCATTTTTCCTAAATTATTTATTAGCATAAAGTTATTAATATTTCTATAATTTTAATATGTATAGAGCCTAGGAATGGGATCTCTTTCATTTCTGATCTTGATAATTTGTTTTCTCTATATTTTTTCTTACTTTGTTTCATTTTAGGTACACTGATTTTACTATTTTGTTTTTCAACAAACCGGCTTAAGTTTCATTGATTTTCTCTGTTGTGTTGTTTTTCTGTTTTCCATTTCATTCATTTCTACTTTGATTTTTTCCACTTTATTTCTTGTACCCCCATTTTGTATCTAATATGCTCTTCTTTCTTACATTACAACTTGAGATTCCCGATTCGAGAGTTTTTTTTTCAAATTTCGGGGTTCAGTGTTACAAATTTCCCCACTAAATAATTGCTTTAGTGGCATGCCACAGTTTGCTGTGCTGTTTTCATTTTAATTCAATTCAAATGACTTTCTATCGTCCCTTGTGATTTTCCTTTGACTCATAAATTCTTTAGAAATGTGGTAGTTAATTTTCAAATATTTGGAGATTTGATTTCCAAATATTATTTTCTGTTAATGATTTATGATCTAATTCCTTTGTACTCAGAGAACAGACCTTTCATGACTTGAACATTTAAAATATACTGAGGCTTGCTAATGGCTAGAGTATGGGATATATTACTAAGTATTCCATGCCTACTTTAATAAAATATATTTTCTCTTGTGGTTTGGTAGAATGTTCTATAAATAGCAATTAGGTCACCATGGTTGATAGACTTGTTTAAATCTTCTCCATTCTTCCTAATTTTCATTCTAATTGTTTTGTCAGTTGTTAAGGAAAGAATTATCTGACAATAGCTGTAGAATTTTTAGTGTCGCTTTCAGTTTTTCTTCATGTATTTTGAATATCTCTAATTGGGTATACAAACATTTAGGAGTATGTTGTATTCTTAATGAACTAAACTCTGTCATTATGACATTAATTTCTTTATCTTGCTAATATTCTTTTTTTCTGAAATTGACTTTGTCCGATATTAATAGAGCCACACCATTTGATTCACTTGATTAGTGTTTATATACTTTAAAAAATTATATATGCTTTTCCATTATTTTTATTTTTATTTCCTTTCATTTATTTTTCATTGATTATATTTGTATCATTTTTCTTGCTGACAACATCCAGTTAGTTGGTTGCTGTTTTATATCCAATCATAAAACTTCTACTTTTTAATTGTTGTATTTATACCATTTTTCATATGATTACTGTTTGATTAGGTTTAAATTTTTCATCATACTGTTTGTTGCTATGTCTCATATGATCTTGCTTCTTCATGTTCTCTTTATATTCCATCATTTGGGTAATTTGAGAATTTTTTATCACTTGTTATTACAATATTTCCTTATGTATTAGCTATAACTCTTTGCTTTTTAGTAGTTATATTATTTATAGCATGCATCTTTAATTTATCACAGTCTATTATTGGGCGAAATACACCCCCGATATTTCAGCCAGTCCCTCCGTTCAGGGTCCCTGACTTCCCTCAACAGTCTATCTTAAAGTGATATTGAATTTTGGATGTAGATTAAGTTTACATAAATTATTTTTGTGTCCTCTCCTTTTTTTGTGTCATTGTCACGTTTATGCGTTTTTGCTAACTATACACTACGTTATTATAATTTTTCTTTAAACGATACATTATATTTTGACAAAATGAACAAATTGAATAAAATATCTATTTGCCTGCCTAGTTTCCATTTCACATTGTTCTGATTCTTTCATGAAAATCTATGTTTTCATCTGTTGTTTTTAATTTTCCTTGTGTCTGAAAGATATCTAAGTAACTTCTTTTATAGTGTGCTCTGCTAGTGTTGAATCCTAAAAAATATATTTATTTTGCCTAATACTTGAAAGACTTCTTCTCTCCATAAAAAATAGATAGATGATAGTTGTATTATATTTTTTCAGTTCATTGAAGGTATTTCAACATGCTCTCTAATGCATTACTTCGAATAAGAAATTTACTGTTATTTATATTTTTATGTCTCTATATGTAACATTTCTTTTTTCTCTGGCTGTATTAAGACATTCTATTTATCACTGATTTTAATAAACTTTATTATTATATACCTTGGTATGGTTTTCTTCACGTCTTGTGCCTGTTTGTATTTGATCTTCCTGGAGTGAGTTGTAATTTTTATTCTTTTTATAAAATGTGTCCATAGTTATTTCTTTTATTTTTTTTTTCTGTTTCCCCTTCTCTCTTCTCCTTTTTTACAACATTAACTACACATATATTAAGACACTTGGTTTGGTCCTGTAACTCACTGATGCTGTGTTCAATTTTATTAATTCTTTTTTCTTTTTCTGTTAATTATGAAGACTTTCTATTACACTGCATTATGTATTAAAGTCCACTGATCTTCCTTTCTGCAAAGTCTAAAGTGTTCTTATTTTCATCGAGTGTTTTTTTTTTTTTTACATGCACATCATAGTTTTATATCTCAGCGGTCCATTTGGAAATTTTGTATCTTTTATGTCTTCTTTTAACTGGACATTTGTTTTTCTTCTTGAGATATATACTTCACGTGCAATAAATACACACATCATAAGTGGACAGTTTAGTAGAGAATGAATAGGTAATATCATTTTTTGGAATATCATTTTTTATCCCTTCGTTTTCAGTCTATATGTGTCTTAAATCTAAAGTGAGTCTCTTGTAGACAGTAGAGTTCAGAATCATATTTTTTTTAAAAACTCATTCTACCACTGTATAACTTTTCATTGGGGAATTTAAGGTAATTAATGACAGGTGAGGACTTTCTATAGCAATTTTGTTGTTTTATGTGTGTTTTGCAGTGTTTTGCTTTTATTCTTTTCTTTTTAATCTTGTGAGTTTCAGTTACAGGATTTTATTTTTATCTTATTTTATTTCTTGAGCCAGGGTCTTGCTTTGTCACAGTGGCATGATCTTGATTCACTGCAACTTCTACCTCCCTGGCCCTAGCGATCCACCCAGCCTCACAAGTACCTGGGGCTACAAGTGCGTGACCCAATACCTGGCTAATTTTTGTATTTTTTGTAGAGATGAGGTTTCACTATGTTGCCCAGGCTGGTCTTGAACTCCTGAGTTCAAGTGATCTGCCTGCCTTGGCCTCCCAAAGTGATGATATTACAGACATGAGCCACCATGCCCAGTCTGTTATAGGTTTTTAATGTGTGGTTAGCTTGAGGTTTTCATAAAATATATTGTTGTTATAACCATCTATTTTTAGTTGGTAATAACTTTCCTTCAATCAGATACGAACTCTGCATTTTTATTCCCCTCAATTTTGCATTCTTAAATTCAGAGAGTTTACTTCTTTTTATATCATATATGCAGAGTAAGCTTTTGTCTTTTAACTTTTATATTAGAGATAAAGTTATTTATGTACCAACATTGTAGTGCTGTATTATTCTGTATGGGTATATATTATTCCTTTTACCAGAGAGATTTATACTTTTATGTAGTTTTGTGGTACTGTTTAGCATGTTTTCTTTTCAAGTTGAAATACTTTCTTAAACATTTCTTTTAAGGCAGGTCTAGTGGTGATGAAATTTCTTAGTTTTTGTTTGCCTGGGAAATATTTTATTTTCTTCATGTTTAAATGATAGTTTTGACAAGTATATTATTTGTTGTTGGTAGGTCTTTATTTAACTACTTCAAATACATGATTCCTCTCTATTGTGGCCTGAAAGGTTTCTGCTGAGAAGTCCACTGACGGTCTTATGAGGGCTTCTTTGCATGTGATGAGTGACTTTTGTCTTGCTGTATACAAAACTCTTTGGCTTTGAGTTTTGGCAATTTGATTATAATGTGTCTCAGTGTAGACCTCTTTATCATCAAACTATGTGTAGGGCTTTGGGCTGCTTGAATCAGGATGTCTATTTTCTTTTAGAGATTTTTAAAGTTTTCATTTTTTTAAAATAACCTTTATCTCTCTTTCTTTCTCTCTTCTCCTTCTAGGATTTCCATAATAGGTATATTGCTTCACTTGATGGAATCTCATAGATCCCAAAGGCTTTCTTCACCTTTTTCTTTTAATTTCTTCTCCTCTGTCTGGATAATTTCAAATAGCTTGTTTTTGAGTTTGCTGGTTGAAGCTCTGTATTTTATTTTTTTATTTTATTCATTATATTTTTCAGCTCCAGAATTTCTTATTAGTTCTTATGATTTTTATCTCTTTGTTAAACTTATCTTCTTTATGTATTGTTTTCCCTAATTTCACTGAGGTGTTTGTACACTCTAATAATTTGCTAAGCTTCTTTAAAATAATTTTTTGAGTGTAATTCATAGATTTCTATTTCTCTGTGGTTGGCTACTGGAAATTTACTGTGCTCTTTTTGTGGTGTCTTGTTTCCCTGTTTTTCCTTATTGTAGTCATCCATTTGTGTCTGTGCATTTGAAGAAAAAAGTCCCTTCCTCTAGACTTTACAGGCTGGCTTTGGTGGGGAAAAACCTTCAAAAATAGTTGGACATGAGAGGACCAGGCTGGTAGGGCTTATGGCAGTGATGGGGTCCAATGGGTGCATGGTGGCTCGTGGTCTGAGTGATGTGTGGCTTCCCCAGGGCTGGGAAGTGCAGTGGCTTCAGTTCCAGGGGAGTGCAGTTAGATGGTCTCTGTGCGGATCTACTAGCTAGGGTTTGCAGTGGCCAAAATTATGGGATGCTCTGCCGCAGTGGCTGTGTGGGTCTACAGTGGTTGCAAGAGCTGCTGAGGGTTTTCTGCTCTCGTTTTCTCCCATGGAGGAAGTCATGGCTGAGGGGATTCTCTTTGGCATTGAGCTGTGTCAGTCTGGCAGACGGGGTAATGTGGGTAAAATCTCTTCTACACTTTTCTAAGTGGCTGTTCTCAGTTCCTTATTTTCCTGGGTTGCTGCAGCTTTTTAATTGCACTCTGGAGCACTCCCAGAGCTACTTTTGTGCACAAACAGTTGTTAACTCATTGTTTTTATTGGGGATGTGAGGGTGGTTGAGGCCTAGAACCTTGCAGTCTGCCACCTTGCTTATATCACGCTACTGGTTTCTATTTACTGTGATGAAAGGGCGGGGACTGCAACTGCAGGCCGCCATGAGCACAGTGCTGGGAAGTTAATGGCTGGTGAAGGGCAGCACTGGGGCAGATAAAAGCTACATGATAAGGCACCCTCCTGTGCCCCAGGTCTAGACTCTTGCTTCGGCACTTTTGCTTAAAACGGAGGGAAACATTGGCGCCATTGCCATCTCTGCACCTCTCTTTCTCTTCCATGTCATGTTTTAATTGAACATATGAAAATCAGTTTTAATAACTCTTTGTATCCTTGTCTGGTAAATCTAACATTTATGCCAAGTCTATGTCAGTTTCAATTGATTAGTTTATTGCCGTATTATAAGTCGCAGTTTTTTGCTTTTTAGAACTTTTGATGGGATGGTAGATATCATCAATTTTGCTTTGTTGCCTGGTAGACATTTTTTATTTCTCTATTCTTGAGCTTTCAACTGTGATGTAGTAAGGTTACCTGGAGCAAAATTGAAAGCCGAGTCTTGCTTTTTAAGGTTTTATGGATACTAATGGAATAGTCCTGAGTCTAGGGCTTATTGTTTCTCACTGCTGAGAAAACACCCTATGAATGTAGAGCTTTTCCAGTCTGACTCATAGAAAAAGGCACTATATCCAACTCTACATCAGCAATGAACACAGCTATTACTAATCCTTTTGGGTAGTTTAATACCAAATCAGGAGTGGTTTTCCCTCAGGTATGTGCAGATATGCACTCATTTAATGTTCCAAGGACAACTTCTGCACATCTCCAAATGTTTCTCATTGTGCTTCAATGACTTGATCACTCTGGACTTTCAATTTTATTTCCTCAAATCAGGGAAACTGTTAGTCTCCTCTTGGAATTTTCCTTCCTGTGCTGTTTCCTGGAAAAAAACAAACAAACAAACAAACAAACAAACAAAAAAACAACATTTAAAGGCAGTAAGTCAAGGTAATTGCTGGACTGAATTCAATTGTTTCTCTTCTCTCAGGAATTGCTTTCTTTCACTGTCTGATGAAGTTATTTGTAAGTTATTGTTTCATACACTTTGTCCTTTTTGTTTGTTTTATCAAGTCATTTTAATAGTTTACTTGTCTCCACAAATAAACATGTACAGCACCATAATAGAATAAATTAACTAGTTTTCCAATTATAAGCTACAAATATAAATTCATTAGTTTATTTAAGAAATTAATCTTAAATATTTTATTTTTTGTTAAAATATTGTTTAAAAATGTCTCATTTTAATATACCTATTTGTAATGCCACAGAAAATTTCTAATCACAAAAGAAATATCAAGTCATGATTACTTTCCCAGAAATATTAGAATATTATTGTTAATTAGCTGTTATGTCTATTTTCCAATTACAGTCGAAATGGAGTAAAAGAATCTCAATACTTAATTAAGCCTACTCAAGTTCACAAATGTAAATTTCCATTTTTTCCCATAGTTTTGAGTAGGAATACTCAAAAACTATACAGTGCAACTAGATGTTCTTTGTACTTTATATGTAATGAGGATTTTGTTTAGTATTTGCTAAACTTAATAATTTTAAGAAAATATTATTTCATCATTTTGATTGCTTTCAGAAATCATACTAATAATCTCAATATATCTTCTTTATAAATAATTTTGAAATTATACATATGAATCCTAAATAATTAGGGATAGAAATCAATACTGAGGAAGTCCTACTTTTTTTATTTTGACATTAAAATAATATCTGGGCCACTGGGTATTTTAGTGTGTTCTCAGTAGCAAAATCATCCCATGTACTGTATAAATCACTTTCAAGGAAAGCAAATTCAAAAGTTTGATCACACATATCACATTTGACTGAGCAGTGAATATTCCTTTTGTCCACACTAAAAGGTTAATGCTTGCAGTAGTACTGTAGAGCTATATACTGTTTCTCCACTTCTCCATTCTTGACAAGCTATTGAGGATCATAATGATACACAAGCCAGCCAGCATCTCAGTACTCAGATGATTTCACCTTTCTTTCATTCCACAAATTTCGTAATGTATTTATCACCTTGATTTATCACAAGCAATCTTACACTGAAACATTCTTTTGTTCTTTTCTGATGTTGCTTTCTCCTGAGCTACAGTGAGGATTTGGTGTCAGCCAAATATTTAAAGGGAGTTTATAGATATATTTTAGGGCTTCTCTCACCATATGACTTTCTCCTTTCTGGGATCTCTCTCTTCAATTTCCAGCTACGCTGACAGCCTTGATTGACATCTTATGATACATCTAGTCAATAAAATAGTAGCTTTCTGCTTGAGTTTAATGGCCTCAGGGAAAAAAACATATAAATGTAAATCTCACTCAATGAGTCGAGGTTTCTTTTTTCAAAGGTTAAGTCATCTACAAGTTTTGGTCCTCTACCATGATACTAAATTTTTTTTGTATAAATAAACAGTTTTTTTTGAGCTTGTCATTGCTGCTGCAGTGTTATTCCATTATAACTCACTCCACTATCACCTAATCTGGAACTCTTAGAATTATTTATATTTAATTCTTTTACATGGGATATTTTATTTCTTTAGGCCTGAAATAACATATTGTAAGGAATTTTTATGAGGTTATTTGTTTGCAGCCTAAAGATGTTTCAACAGTGTCTCAATTGTCTATACAATTTAGAGCTGTTATATAGGCTATTTTTTATGCAAAATTGGATGAGCATATAGAATTTTAATGAGCTTCAATCATTTTCAAAATTATCTATTTCTTAAGCAATGAAGTCGTTTAAAACGTTGTGATTAGAGAAGATGAATTCTAAGGTAAAATATAAGGGATTATGATATGTGAAAGCTGCCTGAAAACAAGAATTAATTATCTGCTGAATAAAAAGACGTATGTCCTCCAAAACCCTTTATTTGATTTATGCAAATTAGTTTTATATCACATCTGAGTGAAGGTTTGTAATGATTTACCTTAACAATGAATGGTCTTAATGCTAAAGGTGGACAGCTAAACAGGAGAAACACCATTATTAATATGTACAATAAAGGCTACGTTGTCAATAGAAGTTGTGAACTAGAAATGAGCCCAGTACCAAACTCCTACCTGACTACAGAAAAACTCTTGTTGTGGAGCAGTGGGGAAAGAAATTATTTTCCGAAGGTTTGTGCTATAAGCTTCCCCTAAGAATATGCAGAAACATTTGCATCACTGATATGACCGAAAAATCCAAAATGATATCTTTAACTCCAAGTGTATCATATGTGGTCCCCCAAAAGTGAAACAATTATAATTATCAAAATCAACTTCCAGAATGCAAATATGTCACAACCTGGCCCTGAGCCATATTCTATTTAAAAATGGCATTTATCTGTATCCTCAACTCTATAACCTGAACTCCCAGATGGGTTTGGCAAGCAGTTTCAAGAGTTACATACTAATTCAATACTAGCAAAGGGAATATAATGAGCTGTGATTAGGAATCATTGATACATTTCTATCATTCTCATTTTTTTTATTTAAAGCATGAATCAGTTCAAAAAGCAATTTCACACAAATGAAACTGAACTTCAGTAGAGGTTAATATTTTATTGCCAGTCCATCACTGACATAAGTTAGCAAAGGCAACGTTTGCATGGTTTTTCTTTAGAGCTTGTGGATATAGTTCATACACAAATTCTATTCAATGGGTTACCATACCACAAGTAGTAATAACTAAAAGGGGTTCTATTCTCCCATAAATATTTTATAATTTATGAAGAATAACAAAATAGTCATTTGTTCAGCTTACCTTTTGTGTTTATTCTGTTTATCAATGCTATTTAGGTAATGCAATAACATAAGGCAAGAAAAATAAAGCAAAAGGCCTTAAGAAAAGCATTTCAATTTTTTTTATAGATGATATGATCTTTTATATAAGAATTAGTATGGGATCTCCAAAATGCTGCTAGAACCAATAAGTGAATTTAACAATGTGCAAGATATAAGATCAATACACAGGATCAATTTTATATCCATATATTCACAAAAAACAATTGCAAAATGATTTTAGTAAGCTAATATAACATAATAGCATATACAGATCTTAAAATGGATCTATAAAAATTGTGCAAATCTTTTACACAGTACACTGCAATGTAGAGCTAAGGAAATATTAAAAAGATTTAAAGAAAAGTAGATATGTAATACATTCAGAAATTATGACTATTTTATGATATTCATTCTGCATAAATTAATACATAGTTTCAACACAACTGCATTCAGAATGCACGCAAGTGTTTGAAAAACTGGAAAGGCAGCCCCTAAGCTTTCATGGGAATGCAAAAAATCTAGAAATACCAAGATTCTTAAGATTAACAAAGTGAAATGACCTAAAATTACTGTTGCCTAGTTTTGCTTTAAGGGTTACACAGTCAAGATAGTGTTGCGTTCACATAAAAATAACAGATCAGTAGAACATAATAAATAATGCAGAATTAGACCTATACATATGTATTCAGTTGAGTTTTTACACATATGTATTTATTTTGATTGATACCTTTTACCAACTTTTCATGTCAAATAAATGGTAAAAAGAAAATATTTTGAACCATTGGCACTGATGACAGTCAAATATTTTCATAGAAAAGCGAGACATGCCACTCACCTCATTCTGTACATTAAAAAATAATTCGAGACAATTATAGAATACAGAAACACAAATATTTTAGCATAAAGACATAAAAATATCTTAATGACTTTGGGTTAATTAAAGTTTTTTTAGATGGTATATAGTAAGCAGTAATCTTTTTAAAAAAAGACAAATTATCATAATATAAAATGTATTTACTATTAAAAATACATCATTAAGAAATTGATTATGCAAGTCACAGACGTTACGAAAATATTTGCCATAACATATATCTGTTAAAGAACTAACACTCGGATTTTAAGATATTCATACACATCTGCAACTGAAAGAAAAACTAACAAAAATTGGCAAAAATATGAACACACAATTTGCAAAAAAATGTAAGAATGTCGAATAAACACAGGAAAATATGTTAAATATTATTATTCATTTTGAAAATGCAAATGAAACCCACATTAAGAGGTTATTTCATACATTCTAAAATAGCTACAACCAAAAGTACTTATGTTACCACATGCTGGCAAATATTGACATAATTAGAACCCTTAAACATTGCTGATGGGAGACTAGTTATATAACCACCTTTTAGAAAACTGTTTTAATTAATGCTAAATATACATCTAGCTTATAACATTGCAAATTAATATGTAGATACGTAACCATATAAATTACCAAAAGGTCACAAAAATATTTGTACATATATATTCATAAGAATCTATAGTTGGACAAAACCCAAATGTTCACAACAAAAAGCATAATCACGTTAAAATTTATTCATGGTATTGAGTAATATTTTGCTATGAAAAAAGAAATTATTGATAAAACATCATAGATGAATCTAAAGACAGTATTTTAAACAAAAGGAACCACAAACACTGATAGTTTATTCACATTAGCAGGCAAATCTCATCAATAATGATAACAACCAGAACGCAGCTGACTCAGAGAGAGACAAAAATGAATGGTGAGGAACTTGTGTGAATTTTCCGGAGTGATGGAAATGTTCTATGTGTAATTTTTGGCTGTATACACACGGGTGCATACAATTGTCTAACTTATCACACGAAACATTTCTGTATAGTTTGTTGTATACATTATTATAATTTCATTTAAAAATGAACAAAGAATTGTTTTAGAAACCTAAGTTTACACCACAATTATTAGAGCATGCAAAAAATCTTACACCAGTGTGCTGAAGTTCTTATTCTTACATAAGTAGATGGTTTAAGTTTGTTGTTATTCATATTCAGTAGAATGTTTGGGGTAGTAAATGAGACTTGTTTGAGACTTGTTTTTCTGAAGAAAAATAACAAGCATATGCTAGTACTTCAAAAGTCTGAATATCTGAAACTCTGTGCAGTGTTTTTGTTATCATTCAGGTTTAGATTTTTTTTCTTCCCCCTAACAAAGGAAAGCTTGAGGTAAAAAAAAAAAAAAAGTTCCTGATACTCAGTGGAGAAGTGGTGTTTGTATTCTCTGTTCAGTTTGCAAAGTCATATATCCATACTTCTTGTTGAATTTCTTTTATTTTTCCATAACTGCTGACCTTTTCTAGAAAAAAAAACAGCTGATAGCTTTGAATGAAAGATATATAGACTGGCATTTACATCATGTCCATCATTCGTTAAATGAATTTTTATTATGGACACTACATTAGGCTCTAAAATAAAAAAGCAATCAGGATAGTTTTTATTATATCACATAGGTAAAAACTAACTAGCCGTAATATTTTGTCCCAACTTTCTATTCTTTTAGCTAAGATGATCTTTTCTGGCTCATTTACTAACTATATTTTTATTATTTCAAGAGGTTCAAATACAGTCTCTTCTCATTTTAAAACCTGACTATATTGTCTCATCTCCACTTTAAATTCCCATCAAATAATTAAACATAATAGTCTGCGTACCTTCTTGATGGTTTACCTCATTTTTGTTCTCTGGGCATCTTTCCACTATCTTTCTATTTCATTCTCTGTACCTGGGGCATTTCGTTCTCTATCCATCTGTTTAGCTCTCTAAGTCTTCCCTCCAGGATTGATCCTACCACAAAATTAAACTGTACCACCATCTGTTTCTCACAGGTAAACAATAGAACATACAACATTGGATATACCACTAAATGTCTATTAGTTATTCTAATTTTATAAGACCACATAGAGAAAACCCCCACACAAAAGAAAACTATTAATTCTCATATCATTAATTGCACAAGACTAAATTATCTCTTATAGTTTTAAATATGCACAGTTTTCCAAATCATAGTTTTATTACCAATATATTTTGTTCAGGTTAAACATGAAGGTCTGACTTCATGTTATAAAGGTGTAATTATTTTCTAAGAAATGTCATGATTATCAGTAAAACTGCTTTAAAATTAAATTTTGAGTCATTTAATAAAACACTATTTTGAGTTAGTGTTCTTATTTCCAAGAAGACTATACATGCACACAATTTGTCCTCCTAATTGCCAAAACTGCATCTCATCTAGTAAGGCATATATTTTATTAAAGTTCACAATATGAGATTAATAAAATTAAATCATTTTAGAATTAGTCATAGAAATATGTAGCTAAATAAGTGCACAGGACATATATCATATATCCCCCAAATAAAAAATAAGCTAGTATAAGAAAACTAGACTCAAAATTAGAAGTAAAATTCATTTTGTTTGCTATTTTTCAAGAGGTTAATCATTTCCAAATAAAAAAAAATGTATGACAGCTCTGAGCAATCTTTTAAATCCTCTTTATCAGATGCATAAAAATGTATGTACCACCACCAAGTATCTATGCATCTCTGCAACAATCAATGTTACAGTTATATACAATCTATATGTGGAAAGAAAATTACAAATTGTTATGATTCATACGAAATAAGCTGTTTCTTCTTCATGTGATTTTCCCTTCTTTCTGAAATAAGCGCAGTTTTTTAACCTTGTTTCCAATGGACAGATTCGTGTGATTTTGATGATGAAAGAAACTGATTTGCTCTTCCAATAATACATTCAATTGATCTCTATTGACATATTTTGGTCACATAATAAGACGTTTGGTATGCAATATTCGACAAGTTCCCTGCCCCCTCTGGATCTTACAGTATAGCACTCATTCACCAGTGTGAGCACTTATATTAAGCAAGAAATGTTTTACGCACTAGGGGCATAGTCATAAACAATCAATTTTGTCTTTGTCTTTAGATATTAGGAAAAGTACAACGTGTACTATAAAAGTGAAAGTACTGAAGGTTAGATAAATATATAGCATATCATTGTAGGGATTCAGAAATGCCACATAAACGAAAATTTAATATTGAGGGATGAATAATGACAATCTTAAAATATTTTAAAAATAGGTGAAGGAGCTAAGTAGAACAAAAAACATAGAGAAAGAGAAAAGAAAGAGCCTGGAATATCACAGAATTTAGACTTAATTTCATATGATATTGATAGTTATTAACTGCTGATTTTTGAACCGACTCCCCTCTGGTATTTTCTTCACAGGTTACATTCTGGTGCTGCAAGCATGGATTATGCAGACTCGAGAGAAAACCAGCCTCTCATTTATCCTGGTCCTTTTCATTGTTTTCCAGTTACTACAATCATGCTCAGCTTGTCATTCGATAGTATAAGAATGATTATTATTAAGCAATATGTAAAAAGAAATATATTCCCTTATATATTGATATAATTCAATTAATATGATTTGCATTAAATTGTAAAAATTTAACAAAGAAACCCCAAATATTTTAGGAGATATAAACTTGCACTTTTAAAGTTTCAATATGCAAGCAAAAAAATCACAACGGTAAAGACAGGCAACATAAAATGAAAATTCTAAAGGATAACCTGAAATACACTCTGTAAGAAAAGTATTGACAAAGTGAAAATTAGACTATTTAGAAAGTATTCATACATAGTTTAATTTCTACCATTCCCCTTTCATAATAGTTTTTTAATATTATTAAGTGTTGGTGAAAATAATATGTGCTTTTTAATGTGATTTTATTGACTGTTTCTATTACTGTAAAATAGGATGTGAGCTAAAGTTGCAAACAGCCTTTGCATGATTTACTGTAAAACAGTTTTCCCACTGCTGCAGGCACTGTAGTGCAAGCCTTTTTACTGGGGCATTGGCTAAGAAATCTGAAAACTCACATGAAATACATATTTCAGAATATTGATGGAGACCAAAACAAGTTGTTTTTAAAACTTTTCTTTTAAATTAATGAATGAATGAATTTGAAATGTGTGTTGATCTCCTTAAATGTGATTTTTCTTGACAGGTAATGTCATATCAGCAAGAATAGTTCAATGTTATTCAACAGCATGCACTTATGGAGTATTTACTCTGTCAGAATATGCAGATATAGCATAGGCTACAGGGAGAAACTGACTTCAAAACCGATAACTTACTGTATCTCATGTGAATATTCTGATCCAAGTTCTGTGAAGTGAGGAATGGGAGTGTTTAATTTAGATCTTTGTATCCAGAAAAAAATATCACAGAAGGACAGGCAGATGGGCATACTAAACATAAACATATTTTCAAGATGCGAAAACACCTGCATAAAACGGAAAAAAAAGTTTTGTTTACAAAGCAAATGAATACCTACATATAACTGAAGGTTTAATTTTTGAAAAGTATTTTATTAATATCTATCATTAGTTCTTAAAAATTATATTTTGAATCCTCTTTTTGAATCTGATCAAAGCTATAGACCTCTCTGAGCTAAACCTGAACTTCTTCATCCTTTCCACATAAAATAATACCTGTTTGGTTCAAACCGTGGTGAACGATGAAAATCAACAGTTCACAGCCTTTTCCTATTCTTGTTCAGATAAGAACCTCAAGAACCCCACCAACCTGACTTACTTGTTCAGAGTATTTGTCAGTAGCTTTTGTCTCTAGTATTTGTATAAATATTAATTTTTCATCATAAATGATTTAGTTCGATAATTTATATATTTTTTCTTTAATATATTATGTAACTTTACTCTGTTTTCTTTATAAATTCATTTCTGTAGGCCATTGCTCAAGATATTGTAGTTTAATCCCTAAATTATTGTTTAGTTCCTTATGTATGTACCTACCTGTTGGGAACTCAGCTCAGCTGGAGAGAGAGCTGAGCTGCCAGGTGTCAGAGTAGTCACTTATAGCAACAACAAGCCAAAATGATGGTTAACTATTAAGACTTTGATCACTTACCTTGATAGTAAAAGCAAGAAGCTAAAATAAGAGAAAGGGCCTTTTCCATTTTGCCCCATGGAACAGGTGCACTGGTTCAAGGATCAGGAGGGTTGGCGCAGATGTGGTAGTCCTCATTGTTGAGGTAGCCCAGACAAGGGGAGGCTGTAGTTTTATGGACCCTGGGGCCCAGGGAAAGGTGAAAAGAGGGGCAGAAAAATAATGAGTACTGAGATAGTAGGGAAGAGTCTTCAAGGTTTCCTCTTCCTCCTTCCCATAAGGAACCTCAGAAAAGGAGAACTATGAACGAAGGTACCAGAGCTAAGAATGGAAATATGTGTAAGAGCTTGTTGGCCCGCGGGAACAGAATCCTTGACTGCAGCTTCCTTCAGAGGATGCACTGCACTGGCTGTGCACCACATCTGGTGTGGGGAGGGCAGTTTTCGCTTGTGAGGAACTTCCAGGTAAAGGCTTTATAATCCCCTAACGTTAGGTCTGAAAATTCAAACATAGATGTAACCAGGAGCCACACTTTTGTGACCAGGAGACACACTTTTGTAACCAGGAGACACACTTTTGTAACCAGGAGACACACTTTTCACCTCCATTCCTTGACTTTTTGGGACTTGAGCAAGAAAATAGGCCAGTTTACCATGGAACCAAATAGGTCATACTTTGGAGGCCTGTCAGTAATTTGTCTGACGCAACAGAAGATCATGGTTATGATTAAAATTATTCCTAGCAGAATGATCAGGCCCTTCTTGACTATAACCATGAGGCCCAACCATTGCTAAAACAGAAAAAAACAAAACGTTCCATAGCCCCTCTGGATCTACTTTAGAGAACCAGGAAGTTTAAAAAAAAAAAAGAATCATAAATATTTTTTATCTTTTTTTTTAATCTGGCCTAAGGCGTACATTTACTACATACAGCACAATTCTGGCCAGTAAGTTGAGGCTAACCTAAATATCTTTCAGAGCTAAGGCAATTTCCTGAGAAAGTATGATACACAAGAAGTACAATCCCATCAGAGATGTTTGGTGCCCTGGAAACAGAGTTTTTCAATGTAAGGACACTGCAAACATGATATTCACTAATCAGGTAATTGGGGTAACTGAAGCCCTGATTGTGGACTTCCAGCATGTGGCCTCTCGCCCTGGGGTCCCCTATCCAGATTGAACAATTCAGTTCAGTCTTTGTTTTCTGAGGCAGTTCGATTTAAATAGTTTTGTGTCCATGACATCAGTTAATATGTCTCACTACTGTGGACAACATCTGGAGGTGTTTTGCCAGGAAAGTGCAGGAGCTGAAACCATTGTCTGCTATCTTAGTTAGCAGTCAGGTGTGACGATAAATTCAATATTTAGCCTGAATTAAATGTACTCACAGCAGCTTGGAAAGGCAGCCTGGGGAGTTCTTTTTTAGAAGGAGTAGCGAGTTTTCAGGAGCGGGTCAGAAATAAAAAGATCATTAATATCCAGCCCTCTACCCCTGCTCAGGTGCTGGGATTTTAGTTTATTTGGTTGTTATTGCTGTCTCATTTAGTCATCACAACTTTACATTTAAAAAAATTACTGCTGTCTCATTTAGTCATCACAACTTTACGTTTAAAAAAATTACTGCCTACTTTAATCCAGACCTTTTGTCTGAAAGGGTTGTATGCAAGAGTGATGTGTGTAGCATATGACTAAGTCCTAGCCAGCAAAATATAGATTGAAATATTGCACATCACTGTCAGGGCTTGTTCATTAAAAGAAGGAAAGGTGAGAAGGGGAGAGCAGGGGAAAGGCGGAAAGAAAAAGGGAGGGAGAGCATATGTAATGTACTTTCCCCAACTGCTAGTTTAATGTTAAGGACTCTGACAAAGTCAAATCCTAGAAGAGACAAGCAGAAAAGCACTAAGGTCCTTGAGTCATTGCTACTACGAGAACATTCCATAAGAGTGAATGTGTACCAGAAGGTGTACCAAAGAACACCCATGTTGGACTTTTAATAATTACTAAAATTTAGGTGTGATGATGCAACTGTTTTCCTACCATGAATAATATATCCTTTAGCCCCAGTGATTTATAAATTAGGTAGGAATATGGACAAATTAATAACAACTTTCATAGCATGAAAATGTTTATGGTGAAAGTATATAGATATTTTAAAAAGTACAATGTGTACTATAAAAGTGAAAATATTAAAGGTTAGATAAATATATAGCATATCATTGTAGGGATTAGAAAAAGCCACATAAAAGAAAATTTATTATTGAGGGATGAATAATGACGATCTTAAAATATTTTAAAAATAGGCGAAGGAGTGCCCTATAGAAAAACAATGAAAATTTTGCTAAAATATTGAGAAATAACAAAATTCTAGGTGGGTCACAATTGATATAGGTGTAGAAAATCTGAAACAATAATTAATGTTCATCAGACACTTCCCAGGTGCCAGACACTCTAAAAACTTTGTCTTAGATTGGGCTGCTAAAATAAGGTATAATAGATGGGTGGCTTATAAACAAACAAAAATTTATTTCTCATAGTTCCAAAGGATGAAAGTCCAAGATAGGGTCCCAGCATGGTTGCTTCTATTGAGGGCCCTCTTCTGAGATGCAGGTTGTCTACTTCTCATAGTATGCTCACATGGCAGAAGGAAAGCAGGCTGGCTCGGTGGCCTTTTCTTAGAAGGGTACTAATCCCATTCTGTGGGCTGCACCCTTATGACCTGATTACCTCTCAAAAGCCCACCTCAAGATACTATTACCTTGGGTTTAGGATTTTAATGTGAATTTTGGGAGGATGCAAGCATTCAGTTTATTATAGACTTCAACATTATTAACTCTTGTTGCACTATTTCACTGAGGGGAAAAGTTGAGTGTAGAGAGTCACAGCTAGTAAGTAGCTGGTCTAACTCCAAAGATTAGGTTCTTACTCACCAAATTTTAATCAGACTGATATAGACCAAAAGAAAGAGAAGAGCATGCTAGTTAGAGGAAATTATGTATGTAAATTCTCATAGGTATGGAATAGTGGAGATATTCGAGTACAAGAAATTAGCAATAGTGCTGAAGAGAATAATGAAGGAAATAATGTAGCAGCATTATTACTGATGAGATTATAGGGACAGGCAGGTTATAAAGGCTCAGTTAACAACTTTGAACTTTATTAAGAAACCATACTTAGCAATCAAAATTTAACTAGTTTAATAGTTTAGGCAGTCTTCTCATAAGCAGTTTGGGAATTGGATTCTAAGTTGCAAGATCATATGAAGAGAGAGCAGTTAGTAAATTTTTGTAATAATCTAAATAAGAAATGATGAAATCTTGACCAAGCCATTATGACTATTAAGGAAAAAGTGAGAGCAGATTCAGGAAACATTAATTAACTAGAATTTATGGAGCTTGATTTCTAACTGGACATAAATATTCTATGGGAGCAAAGAGTTTCAGGGATTCCCAGGTATTTAACTTAAGTAACTGGATGGATGTTGATGCTAGTCTCATACTTAGAAACAAAAAATCACTTAAACTGGTTTATTTTTTACAGAGAAATTGAATGTTATTGTTAGAGATAGAGTGAAACGCTGCAGGGCAAATTCTCCTAATTTTCTTCTTTTTAGTATGATAGTAGTAGCAGTATTACTACAGAGGACGAGGAACTTATCTCTGATTCTTTCCCTTGGAACCATATTTCGTAATATTTTCAACAATAATCCTCAACAATCAATGAATCTTCTGCTTTAATATTACTTCAAAAATCATTGCTTAGTAACTGCTCCTATAAATGCAGTTTGACCCTGTGCAACTGCCAATAATTGATACATGTTCATATCCTCACTTTGCCTACCGTTAATGTTCTTTTCAAGTTGTATTTTTCAAGGTTTTTTTGTTCTTGGATTGTTTGCCAGGTTGTCTCTTACATAATGTATTCTCTTTGCATAACCACATTAACATTAATTATAGTAACAAGCTCTGGCCTGTTTCATTCACTTGTTAAGTCATTAATTTAGTCCCTAGGTAATTAATGAACTCTACTATTGTTTGGTACTATGCTAAAGATTGGGCACACAAAAGTGAAAATGAGGTATGTGTCCACTGACATAAAACACATTCTTCTTAGAGGTAAGTGAAAACAAAACATTTAGTGATAATATGATAATAGACCCCAAAAATTGCCTGATTGTGATACTTATTATGGCAAAAATAAGCAAGGGGTTAAAACAGAAAAGAGTAGAATCTGGAAATCCCGAGATTGTGAAATTTTCTTCATCTAAATAGATTGTTTAGAAAATTCAGTATATTATGCATGCCAACTCAGAGAGATTCAGCCTTCCAAAACCTGCCAGTGATAGCAATACAATGAAAAGGAATGCATTCATTCTAAATTCTAATAGGCACATGAGTGTCCTGGTTTTTTTTTTTTTTTTTTTCTTTTTGAGACAGAGTCTCACTCTGTCACTCAGGCTGGAGTGTAGTGGCACAATCTCTGCTCACTGCAACCTCCGCCTCCTGGGTTCAAGCGATTCTCCTGCCTCAGCCTCCCAAGTAGCTGGAATTATAGGCGCGTGCCACCACACCCGGCTAACTTTTTATTTTTAGTAGAGACGGGGTTTCACCATGTTGGCCAGGCTGGTCTTGAACTCCTGATCTCAGGTGATCCACTGGCCTCAGCCTCCCAAAGTGCTGGGATTACAGGCATGAGCCACGGCACCCGGCCAAGTGTCCTGATTCATACATTGAAGGTTTGTTATAGCACAGCTTCCATTACTTTCCAGTTGTTTCTTGGAACATGGAAGGATAATGAAGCAAATCCAAATAACTTTATTTTCCAAAATTTTACTAAAAGTTTAAATAAGTATTATAAAGGGCACCTGAAATTTAGAAGAGGAATTTACATTTTACAAAGCTTTAAGCTATTTTTAATCCAGTCATTTGGCAAAATGATATAGGCAGCTACATGCTAAGCACATTCACACGACCTTGAACATCATGGTATCTTTAATAAGAGCTTCTTTTCCCTCTTCTTTCTCAACTTAATTCAATGTCCTGAAAATGAATTACTGAATTTGCGTTAATATATGACCTTCCTGCTAATAAACATTTAAATCTTTCAAGGCCTGCAACCAACCTGACAGTTGTCTGAGTGTTATATACTCTAAGACTTCATTATCTGATACCATAATTTTCCAATACTTAAATGCTATTATTGGCAATATTTCTGCCAAGGCATCATTCATTGGTAGTCTGAATTTGCAAGATTGCTTCCTTAGGGACAATTCCTCAATGTATTGTTGGCCATATTAATACACAAAATTAATCACCCAAGATAATTTTAAAATCACAATATGCGCATGTCAGCTTGTCTGAATACAAGAGAAAATTAAAGGGGCTTCTGTATCAAGTTGAGTGGATTTTGGTAAATTGCCATGACTTTGTTAATATCTCAACTTGAGAATTTATTTTATTTTTTTATTATTAATTTATTTTATTAAATTGTAAATATTTAATGTGTGCAGCAATAGAGGCTCACATAAGAGAAATTTATATACCTGCAACTATGATTAAACTGAGAATAGCACTTTGCCATATTTTATATAGTTCTATTTAAAGTATATACATATTTTAAACAACTAACATCTTGTCCAACTACCCAATACTCTTACCTCCTGAAATGTAAACACTATCCCAGATTTTGAAAATCTTATGTCTAGGCATGTTTTGATTAGAAAACAAATTACTGATAATGTCTAAGACCGCATTTTGATTACTGTTTTAATTTACTAGCTTTCTGCAATTGAATATGTGTATGTCTGTGTGAGAGAGAGATGTGTGTTCACACAGCTCTGTGTTTGAACTTTGACCCTCAACTGCATTGTATTATAACAGATTGGTCACACACTGTATTAGATAAGATACAAAGAAAGAGTATTATACAATACTTACAATACAATACAATAGATCTTCTCTTCAGGTTTTTTACCTGTGCCCAGAAATCAAAATCTCAAAACCCTTGCTTCACTAATATAGGCATGATTTCTAAATGAAAATATCTGTAACTCCAGCTTTGCTCTTCTCTCCTGTTAATACTGTCCCCATCATTGTACTCACCTCCTCAACACACATACACACACACACACACACACACACTCACCACTGAAGGAATATATTTACGGAAACAATCCTCTTCACTATATTTAGAGCTTCACACAGCCGCAAATTGTGCTGGCTCCTTGTCCTTGCTAAGTTGTACAATCTGAGAGGGATTCATAGAAGAGACATAACAAGTCATAATAAGTTTCTTTCTTGCCCACATTCCTGGAAGTTTGCTCTCAAATTCAAAGTATAAAAAATATCTTGAAGAAATACATAAAAATGCAAAATTTGGAGTCTCATCATCAGCTTTCCTGTCAGAGATGTGATTTAGTCTATTTGAAATACAGCTAAAAGAAATACATTGCTTTAAATAACTTTCTCCACATAAACGTGAATGAGAAAAATATTGACCCTAAGTTGGGGAGATGTAGATGGCACAAGAAGAGTTGTAGATGACACTGTGTCTGCTTTATGAACTATATCCGTAGAAGGTGGCAGAAAATGAAGAGAGCACAATTTCTAAAAAGTAATTTTTAAAGATGAGAAATGAAGAATTTTCCTGAAACCAGTTTTATAAACTACCTTATAGGTAGTTTCTAACATCTTCTGCACACTCACAATCCCATCACTGATAATATGATGTATCACAATTTTTAGAATTTATTTTCTTTTATTTCCTTAATGAACGTGGAGCAAGTTTTGAGGGTGGAAGGGGAGGGTTGGAGGAAGACAGGATAGATCTGAGCTTTATTTAAAGATAATTTATGTCGATATTAGCTAGTTCTGCAAAAATGAAATCCAAATGATTTCACATTGCAGAGATTTACATAGAAATCTGTTTATATGGTAATATTGGAGTGTTACTCATCCCAATTTTTTTAATTCTGCAATAATATTTGATAATTTTATATGAATGCTTTCCCATGTAATATGACAATTATTCATTGTATTACTATGTTAGAGAGTTCTGTTGTTCATATAAATATATCAAAACTTCAAAAGGTAATATGTTTAAATGATACCAAATATTAAGCACTTAAAGAACATTTTCTAAATTCTTAGGTTATCAAACTCATGTATTTATGTATTGCAATTTATCTTTCAATAGAAAGATAAACAATAAAATATGTTTTATTTATATAATAATATGATTTTCATGAAAATTTATGTGCACTGTAAAATATAACTCAAACTATGATATAAGTCAAATTTTGTTAATATTCAGTAGGAATTTAGGTAAACTATTTTTGTTAAAGAGATATTTTAATCTTCACCTCTAATTATGCCTATACATGAATTTGAGTATATTCTCTTTTTTGCTTTATAAAATACATCCTAACAGAGTATTTCTTCTAAGATCATTCTTCTTGGAGACCTTGAAAATCTTAAATAATAATAATTTAAAAAATACATTTGCCATGTGTTCTTGAGATGAAAGCTATACGTGTACAGACTCACACCAACACACACATAAATTGAAGGTAATAGCACAATGCATTTGCTTTTTAGAAATCCTGAGAAATATTTATAAACAAGCTGGGAGACCTCATGTGGATCACATATAAACAAAACAAGCCTTGCTAACATTAAGAAACATAGTATCAATGGCAGTTTATTATTTATTGACCATTAAACTACTTATCTGTTTTTGGTTTAGGTATATTCCATTTTATATTTAAATTCTTGTAACAATATTATGATAACATTATTATTCTCATTTTACAATAAATAAATGAGACTCAAAAAGGATATGTATACAACCTTTATGAGATAATATGCATAGATGGGATATATCTGAAAAAACTAAATTTTACTGCTGTATCTTGTTTTCCCCTAGGAATGAGTTCCTGTAGTAAATTAATTTTCCCATAGTCATTTACATATTCTCTAAAATATGATAAATTATTTAAATTACATATTTTTATTGCATTCTTTCCAATAATTCTCCAGAAATAATTTCCCCCAAATAAACATTAACATTTATTTCAAAAAAGGAAAGTGGTAATGTATGAAATACATCCTTTCTTCATTCAGACAAGCTTATAGAGATGAAAGATGACATCTGTCTCAGGCAAAAATAAATGTTTTACTTCTTCATTATGTAAGTACTTAATTTACTAAAAAATAACTTTAAATAAAATATTCCAATCACTTGGGTATAGATATTCTTGTGCTTTTATTTCTTTGGAAGTTTATACATATTTTAAACTGATTAAAATGTACTTCGTAGCATATGTACATGAAAAATAAACAATAGCCTGCACTTTATAATTTCCCTAGATTACAAAAATAAGCCAAGGGACTCAATATAATTTTCCAGTTAAAGAAATACGCAAAAATTAATTATAATTCTTTGTCTCTTATATTCTGTTCTTTGGTTGCTTTGGTTTTGTTCCCAACTTTTATTTAGAATTTCTTAAGAAATACAGAGAAGGTGAAAACATAAAATAAGCTGCTACAAGTACAGCCTCATCCTTGATACATCAGTTTTCAACATTGACCACAATAATATAGCTCTCTGTCTTTCTAATATAGTTCTGGATATAGTATAAATGCAGATTTGTTTTGGATGAATCATTTGAAAATTTCAGAAATCATTTGAAATTAAATGGCGAACATCCTGACATATGACTCGTACTTGCTGTAACATGTATCTCTAAAGAAAATGGGTATTCTTCTACTTAAGTAAAATACCATTATCACACTCAAGAATTTTAATTCAAATAATAAAACTTACTAATAAGCAACTATATATATTTTTTCCAATTGGCCCAATAATGTCCTTTATGCCTGGTTAATATTTGTTTATTTTTAAACCCAGGATCCAGCCAAGAACTGTGCATTGTGTTTAGTAGGCATTTTTAAAATTTTCCTGTAAAATAGAAGAGTGCCTTTGCCTTTGTATGTCTTTTCTGTCATGGATATTTTTAAAAATTCAGGTTTTTGTGAGTACAGGTTGTAGATCTCCCAAATTAAATTTGTCTGATTATTTTCCACCTATTCAGAATAAACAACTTTGTCAAGAATACTATGCAACTAATATTGTGTCATTTATTGTTCGAGTGAGGCTGTAAAGTCAGTTTGTAATATTACTGTTGATGTTGTTTGATCATATGAATCATGCAGTGTCCTCCAGATTTCTTCATGTAAAAATTGTAGATTTTTTTTGTAGTTAATTAGTAATCAATGAATATAATGTTTTGATACATCATGGGGTGTTTTTTGTTCTATAGAAGAAATTTTTCTCCTCAGAGCTTGTGTATTGTGTGTATCAAATGGACTTATTACTTATTTTTTATCCATTACATTTACTACCATAATTGTTATTTTTCCCTCCTAATTGTCCCTAATTTGGATAGTGGAATTCCTTCAAGATGGCTTCTATTCCATTTAGGGTGATCTTCTAAGTTTTCAACAATACTAATAACAAAAACCTCATCATTTAGAATGTTACAGTGTTTAGGAATAAAATTCTGGGCAACCAGATCTATTCAATATATTGTGGTATCATTGTTTTTAGGCTTTTTCAGTGGACAGGATGAATGGAGATTTAAAGTGAAGGAATGAAAAATATATTCCATGCAAATAGTAACCAAAAAAGAGCAAGGGTGGCTGTACTTACATCAAACTAACACTGATATTAGACGAAATATTCAAATTAAACTTTAAAACAGGTTAAAAGATACAAAACTGTGATAGATGTAGGAGACAGATAAGGGGGAGGGTCCCCAGAGAATCTCCAACATACCTGTGCACTGGAAGAATGGGGTGAAGCCATGGGAAGTTCGTGCCTTGTACAGGGAGTGAGAAGCCTGGCCTCATCAGCTCCTGTGTGGTGGCCTGTAAATCATTCTATGAGACGGAAGCCTGCTGTCAGCATCCCCTCTCACTTTGCTGAGGGTTTTTTTTTTTTGTTTTGTTTTTACTTTTTTCCTTTTCACCCAATATATTCCACTCTAGTCACCCTTCAGTGTGTCCATGTGCCTTATCTTTCCTGGTCATGTGATAAGAACCTGATTTTAGCTGAATGAAGGAGCAAAGTTCTGCATCATTTTGGTGCCCAAACATGGGGCATGAGAAAAGGTGAGTGATATGCGGACCAAAAGATCTTTTACCCTTTTGCTTCTAAGCCTTTTTTTCCTTGGACTTCTTATGAGGGTAGAGGAAACCAGGCACCACCACACCCCAACAGCTGCAGGTGAGCACAGGATGAATGGGTGAATGGTGGCTATGGCCTAAAGGCCCCAGGTGGCAGGCTGGCCTGCATTCCCCACCTTAAGTCTCTTCCTCTTGGAGGAATCCATTTGCATAAGAATGAGAGGTTCTTCCCCAGGTACCTTTTTCTTCTCTCCAACCTGTCGGCAGTTAACACAGCTCTGCGTTTAAGCTGTTTTTTTTTGTTTGTTTTTTTTTTCTCCACCAGGTCAGGAGTTAACTTTTTTAAAAGAAGCATTTTTTTTTTCTTTTTAAAAGATGTTATACTATGCCAGGAGTGATAAGGATCACTGTTTATATTCTCTGTAAAGTTTGAATTATGAAAAAGGATTTGTGAGGTTGGCCTTAAGCTGTAGCCAATCTCGTGTGCTTTGCATGTGTTTCTGTTTGGTCAGTAGCAAACTTTGCTGCAGGCCTCCATCTTGTGTTACGTCCTTGAAAGTGTGACCTGTAACTACGTGGAAATGCTTTGTTGTAACCTCTGCCATTTCACAATGGCAGCCCTGGTTAAATCCTAACTTAGGGAATGAGTCCTTTCTGGTTTGATATCTGCATGACCTTTTGACATTTGTTGATTCTTTTCTTCTCCACAAACCACCTTGAATTTTCCCTTCTCTGAGCCTTTAGTGAAGGTTGAAAGCCAGAAATATTGGTCACTTTACTTGACTAAAGCCAGATAACAAGGGATTTAAAAGGATTTTCTGAAAGAGTGCTCCGCTTAATTAAAAGTGGATATCCAAGTTATAGGTATATTTAAAAGGCCTTTATGTTTTTCTCTTCCTAGATTGTATTTTGCTAAGAAAGTTTTTTTTTTCTCAGTAAACTACATTCTTTTTCTGCATTTTGTATTGCCACTCTTAATGCATGCATGAGAGGCCCTAAGATAACTCCTGGGGACATGGGACTCCTTGGGAAAAACAGAGAAGGCACCATTGACCCTGTTTTGTGGAGAAACCTGTTTTACTCATGGAACCCCAGGAATGAAAAGCAGATAGATCCCTCTCAAAATCTGTTCTTGCCTCCCAGCTCTGCCTGTTTTTAGGCCTTAGGAAGTGCATGTTTTCCTAGTCCTGTCTCTTAAAGAGCTCCATCCAGAGGCCTTAAAGATTATAGGTAAAATGCAGATGTCAAACTGCAAATTTTTGACTAGGTTTAAAGAATTGTTTTGAATTACATAAAATAAAGCTAAAAGTTCAAACAAGTTGTGAAAGGGTTGTAAAATTTAATCTTGCAAAGGAAGTTCTGTGTGAACATATTGACTAACTTCAAAAAGCTATTATATGGTTTTTCTGTAAATTGAGCATTGAAATACAACCACAAAAAGGTACTCTTAAGGCACTAATCTGTTCTTTAGCAAAATTTGTAAAGGGTTCTAAAAGGTTTTTGCTTTTTTAAAATTTCTGAGTCCTCATTTCAGCAAAATAAATGACTTATGATAGTCTGAAATTCTATTTTATAATATTACATGTTTTAAATCTCTAACATTTAATAGGCTTCCCAAAATCAAACTTTGGTTTCAAAATTGTCTTTCCTGACACCTGGCTTTTGGATGTTACAGAGGCCCCCTGGGGTATCCAGAAGAGAGGTAAACAAGATTACCTGACAGGCTTTAGGTACATGGGATTGCCAAAATTCTATTCAATCTTGTTTAGGTTATATTTTAGCGAATAATATTAATACATATTCCAAAATTATATGGGATTTCTAAAATTCTAATGTCTAAGTATATGCTATTAATCACAGTCAAGGTTGTTATGTTAAATTGTTGTAAATCATGGGTATAACCTAATTTCTTTGACAATAATTTTTCTCACTGTACTATCCTGGACATTTTATTACTCACTGACAACTGTTGTCTTGTTTTTATCCTCTTCAAATGATGGTTTATAATCACCGATAGAACTTTGACAGGTGCTTTAAAACACAGGTTTCTGATAACTTTGGAGATTGTGACATTGGATTAAAGGAAAAATGTACAGGACTCATAAACAGCTCAAATGTTCATGAGTATCAAGCAAAACAAGAATAAACTGAATGGACTGAACTAATTAGACAACTGAAGTAAACTTTTGAAGCATTGTTGATTCTTGTTTTGTTTATCAGAGTCAAGGAAACTTATTTTCATCTATTTACAGCCTCTAATAATTGAGTAAGGTATACTCTTGTGAACAAAACTTGGAGCATATTTATCTCTCTCTTTCTGCCTAGCTTCTCCAGAATTTGGAAACTAGTTATGAGTATTTTTGACTTACGGCAATATAGTTGTTTGCATCAGTGCAATAAGAATCCATTTTCTTTTGCAACAGGATGCAATGGAGAAAATGGTTGTTTTACAAAGGCTTTGACTGGAAGGCTGTGCTACCCTTTAAGGAGTCAAGCTTGACTTGCAGAGCTGATAAAAGTCCTTTGGGAAAACTGTCCTCATACCTTGTCTACAGAATCCCTGTACAGGGTTCCTGACCTGTGGTAAGTAAAGAATGTCACTTTCTGACAGGCCCAAGGGTTCCAAGTTTATCTTGTGACCTTAAGAGGAAAGGATGACCCAACTCACAGGTATTTGAGGAGACAAACCCATGGCTAAGCTCAGCCTTAGAAAGTCCTATCTGAGATTCCTTGTGGAACAGAGTTCCATGAAAGCCCATCTAAAAGGCCTATGTAAAGATAATTATTCTTGCTGCACTTTATGCAAATAATCGGGCCAAGTATAAGATGAAAGTCTATTTTGCAAACAACTCAGTCCTATTATTATTAGTTTTTAACAAAAATGAGGATGGGAAAGAGAAAAATTATGTTTGAAAACTTATCATACATTCATCATTAAATTCTAGACTCAGTTGTTTTAGGTTCTTGCCTACATTTTAGACTAACCCTGCTTGTGCCTGTGAACCATCCAGTAATTGAGTTCTCTCACTCGTTGGAGGAGAACTCAATTTGACAGGTTCAACTTAGCATTTGACTTATAGTAATGAGTCCATGCAACCTTCCCGAGACACATTTTTGTCCCAATCTCAATTCCAAGTTTCAGGTTGAAGCCCTAGGACAGAAAACTGGATCTGAGGGATCCAGAGGCTGATGATAAAGAAAGTTAAAAGGCACAGTGCAGGTGAGCATGATTAAGCTCCTACCAATTAAGCCAAGCTTCCCATTTCATGAATAAAGGTCATGCTAGTAGCCATGGCATAAATGAGGTCTAGGGAATTCAAAGGCCCCTGACAGCAGGGGAAATAGCCATACATGGGTAAGAGCAGATAACCCACCTTCGAAGCCCCCCAGTTAACATAGGTGAAAACTGCTTTGACACCCATGGGTAGCACCCTGTTGTAGTCTCTGGGACTCATAGAAACAAGGATGGAAGAAAGAAAGAGTAACACCTCACTTTCTCTCCATCACGTATGTTGGGTATTTGCTAAGAAGAGAAGGGAATTGGGACACCTTACTCTCCTCTTTCTAGATGAGTAGCCATGCATTTTCAGTCTCGAACCCCTGGGACTCCTTTGAAAAAATGCCTTCCTTTTCCTTCCTCCTATGTCCTCTCTTCACTGATAGGTAATTTTGTCTCATACTATGGGACACTCCCCTCAGATGCATCCTCCAAATTGGGAAAAGTTAATTCCCCAAACCTTAAACTGGTTGGTTTAGGATTGGGCTCAAGGCAAAGAAACCCAGAAGCCTGACATGCTGGCAAAAGGGTAGACTTTTGTGTGTGTGTGTGTGTGTGTGTGTGTGTGTGTTTCTTTTCTTTTTTTTTTTCTTACCAGTTGGGCTTTTAACCTCCTTCTCGCTGTGAAAACTGGTAAAAGGCCTCAACTTTTTGAATTCTCCTTTCTCCCACTTGTTTTGTTTTGATATATGTTTTCTAATAACCTGGTTTGCCTCTTCTCACCTTCAGGCCATCAAACTCTAAATGGTCATTCAACTGGAGCCTCAGATGATGGCCTTTTTTGCCAGGGATGCTTAAATAGGCCTCCGAGGGACATCGGACTGCTATTTTCCCTAAACAGCATTGCTTGCCATCAGGAAGCAGTTAAGATCAGTCCTCATACCTCTTCTTACTCTTACTCTAACGACAGTTAGATGTACTTCTTAGAGTGGGGCGATGATAGATGCAGGAGGTAGATAAGGAGGAGGGTCCCCAGATAATCTCCAACCCACCTGCACACTGGGAGAAGGGGGTGGAGTCATGGGAAGTTTGCGCCTTGTGCAGTGGGGAGAAGGCTGACTCTTCAGCTCATGTGTGGTGGTATGGAATTCATTCTGTGAGATGGAAGCATACTGTCAGGATCCTCTCTTGCTTTTCTGAAAGTTTTTCTTTTTTTTTGCCTTTTTGCCCAATAAATTATCCTCTACTTACCCTTCAATATGTCCACATGCCTAATGTTTCCTGGTCATGTGACAAGAACCGAGTTTTAGCTAAACTAAGGAGCAAAGTTCTGCATCAACTGGATATTACTACTAATAAAAGTTTCAGCGTAACTGGAAAATATAATAATTGTAAACATTCAGACAGCTAAGAATAGATCATTAATGTATATGAAGAAAAAGGTAACCAAATTAGAGAGAAATAGACAGTTCTACATTAAGAGTTGAAGACTTCAATACCTCACTCTTAATAACACATAGAATAAAATAGACAAAAATAAGTGAGGAAACAGAGAGCTTTAACAGCATCATGAACCACCTAGATATAACAGACATATACAGAACACTGTATCCAATAACAACAACATACACATTTTTCTCAAACGCACAAAGAATGTTTTCCAAGACAGACTATATGTTTAGGTCACAAATTAAGTCCCAATGTATTTAAAATATAGATTTTATACACAGTATTTTTTTTATCACAATGGGATAAAGTTATAAATCAGTAACAAAAATAAAACTGGAAAATTCACATTTTTTTAGAAATTAAATAATGTATTCAAACAGTAGATCAAAAAATTACAAACTATATTAGAAAATACTTAGAGAACAATGAATAAAAACAGAACATGGCAAAACATGGGATACAGCAAAAGCAGTGTTAAGGAAGAATTAGTAGCTATAAATATTTACGTGACAAACAAAGAACAATTTCAAATAAACAACCTAGATTTACAACTAAAACTTATTTTAAAAAAGAACAAACTGAACACAAAGCTAGCAGAAAATAGGAAGTAATAAAAATTAGAGCAGAGATAAATGACATAGAGAATAGCCAAACAATAGAGAAAAATTAATTCAAGCAAAAGTTGCTTCTCTAAACAATCAACAAATTTAACAGAAATTTAGCTAGCTGGATTAAGAAAATAAAGGTAGAAGACTAAATTACTAAAACCAGAATTGAAAATGGGTACATTACTACTGATTCTACAGAAAATTAAAACTATTGTAACAGAGGTCTATGAATAAATATACACCAACAGATTAGATAACCTAGAAGAAATGGACAGATTTCTAGAAAAAAAAAAAAAACCTACCAAAAGAGACTCACTAAGAAATAAAAAAAATCTGAATAGAACTGTAGCAAAGTGATTGAATCAGTAATTTAAAATCTTCTGGCAAAGAAAAGACCAGGAGCTGGTGACTTCACTGGTAATTTTTTCCAAACATTAAAAGAGAAATAAAATTAATTTATCTCAAACTTCTACCAAAAATTTTCAGGTGATGGAAAATTTTGTAATATATTCTGTGAGGCCAACATTAACCTGATACCAAAGACAGACAAGAACACTTCAGAAAAGAAAGAGAAAGAGAAAGAAAAGGAAAGAAAGAAAGAAAAGAGAGAGAAAGATGAAGAAAGAAGAAAGAAAAAGAAAGAGACAGAAGGAAGGAAGGACGAAAGGAAGGAAGGAAGGAAAGAAAGAAAGAAAAAAGAAAGAGAGAAAGGGAGAGGCCGGGTGTCCTGGCTCATGCCTGTAATCCTAGGACTTCAGGAGGCCAAGGCAGGCAGATCACTTGAGGTCAGGAGTTTGAGACCAGCCTGGCCAAAATGGTGAAACCCCATCTCTAAAAGAAAACAAACAAACAAACAAACAAACAAACAAAACATAGCCAGGCATCATGGCACATGCCTGTAATCTCAGCTACTCGGGAGGCTGAGGCAAGAGAATTGCTAGAACCCAGGAAGTGGAGGTTGCAGTGAGCCAAGATCATGACACTGCACTCCAGCCTGAGTGAGACTCCTGAGTGAGACAGAGTGAGACTCCATCTCGAAAGAAAGAAGAGAGAAAGAAAGAAGAAATAGAGAAAGAGAGAGAAAGAAGAAATGAGGAAGGAAGGAAGCAAGGAAGAAAGGAAGGAAGGAAGGTAGGAAGAAAGGAAGGAAGGAAGGAAAGAAGGAGAAAGAAAGAAAGCAAGAAAGCAAGACGGAAGGAAAAGGGAAGGTAATTGCATGGAAAGGAAGGGAGGAAGGTATGGAGGGAGGGGAAAAAAGGAAGAAAGAAAAGAAGGAAGAAAAAAGAAAAAAGGAAAGAAAACAGAAGGAAGGAGGGAGGGAGGAAAGGAAGGAAGGAGAGAGAAAGAAGAAAGAAAGAAAAGAAAGGAAGGAAGGAAGGAAGGAAGGAAGGACATGCCAATATCTTTTATGAAATATAAACAAAAATATCAACAATATGCTAGCAAACATAATTTAACATCATATTAAAATAATTTCACACAATGACCAAGTGGTTTTTATTCTTATAATGCAAATATAATTCAACATATAAAAATGTAAGGCACCACATTAATCAAATAAAGGAAAAACGGCCGGGCGCAGTGGCTCACTCCTGTAATCCCAGCCCTTTGGGAGGCCGAGGCAGGTGGATCACGAGGTCAGGAGATTGAGACCATCCTGGCTAACACGGTGAAACCCTGTCTCTACTAAAAATACAAAAAAAAAAAAAAAAAAAAATTAGTTGGGTGTGGTGGCGGGCACCTGTAGTCCCAGCTTCTCAGGAGGCTGAGGCAGGAGAATGGCATGAACCTGGGAGGCGGAGTTGCAGTGAGCTGAGATCATGCCACTGCACTCCAGCCTGGGTGACAGAGCAAGACTCTCTCTCAAAAATAAATAAATAAATAAATAAATAAAGGAAAACCAACAACATGATCTCAATAGATGCTGATAAAGAGTTTGACAAAATCAACACACTTTTATGATAAAAATATTCAACAAATTAGCATTATAAGGAAACTACTATAACATAGTAAAAGCTATATATTAAAAAAACTCACAGCAAACATCATACACAATGATGAAAGACTGAAGGCTTTTTCTCTGAAATGACAAAGCCAAGGATGCCTGCTTTTGTCACATCTGTAAAATTAATACATGAAATGCTAGCTAGAGCAATTAGACAAGAGAAAGAAATAAAAGGCATTCAAACTGGAAAGAAGAAAGTAATCTGTGTTTGCAAATGATGTGATCTTGTATATTAAAAACCTTGGGGATTTCACAAAAAAAAAATCACACAGTAAAAACTGTTAGAACTAACAACATGAGTTTAGCAAAGCAGCAGGGTAGGAACTCAAAACAGAAAACTCAGTTGCATCTCTATACACTAATCATGAACAATCTCAAAAGGAAATTATGCAAACAATTTTATGTAAAATAGTTTCAAAAACTAGAAAATACTTAGAAATTAATCAAAGAGGTAAAAACTTGTACAATGAAAACCACAAAATATTGTTGAAAGAAATTAAAAGCAATGTAAATAACTAGACACATACTTCATGTTGGTGGATTGGTATAATTAATATTGTTAAGTTGTACAAACTTCCTAAAGTGACCTACAGATTCAATGTAATACCTATTAAAATCCCAAAAATATTTTTTGCAGAAATCAAAAACCTGTCTTAAAATTCTTATAGGACATCAGGAATACCAGTAGTCAAAAGCTTCTTAAGAAAGGAAAACAAAGCTAGAGGACTTTTCAAAAGTCACTACAAAGCTACAGTAATCAAAATAGTGTGGTACTAACATAAAGACAGGCATATAGACCAGTGGAATAAAATAGTGAAGACATGAACTCTGCCACATAAGGTGAAATGTATTTTAACAAGGATGCCAAGAGGGAAAAAGATGGTCTCTTAAACAAAGAGTTGTGAAAACAGATTATCCACCTGCAAAAAAAAAAAAAAAAAAAAAAATGGATCCTTACATAATACCATACACAAAAGCCAATTCAAAATGGATCAGCTACCTAAATGTAAGACCCTAACATTATAAAACTCTTAGAAAGAAACTAAGAACATAAAAAAAATGCTGTACAACATTGTATTTAGCAAAGATTTCTAGAATATGACACCAAAGGCACAGGCAACGAATGAAAAAAATACACAAATTGAACATCAAAAAATTTTAAAATTTGTGCCACGAAAAATACTATCAACAGGGTAAAAAGCAATCCACAGAACGGTAGACAATATTTGAAAATTATATATTTAATAAATAATATGCAGAATATATAAATAAAACTCTTAAAACTCAACAACAGCATCACCACAAACAATCCAATTAAAAAATACACAAAGGACTTGAATAGACATTCCTCCAAAGAAGATTTAAAAATGGCCAGTAGGCAGACAAAAAGATTCTCAATGGTCACTAAGTGCTATGGTTTGAATGTGTCTTCAAAGTCCATTTATTCCAAACTTAATCCTCAATGCCACAGTGTTGAGAAATGGGATTTTTAATAGGCAGAGACTTCATGAATGTATTAATGCTGTTAATACCATGAGAGTTGGTAGGTTATCATGGGAATAAGTTCCTGATGAAAGGATAAATGTTGCCTCCTTACTTACTCACAGACTTCTGCTTCTGCCATGGGATGTTGCAGCAGGAGGTAGCTAAGCAGTTGCAACCCCTCAATTCTAGATGGCTCAGCCTCCAAAACTGTGAAACAAATAAACTTCTATTATTTACATATTACCTGGTCTCAGATATTCTGTGATAGCAGCAGAAAATGGACTGGTACATTAATCATTGTGGAAGTGCAAATCAAAACTAAAATGAAATAATGCCTCACACCCATTTGGATGGCTACTATCAAGAAACAGAAAATAATAAGTGTTGACAAAGATGTGAAGAAATTAGAACCCTTGTGCTCTGTTAGTGGAAATATAAAATGGTATAGCTGCTGTGGAAAAGAGTAGAGGAGTTTCTCAAAAAAAAAAAAAAATAGAATTGCCATAGGATCCAGCAATTCTACATCTGATTACATAACAAAAATATTTATAATCACGGTGTTGAAGAGATATTTGTACACCATGTTCATATCAGCTCTATTCACAATAGCTGAAATATGGAAGCAACTCAAGTGACCATCTAAGCACAAATAACAAAATGAATGAGTAGAGAAGCAGAATGTGGTATACACATACAACAAAATATTATTCAGCCTTAAAAAAGAAGAATACTCTGCAATATGTGACATTGTGGATGAACCTGAAAGAAATCATGCTAAGTGGAATAAGCCAGTCACAAAAAGACAAACTACATGATTCCACTTATATGGGGCGCTTACACTGGTGGTGGTCAGGGAATGGGGAGATTGGGAATAGAGTCAATGTTTCATAAGTACAGAATTTCAGTGTTACAAGGTGAAAATATTTATGGATATGAGCCCTTCAGGGTTTAAGATAGTAGTTTGGTTTAGTCGATTGGCTTTATTTCTATATGCATTCGGGGGAAAGGCTCAGGTCAGCACTCCTGGGCTGTGTACTCTACCCCTGGATGGCTGGGATCAGGCTCATGGCTTTGCTCTTTGGCTCTCCATGGTTAAGCACCTGCTGTCCTGGAGGGACTGAGGTGTTCCCAGCCCACTATCAACAACACTCCAATGGGGGCAGCCAGCAAAGGCACTCCAGTGGAGCTGCAGTGGGGCCCCACACACATGCACCAGGGGGTAGCAGCAGGTCTCCACGCATGTGTGCACTGGCGGGTCAGCAGTGGGGAGATCTGGATGGGTCTGCACTGGCAGAAGACCATCTACAAAAGTGCTTCAATAGGAAGGTGCAGTCGGCCAGCGGAAGGGCTATTGTGGTTGGCACTGGCAAGTTGAAGCTGGTCTGCAAGTGGGTGTGGGTAGGGAGGGAACCCGGGAGAGGGTGGCAGTCACCAGGGCACTTAGATCCGACTGGCCCCATCCCACAGGCAAGACAGCCCTGTTGTGTGTAGTTTAGCAGGAAACAAAGGCTAAAGCTGCCTGGGGGAGTATGGCCAGCCTTGGGGAATAGATGTTCATGGTTCATGGTTACGCTCTACTGCAGCTGTTCCCAGGCCAAACTTTCTGGACTCTGTACAGGCTGGAGTTCTGTCTCATCCACTGTCAATGCAATTTTCCTGCCATCTCAGATGCCTGTGGGGTTGTAGAGTCCCCTGAAGCTAGGATCTTGAGGGTCTGTGGTGATAGCAGGCCACTACATGCCCATTTCACTTGCTCTTCCAGGAGCCAGTCAGGGCCAGGAATGAGTTGTGGTGCTGTGTGCTCAGCAACCTTGTGTAGGGTTCCCACCTTCCTCTTCTTTCAGCCCAGGGTCCGTGTCCTCTCTCTGTTAACTCCCATTTCCTTCTTTCTGAAAGTCTGTTCAGAGTGTGCTGGTCTACTTGTTGGTCTAGTCTCTCTCAGTGTAAGAAGCTCTTCCTGGCTGCTTCTAGTCGGCCACCTTGGCTCTTTCCTCTCATAGAATTTCACAAATGACAAGTTTATAGAACTTTGCTATTTGATAAGTCAGTATCCCCAAACTCAATAATATTTGTATGGACATTTTTATACGTATACATTTTCAGATGATCTTCAGAATTAAATTTTCAAATCCCTAAAAGAAAGTACCTTATATTTAATTGAATTATATATATAATATTGTGAAGAGCATTTTTAATTATATTTTGCCATTATAAAAATTCATGTTAAAGTTAACTATTCTTTTTTATGTTACCCATATATTTGGAACATAAGTCTCTAAATATACCTAAAATATTTTATTGTATTCACTGCTGTGTTTTTCTGCCTCTCCTGTTGAACTGTATGTGAACTTATCATGAAGGCTTTATTATGTTTATTTATGTTAGTAATTTCAGAATTAGCTTAGTGCTTGGAATGTCAGTAGGTATTTGAAAACTGTTTGTTACATAAATGAATGAGAGACTGAGTAAAATATTTTTTATGTACTACAGTTTCTCAGAGTATAAGAAGATCATACCAAACACAATAATATAAATTTATAAATAATTTTTTTTTTGAGACGGAGTTTCACTCACCACAACCTCCACCTCCTGGGTTAAAGTGATTCTCCTGCCTCAGCCTCCTGAATAGCTGGGATTACAGGCATGCGCCACCATGCCCAGCTAATTTTGTTATTTTAGTAGAGATGGGGTTTCTCCATGGTGGTCAGGCTAATCTCCTGACCTCAGGTAATCTGCTCGCCTTGGCCTCCAAAAGAGCTGGGATTACAGGCGTGAGCCAATACACCTGGCCTATTTATGAATAATTTAATATAGCATGTGGTGAATAGTTTTCTTATCATTTAGCTACATATTTGAAGTTACATGGTTTAATATCAGTAGCATTAAGAAATTTAATTTGGGAGCACATTTCAAGCAGACACATGCTGTCATTAGTTTTAGATATTGTTTGCCATTTTGCAATTATAACTCACTTTTCACAAGAAGAGATATTTTTCATATCACTTGAAATAAAAATTGAGTTATTTTTTGATGTATATATCATAGGAGATTTCTTGATTCTCTGAAGAAAAAGTATTCTTCAATGAAACAAATAATGAAGTCTTAAATTTTATTATGAGTATCAATAAAATAAAAATGAATCAACAGTAATTGAAAATAACAGATGCAATTAATATTTCATAGAAAAAATGTCATCAGAAATGATAACAAAGTTCTTACACACATGTCAAAATGAATTAAATTATATGGGTATAGCTTGAACAATTTCCACATAAAAATAAAAGCTATAATTTTTCTAATGTTTTAAAGCTTAATATTAGTTTGGCATATCAAAGGGATCTTTATATATTGTGATTATATCCTTCTGTCATTGAAAAACATGAATTCTTGTTGAATTATACAATTTTAGAATTATAAAGATGTTTTGGATACTGTACATCTGTCTTCTTTCATTTTAAAGATAAACTGAGAAGTAAATAACCTATGAAGGTTACACAGCACAATGTGGCGGGGCTCTGACTGGAGTATAGATTTTGTAACAAATCCTTTTCAATTAGCCCACCTGCCACTCTCAATTCAAACATGGGAAGTGTTTGAATTATTCTTATATTCTATATGACTTGAGGCTGTTGAATTGTCTGGTATTTTGGGTCAGATATAAAATATTTTTAAAGATTTTGTATTATTGCCATGCAAATAGCAGCATGTTTCTCCTTCACTTTGAATACTTAAAATTAGTCTAAAAAAGAAAAACATAAATTTATATTTCCCTTTTTGTTTATTTTTCTCCATGTTTTCCTTTGTACTTATGCTTGTAAATATTTAAAGACTTTGGTAACTTATGCAGTGTATTTACAAGTTAAAAAATGTGGAGTGAGACTGATTTTATCTCTCTGATTATGAGTATATACAAATAATTGTTGCATATAGTTATCAGTATTTTAAATGAAACTAGATTTTGAAGTCCTTGAGGATTATGATGTCTTTCAGTTCAGTGAATTACATTATTTTTACATTTAATATTAATTTAAATTTAACTGTATACTTTTTCTCATCATCCAAGATGATGAGAAGCTTGTTTGAAAATATGTGCATAAAAGTGATTCATATGCTAAATATGAAAAAGTTGGAATTTATTTATAAAATCATCATATATGGCAATTAAATTTCTTTTCAACTGTAGTTGCTTTCAAAGGATCTTTTCTTCCTAGGAATGAAAAAGATATCATAAACTTCCACTGATAAACATATTGAAAGATAGGTTTCTCCCCAGATTATCTCTCCCTTTGTTCTTAGATATTACTGAATATGTATTATCTGAGTAAAAATAAGTTGGACAGAAGGATGATTTTTAAAAAGTCCTTGTAACTCTGCATCATGCTCTAGGCTAATACAATTCTTGAAAATTTTCAAGAGAATCTAAGTTTCTTGAAACATCTTCACAGCAAAAACATTATGCACACATTTATGCACAAGACGAAAGAAAATATTTTTAAATAAACTCATTTTACTTCAAGATTATAACAATAATTAAGAAAATGTCTTTATTCTAACTTTTCACCTGTAAATTTCCAGAGAATACATTACTACACTTCACACTGAATCTTAAAATTTAAATGTTTTTACAGTTTTAATTTAATATTTAATCTGTGGAATAAATAATGAATGTACCCTAACAAAATAACTTGAAAAGTAATACTCTGGAATTAACTACACAAATATATGTAGGTTTATTCTTATGCTTACACTTATTTTTGCCAATTATGCTCTCAAACAAAATTCTTACTTGTTAAATTTTATATGAAAAATTATAACTACATAGCTATTATTGACTAAATTTAAAAAATGAAAAGCTGTCCAATTTATCTCACAAAATGATATTTTCACATTTTATAATATATGTAAATATGTTTTTAATTCACTGAAACTTTAGTTTAATATTTAAAATTTTTATTTTTGGAAAAATTTGGCTTTTGCCAAAAATGTTTATGTTGGAACATGAATTATAGAATACGATTGTTAATTTAATTTGATTCACACAGACAATGCAACATTAGTATTAGTATTAGGAGGACTTATAATTTATAAACTAATGTTATGTGTATTATAACAGCCCCTTTATTTCTACTAAATACTGTTAACACTAAATTCTGAATACTGAACATATCTTCAGACACTATCATGTTTGTAATATCCTACATTATAATGGTGTATTATTTATTTATTTTGATCTGTTTTCTAATATTATTTAAATTATACTGTATTATTTAACTCTAACATGAATATTACCATTATTTAAGAATATAATGATAAGTAAATATACTAACATTAGTGTTCTTTACCCAGACTTTTAAAAAAATAGATATTACTACTGATTACTGCATCCCAGCAAATTAAAATTTTACTATATGACAGTATAAAATATTAGATATTCTTAGACCTAGGCAAAAACAGAATTGAACTTTAAGGTGTTTGAAGAATTTGGAACCTGATTACTTTTATTTTTCAAGAACTTTCTCTACAATTACACTTACTATTTTCAAAGTCAGCAAAACTTACAATCCAAGAAAATTGTTTCAGTTTTGCATGTGAGAAACTAGAATTTCCTACAAATGATTACTAGTAGCTTACATGAAAACATCTCTTGCAAACATACAGCCAAAAAATATGGCAGCAAATGCACTATATTATATATACTAATTTGTGCTTGATAAATATTTTGTTAATATCATTAAGTCTTCATTCTCATATAACATAATTGTATCTGTTTATTAATCATTAAAAATACAATTTCTTTGCCCTCAGTTTATTTAGAATGAAGAAAACATAGTTTAGCTGGAAGATTATCAAACAGAATCACTGAAGTGGTATGCTGAGTATTTTCCATGTATCCTTTGGTACTAGTTTATTCTCACACTGCTATAAAGAAATACCTGAGACTGGGTAATTTAAAAAGAAAAGAGGTTTAATTGGCTCACAGTTTCACAGGCTGTACAGAAAGCATAGCTGTAGAGGCCTCTGGGAGTTTTTACTCATAATGGAAGGCAAAGCCAGAACAGGCATCTTACATGGCAGGAGCAAGACCAAGAAGAGAGAGAAAGGGGAGGTGCCACATACTTTTAAACAACCAGATCTCGTGAGAACTCACTCACTATGCAGTACTAAGGAGGGAATGGTGCCAAATCATTCATGAAGCATCCACTCCCATGATCCAATCACCTCCCAATAGGCCCCACCTCCAACATTGGGGATTGCAACTGAACATGAGATTTGGGTAGAGATACATATCCAAACTGTATTGCCTTTCAAATCCATGTACTGTTGTTTTCTACAATGTTCTCTACCCTGAGATGCAGACTTTTAGGGACTGATTTCTTCACCCTGTGGATTCAGATTAGGTTCAGACAATAAGGAACAGAGCAGATTTGAGGGTGAGAGGACAGTGAGGTTGAGGTTTCATTTGCCAACTCTCTTGTTGGCAGTAGCTATTTTTTTTCTATTGCAGTTCGAGTATCCATCACATGGCCCTCTCCTATGCATACAGCTCTCATTTGGAGATTCCAGTTATTTCTATCACCTCTTGCCTCTTTATGCATAGGCATGGGCATGGTAATGACTTTCTTTCATTGTGAGTTATTTAGCTTTTCTCATACTATTATAAATCTTTTTTTTTTTTTTTTGAAACAGAGTTTTGCTTTTGTTGACCAGGCTGGAGTGCAGTGGCATGATCTTGGCTCACTGCAACCTCCGCCTTATGGTTTCAAGTACTTCTCTTTCCTCAGCCTCCCGAGTAGCTGGGATTATAGGCACTCAACACCATGTCCTGCCAATTTTTGTATTTTTAGTAGAGACAGGGTTTCAGGGGAGGCTGGTCTCGAACTCCTGACCTGGTGATCCACCTGCCTCAGCCTCCCAAAGTGCTGGGATTACAGGTGTGAGCCACCGCATCCAGCCTATAAATCATTTTTTTACTAATATTGTCTCATAATCTCCAGGGTTCTGTTTCTGTATCACTTAAAATTTATTACTCTTCTTTGCAAATTGCCAGAATCAGATTAGGATTTTGTTCCAGGACCAATTTAGGAATATTAAACAAATCTCTTTGTTATGTTATTTTTGCCAGAGTTCAGTGCATTAGTCCATTTTCACACTGCTATAAAGAACTGCCGGAGACTAGGTAATTTATTAAAAAAAAATTTAAATGACTTACAGTTCTCTATGGCTGGAGAGGCCTCAGGAAATGTACAATCATGGTGGAAGGGGAAGGAGGCATGTCTTACATTGCGGCAGGCAAGAAAGAAATCGTGTAAGAATGAGGAAGTGCCACACTTTAAAACCATCAGCTCTTGTGACAACTCATTCATTATCACAATAACAGCGTGGGGGAAACCACTCACCTGTTCCAATCACCTGCCACTAGGTCCTTCCCTTGACAGATGGGGATTGATTACAATTCAAGATGAGATGTAGGTGTGAACAAAGAAACAAACCATATTATTCCGCCCCTGGGCCCTCCCAAATCTCATGTCTTTCTCACATTTCAAAACACAATCATGCCTTCCTGACAGTCCCTCAAAGCCTTAACTCATTCCAGCATTAATTCAAAAGTCCAAATCCAAAGTTTCATCTGAGACAAGGCATGTCCTTTCCATGTATGAGCCTATAAAATCAAAAGCAATTAATTACTTCCAAGATACAATAGGGGTACAGGCATTGGATAAATGCTCCCATACTAAATAGTAGAAATTGGCCAAAACAAAGGGGCTACAGGCCCCATGCAAATCCAAAACCCAGTGGGGCCGTCATCGCAGTCCTTAAATCTCCAAAATAATCTCTTTGACTCCATATCTCACATCCAGGTCATGCTGTTGCAAAAAGTGGGTTCCCAAGGCCTTGGGCAGCCCCATATACCTGTGGCTTTGCAGGATACAGCTCCTCATCACCCCCTTCCCTGGCTGCTTTCATGGCTGGCATTGAGTGTCTGCAGCTTTCTCAGGCACACGGTACAAGCTGTTGGTGGATATTTCATTCTGGGGTCTGGAGGACATCGGCCCTCTTATCACAGCTCCACTAGGCAGTGTCCCAGTGGGGACTCTGTGTGGGGGCTCCAACCCTACGTTTCCCTTCTGTCCTGCCCCAAAATAGTTATCCATGAGGGTTCCATCCCTGCAGGTGACTTCTGTCTGTACATCCAGGTGTTTCCATACATCCTCTGAAATCTTGGCACAGGTTCCCAAACCTCAGTTCTTGACTTCTGTGCACCCACAGGCCCAAAACCACATGGAAGCTACCAAAGCTTGATGCTTGCACCCTCTGAAGCAATGACCTAAGCTGTACCTTTGACCCTTTAGGCTGTGGCTAAGACTGGAGTGGCTGGGAGGCAGGGCATTGAATCCTGGTCCCTGAAACCATTTTTCTCTCCTAGGCCTCCAGGCATATCATGGAAGGAGCCACCACGAAGGTCTCTGACATGCCCTAGAGATATTTTCCCCATTGTCTCCTCTTTAACATTTGGTTCCTCATTACTTATGCATATTTCTGCAGCTGGCTGAATTTCTTCCAAGAAAAAGATTTTCTTTTCTACCACGTTTAGGCTGGAAATTTTCCAAACTTTTAAATTCTGCTTCACTTTTAAACAAAAGTTTCTCTTCTACATCTGAGGCCACCTCAGTCTGGACTTCATTGTCCATATCACTACCAGCATTTTGGTCAAAACCATTCAACAAGTCTCCAGGAAGCCCCAAACTTTTCCACATTTTCCTGTCTTCTCTGAGCCCTCCAATCCATTCCAATCTCTGTCCATTACTCAGTTACAAAGTTGTTTCCACTATATATATATATATATATATATATATATATATAGTGGAATATATACAGTGGAATAAATATATATTTATATATAAAATATACAAATATATGTTATATATAAAAAATATACAAATATATGTTATATATATAAAATATATAAATATATGTTATATATATAAAATATATAAATATACATATAAAAATATATATTACATATATAATATATACGTTATATATAATATATATTATACATAATATATAGTATATATTACGTATATGTTATATATACATTATATATATTATATATAATATATATTATATATATTACGTATATATTATATATATATTATATATATATAAAATATATATATAAAGTATCTTTGTAACAGTGTCCCAAACTCCTGGTACCAATTTTCTGTATTAGTCCATTTTCACACTGCTGTAAAACCTACCCAAGACTGAGTAATTTATAAAGAAAGGAGGTTTAATTGACTCACAGTTCTGCATGGCTGGGGAGGCCTCAGGAAACTTATCATCATGGTGGAAGGAGAAGCAGGCATGTCTTACAAGGTAACAGGAAGGAGAGAGCTAAGGAGAAGAACCCCTTATAAAGCCGTCAGATCTCGTGAGAATTCACTTGCTATCCTGAGAACAGCATGGGGGAAGCCTGCCCATGATCCAGTCACCTTCCACCAAGTTCCTCCTTTGACACATGGGGATTACAATTTGAGATGAGATTTTGGTGTGGACACAGAGCAAAATCATATCATTCCAGAAAGAAGAAGATTGTTCCCACTTAATTACATGCAAGTCTCAATCAGCTGGGTAAATTTTAGGTCACTGTGCAATGATTACCTGGCAGTGTTTGCATTGAAAATAGTTAAAACTTCCTAAGCCATAGAACTGTCTAAACAGTGTAGAAGACTATAAAGAACCAATATTCCTCTACTTGTGCATAAGAATTGAGTGTTAGCAATGCTCTATGGCACACTACTTATTATGTGAATTGTTTTAGAGCTGGGAATTCAGCAGTGCATACCCAATAAGAAAATTAAGGGCGTTAAAATACGAAACAGGAAATGGAAAACCAAATTTGTAAGAAAGTCAATTTTATGTGTTTTTTGAAATTATTTTTCTAAGAAAATTTTGAGGAAGCAAATATTTAGATTTGTTCTGTGCAATAAATTCTGTGTTATTTATGGTAGTGAAACTCTTGATGTAAGCTTTCTCCCACAGAGGTTTTTATTAAATAATAATTGATTCTTTTAATATTACATATTTACTTTAATATTATCCAGATAATGCCTAGACCTATGGGAAAGTGTTCATTGTAGTAATTCTCTATTTTTTTAAATTGGATTCAAATCACTATGTGATGAATTAGATATCAACATATCGGCTATGATATCCTATCTGTTCTTGGGAAGGTCCTCTCACTGTATAAAAGCCATAATTTCTAGCAGTAAACATCGACTGTTAACCATATCTAGGTTGTAGTCCTTACGGAGAAAGAAGCCTGAGAGTTGAGCTCCATATTTCCAATAGCATTATTCCCCATGGTCCTCTTCCCGTGTGTACTTTCTAAGCTGGGCCACAGAAAAGTTAACCACCATCAGCAAGCAGCTTTTTCACTGACTGGAGGAACCAAAGATTACGATTCCAATTTGCAAGTTGAATGAGATTGTGAGGTGGATTACATACAGGAGAGAACCACAGAGGAAGCACGCCCAAATATGTACAAACTTCTCCTTGGCCTTAGATGACTTTAAAGTGTAGACAAAGTGTGAGAATCCAGAAAGTCTAGCTTAGAACATCGATTTTGGACACGTGTTTAAAAAAAGATATACCACACCTTGACACAGAATTTCACTCCTGAGACTGTGTGTATCCTCAGAGTGCAATCGATTACCAAGAGGTATTTAGAAGAGTGCTCGTAAGTGTTTTATTCATAATAGTGGTAATTGGAAATAAGCCACATGTCTACCTTAGTAGAATGATAAATAAATACTATTATATTAATATAATTGAACATTACAGACTAATACAGCATTAATCTTACAAATGTAGTAATCGGAGAATAAAATGAATAAAAAGTATCAACTGTATTATATCATTTAACTGATGTGCAAGAATAGCTAAAGCTATTGGTGATAGATATCAGAATACTGTTTACTCTTGGTAAATACCGTGCAGAAAAGAAAAAGAAAAACCTCCAGGGATCAAAAAATATTCCTTCTCTTAATTTAGGTGCTGGTTACAGGAATGTATATAATTAAATGTTGTGTGTTTGATTTTATGTGAGTTAAATCTCAACAATATTTAGCAACAAAATATACATTTGTTATTTTAGTTATATTTATATACATACAAACACATATATACACATATATATTATTAGGGATATATACATGCAGATGTACACACATGTGTGTAAATCCAATATATAGTATCAGATTACTATAAAACTTAGATAATTTATATTTCATTATATATTATACCTTACATGTAAGCTATCATATAAAATCTTATAAATAATTACTCACATACTGAAAAACTATCATGAGAATGATTAAGTTCTTATACCTAAATAGTGAAATACAAATTCTATTTCCATTTCCTAATTTCCTGTATCTATTTTCTCGTAAGACATTTTAATTCTTGTGTTATCTAAGAAGAAATATACTAGATTTTTCTTAATGTCATTTCACTGTGAATTACATATGATGAAATATGCTTAGATCTCCCTTTCTTTCTGACTCCCGCTTCTACTCCCCTGGTCTCTTTCATGGGGCTATTTTGAACCTTGTTGTGAGTTATCTCCCTGTCCCCATTCTTTTCCCTTCCTAACCTTTTCTACATACAACCATAAGGTTATATATTAATATTCTATTGGTAAGAACAATTCAATAACTCTTATCTCTTTTGACCGTGTTCAAATACTGCTGAGTGAATTTTAAACTTCAAATAAACTTGCAATGTGTTACCTTTCTAACTATATGTCCTGTTACTTTATAACAGAAATATGTTCCAGCCAGAGGCTATGACTTTCTTCATGTCAAGTCATCCAGTTTTTAAGTAATCCAGCCAAATCTAACCAACTAAAATTGATATTTTTTCTTCTAATACCCTTCAACCTTTCTTCTCTGTGAAACCTGAATCTGAAACTATCATGTTATTACTTAACTGGTTGTATATTTATCTCATCTTCTTAGTAAACTTGTAAAATCTTATGCTCAAAGGAAATGTAACATATTTACTTCCTGCTATTGTAGAAAGTTTGGCATTTAGCTATATCTTTAATACTTAGAGATACTAGAATTTAGTATTCCATAATACTGTTTTTCAAAATGTAGATTGAGAAAAGATTCCAAGCTTATACATGTGTCCCTTCACTTTGTATCTCAAATGCAAAATAGAACCAAATGGTTGGATAGTTGATCAGGGATCATGACAATTTATTCACCAGAGCTAGGCTGATTTTCTCTTCTTTGAAGATGCAGTGGCAAAGGTTTTTGTAAGACAGAATGAACAGTACGAGAAAGATATTTGCTTAAATAGAATATGTTTTATGACATTCTAAGACTCTGAAACATTCATTGCTTGAAATATATTTTTAGAGGACATTGTCTTGGAGAATATTATCTATATCCCTCAGGTAGTTTCATACTTGCAAGACATGTCTTCACTTCTATTAAAAATACACTTAAATATTCTTTAGGTAAGTTAGTATGCTTCTTCATTTTTTAAAATTTTTCTTCTTGTTGCTATTTCAATTCTTTCTCCAAAACAATGATTTTATTTTAAATTTTTCTTCTCTTTTATGATATAGTCTTGATAGAGGCATTCCTCACTTAAAGAGATGGGAGGAAACTGAAATCTTCCTGGGATTCTATGTCAAAGATTGCACAATTTAGTAATGTCTGGTATATAACTTAAGTAGTCCATCATTACAACTATAAATTATTTTTGTGACAATTAGAGAAAATGTGTTGCAATGTGTTTTCTGTTTTTAAAATATGGAGAAAAATGTGCTAAAATTTGGCTTCTGCTCTCATAGAAAAACAAGCATTCATAGGCAGCTCTTTCCTTTCTTTACGATTGCTTTTCATATTAGCCACGCTCTTGAACATGCACATCAACATCCATATGCCAGTTTTTTAATAATTGATTTAATTTTTATCATCAGTTAATAAATTATTATAAGAGATTACACGTTGGTAATGCCTACTAGTTGTTTCCTTTTCTCATTAATTCTATTTCATAGTCAAAATTTTAAGCCTTGACAACTTTGCATAAGAGCAAAAGGATTATCCTATAGAATGTTTCAAGTTTAAAAATGCTTACAAGACCATAAAATTATTTGTCTTTAAAATAATGAATATGTTATTTCATCATTTAGAGAAATAATAATAATTTTATATAAAAGTGCTCTAAGAACTAACATGTGAAGGGTAACAAATCATCTATCTATCTATTTATCTGTCAATCATGTATCTATCTATCTATCTATCTATCTATCTATCTATCTATCTATCTATCATCGATCTATATAATTTAGCAGGTGATATGGTTTGGCTTTGTGTCCCCACCCAAATCTCACCATGAACTGTAATAATCCCCACATGTCAAGGGCAGGACCAGGTGAAAATAATTGAATCATGGAGGCAGTTTCCCCCATACTGTTCTTATGATAGCTAGTGAGTTCTCATGAGATCTAATGATTTTCTAAGGGGCTTAGAAACCCTTTGCTAAGTTCCAACTAAGAACCAACCCTTTGCTTGGTTCTCATTCTCCTTCCTGCTGCCCTGTGAAAAAAAGATGTGTTTGCGGCTGGGCATAGTGTCTCACACCTGTAATCCCAGCACTCTGGGAGGCCAAGGGGGGCAGATCACGAGGTCAGGAGATCGAGACTATACTGGCTAACAGGGCTAACACGGTGAAACCCCGTCTCTACTAAAAACACAAAAATAAAATTAGCCGGGCGTCGTGGCGGGCGCCTGTAGTCCCAGCTACTCGGGAGGCTGAGGCAGGAGAAGGGGAAGAACCCGGGAGGCAGAGCTTGCAGTGTGCGAGATGGCACCACTGCACTCCAGCCTGGGCAAAAGAGCGAGCGAAACTCCATCTCAAAAAAAAAAATAAATAAATAAAAACAAGACGTGTTTACTTCTGCTTCTGCCATTATTGTAAGTTTCCTGAGGCCTCCCCAGCCATGCTAAACTGTGAGTCAATTAAGCCTCTTTCCTTTATAAATTACCCATTCTCCAGTATGTCCTTATAGTAGCATGACAGGAGAATTGGATAGAATTCCAAAGACAAGTATAAACAGTTCCTACTTATACAATCCCTGACAATTTCTGGCACACTGATCTCAGTCATACATATCACTACGATAGCTTTTCTAAAGTATTTATTGTTGTTATTATTACTGCCTATCAATATTAATATAGATACAATTTAATATAGTTTAAAAAATAATTATTTAGGATTTAGAACAATCCTGGCAATACTTCGACATTGTTTTAACTTGTTTAAATTAGCAGACTAATCTATAGTGACAAAAAGTGGTTGCGTGGGGATTGGGCAAAGGGCAGAGAGGAACAAGAGGAAAAGTTTACAAAGGGGCAAGGGAAAACTTTTTGGAGTGATGGATATGTTCGTTACCTTGATTTTGGTGACCATTTCTACAGGTTTATACACATGTCAAACTTATACTATGGCATACTTTAAATATGGAGCAACTTTAATAACACTTGAACATTTTAATTAGTCTTTCAATTATTCAAAAGATTCTGGCAATTATATGGCCATAATGGTTAGGAAAGTATGGGGATTGCCACGCAATTCAGTATATCAGAAACATTATGTAATCTTTAAACAAATTTTTGGGTTAAAGTAATAGTATAATAGTTTTATTTGAATAACATTGTGAGATTATTAAATAATCAGCTAAGACATGCTTTCTAAATTACTTCCAATACAAAAGTTAAACCCTATCACATCAACTATCTAAATATTTTTTTCGATTATTAAGGTAGTATAATTGCTTTTAAATTGACAAATCCATAGCAAAAATAATCCAATGGTTTACTGGTTTATCTTTTAAATCTTTTTTTAATATTAATATGTCTGTTTTATGGTAGATGAGTCAATTAAAAAGGTTGTTGACACTAGGTCACGATATAGATATAGTATTTTACATTTTAACATACTTAGATCAAAGTCTGTTTGATTTAGGGGTAGATAACTTCTTTCAATTTCATTTGAAAACAATCTAACTTATTTGTGACCCAAAGCATTTTGGGGAGTAGAAACATGACAGACCTAACTGTACAGAGCTGCATTGTACTCAGTTAAGCTAAGTCCCTCCAAAGATCTTGCTACTGTGGGCAGTTCTGCACTTCCTGGTAGTTAATATTTCATACCTACTACAACACAGCCTGGAAACCTCAGGATGATCTGGGCAATTATGTTAAAAGGACAAATAGCTTACCACACTCATTAAATTTCTGTGTCTTTAACACATTGAATTCTCCCAAAGAGCTGGCTGTGACAAGAATTCAATCCTAAGCTGCTATGTTAAGAAGTCTGTTTCAATACTATTATAACCACCCTCCTGGCTAAAATTAACATGGCTTTCTAACACTAATTTCTTAGAAATATGAAAAAAACAGTAATCAATGATCAGTGATTTATTTATTCTGTTTTACTAAATTTATTTACTTTGCCCTACCAAGGGCATACATTTTAGATATAGTCAGAAACATCAGGAATAGCAATTCAAATATGTATAACTACTCCACATTTAAACTATATCATTTGTATAATTAGCCTAAAATTTAGGGATGATTATTTTCAGGTGTATTGTAAAATTTTCAGGTCTAGTAATTCATAAATAAGAATGAAAGTGTCTAAGGAAGAAAATATAGTTTTTTATTCCCCCATCCCAAAAAAGTGAAACTTTGAAGCACTGCAGAGCTATGAGGTTCTTATCCTCACTGTATGGCCACAGGATGATGGGTTGGAACCTTTAATGGCTGCCAACTAACAATATCTAGTGCAGATTTCAACATTTTTATTTCCTCACAAGTGATATGGGTTTTTGTGCCCAGACTTCTTCATAGTGGAGTCCCCATGCTCAGCTAATGGTAATTCCCGGAACTCCACCTAATGTTATTTCATCAAGAAACAGACCTATTATGAATTTTTTTTTTTTTTTTTTTTGAGATGGAGTCTTGCTCTGTCACCTAGGCTGAAGTACAGTGGCACAATCTCGGCTCACTCTAACCTCTGCTTCCCGGGCTCAAGCAATACTCCTGCCTCAGCCTCCCGAGTAGCTGGGACTACAGGCGCCTGCCACTACACTTGGCTAATTTTTGTGTTTTTAGTAGAGATGAAGTTTCACCATGTTGGCCAGGCTGTTCTTGAACTCCTGACCTCAGGTGATCTGCCAACCTTGGCCTCACCAAGTGCTGGGGGGATTACAGGTGTAAGCCACCATGCCCGGCCAATTTTTGTTCTTTATTTTTGAGATGGCACCTTGCTCTATTGCCCAGGCTGGAGTGTAGTGGCGTGATCTTGGCTCACTGCAACCTCCGCCTCCTTGGTTCAAGAGATTTTCCTGCCTCAGCCTCCTGAGTAGCTGGGATTACATGCACCCACCACTACACCCAGCTAATTTTTGTATTTTTAGTAGAGAAAGGGTTTCACCATGTTGGCCAGGCTGGTCTCAAACTCTTGACCTCTGGTGATTGGCCCATCTCAGCCTCCCAATGTTCTGGGATTACAGGCATGAGCCACTGCGCCTGGCGATGAAATTAAAAAAAAGAAAAGTTTTTATGTGCCCATTGATATGACTAAAGATTTATGTTTTTCAACTCAATTTGAGTAGGTTCCATAACTCTACACCCTTTAGAGTTGTTTATTGCCCTACTGAAGACCACCATCTTCATATCCAGGCAGATGGATGTGCCTCCTAAGCTATAGATGAAAAAGAGAACACCATGCACATGTTGTCATTATCACATTCCATCAGTTCTAATTCTAAAGTTATCCATAATAATACTATGTATAATTGTCAGCTCAGTTACATTGCAGCAAACAATGAGGCATTTCATTTTTTATTCTAGCTGGTCCCATTACCTGTATACTGGATTCTTTCCCTTTTGCCTTTCTTAAATCTGTTTTTGAAATTATTTTCAATTTTACATCTTTTTCCTTTGACTTAAGTTTGCAACATTTTACAGCCTCTTCTAACTAGTAAATAAATAAGTAAACAAATAAATAAATAGAATCCCACTGCTTCGCCAATCACTCAAGTAATGTTGCTGTATCTTCCTTTTTTCCCTTCCACTGCTACATTTTCTGAAATAATAATGTTCTTTAATCTCCATTGTTCAGTGTGATTCAATCTTATTTCTTCTTTCAAAACACCGTGTTAGGTATTCGATGTTGGATTCATTAGACCAAATTATTACAATTTTCTTCCGTAATAAGTAAATACTGTTTACTACTTCAATTTTGTCTTCTATTAATTTTTCAGAATCTTGTATTTTCTATTCTCCATCTTCTGCCATGTCTCTGATTGTTGCATGTCACCCTGTACCAGCCTTTAATGTTAACATGTACTCTTTTAATACAAGGCCTTCTTCTAGTAATCCCTGTATAGAGGTACTCAAGACATTTCATTGTAAAGTTTAAGATAGAAAACATTGTCAGTTTTCCTGGTTGTAAGTGAATGAGCATGACTGTGTTCCAATAAAACTTTATTCACAATTTGGCAGTAGGCCAAATTTGTACCAGGTGTCAGTTTGCTGACTCCTGCTCTATCACATCACCAGATGGTTTCTTTATCCATGCCTGTGGTAGCCACTGCCTATTATAAAATGATGACATCCATATATTTCTTCTATCTAACGTTTTCTGTCAGCTTCACACATATTTTTAGCAACAGATTGAACAATTCCAGATGTTATATTTCATAAACACAAATTTTTTTAACATGGCACAAAATCAAAAATTCTTTATATGCAACTCATGTTGTTCTTGCTGTCCAGTAAACTCATAATTACTATTCAGAAGCAACCTAAATTATATCTACTATATACAGCTATTCCTTACCTCTGTTGTTAAAAGTAATTATTTTTGTGTGTTTTCCTTTAATATTATGTTAATGCTAGTATTATAAAACTTTTAAAAATGCATTACAACTTAGAGGGCTCTATTTCCCACTGAGGTGCTTTCTCATTAAAGACAAAAAGAAAGCTTTATTTTCTTTTATTTATTAGCAGCTAATATAGTTTCATTATTCCATAGTTAACTCAAAAATATTATGAAATCTATTAATATAAATGTGAAATACAAGTATATTTTTCTGAGAGTACGAATCTGTTTCAACACTAGTATAATCTGAGAATGTCAAGAATGTTGGTATGGTTCACTGAGTGGATTAACTGCTGTAATAATTTAAAAATTCCACTTCTTTACCACCGGAAAGCTTATATTTTTCCAATACAACCATCTAATATGCATAGGACAGCTCTACTCCTTCCAGTTATTCAAGAACTCAGGCTCCTGTATCTCATGACTCTGCTCTTGTCTTGATCCTAGAGATCTCTGCATTCAGCCAGCAGATGGAGAAGCAATATGAGGATCACACTTAGGAGATATATATACGTCAGGCTGAAAGAGGTTACCTGTCATTTCTGCACACTTTCCAATGGACAGTCCTCACTGACATACCCACAATTAAACACAAGGGATTACACAACAAACAAAAGCCAGCTGTTAACCAGGAGAACAAGTATAACACAAATATTAAAGAGAAATAGTAATTTCTGTCATGGCTGTATTTTTTTTCAGGTTTTCTTTCTTTTTTATTTTCTTTCACTTTGCTTGTTTTCTTCATTTTTTTTTTCTGTTTTTTTTTTCTCTTCAATAAAAAACATTTTATGTGAGTTGCGAGGCTACAAGTTTTCTCCAGGACAGGGAGGAAACGATTTTTTTAAGTGCCTCTAACTTCCACGATGACTTTTATTAACTACCATCATCTCTTATACCGTCCTCCGTGATGTAAAAAAGATGCTAAGAAATTGACAAAGTGTATACACCAAGAATTTTAAAATATAGTTTGCTGGATTCTAGGAATTTTTTTTTACCATTGTATATATCTTTCTTCTTGTAGTAAGACTATCAATATTTTCCATATTGAACACTTTTGTGTAGATGATCAGTTCTGTGGATTGTGCATAGCAATGTTTAAAAATTGTATTTGGGGTCTTCAGAGATTACACCGAATGTAACATTTTCACCACGTACCTTCTGTCTTAATCTGTTTGTGCCGCTATAACAAAATACCAGAGACTGTGATTTATAAGCAAGAAAAATATTGTTTCCTGCAGTTCTGGAGGCTGGGACTCCTAGGAAAGTGTCAACAGGTTCAGTATGGTTCTGCTTCCAAGATCATGCCTCGTTGCTGCATCCTCCAGAGAAAATGAGTGCTGTGACTTCACATGACGGAAAGGCAAAAGAGTGTTCCCTTCAACCTCTAGCTTTTGTATTTGGGTGCTAATCCCATTCAAGAGGGCTCTACTCTTACGACTTAATCACCTTCCAAAGGCCACACCTCTTAATACTTTTGCATAGAGAACTAAGTTTCAACATGAATGTGGGAGCGGAAACCATCATTCAAACCGTAGCACTCCCTGAATTCACTGCTGGATTCTCAAAGAATGAAATGTTATTTTAGTAATAACTGAATATTCATGTTTCTGAAGATAAATATGCGAGAACGTATTTTTCTTAGAAAATATAAGAACCAAATTTCTAAATACAAATCAAAATTATATCACTCCATGGTTCCCATTATAATAGATGGCTGTGAATTGGCACAAGCAGACTTTTAAATTTCATAATTTCAGAGTCTACATTTGTTTTACTCTTCATTTATTACTAGGGCCTAATCTAGTGCCTGCCATTGAATAAAAATGTTTGATCTAGTGAAAGTTAAAGTGAAAGATATGAAATAGAATCAGGTAAGTTTAGTAAAAGGACATTATTAAAAATATATATACTAAGGTATAAGGATGGCTTTAACATTTCCTGTTAGTTTTTGTATGATTAAAAATATAAGTAATTTGAGTGGGTAATACATGAATATCTATATCTATATAAACAGATATAAATATGCATATAACTAATACGAATGTTTACATGTAGCATGGAACAAGGCTATTAAAACATAGATAAGCCTACGAATTCATTGTTTATTTTTAATTTGGATCATTTGCACACATAATGAGCAAAACATTTGATAATATTAAAATTTGGACAATAATTTGCTGTTAGAAAGTTGTTAGAAGAATTCCTTTTGAAATACATAGAAACCTAGACTAAGAAGTGAATGATTTAATTTTATTTGTGGACATAACAAGAGTAATCATGAAATGCTGACTGATTTTGGTTAAAAAGAAAATTTAAGCCATTTTAAGCTTATGTGACATAAAGTGAATTTAGTAAATTCAATAAAGTTTATGTCACTTTTTCCATGTATTCTCACTCTAAATGTAAATATCTGCTAGCCTATGTGTTTACAGGAGGGTAGAGCAAACAAGGAACCATATTCAGACCTATCTTTTTAAAAGGACATGCCACATTAAAAATATTGTGGACTTAATTTTGCCTGAATTATATAAAGCAAAAAAGGGGAAAGCTTTTAGAATATTAACATTCAAGAAGCATGTAAATATGATGAAAAAATTTAGTAAATTGGTGATAATTAACTGTTTAAATACATAATTATTGTTTACTGTCTCTAACAAAAATAAGATATAATAATCACAGTAAAATGTGCTGTGGTAGGCAATTTTATTTCTTAAAGTGACCTGTAAATAAGTAGCTTTCAACTTTGGCTTTATGTTGAAATCACCCAAAGAGTTTTTTAAAGTACTCATCTTGGTTCCTACTGGATATAATTTGGTCCAGGATATAAGAACTAGATTATAGAACTTTTGATATAATTGGTCTATAATTGATATAATAAGAACTAGGATATATAAGATATATAGAACTTTTGATATAATTGGTTGAGGGTATGGTGTGGCCATTGGATTTTCAGTTAGCTATATTATTCCAAACTTCATCTAGGGTTAAGGACATTACTTTAAACAAACATGAAATTTATCTTAATCAATCACTGTTTATAATGAAGACATGTATTTATTTGGCCAAAACATCAGGTTGCTTAGTCAGATTTTTTTCTTATAGCTTCCTTAAAATTAGAGTTCTTCTGAAAATTCTGATTGATGCATTACTTGTGTCTTTTTCTCTTTCACATAACTAAAAACAGAATGTAAGAAACTATGTTATCATAATAATGTCTCCGAGTTTATTCGATTTTCTGTTTTCATTGACATTTTAAGATATTCTCTTTTTTTGAAATGAGGAATTTACTCATTTATTTTTTATTTTTGCACACTTTTAAGTTTTATTTTATTTTTATGTGATAAATAATGATTGTATATATTTATGAGATACAATGTGATACTTTTATTTTTCTTAATCTTAATTATTTTAATTTTAATTTTTTATTTTATGTTCAGGGGGTACACATGCAGGTTTGTTACTTGGGTAATTTGCATGTTAATGAGGCTTGGTGTATGGGAAATCCCATCACCAAGGTAATAAGCATAGTACCCAGTAGGTAGCCTTCCAACCCACACTCTCCTCCCCACATTCCCACCTCAAGCTGTCCCCAGAGCTTATTGTTCTCTTCTTTGCATCCATTTGTATTCAGTGTTTAACTCTCACTTATAAATGAGAGCACATACTATTTAGTTTTTTGTTCCTATGTCAGTTCAACTTCAATAAGGTTCTTTGCCCAGGCTGATGTCCAGAGTGGTATTCCCTAGAGTTTATTCTAGGTTCTTATAGTTTGAGGTCTTGCATTGAAATGTTTTATCCATCTTGGGTTAATTATCATATATGGTAAAAGGAAGGGGCTCAGTGTCACTCTTCTGCATATGGCTATCCAGTTATCCCAGTACCATTTATTGAATAAAAAGCCCTTTTCCCGTTGTTTGTTACTGTTGACTTTGTCAAAGATCAGGTGGTTGTCAGTGTGTCGCTTTATTTCTGAGTTTTCTAACCTGTTTCATTGGAATATGTTTCTGCTTTTTTACCAGTACCATGCTGTTTTGGTTACTGTAGCTCTGTGGTATATAATTTGAAGTCAATTAGTGTGATGCCTCCAGTCTTACTCTTTTTGCTTAGGATTGCTTTGGTGATTTTGGCTCTTTTTTGCTTTCATATGAATTTTAAAATAGCTTTTTATAATCCTGTGAAAAATGACATGTGAGGTTTGACAGGAATAGCACTGAATCCGTAAATTGCTTTGAGAAGTATGACCATTTTAACAACAGTGAGTCTTTGTATCCATGAGCATGGAATTTTTTTTTCATGTGTGTATGTCATCTCTGATGTCTTTCAGCAGTGTTTTGTGATTATATTGTAGATGTCATTCATATTCCTAGGTATTTTTTTCTTTTTGTGGCTATTGTGAATAAAATTGCATTACTGGTTCATATCTCAGCTTGGATGTTATCAATGTATAAAAATGCTACTGATTTTTGTACATTGATATTGTATCCTGAAACTTTACTAAAGTTGCTTATCAGTTCTAGATGCTTTCTGGTGGAGTCTATAGCGTTTTCTAGCTATAGAATCATATCATCTGTGAAGAGAGGTAGGTTGACTCCTTCTCTTCCTATTTGGATGCATTTTATTTCTTTCTCCTACCTGATTACTCCAGCTATGACTTCCAGTACTTTGTTGAATAGGACTGGTTACAGTGGGCCTCCTTGTCTTGTTTCACTTCTCAAGGGCAATGCTTCCAGCTTTTGCCTGTTCAGTATGATGTTGGCTGTTGGTTTGCCATGGATAGCTCTTATTATTGTAAGGTATGTTCCTTTGATGCCTTATTTGTTGAAGGTTTTTAACACGAAGAAATGTTGAATTTTATCAGAGGTCTTTTCTGCATCTGAGATGATTATATATTTTTGTGTTTAATTCTGTTTATGTGCTGAATCATATTCACTGATTTGTGTATGTTAAACCAACCTTGAATTCACAATTCGAAAAGTTGTTTTCCATATTGCAAGTTGGAAAATCAGCTTCTTCACCCAAAATATACACTGTAATTTTGAAAAATTCATAATAGTGTAAAAATTTTGTATCTGTACTCTATATTTCATATATGTTTATTAATATAGATATAATATAATAAAGTTCTGTATTTGCCTTGATGAAAGGCATACAACTCCCTTAGACCAATATTTAAGATAACTTAAGAGCTGAACACTTTTAAGTGATTTATCTAATTATTTAACTTCACAAGCTATAATCCAATTTCTAAGTGTTATTATCATAATTTTTCACAATGCCTCACACTTTCGCTGCCTCCGTATACTAATCCAGAGTATTTCATCTGCCTGATTTGAGTGCCTTGTCCCATCCATTTATAGCTCATCCATATTATAAAGACAAACTCAAAAGCCTCCCTTCCAAGAATGTTCCCTGAATTGCCTTCATAGAAATCTTCATTTTGCTTTGGAAACCACAGCATTTAAAATTTATTCTAAGAGCGCTTATCATTTTCAATCTAATATTATAATTTCTATGGCCACATACTATATGTGTTATCTCATAAGCTTTTTAAATAAACCATAATTACTTTAACTATTTTTTAAAAAATTTTAAAGCATTTTTCAGTTTCTCACAGTAGGTCATTCGTTTACAATTTTTGAATCACGAATAATATTAGTTAAGTGTAGAAAAATGACTTCTCAGGCATGTCACAAAAACAAATACCTCTCTCAAAGTATATTAAATATGTACTTAAGGCCCCAAATAGAATGATATCAATGTACCTTATTATGTCAATAATAAGAGATTCTATTGCCACAGAATAACTCAAAATTTATTATTTCTATTATAAAACATAAATTTTAAATACGGTAACAAGGATAACGCATAAAGTTCTTTTAATAAGCACATAATTCCAGAAGGCTTAAAATGTGTACAAAGGTACATTAAATCACAGATGTATAATTATAGAAACATTTACTTGATCTGTTTAAAAATCTCTAGAACATATTTGTATAGGGTCATTCCGGCTCCTTCAATATTTTTCAGTGCTTACTTTGAGCTCATGACTTTTTTAGATTTTTTTCATTGCCTTGGATCATTTTCATTACCATTTCCTTTCCCTCTCTCTTTTTTTTTTCTTGCAGCATCAAAGTTCAAATAGGATTTTTAATAATCCAGTTAAAGTTACCCAAATTATTCTTTCTGAGAAAATATTTCAACTTTCCTTGTTTATAGTCCCACTGTATCTGTCTCCACAGTAACTATAATAGTTTCAGTTTGTCTCGTATCCTTTTTCCTCTTCCTTTCACAATTTTCTCTGCTTCTGTAAAAAAAGTCTTTAAATAATTTTATAATCTTCTACTTTCCTGTTTCATTCAGTTCCTAGAGTCTTTTTAACGTTATCACTTTATATCTAAGTTGGATTTCTTAAGACCTCTACACAAATATACTAAAAATGTTCTAAAAATATACTAAAAATGTTTCTTGCCATAGCAATTTAATCACATTTGTTAAGTATTTATAGGCTTGTGATATTTTACATGAAATAATTTCTTAATAAAATCAAATTGTTGTATAGCTATAAAAAGTTATTGTCTTCTATAAAAGTGCCATAGAGCCCAAACTTCTATACAATAGGGAAATACTTCTCCTCTTGTTAATCCTAAAGTTATCACTTTTATTAAAAGTATACTGTAAGAGAAGACAATTGATAGCATATGAAAAGCTATCATTGTGATTTGGAAAGGAATAATACCACAAATATTTTAACATTGCATTCTTAATGTAATAAGTGTAGAAGCAGAAAGCAATAAGCATATATGAAAGCAACACAATGCAAGGCCTAGATATTTTTAAATGGAAGAGATTTTGACCAATAATATGAGGGTGTAATTAAAATAATAATACTAATTCTACTACGTGAAAACAATCTTCTTGGTATAAACATGTGGCAGTATTAGGCAGGATCTTGTCAGGGCAAGGAGAAAAATTAATGTGAGATAAGAAGAATGCAAACCATAACTTGATTTTAACAGAGGTTTTAAAAAGCTTGGTAAAAATTATAAGTGACAAAAAATTATAAGCACTATTCTGTGAGAAACTAAACCAGGTAGTACTTTCCTTTGCAGGAAGTATTCCTAATCAGGTTTATTGTACCTTTGTAAGATATGAATTGATGTTTCCTTCAATTGCAATACGAGAGCTTCATTTTGACCTAGTTAATAAAAAAATTGAATTAATTCTCTCAAATAACTGAAACATCTAAGGCAAAATTAAGTTCAGAAACAGAAGGACACCAATTCAAACAATATCATCTGGTCTCCCTTTCTCCATCTCTCAGATAAACCCATTCCATGTAGCAAACATGGGCCATTGGCAGCCTACTTTCATTTTTTTTTTCTTAAATGGCAACTCCATAACTTTGCTGCCCTTAAATCTGTCAATTTCATAGAGACAACTCTGATTTGATTAGTTTAGACCACACTGAACCAATCACTGTAGTCTGAATGAAAGGATACTTTAATTATGTCATCCATGTGTTGGGAGAGATTCTTTGCTAGAGAAAGGGTAAAATGTTCCAGGGAAGCATCAAAATGAAACAAACAGATGTTCATTGCAGACCTGACATTCACACTTTTCTGAACATTCGTTACCACATGTTTGACAGGTTTTTACTGACACTAACTAAAATTTGCTTTTCCTTAATACAAATACCATATAAATGATTGCATTTTATCTTATATTGCATCAATTTCTAGTCACATATCAAGTCAATGCCAATTGTAGCAAACCATAACACAGTAATCCAGATGTATTTTCAAAGCACGTTTTAATTTTTTTAATTTATATTTTACCACATCCTTCTGTACCTAAAGAAAAATGTTTTATTTTTCCTTGGGACTAATTTTTATATCATCGTAGAATTTTTCTAGCATTTTCTCTTCTTGTTTCATCTAAAACATATAGAATATTTCCATTTATTAGTTAATATTAAAATCTTTCTTGTCTAGGGTATGAATTATTATAAACATCTCCCTTGGACTCATGTCCAATGAGTTAATGATTAAAGCTTCAACCGTGTAATTTTTAGGCAGGCATTTGCTAATATCACTTGCTAACAATTTTTTTCCTTCAATGTTCTGCATTGTCCCACTTTCAATATATTATCTTCTGAGTTTTACTTCTCTAGAGATATAGTTAGAGAAATTTTCAAAAATTACACTATGAGTTTGGAAAGCTTTTTTGTTTTTACCATTATCCCAACTTCTATATTTGGTGGAGCAGTTGCAAAAAGAATGTAAAACATAATTGTTTAGAATTGTTTTGATGGACAACTACTTCACCCAATAATCAAATTATTTTTAAAATATACTTCAAAATTATAATTGTCTTGCTTATTTTCAGTTCATATTTTATTTATTCTCTTGGTACATCCTATTATAGTTCATAAATTGCAACATAAATGAAGTTAAATTATCTGTCCTAATGATTTATAGAAGTCCTTGAACCATAGATTTATTTATAAACAAATAAGAATATTTTGTCATTGTTTATAATGCTATTTTGATGGTTTTCATATAGTAGTACTATAAAATATGACTAATTTGTTTCAGGCAAGGTTCTGATTTATTAATACATTGTGCATTTAATTGCACATATTAGCACATTGCATGCTTATGTTAAATATATCAGTAAACTCAGTTCCTTTCAAAATATGTTTGTACATTATATACAGATAGATATATATATGTGTATACACAGAGAGGTATAAGTGTGTATACAAAAATGTATGTCTACATACAAAAATGCTGTTAGTGCTAAGAAAAATTTTCACATACACTATATTTTAATGAAGACTTTCAAGAAAATCAAGCAAATAGAAATTATTTTTTAACCTCTGATTTAAAGTATATATAAGCAATTTTCAAAACCTTTCATAATATTGTAAATATAAAATGCTTTTAGAGAAAAAAATAATTTATTTTAAAAAGATACTCCTGTTTCTAAAAGGAATGCTCTAAATTCTGATTAGGCTTTTTCCTTCAAGAGTTACAAAAAAAGTTGACTGTATTTCAGAGTTCCATAAAGTAGTTTTTTGTCAGTGAAACTAATCATTACACAAGAATATAATTGACATTTCAAATATTATGATTGCCTTCCTTTTCCACAGTGCAGTCTTTCTCTTAGAGTATAATCATTATCAAAAGTATATGTTTCAAACCATACAGTAACAGTAACATTTTCTGCTGCAGATATATATATTTATTTATTTTTACTTATACACTATGCTATGAATTAGCTGTTGTGTTGAGAGAAATTGGTACCATGTAAAATAAATATTTTAAAAATGTTCGTTACTTCTTTATGTGCTTATTTCATTTATCATTCAGGAACTACAACAATGATGCCTAGAGAACAAAGATTGAACTGGGTAGCAGTAGAGGCTAACTTCTGATTTTGTCTTTTAATATTTCTCCCCACAGAAACACCATAGTAGTAAACTCAAATAAGCAAAATATCTTCATTAAGTAAATAATTCCTGATGCAAAGTAGTACACAATAGTGGCCACTATGTTCTGAATATTTTAGAAAATGTATAAGCAGTATCACAACATTACATGATATTTGGCTTAAAGTAATTAAGCATCAATGCCACCACTACTGCTGTGAAAAAGCTATCAAATATTGTTATATAGGAGGTTGCATGGTGTGGAGTAAACGAGAAAAAAGTTTTTAGCTCCACTCAAAGCAGATATCGACTGTTCTGTCTTCAAGGATTTTAAAATGAGTATCCTGTCGCACAGCTCCCTGATTCATTCTGATCTCGCAATGACAACATAACATAAACAAGCAAGAAGATCAATCTATACGAAAGGAGTTTGGGGTAGTTATACAAAGTTCAACAGCAGACTGAAATCATTGAACATATTGAAAGAAAGAAGTAACTTTCCCAGAAATTGAGCTTCGAACATCAGTTACTTGAAGATTTTAAACAGATATATAAGCAAATAAGAGATGTTTGGACACAGGCTAAACCAACTAGGATAAGAACTTATTCAACACAATATTACCCAGACTGGTCAAGAAAAGTTCCCAGTGACATAGGTGATATTTACCACCAGTTTTTCAGTAAGAAGAGACCAGAAATTGTCAGAACTTAATTTACAGTATTATTTATTTTATGTACAGAATTATTTTTAAGTACCTAGTGTTTTCATTATAGATCGCAGACTTGTTAATTTATTGTACTGTTCTTACTTTACTAGAGTGTATTTTGATTGGTTGGGATGTGAATCACATACTGTAATATAAAGTCTAGGTAGACTGTTTAGATTTCGATGTTTGATTGTGTTGATAGGGTTCTATCCTACCCACAATCTTTCCTTGAGTTTGTAGGATTTAAATGCCCACTCGATTAAATCATTATTGAGATATGATATTCTTCTAAGAAGTAGGAGTAGATAGAGGTTAAATGAGCTATATGGAATACACCTTTGTATATTCTAAAGTGATCAGCAACACAAAATTTTGTGGATGACAGTGTTGTCTATAACAATTGCTGTATTTCATGTATACAACATATTCTTGTTTCTCATATTAAAAAAATGTGTTCAAAATGATTATTTTTAAAGAGAAAAATTATATCTTATTGGTGAGGTAATATAAGTGAGGAGAGATTTACAAAGTTGTTATAAAATCAACCTTATCTAATACCAGAAATGCACTGTTATCATTTTTAAGTGAATACATCAATATGACTTTATATATGGGGAAATATAAATGTTTTCCATTAATTCTAATAAAAATTAGAAAGTTAAGTATTTTTTGAAATGAGAATTATGAAATATCTAGCAGCTTAATGAGTAGGAATGGCTACATGGCAAAATATACATATTTCCAGATAATAACTCACTTTGATTTTAATATATATTACACATTATATTGGGAAGCATTTTAATAGTAATTTTAATAGATCATTAATTTCAATAGTATTTTACCATCATAATCATCAATTAGCCATGATATATAGTAACAATTTCTGGTGAAACTACCTAACCAGTTTTTTTATATTTTATAATAAAAGAAAAAGTTAATAATTGTTATGTAATTTTCTATTAAAAAATTAAATTCTGATTTAAGCCAAAGGTGCCAATATATTACCATATTCTTCACCTTCTTCAAGTAATGAATAAAAACTAAAAACATAAATCATTTTTATTTAGTCAAGATTTTATATCTTCACATAAATAAAAATCATACCCCATTTCTTCTTAACTATATCCTTCTACAATCAATATTTTAAGTTGAACCAATGTGATAAAAGGCATCAATTCTCATTCCTGATAAACTTTCTGTGACCAGCTCCAAAAACATATTAATCACTCAAAGTATTTAAAGTAGTTTCCCAAATTTAATTCACTGTAAAATTTTTCTAGGCAATTTAAGTGGGAAGGAGGCCAGCAACACACTTTAGCAACATAGATTATGATGCTGTACTCCAGAAGTAGTGGGATATATTTTTAAGAAGAAATTAAGTGGGAAGTGAATAAATGGGGGAAGAGGGATTTGTATGTGTAAATATGTACATATTGAAGAAAGTAAACCAAAATAAATATGCTTTATATATTTTATAAAAATAAAAGAACTATATACACATAACTCATTTATTGAATTATCTGCCAGGCACATAACTTATATATTTCAATTCTTACTACATTTCTAGTAAATACCCTTGTTTACAATTTAATAATGTCAAATTATGGCATAAAGAAATGTAAAAGCTTGTCCAAGATTAAATTATTAAATGACTGGGCATCATCTTGGACCTTATATTGAGTGATATCTAACCATTATTCTGGACTATCATAACATCTGGCCACATATCAGAAATTTCTAAATATAGGGATACATTTATTTGGGAATAAGGGTTTTAGATTCATTAGCTATTGATGAAAAGAATAATGTGGGAGATATAAAGAACTGAAAATTCCATGTGAGAGGAACAGCCCAAGCAAAGGACTGAGGAAGAAAAATAGCATTTTCTGGATTTGAAGACACACTACAGGAAGGAACTTAGCTTTATTTGTAATAATTTGCTACCACCACTAAATGCTTTCAATGAGGGAAGTACATTAACGTGAAGCTGAATCTAAAAATCACAACAGAATTCTGAGTTGGAGATAAATATCTGGAAAGGAGATAAATATCTGGAAAGGAGACCTGTGCAGCAAAACATAACTGCCAAGAAAGGGCCAAGAGGCCAATGAATTCTTACTTATCTACTTTTATTTATTTATTACTTGTTTTTATTATCACCTTCTGATAAAGGACCCTCACAATTTAATTCTAGGCCTGCTCCCCTGCTCCTGCTGACACATGTTTGCTAATTGTTGAAGTTCTGTAGAATGCAGTATCTTTACTGTTTATAGGCCCAACATATCCCTGTCTACATCATGCTGATATTTTAGTTTAATTACCAACCTGGCAGCCAGGATGCAAAATGGATAAATTACCTTAAAGGTCACCTGTTGACTTGTCAAAGAAACACCTCTGCAGTCTGTTACCATAGAGAGAAAGTCTTAGCTCATACTCCAGAGCACTGAGCCAGCTTGGCAAGCCTTGAAGGCTCACAGGAATCTGCAGAGCCAAAGTTCTTAGGGCATTCATTCAGATGTTCTCATTTATGTTTTAATATCTTAGGTTTCCCCAACCAGGGTCCTGATCTTGTCATAACAGAACTGGCATGGGTGAGAATTTAAATCTTTCAAGCTTCATAACCCTTACTATCAGATATCGATTTTGCTCCTCAGCTATGTTTACTATCACAGTGCAGGATCAAATAAATAGCCTTGTTGTGAGCTACTAAACTGACTAAGGGGCAGGATGTAGGCATAGGCAGTGATAGCCTTCAGATAAAGGTGGAAGTTCTAATCTGTGAGGAAAAAGGGGATGATGAGGTAAGCAGAAAGAGCCTCAAATGCAGCTTAGCCCTGATAAAGTCTTGGTAGGCTACTGGCGAGTTTTCAAGCAAATGTTTCCCATTAAAGGGATCCTACATCAAGCAAGATTAGTGTTCTAGTACACTCACTGTGCTCAGTCATTAGTTGGAAATAAGTCTCTCTAAAGAATTGATGTATGAGCAGAGTCCAGAATGATGAAAAGAAATCAGTAATTGACTGGTATAAGCTATTTTCTGTCTTCAATGTATCAAAGTGGTTATAATTATTATTTATCCTATATATCTCAAATGACAAGATACTGAATCACATAGTACATCCCTTTCAGGTGTATTCCCTTACAATTCACCACGTTTGTGGTATGTCATCACCATACTGACGCCCTACTAGTACTATTGACTATGCTGTACCAGGAATGCAGCATTCCTGGTACAGCATAGTACTATTGACTGTACCAGGAATGCAGCATCTTTAAAATGTGGCATATGATAGAGCTATCAGATCCCATGGTGCTCACAACTTCACCTCTTTTGCCGTAAAGAGGGTTCAGTGGATTAAGGTGGTGTTACAAAAGACACATTTATTGTTCCATAAAGGGAATGATGTTCACCTTACCTCCGTGACTGAAATGCTTCTACCTGGCTGCTTCTTTCAGAAATTATATTACTGTCAATTTGAGAGCCCAGTTCTGCAACAGCATCTCCTACTGTTAGCATTAGTCTACAGAGAACATCTGCCACTGAGCTTCTTTATGATATCAGTACCCACCTCAAATAGGCTGTTATTGCTGCCATTGTAAATGGAGTGTCATACGTGTCTTGTCGAGGAACAAAGATTTCTGGTGTCTTGTGTCTTACATTTGGTATTTCTTATTTCTCTGGGACTTTTCTCCTTTCATTTATTCTCAGCCTTTGCTCTTCTGCAAGCATCATTTTGTTTAATGTGGGTTGTTGCTATTTTCTTAGTTTCCATGTGCCAACTCAACTCCACATGCATCAGAATTGGCCTGAGCAACATTCCAGAGCATTAAGTTCCAACTCACAGGAGAGTGCTCAGATACTGACAAAATCCATTATCCACTTTTAAAATATGTGTGCATACTCATATCTTACTTAGTTCCCTTAAAATATTCACTCCTATGCATAGTCTCATGGTCCCGTGAGTGTATATTTTCCAGGTTCTGCAGCTCCTCTAGTTTAAAATTCCTTTTTTCTTTTAGTAGACAAAACACTTTTCTGTTTTTTTTTTTCATATTAAGACTAGGCCTCATTTATTGGTCTGCTGTCAAAGAAATAAGTTATGTCAGATTCTGAGAAGAGAATTGTCCTGCCAATAGCCTCTTCACACTCGTCAAGCAAAGGGCTGCCACTATCCTCTACAAAGGGATGCAAGCATTCAGGATCTTGGTGCATCTACCCTTATATCCCCATGCCTAATCTCATTTCTCCCTTCTTTCCTCTACTTGTATTGACTATGGCATAGAGAATGCTCCTAGGCTAAGAATTCAGTCTTCTCTGAATTTCTATTACTTTCTACAATTATGTTCTATGCCTGATATCCAAATGTCTTCACTGCTTAGCTGCAGAAAATGATGGTTTCTTTAACAACTGCCAAAGAGGCATTCTGACTTTCATAAATTGCTTTAAATTGTTGATTAATAGATATGAGCCTATCACTTTTTCAGATAAATTAATCATTGGAGCTTAGCAACACCAATCCAATTTTACTGTTCTACTGTTCTTGCCAGCTCTCTCATTAATCTCAAACACCTGAGACATTGCATTGCCAGTGCATCCTCTTCTTGCTATATCCCATTCCAGACCATCATAGATGAAGCCTTAGCAATTCCACTGCTACAGCATTTTGAGGACTGTCCAGACTCAATTTGGAATCAGCATTGAGATCCTTATCGCCAACCAGAATTACATCCTCCAGGACTCCTTCCTAGGATGACTCCTGGCATACACTGTCTTAAGTTTCCTAGAAGTGGAATCTAAGAGGAGACTTTTTTTCCACGTAACTTATTACAGAAAGCTCTAAGAAGGGAGAACAGTGAAACAATGAAGGTTAGGAGAAAAACTTTAAGCAATAATGTCATATCTGCTGGAAATTTGTTTGAGTCTGATATCATGTGGAAGCTGTAGAATGCAAATTTCAACAATACATTGATGCCTTGCAACTAATTACCTTGGACCCTATATCAGTCAGTCAGGAGCAAAAGTCAGCCCTACACACAGGGAGTGGCATATAACTTCTGTGGTGGTGGATCCTGCTTGGCTGAGAGCAGTTCTCTGGAGAAGAGGTCAGATAAGAGTTATTTGCTAAGCACAGGCCTCACAAATAGCTGGGAGATAGATGCACCAACTGGTTCAGGCGATCAGAAAGGGAAATATTCAGCATCTACTACCACATGAAAGTGAATATATTACCAATTATAAGATCATCTCCTGAGAAAAAATACTCATCCAAGTCCATATTCAACCCCATAACATGATTAAAAATAGTATGCCTAGCTGGGTGCGGTGGCTTATGCCTGTAATCCCAGCACTTTGGGAGGCCAAGGTGGGCAGATCATGAGGTCAGGAGTTTGAGACCAGCCTGACCAACATGGTAAAACCCCATCTCTACTAGAAATACAAAAATTAGCCAGGCATGGTGGCACACACCTGTGATCCCAGCTACTCAGGAGGCTGAGGCAGGAGAATCGCTTGAACCCAGCAGGTAGAGGTTGCAGTGAGCCCAGATTGGGCCATTGCCCTCCAGCCTGGGTGATACAGTGAGACTCCATCTCAAAAAAAAAAAAAGTATGCCATATATATGGCAGGTCTATTATAGCTAATAACAAAATAGAAGAAAAAAAATAACGATTAGATTTCCTAAACCATGAAAGCATGCAATAAAGCCTAGTTTAATTTATAGAAAGAAGAGTAGGATGACTTTTAAGGATTATGTGTCACAATAGCAGGCCCACTGTTATTCTCAATACCTAACTGGCAAATTACAAATTTCCCCATAGAAAGGAAAAGTAACTTATGGCACATAAGAGGTGCATACACTCAAGCTGAACTCGTGTATTTTATTTTAGATGTAATTGAAATGACTCTTTTATGGAAGTCAACAAAAATGATTAACATTCAGTTGCTTTCGGGGAATTTACATGTTGATATGGAGGAGCAACAAGAACTATTCTCAATACAGTCTTGGATCAATTACTTCTGTCTAAAATCCAAAGAGTTAGAATTTCATCTACATCTTCAGCACTATCTACATGGCCTGCAGCTACACAATACAAATTAACTAATTTCTAAAATGTTGTTGGGGGTAACTTCAAGCACCAATTACATTGCCTCAGTGCTGCTGTGTAAATTTATTGTAGATTTAAAAAAATGACTTTTTTGAACGCATCTCATTTTAATTAAATTAGTGATCTGTGGAATTATTTAGTGAGATGCTCTACTACCATCTATAAAATTACTCAATGAGATATAATATTTTCATCCTATTCATCATATTTTTAGACTATAGTTCATCATATTTTCAGACTATATTCAGGAGAAATTCCAGTTCTTGAGATGTTAGATTATTTGTGATCTATTTGAGATTTCATAAGTTTTATGAATCCTATTTAATCAATTTGATTTATTTTTTTTCTCAACAGTTGGTCTACTGAGTAAGGAAACTAAACTTTGTGTTAGTGATTAATATTTATGAAGGGAAGTCATATCCACATGGAAGAGAAATTGAAAGAAAGTGAAATTTCAGTGGTAGCCATATGGGAGTTTTCTTTTTCTTCTTCTTTTTTTTAAAAGCTTTCCAATGTAACTCTATTATACAGATGATGGAAGACAAAACAGAAGCACTTCATGAGGCCATGTACAATAAATAATAAATTTTAAAACCTGAAGAAAAAAAACAACAACTAATAAACATCAACCTTAAATCTATATCTGGAATAATAAAGAATAAAAATGTTGGCCAGGCACAGTGGCTGATGCCTGTAATCCGAGCACTTTGGGAGGCTGAGGTGGGTGGATCACGAGGTTAGGAGTTCGAGACCAGACTGGCCAAGATGGTGAAACCCCATCTTTACTAAAAATACAAAAATTAGCCGGGTGCAGTGGCCGATGTCTGTAATCCCAGCTACTTTGGAGGCTGAGGCAGGAGAATTGCTTGAACCCAGGTGGCAGAAGTTGCAGTGAGCCAAGATCGCACCACCACACTCTAGCCTGGGTGACAGAGCAAGACTCCTTCTAAAAAAAAAAAAAAAAAAAGAAACATCAAAAGAAAAAAGAGTAAAAATACTTATATAAAAAAAGAGTAAAAATAGTTAAACAATATGAAAATCCTGAGCTCCCAAAAAGCAACAAATACAATGGTTTTTGTAATATATTACATACCCTGAAAAGAATGGCATTGTGACAAGAATGATAGTAAAAGTAAAATCATATTTGAGCTAGGCTATTTAAAATAATCAAGTTATCATCTATCATCTCCTGGCATGGTGCACTGAGAACAGCACAACAGCACTTTTGTGATATCTGTACCAAAACTGCATAACCTGAATTTAATCATGAGGGTATATCAGACAAAGCCAAATTGAGGGGCATTTTACAAGATAACTGGCCTATAATTTTCAAAAATATCAAGGCTCTGAAAAACTAAGACTATCTGAGGAACTATTCCAGATTAGAGAAAACCAAAGAGACATGACAACTAAATGTATTGTGTTATACTGGATTGCATCCTGGAGCAGAAACTAAAACAAACAAACATTTTACAAGAAATACCACTATAGGAACACTTGGTGACATCTAAATAATGTCTATTGAACAGATAACCGTTCAATGTTAATTTCCTAATTTTGATAACTACAGCATTAATATACAAGACAATGTTCTTGATTTTAGTAAATGCAAAATGAATTATTTAGTGCATGACTAGTGTAAATTTACTCTCCACAGGTGAGAAGATAATAATATATATGTATAGATGTAGAGAAAATTATAAAGCAGATATGGTGAAACGTTAACACTTGGGGAATCTTTATGAAAGTTATATTAGAGTTATTTGTATCTGTCTTGCAATACTTCCCTAAGTCTGAAGTCATCTCAAAGTGAAAGTTTAAACACAGCAATTCATATCAAAAAAAGAAAAAAATCATAAATAGGGCAAATAGACTTATTTTAAATATAAAAGATTCTTATTTATTTTTGGCTAAAATAATGCAATTGTATAATAATGTTAACCTTAATAGCTTTGAGAATTTGTCATTGAATAAAGCACTTTTTTTACAGTGCATGTAACAGCATAGAAATTTTTTAAAAAGTGGAGAAATACAAAAGGAAAAACTACTTCAAAACGCTAATACAGTCACAAGCCAAATAATGACTTTATTTTATAATTTATTCCCTAGTGCATGGCATTATTTAAGCTGATGTTTAAAATGCATGTGTTTTTATAAACAGAGCTGCAGATGCAGTCATATTTGTTGGAGTTAAGTTTTTCCCGTACTTTCCCTTAATTAACTAGTAGTAATTTCATACGACTGGCAAACTTAAGCCTCAGTTTTAACTAATGCAAATTAAGATAATTATATTGTACAAATAAATTCATTTTTTGGTTATATGATGAATCATCAATTTCCTCTTCATTTCTGTTCTTGAAATGTTTGAATCATGTCACTTTGTTCCATATGATGTTTCTTCTTAGTTTCAGTTCAGTGGTGAATGAAGTGACTTAAGCAGTCCATCAAACATTGTGTTCTTGTCATACAGATAAATTGCTATACAGAAAATTTATGAATTGCAGTTCTAAATCTCTAAATCTTTAATATTTACAAACCATCAAAACTTCGAAGTCAGTCGGGAAAATCACGTGTTTTAAAAATATTCCTTTACCTGAGGTTTGGTGAAGCGGAGAAATATAACCTGAACTTTTTTATCTATCCCACTGAATTGTGATTATCATATAAGCTATCAATTTGTGTTTTTATTATTTTACCCTGATATGGTTCGGCTCTTTGTCCCCACCCAAATCTCATCTTGAATTGTAATAATCCACACATGTCAAGGGCAGGACCAGGTGGAGATCATTGAATAATGGGGGTAATTTCTGCCAAGCCGTTCTCATGATAGCGAGTGAGTTCTCACCAGATCTGATGGTTTTATAAGAATCTGGCATCTCCCCTACTGGCACTCATTCTCTCTCCTGGCGCCCTGTGAAGGGGTGCCTTCCACCATGATTGTAAGTTTCCTGGGGCCTCCCCAAACATGCTGAACTGTGAGTCAATTAAACCTCTTTTCTTTATAAATTATCCAGTCTTGGGTATTTCCTCATAGCAACGTGAGAACAGACTAATACATCCCTAAGCTTAAAAGAATAAATTCTGTTATCAAAGCTTATTGTAACCTTGAACTCCTGCTCTCAAGCGATTCTCCTTTCTCATCCTTCCCAATAGCTAGTACTACAGACAGACACCATTATACACAGATAATTTTTTTTTTAATGTAGAGACAGGTTCACACTATGTTGCCCAGGCTAGTCTTAAACTCCTGGCCTCAAGTAATCCTCTCACCTTGGCCTCTCAAAATGCTGGGTTTATAGACATGAGCCACTGTGTCTGGCTTTCATGTGATAATTAAAAACAAGGTAAGATGATCCCTTCCTTTAATAGTATCCAGTAAGATAAATATATGCACAAAGTATACAGTTAGGTGTAATTCAACAAGCATCTTACAAATATAATTTAAAATAATTGCAATTTTAAGAATCATATATCAGCCAGGCATGGTGGATAATGCTGTACTCCCAGCTCTGAGAGGCTGAGGTGGAAGCATCACTTGAGGCTAGGAATTTGAGACCAGCCTAGGCAACATAAGGAGACCCCATCTTTACAAATAATATAATAATAATTTAAAATTTTTAAAAGGAAATAAAACTAAAAAAATTATATACCAAAGTTATTTTCCATATACAGAAATTTCTGATGGACTATATCTATAAAATCAGAAACTGCTTGAAGAGCTACTTCTGGAAATTGTTTTAAATGCCAAAGGATAAAGCTCACATACTTCATAATATAATTATGCTGCTGAAAAACCTTTTAAAATGTAGTTTCTATTAAAAAAATCCCACCTATGCTTCATATTGTTTTCATCTCTTAGATGCTTTATTTTCCATGTTCTGTGTTGACTATGTGGTTATTTTAAGATATTATACATACTAATCTAATTAAAGGTGAGAATATTTCAATAACAATTAAGAAAACATCAAATTAAAAAACCTCGAATTTCAAAATCTCAGGTTCTCACTATTCTCAGCTTGTTCTATTGAAAAATATCACAAGGCTAAGATACTAGATCTGCTATGAACTAGCTGTAGAAGCAGTGAGCAAGAACTTGCCACCTTCCGATTTCCATATGCTGATCTTTAAAGCAGTTGGACTAAGTAAAACACAAATTCCCTTTCATACAAAAATATCGTTGATTTTTTCCTTTGTGCAAATGAAGAAACTGCATTTGTTTCTCCTTGCTAAATAGTGAATATCTATTATGTTGTTATGTTGTTAATAGTTATTTTGCTTAAAAATATATTTCTGGATTTGTATATGTTTATGTAATTTTTAGCCTATCATAAGAACCCAAATTATCAATATCCTTAAAAAGTATATTTCCCAGACAGTTGTATCCAAAGCATGTATATCTGAAAATGTTTATTATAAATAATGTCCAAAGGCTTTGCTGTCACTGTGTGTTTGCTATCGCTTGCTATCACCTGCTTTACAATAATAGATGTTGGCACTTTCTTTAGATGTATTTGATTTTTTTTCACTTACACCTTCTTCTGATGTCCTATTCTATATTATAAATTATTTAAGAAAGAAAATTATATTTCTTGTGATCTTGACAAACCTTTGAATAAAATAAAGTTTTGTGCAATAATTCCCTTTTATTGATTTGTAAAAAATTAGGGAATTTCCATTTTTCTTGTAAAGTTTCATCTGAATTAAGTTGACTGAGTGTTTCAACAAATCAAGCTATATTTTCAGGGAGAGACGAACGTGAACTATTCTTAGCCATCATTTATTGTACTCATCATAATTTTTTTTTCTGATTTTTTGTTTTCATTCCACATAGGTCACTACAGCAAAGTTTTTTTGTTCTGTTCCATCAGGTCTCTTTGGGTCTAGTGGCTCTCTGTATTATGTGTGGTTTACTCTTGTATGCACAGGACATATTTTGTAGTTCCTACTCCATGCTGTGATTCATGGAATTCTACAATATTAAGAAAAGCACTTCTTATTTGTCATGCATGGTTACAGAAACATCATCTTTAAAAGAAGACGAACCCAAGAAAATCTGTAAGGCCAGTTCCAGCATCACATAGCCATTTCTTTGTGTAATCATGTGCTATACCTTTCTAAAGAAACAGCAGAAAATGAGGCAGAAGTTTCTTTGCTTTTAAATCATTCGAATCTCTCTGGAGATTAGGTCACTGCTTCCTTTTAGGGTTTAACACCTTGGAATATCAGGCACAAGCCCCCTTCTCATGATCTAATTGCCTTTGAACTCTTTTTCTCCTCCCAACACAGGTAGGATCAGTATAGTCTCTGGAGTTCCTACACGTGTAAGGGCGTTACAATGTCACGAGTTTTAAGTCAGTTTCTCTAGAAGCAAAGTCTGTAATAGTGATTTTTTTTCACTGACTCAAGAGATGTTTCAAGGCGAAAGGAAGGATAAGGCAGTGTTGGTGGAACACTAAGCAAGCCTGTGTCTCAGTTGAAGACTAGCTTCAGTCTGATACCACAAAGAGGTTCTAGGCAAAAATTGTACAACAGAGTTTGTCTTACCTTAGGCAGGATCACTCACTGCCTTAGGTCTAAGTTGAAGGATAGGCAACTCTGACCTGTTGGAAGAAGAGAGTGGCAGTGCTCCAGAGAAATTACAGCTGTGAATTATCAGCAACCAACATACATATCAGTTGGGGGATGGATACACTGTTTAAGGGGGCCTGAGCATCCCCTATACAAGGCTAATGATGATAATTCAACTCTTTATCTGTGTTCCCTCAAAGAAATACTTGAGATAAAGAGTTAGGTACTTATAGAGGTGACCCCATGAAGCACTCATGAGGAAATAAAAAGTATGAGACAAGAGAAAAGACAATCATCAGTTCATTAGTGTGCAGACTCACATTGTAGACAAATAGGTTGGGGCTCTCTATCTTCCCTGGGGAGTCACCTTTCCTTCTCTGGGTTAGTAGGCAATTGATGCTGAATGATTGCAGTGCAAGAAAGCTTTCAGGAACAAGAAATAAAAACAGTCTTTTAAGACAGGAAGTTGTAATTTATGTGCTGGGAAAAGATCTAATATAGTTGCCTATAAACTGAAGTGGACTGTACTGCATGAATTGTGTATGTTATATCTCTTATACTATCCTATTTTAGTCATGGTCACGTTGAGTCCCCAGTGTGGAGATGCAATATTCAGACTTCCAGGTGATAGCTAGTATCAACTTCTAAAAGAATATTTGAAATGGGAAAGATGGTGAAAAATTACACTCCTATGGCTATCGCTAGTCCCAAGACAATTTTGTGTATTCATAACTTCCCTCGTCTACTTTCTATTTCTCAGTCCCATCTCTCTTGGTCAGCATTCCACTGGCCTAGGTACTGGTCCTGGTGAGTTGACTTAGGTCATAATTCCTCAAGGTTCTTATTTCCTAATTACCTGGTTTTTTATTACCCTACAGTGGCCTTAATTACCAATCCACTGTTATCACAGGAAATGGAAGCACAAATAAGAACTTTCAATAAGTCCTTGAATTCCACACAACGTTTTCATTGCCCTTTATATAGCTGCAACTTTAGCACATCTAGTAAATGAGCTTCAATTAGTCTTTTTAGGAGAGGAGACCCTGTCTTTGGATTCTGACCTATTATCCTGTCCCACAATGAAGCAGAAGAAGTTATGGTGTCTCATGTACTGAAGCATTTGTTGCATCCTCTGGTCAAGGTATTTCATCTCTGGGTACCAGTCTCTAATCCCACAGACTCCAATATTGGACAGATGTGAACCTAAAATTCCCCAAGTGAGACAACAGAAATGATGAAGAAAGAAGGCATTCCTATTTCTACCCTTTGATTCCCAGACTAGTTATTGAGAAAAAACAGCAGCAGCATAAATAGTTGTTGTTTTAACATACATATATACCAGGGTTCCCAACTCCACATCACGTACAACATGATGCATTTTCCTGAGCCTTTGAAAGGCTATTTAAAATTCTATCATAACGGCATTGCACAGGTGATATGGGCAGAAATTTTTGCTTCTATAACATGTGCCCTTCATTGTTTTTCCTTCACTATAAAATTACCCCGTTCTTGGACTGAGGTCATGCTATGTGTCATGCTAAACCTCAGTGAGTGGTGTTGGCAGAAGCAATGTGATTAGACAAGACAAATTCATTTCTAGAATTTGTGACAATCCCAGTAAGTATAAATTTTTGCTACTCCTGGCCCTTTCAGGAAAGAGGGAGTCCTGGGAGGCAGAGGTTGCAGTGAGCCAAGATCACGCCATTGCACTCCAGCCTTGGCAACAAGAGCGAAACTCCATCTCAAAAAAAAAAAAAAAAAAAAGAAAGAAAGAAAGAAAGAAAAACGAAAAAGAATGAGAGGGTCCAAAACTAGTTGATCTCCTTGAATGATGGTGAGGGTTCAAGGCTCATAAAAATAATTTCAAGATGGGTCTAAGGATCACTGCATTCAATGTAAAAGAATGTGGGCCAGGGCCGGGCATGGTAGCTCACACCTGTAATCCCAGCACTTTGGGAGGCCGAGGTGGGCGGATCACGAGCTCAGGAGATAGAGAACATCCTGGCTAACATGGGGAAACCCTGTCTCTACTAAAAATACAAAAAAAAAAAATTAGCTGGGTGTGGTGGCGGGCGCCTGTAGTCCCCGTCACTTGGGAGGCTGAGGCAGGAGAATGGCATGAACCCAGGAGGTGGAGCTTACAGTGAGCCGAGATTGCGCCACTGCACTCCAGCCTAGGTGACAGAGCAAGACTCTGTCTCAAAAAAAAAAAAAAAAAAGAATGTGGGCCAGAATGATCTATATATCACCTGGTCTTGATCTTGATATATCTATACTCAAAGACTATAAGCATGTTAGCATTTTGGGTCTTAGGTACAAAATCCAAAAATTCTCAAATATCTGGACATTTCCCTTCCTTTGTGATGAATGTATGATCCTTTCAGGAAAGATTGGAGAAAATACACACATACACACACACACTGGTCACATTGTAGGTTCTTTCTTAAGAGGACCAGGTGTCTTCTTCAGTTAATGGGCTCTGAGTTTGAGAACAATCTCAATATTTGAACAGGACGAGGAATTGTGATTTTCCCATGTTCTTATTTCTTATAAACTTTTCACTTATTTATTTTATACTGTTTATGGAGTTAGTTCATCCACAAAATATATTTCTTGTTTGTAATTTCATGATAGCTTATATTTAGGTTTGCTAGAAAATACAGAGAAACATTTCTTTCTTCAAAGTTTTAATCTCATAGTTTGTTGTTATTAGTAGAATACTGACACATTGCTATGCTATAGATGCTATTGAGTTGTGGCTGTATTAAGACAATCAAAAAGGAATGTTGAGTAGTATGCATTCCTTCTTCCTAATTTATCAAGATAATCACATGCTTTTTAGATTTGAATTGAACTGTTCACTTGCACAGTATTTGCTTTCAGGTGTTTTCATTCTAGTAGTGGGAGATTGTTTTGTTTTAGGTCACAAAAGCATTGCCCAACAGAATAAGCACAAAATTAATTACACGTTTTTAAAGAATGGAAAATCCACACAAAATTTGTTAGACTTCCCAGAAGCATTAAAGAAATTAGCCACACTCTGCCCAAAAAGAAATATAATGACAAAAACATTTTTTAAGAAAAAAACAAAATAGCTGAAAATGTGATGTCAAATTGTTCGAAAGAGTCATATTTGTGAACAACTGGCTGGAAAATTTCTTCTTGTGAACAATTCATTTGTTTACCTCTGGAGCAGGTAGTAAGCTCTCATCTAGCAGGAAGCTACTGGCTGCTGAATACATGAACACACAGCCAAGTGGGTCCAGTTTCCTCTCCCTTTTCCCTTCATTGGCATTTACAACGTATTTAGGGAAACAGCTGGATATGGGGCAGGCCAACCACAGGGAAATATTGATGCTGACTGGAGAAATGGACAAAAGTTTTCCTTGTAACTTGAACTTTCTTTTCTTCACTTTCGGAGACTGCTTTTTTTTTTTTTTTAACATTTTTCCCAAGAAAGATCCAAAGTTTTTTAGACAGAATTTGATTCTAACTGAGCCAGTTGACAAAAAAAAATCTTTTCCTATCATCATGAGACATGTCAAATTTGAAAGCAAATTCTTCCATTTTGAATATTCTTGTTTCAAAGTAACAAAATTATAAAAGCATGACCAGCATATCTAGTGTTATTTGTGTTATTTCTCACTCTGCTGTTTGTAGAGACATTAAAAGAAGATAAGAAGACGACATATGACAGGAAGCAGGGCAACATAGCAGTCCAGGTGGAATCTGTTCAGTCTCTGGCTCACAGAAGGCTGGAGACTGGCAGCTCTAAAGAGAAACAAGTATGTGTTTCACAAAATATTGGCAAGGGCAAGCAACCGGGACTGATCCTGGCAATCTTTCCCATATTTGCAAATGGCATATGTTAATGTCCTTTGGCCAGCTGAACACATGACAGATATCTTTTAACCAGGTCAGAAAAACACAACATGAAAGCACAATTTGTGCTTCTAGTAGACTCTGGCCTGCACTCTCAAGCAGAAATAGAAACAAAGATAGAAACAGGAGATGGCCATGTTCCTACTCTTACTCTAATAATTACCCCTTTTCTTCACTTGTGCATAGTGTTGATAGTTATTGTTCTAAGAACATTTATGTGATGAAACACTTTCATTTAACTTTTCAAATCACTTATATAAAGTTACAAATTGGTTCTGGTTTTTTTTTTTCATTTTTTTTTAGAGACAGGGTCTCACTCAGACAGTGGCATGATTACACTTCAATGCAGTCTCCTGGGCTCAGGTGATCTTCCTACCTCAGCATCCCAAGATGCTGGGACTGCAGGTGAGAACAACCATGACTGGCTAATATTTTTGTCTTTATTTTTTGCAGAGATAGGGTTCATTAGTTTATTCTTGCATTGCTATAAAGAAATGCATGAACCTGGGTAATTTATAAGGGAAAGAGGTTTAATTGGCTTACGGTTCTGCAGGCTGTACAAGAAGCATGACGCTGATATTGGCTTAGCTTCCAAGGAAGCCTCAGGAAACTTACAGCAGAAGGCAAAGGCACTTCACATGGCTGGAGCAGGAGGGATAGAGAGGGGTGTGGGCTACACACTAAACAACGAGATCTCATGATAACTCACTCACTATCACAAGAACAGCACTAAGGAGGTGGTTCTAATCCTTTTATAAGAACTCTGCCCCAGTGATACAGTCACCTCCCACCAGGCCCCACCTGCAACAATGGGGACACAATTGAACATGAGATTTGGGTGGGAACACAGATCTAAACCATATCATGGGGTCTCACTTTGTTGTCAAGGCTGGTCTTGAACTCCTGCCCTCAAGTAGTTTTCTCACCCAATCATTTTAAAGTTTGCAATTATATTTAATTGTCTCCTTCCTTGCATCCTTCCCTTCTTTTATTTTTTCTTTCTATACATAGTATTTTCTTGAGTGTCTGTTATGTGGCAAGCATAATGTTAGTTTGGGGATCACACAGGGAATAATAAAATACCTTCGCAAAGCTTAAAGCCTAGTATATCAGAAAGGAAGGTAACCAGATAAATACAGTGCAATGCATTCTATAAATAAAATTCAAAGATACAATGAGAGTACATAAGAGAAGCACCCACTGTACGAAAAAAGAAATTTTCTTGGAGAAAGTGTCATCTTCAATACCTGAATCTTAAATAAAAGTTAGATGGCTATGGGAAAAAAAGAGAGAGACCTTAAGAAAGAAAGAATTACAAGCACAAAAGCCTGGGGTCAGGGGAGGGCACCTCTCAATATAGACTTCCAGAAATAAGAAGAAATATAAAAGATTGAGGTCAGAGTGTAACCAGAGGTGAGATTTACAACTCCCTGTAAGTAATGCCAAAACATTAAACCTTGTAACCTAAGGAATGGCATGATTAGAATGTTAGTTTGAGCAGCAGTGTACAGACAGTAAATGGTGGTTCCTTAGCAGTGTGCTGTTAGAGTTCATAGTCTAATCACTTTACTATGCTGCCCCTTGAACTCAGTTCATTCAGCTAAAATATTAATGGGAACATTTAGGTATGTATTTATGGTATATATTTAACAGGATTATTTTAGGGGTTATACTATCTAATACATGCTGAGAACTTACAATAATGTTTAGTAAAGAGTAAACACTAAATAAATGATTGCCATTGTGGGGACTCAGAAACCAGGGTTTAGTATGAAGATTGTCTTAAGCGGAAGACATATGAGATTCAACAGATCAGAGAAAAGCCTTCTAGGATCTTCCTTTATCTGACGAAAAGCATCAACTGCTGGGAAATGAGGCTGCCATAAATTCTCTCCTTGGGATGGGTCTATCCCACAACAGAGACTAAAAGTAAAACTTGTAAAACTCTTGTCTTCGAGAAAGCGTCATGGCCAAAAAGAAGACAGAAGACCACTTGCTCCGTCATAAACAAATATTATCACAAACTCTATCTTCCTCTCATTTTAAAAACCTAGCTGTTTTTCCTAAAAAAAATGATTTGTTCTTCACATAAAGCCTTTACTCCCCTCCTCTATTTCCCCTAATAAATTAGGTACTTAAGCCTTTAAATTTAACTATTTAACCAGCTAGCTACTTCTTTTGTTTGCTCCCTTGCGCATGTGAGTACATGATTTTTATACGATTACTCATCTTGTGATGGTTTGATTAATTGGTCACCAGTTCAGAACCTAAGACGGTGGAGGAAAAGTTTTTTCTTCTAGACATCATTATTATTATTATTATTATTATTATTATTAATTATAGGACCATTACTCTGGTTACATTATGAAAAATACATCAGGGATGTATAAACAGCACAGAAAAACATGTTAGATGTTATTACAGTGGTCCAGCAATAGATGATGCTCAACTAAATTAACATATGGGCTGGGGAGAAGGATGGAAACATAGTTTTGACAGGAGTCAACTGAGGAGTGGATGGGAATCACTAATTTGGAAAGCAGAGCTTTATTTCACATAAATAATTGCAACCTGCTGGGTGGCCATTCTGTCAGGGAAGAAAGCGTAACCTCCAGTCAGAAGCTAGAAACAGACACTTCAAGAGAGACACAAAGGGAAAAGGAATTTATGATGAGCAGGGTGTACGAATATATATATTTAAAAAGCTATAAGTGGAGTTATGAATATTTATTAAAGGAGAAACATGCACATGTGCAATTGAGCTTCATGCCCCTTCATGGATACTATGTACAAAAAATGGCCAAGTTAGCAGGATCTGAGGGTGGAGATTTAGGCCCTGTGATGTCAAAAGGTGAAGCAGAAGATGTGAAAAACCTTACTGCTCATCCGCCATAGATACCAGAACTGCTCCATGGTCCATGGTATCTTATCAGGAAGAAATGCCAGTTGCTTGTTTTGTCGAAACCGCAAAAGGGAGGGGCAGCAGAAAGGTCAGTAGATTCTACTCTCCGCAGTAGAGTCTTTTAAAGAAACTGGTTCTGTGTAGCCATCAGGGAGGAAAGCCTAAGTACACTTAGCGAGGGATGGGGTAGAACAAGGCATGTCTGATCTCCCATCATGACCAAGAACTCAGTTTTCAAGGTTACTCTGGGGTCCCCTTAGCCAAGAGGAGTCCATTTAGTTAGTCATGGGGCTTAGGATTTCATTTTTATTTCTCAGAGGCGAAGTGCAATAGAATGAACAATGCTTAGTGGCTGATTGAATGAGCATGATGTAAAGGATACAGGTATGGATGAAATTTAACAAATGACAATGGAAGAATATAAATTTAGTGTCCAAAAGTGACAATATTGAACATAATATAAAAGAACTTCTGCTAACTAGCTTAGAAAATATAAGGATACTAGTAGCAAAACTAACATCGATAAAACAAACAATTTAAAAGTGTAACACTTCACTTTGTACTGTTAAATTACCAAACTTCAAATAGTTAGAAAATTCCAACTGAAATGTGAGGAAGAAGAAACTTTATGCACCACATGTAGGTTTTGAAATGAGATTACGTGATCAAAATCAGACTATTAATTTCTATACTGGATATAGAGCCCAGTAAAACTTTGAAGCATTCCCAAGAAGGGCATATATTGGATATTCATTACACCATTCTGTTGGGACATCAGAAATAAGTGGCATAAAACAACAGCTAGGTGTTTACACTGGTAGGTTATATTGTATTCTGAAACTGTCCTAAAGTGTTTGCTGCATCCCCCTGCCTGAGTTCCTTGTAAGAGGAAATTTATACACACACACACACAGATACACACACACACACACACACAGATACACACACACACACACAGAGGAACACATTTTCCCGGTTGTTGCTGTATGACTTTTACTTCTCTCTTGATGGAGGAGTATACTGCTTTCCTACATTTACATCAATTTGGTCTGTGACTTGTTTTGGCCAAGAAAATGAGAGCAGGAATGACTGTCTGCCAATTCTGAGCAAAAACTTTAAACAGCAATTTTGCAGTTTCATCAGATCTCGGGTGGATCTATTTTACTTTATTCCAGAAGGTGGAAGCTACATAGAGCAGACTGTGAAAAGCCATGCAGATTGTGAATAACTACAGCAGCAATGTGAGCAGGAAATACATATTTGTTCTTGCAAGCCCTGGGTATCATTGTGCTTATCCTTTGGTTACTAATAGTCTTTATCACTTTTAAATTCCTGAAGGTCAGAGGGCATTTTGCTCATCTTTGTGTTTCTAGAAAATACTATTTCCTGGTACCAAGTAGTGATGCAGGATTTTCTTTGGTTACTTTGCTAGTGGGGGACTTCCAGCTGGTGACGCCTCTGTCAGGGCCTCACTTGGCCACGCTACTTGCTGCAGGAGGTGGCCCTCCCATGCCCAGCCCACCTGTGTTGTAGCACGTACCCATGTTTAGTGGTTCTCACGTTCTTGTCCTGCATCCAAGAAGAATCAGAGTATGCTGACAATTGAACGGTAAGGAGGACGAAGAAGAATTGTATTGTGCAACAGAACAGCTCTCAGTGGAGAGGGTACATGGGGGTGCCTTCCCCCTAGTGTGGCTGGGTCTGTGGCTTTTATAGGCTCAGAATGGAAAGTGCATGCTGGTTGGTTTGTGAATATGCACAAAAGGCTAAAACAAAGACACCACTCAAAGGTGGGCATGACACTGTAGAAAACCAGTTAGGAAAGGGTAGGTATATGTAAAATAGGTGAAGGTTGGGAATTAATCAGAAAAAAGCATGCAAAATGGGAAGAGACATTCTCAATCTGGTCTGAGGATTTACCTGGGGCTGTCTCTGGCTTGAAGGTCAGGTTTCACTGGGGACCAACCGCTGTCTGCCTAGAGATTTGTCTGTCTCCTGCTACTATCAGCAGATATTAAATATATTTTTTAAAAATTTATATTATCCCAGCATCAGTTTAGCTTTTCAGTCATCATCACCCTATGAAGCGGCAAACAGATCTTCACTAGTGTCACTCTTCAGCAACTTCTGCATTGTAAATTTGGTGATTTAATCATCTTTCCTCTTTCTTCCCTGGAATCTTCTGCTAGACTTTTAAAAATAGACTTTTCTTATTTAATTGTTTCAGTAGTTTTAGGCTCACAGTAAATTCAGAGGAAGGCACAGAGATTTTTCAAATATCTCTAGCCTCCACACATGCATCACCTTCCACATTATTAACATCCCCTACCAGAGTGATATTTGTGACAATAGATGGACCTACGCTGACACATCCTTAAACATATGACACTACAACTATCAAGACCATAGTTTACATTAGTGTCAATTCTTACTGTTGTACATTGTATGGGTTTGGACAAAGGTATAAATTATGTGAACCCACCATTGCATTTTCATATAGAAAAGTTTTACTTCCCCAAATATCTTCTGTACTCTGCCTATTTATCTCAACCTTCACTTTGATGCTTGGTAGCCAATAATTGTTTTACTGTCTCCATAGTTTTGCCTTTTCTAGAATGTCATGTAATTAGAATCATATAGTATGTAGCCTCTTAAGATGGTCTTCTTTCATTTAGTAATATGCATTTAAGTTCCCTTTCATATATTTCATGGCTTGATACCTCTTTTTTTATAGTATTTAATAATATTCTATTGCTTGGATGTACTGCAGTTTGTTGATTTATTCCCCTGCTAAAGGACATCTTGGTTGCTTCCAAGTTTTGACCATTATGAATAAAGTTGCTGTAAACATCCATGTGCAAGTATTTGTGTGGACAAAACTTTTTAACTACTTTGGGTAAATACCAAGGACATGATTGAAGGATCCTATGGTAATTGCTGGATTGTATGTTGAGTATAATCAGTTTTTTTTTTTAATCTGCCAAACTGTATTCCAAAATGGCTGTATCTTTTAATTGGTACATTTAGACTATTCAAATTAAAAGTGAATATTGGTATGGCTGGAATCATATCTGCCATATGTTTTTCTGTTTTCTATTTATTATCCTTTTTCTCTTTTATTTCTTTTCTGCCTTTTGTGGCTTTACTTGAGTGAACGCTTTATGATTCCATTATCTCACTTCTCTTAACATATTACTTATGCTTTTTTTCACTCTTTAAAGTTTTTTACTAGAGTTTGCAATATATGTTTTCAACTAATCCAAGTCCACTTTTAAATAAGACAGCTCTGCTTTGGGGTAGTGCAAGTACCTAATGAAAACAAAACAATCCTAATTTCTCCCTACCATCCCTTGAATCATTGCTGTTATCCATTTTGCTTATACATAGGTATACATGAAAACACACACACACACAAGCATACGTATTCAAATACATTGTTTCTATTATTTTGAAGACTGTTATCTCTCAGATCAGTTAAAAATGATATAAATAAATTTTTAAATTTCACCTTTACCTATTTCTTTTCTGATACTCTCTTTTTTAATGTAGTTTTGAAGTTCTTACTGATATTATTTTCTTCTCTTTAAGAACTTGTGATATCGTGTAAGATGGGTCTCTTGACAACAAATTCATTCAATTTCTCTTTGAGAAAGGCTTCATTTTTTCTTTGCTTTTGAAGGACAGTTATTTAGAGTATCAAATTCTAGTTTGGTGTGCATTTTTTTCCCTCACAGCATTTAAAAGAATATATTCAATTATCTTCTTTCTTGCATGAATTCTGAGGAAAACTTGGATGCAATTCTTATCTATCCACATCTACAGGCAATGTTTGATTTCCTTTGGCTTCTTTCAGGATGTTTTTCTTTATCTTTGACTTTATGTAGTTCAAAAGTGATATACCTTGTTGTAGCTTTTCATTTTTATTTTTTGGCATTTATTCTGATTGAACTTCTTGGATCTATGGCTTGATATCGACATTAATTTGTAGAAATTCTCCATCATTTTTGCTTTGCATATTGATTCTGTTCTTCTCTTCCTTCCCATTTTGATATTCCCATAGTGTACATTTATACCTTTAAAATTATCCCACAGGATAACATAGATATTCTGTTCTTTTTTCTTCAGTCTTTTTTCTCTTTGCTTTTTCAATTTTCGAGGTTTCTATCTAGATAGTCTCAAGTTCAGAAATTATTTCCTCAACTGTGTACAGCCTGCTAATGAGACACACAAAGGCATTCTTCATTTCTGTTACAGTGTTTTTTATCTCTAGCATATTAGCTCTTTCTTAGAATGTTTATCTCTGTTAACATTGTCCTTCTGTTTTGCATTTTGCCTATTTTATCCAGAAGAGCTTTTAACATATTAATCACAATTGTTTGAATTCCAAGTCTGATCATTTCCTCATCCTGCCACATCCAAGTCTTCTTATGCTTTATTTGTCTTTTTTGTGGGTTTTTTTTCTTTGCCTTTTAGTATGCCTTGTAATTTTTCTTGATATCCAGACTCTATGATCAAAGGAATGCTGTAAATAGGCTGTTAGTAATGTTGTGGTAAGGTGTGAAGGAGGAGAAGTGTTCTGCGGTCCTATGATTAAATTTCAACCTTTTAGTGAGCCTATGCCTCTAGAATGAGAACTTTCTAAGTGCTTTTCTGTTTTGACTCCCATCTCCATGAGATTGGACAGAATGACTAAAGTGGGCTGAAGGCTGGAGTTGAGTATTTCTTTTCTCCTACTTGGAAGGCTTCAGGAGGCTGGAGTTGGGTATCTTACTTCCTCCAGGTCAGTTAGGCTGTGATCCAACCCTAGAATGTTAGACTTTAGTTCATTAGTTTCTTCTCACAGCTGACCTTGTTAATAAGAACAGAATACTCTGATATATTTTAAAATGATTCCTCTCCTCTTTCCCCTCCAGAGGGTATTTTTCTCTGATATTCACTGTGAAAAAAAGGTGAAGCTCCACCAGATAAAATTTATAAAAATTAACCCCTCCCCACTGCCACGACATGTTCCTCTGTAGTTTTGACCCAAAGTTGCCCATACTGAGCCTCCAGCAATTCGTCAATTGCAGTTTAGATTTTCCTACCCTGGCATTTTCCTGCCCTGGCCACAGACGTTTCAACTTTTGGGTTTCTGTGCTGAGCTGATAAGAATTCATTTCTCCTACGGATCTAAACTAACCGGTTACTGATTTTTCAATTTGTTTAGCATTTTACTTACTGTTGGAATGAAGTGGCTAAATTTCCAACCTTCTCACATGACAGACTGCAAACTGTAAGTTCTCTGTTGTACTTTTGTTTGGAGGAATAGAGCCTTTGTGAGAATACACACATAACAAAGTGTGCTAATCACAGTACAAATTGCACCAATCTCTTCCAATCCTGGAGGATGGAATGCTTTTAATTCAGCATGTTTAAATAACAAACGGGGAGAAGCTATGTAAAAGAAACATATTTATTTAGGTATAGAACATCACAATGGAAATTCAGGTACTGTAGCATACTATGTGCATATTTAGAGAGGTGAAAACATTTAAGGAAAAACAGGGAGGATACCTAATTGTTTTAAAATAATCATCTTTGGTTACGAAGATCAATAACAAGGGTGTCACCAGTTTGAGACTGCACATGCAGTTGCTGGGCAGATATCCTTGCAGAAGTATTTGTGTGTGTGTGAGGTTGTGTGTGTGTGCTAAGTTGTAGTTTTTGCAGTCTTTTTTGCTATTAGACATACAAGTATGATAATTATCTCTTTTTGAACTTCCTTGCCTCGATTATTTATTTTTTTTCTTTTTTTTAACATTAGTAACCCCACTTTGGTTCTGATAACCTTCACACTTATCCCTTTTGATCAAAGTCCTTCTCCAAAAGTATCACTAATAAGTCATCCCTTTGTTAGGATTTGATGTCCCTCAGTGTGTGGATGGGCCTATTCTAGTTGACTTTTCTCACATGGGGAGGAGTGACTGGAAACTAGGATTCAGTGGCCACATTTGAACGACAGTGGCGATTAGAAAGACTTGTTCTCAGGCTAAGTCTGCCTGGAGCCTATCGTTAAGCTCAGTTTTGTTTGTTCTATAGTCTGTTGTTCTCGCCTCAAAAATGCTTGACCAGCATTATTTTGTTAGGATTTGTCCCTCTGCAAAAATCTAATAAATAATAGATGCAAAGTTAAAAAAGGAAAATACAAAGTAAAATTAATAGTAATAAGACAATTCCAGTTTGTATCATGATTTTGAGCCACAAATCTAGGCTTAAAGACAACTAATTTAATAAATTTAATAAATATAAGGAATTAAGTGAGACCTACTGTAACCATGTGGTCTGTTTTCTATTTTCCCAGATGTATTTACCGAAGCACAGCTTTTAGTATTAGCAATAGCATAGACATTTTCTTATTTAACCAATAGTTAAAAGGACTTTTTAGGTTAGTTTCTGTTAAATTCCCGCAGAAGCTATTGATTGTAACTTTCCATTACACCATTATCCTGTCAAGCAAAAAAGTAGCATTAAAAGAGTAAAAGTTTCATTATGATATGAAGCCTTGTCCCAACGTCTGGAAAAGCTGTCTACGGTATGAAAGCATCAACTTTTTCTCCTAGTTTGTAGTCTGAATGACTCTGGTCATGGCACTGGCAGTTTGGTGAACTTTTTGTGTTGTCTATACATTGGACATGAGAATGATCCTTAAAATTTACCTAGTTTCAGCCTGCAAGGTGTTGGGAAGAGAATAGCTTTTGGTTTTAGTTGTAAAGTTGTACTCAAATATTGGAGGGAATTGGGAGAATTCAGGACCTAGTCCAGTCTAGAGGTAGATAACAAGAACTTGAAAACAATGCATAGAACCACAATCTAATAACAGCTATATAATAGATATTTTTATGATAACTTTTTCTCTATATATTGATCCTATAGCAATCTGTTATTTAAAAACGTCTTGAGTCTAGGCAGAATTTAGAATTTACTTACAGTCTTAAGGTTCTTGAGTCTGCCAGGTAGCTACTATTTTTACTCACTCATTGTAAGGCTGGGAACTCTTGAAACCAGGCATTTTATACACATTATTAAATATGACATTTTAGTTAAAGTCTTGGAAATAGAACTAATGTTTGTAATTGTACCCTGCTTATTTATAAAGAGATAGAAAATTTTTATTGAACTTATATAAATAAAAATACAAATACACATGAATAATATCTGAAGTTGGGAGGAATCAAGTGGGAGAAAAAGCAAATGCTTGCATCTTTTTCACAAATGTATACTTTTCCAAATTGTTAAAAACTATAGATAGCTTATGAGAGAAAATTTTCTTAAATCTGGAAAACAAAACATTTAAGTAAAGAATCAAAAATATTTTAAATAAAAGTCATAAAAATTTTATCTTCATCAGTTTCTTAATTTTATGCAATTATTAAATTTGATTTTAATTAGCAGTTTTTATGAACCCATGAGTTTCTTCACTGGAATTCTAGAAATATTTATTTAGGCCATTGATCTTAAAATTTTCAGAAATCTGTGTTCAAGAGTACTTGTTAGAGCCTTTTCCATGAAAAGCATTTTTGGACTATCGCTGATTGCAAATATTTTTACAGAAGAATTCAAAACAATAACTGTGGATGACAAACAGAATAACCATTTTAAAATATGATGAAAGCTCTCAATTGGCAAGGAAATTTAATTACTTGCATTACATGTGGCATTTTAAGATGAGATCCAGAATCAGACAGCATCACATCAGAACCATCAGACTTTTATAAATTTCATATAATTTTTAGAATCCTCCATTAATAACATATTTATATGAACATAACGTTAGAAAAGATTTAATATAACAATCAAAAGTATGACAAAACATTCAATTTTTATAAGTTTATGTAATTTCTGGGACATTTATATCAGTAACTTATTCAGAAATGTAATATAAGGAAAATCTAATATCACTTATCATTTAACTATGGCTCTCATACAGTTTACCAAATAAGTCCTACAATTTAACATATCTGCATGATGAGAGGTACATACTTCAAAGCTATCCAGGGACCCAACTAAAATACCCTAACATGAAGTTTATGCCAAAAAGACTTAATATAGGATTTTGATTCTGAAGGTACCTATCAAAAATGTCAAAAGGCCCAAAACACTTGATCAAAAAAGAATCACAGGTCATGTTAAAAAAATAGCTATTCATTTAATCAGAATAATAATCAAAACACTTCTAAAGCAATACAGAAAGTTATATGGATGTAAAAACATTATCCCTATTATAATTTGGATTTCTTAATTAAAACTTAATAAAGACAATACAGGAATTATCTTGATAAAACATAAAACTGTTGTTTTTAGTTTGTTTGTTTGTTTTTCTTTTTAGGCCAGCCTCCATAAAAATAAAGAAAAACATACTACAATGTGATTGTTTTTCTTTAAGGGAAGTCCATTTTGATAACCTGGGAGTCAAACCTGATAAAAAGGGTACTTGAATTTAATCAGACACAGGAAGAGTGTATCCAGCATTATGAGTGTAAACTATATTATAAAGGAATGTTAAAACAAACAAATTAGTACCTTGAGCAGGAAAATACAAGGATAAAAGCATGGGAATTTTCCAGGTTAAATTAAATAATTCAGGCATATTTTTAAAATCCAAGTGTATGGAAACAAGTTAAACTGGAGAAAAACACTGGTTTTCTAGACCTTCAAGATAAACATTTCAGCATCAGGCCATAAAAGCAGAGTTAGAGCCAGAGAAGAAAAGGTTACAGGAGTTGATGAAAAGATTGAAGGAGAGAGGAATTACCCTAGCCAACCAAAGAGACATACCTTTTTAAAGGGAGAAAGAAAAATAAAACAGAAGGCAGTGATTTATGACCTGCAAGTCACATGCAGTGAGATACAACAAAATTTGAACTTCTGAAATATAAAGCTCAAAAGTTTCAAAAAGATAAATTTTACCTCAAGAAATACAATTATCAGTCTGAATGAAAAAGACAGTATTTCCAGTATGAAACCAGGGAAATGGTTTAAATCTCAGAAAAAAATAGAAACTTTATGTAATTTAGAAGATGATTGTTATAAAGAAACAGATTTCAGAATCAAAAATCAATACCTTTGGTAACTTTACTAAGAGCAAATTAATATCGAAAGAAAACCTTGTTGTTCTAACATAAGGACCTTCTTTAAAAGTTTTTGTGTTAGTTCATTTTTAATGTCAAACTCAAATTTTACAAAGACAAATAATTTTTTTTATTATAGCCAACTTAATGACACACAAAATTCCTTTAATAAATTCTATTTTCATGAACCTTATCATAACTTACTCAGAATGTTGGCAACACACTTAAAATTTCTGCTTTATCCTATACTTCCTCTTTCCAAAAAAATAAAATAGTCATTTTGCTTTAGAACAAAATTTACCATACCAGTTTCTTTCTCACACAAAATTATTCTCTCTTCTAATCAACTTTCCTTGCCAAGAATGCATCTTAATCTTCATAACTTTCTTCACATCTCTTTCTCCTACTTCCTGGTTTATTTTTATCTTGTTTCTATTTTCTTCATAAACCCATAGTCTGAAGCAACATTAAATTTCCTTTAAATTAGATAAAAATGCTTTTCTATCAAAAAAGAAAGCATTTTTATGTCTTTCCTAATTTTTTTTATTAAAAACAACTTAGGTATATGTGCACTTATATATAGAACTGTTTATATATGTTAGGATTTTAAACTCTTAATAACCTTGAATTTTAATGAAAACCTAGGAATCAAGCAATCTTGAATTATCTGCCCATACATGAGTATTTTATAGATGAGGACCATTTTATATTTTTTAGAAACATGTTTCTTCATAACATAATTTTACATATATTAATTGACTCAAATGTATTTAGTCTTTCTACAAACATTAAGACGGCAAAAACAAAGTTATATTTACGGTCAGTAATTTTTTTAATCTTATTTAGATATGACCCAGACATTTAATTAGTATCTATTATTAAACATAACTTAAATATTTCAAATTATATGAAAAGTTCATTTATAGATATTTGCCACATTTACATTAATCTAATTTATTTATTTTTAACAGTTACCTCTATTACTTATAAAAACCAAGACATTAGACAATGATAGTCCTCACTTCTAGTTATTTCCTTGTTAACCATTTTTATAGCCCATGACTATCTGGTGTTTACCTAAGTAAAAAAATCTTGAGTTAAATATGTGGTTATTTTGCTGACAAATCTGAACATACAGCTGGCTTCATCAAACCAACAATATTAAATTAATTTCATCAAAAAAATTCACAAATATCATTCTGTTTTATACAGGTTTTATAGTTTTTATAACCTTTGTATAAAACCCTGACATTTGAAAATACCTAGCAGAAACAAATATAAAACTACCAGTAAATCCAGGCAAAACTGTATGCTGGCAAATTTGAAGATGTATCTATTTTTATGTTATGAATAATTTAAAAACCAACTAATTTATTAAATATTTGCTTAATTAACATGACAAAAAGACATTTGAGTTAATTATATATTTTATATGAGCACTCATTTGTCTTTAGTATAGTCAGAGTATATAACATGATACATGTACATATGCATAAACAAGTCTACACACACACACACACAAATAAAGATCTTATAGCTTCATTTTAAAATTTTAGACATGTGCTAGTAATACAACAAATACACTAGTTTATAAGAGACAGTTGAATCCAAATTGTATTTCAGACAAAATTGGAACAAGTTCACATAACTAAACATTTTTAGCCCCAATATGTAATCTAACAAAGGTTGTGGACCAAAACTTTGGGTAAAGCATTTCCCATGGCAGTTTGATTTTACAAACAAACAAACAAGCAAAAAACCTCTTCTCTTATTTTCTTGCACCATTTTTAGTTTCAAATGTGTTTAAGGTCTTGGTGCAGTGGCTCATGCCTGTAATCCCAATACTTTAGGAGGCTGAGGCCAGTGGATTGCTTGAGCCCAAGAGTTAGAGACCAGTCTGGGCAACATGGCAAAACCCCATCTACCCAAAAAAATACAAAATAGCTGGGTGTGTTGGCACACGCTGTGGTCCCAGTTACTCAGGAGGCTGAGGTGGGAAGATCCCTTGAGTCCCAGGGGTGGAGTTTGCAGTGAGCTGAGATTGCACCACTGCACTCCAGGCTGGGTGTGTTAGCAAGACTCTGTCTCAAAAAAAAAAAACGAAAAAAAAGTGTTTAGGGTTAAAATTTTAGTGTTCACGTTTTAGCTAGGACTAGCTGAATTTTATAAGATAAACAAAATATCCAAGTAGTCTTGAATTAGAGACAAATGTGTCTGTTATTTGCTTTCTGATTTGCTTGACTAGCAAATTCAAGTAGAAAAGAATTTTAGCGGTATCTTTTTCTTTTCTTTCTGTCTTTCTTTCTTTCTTTTTTTTTTTTTGGACTTTTTACTTTTGGCCTCTCTGTAGCAGAAAAAAGAAAAACATTTTTATGCATGACTGAGACAACTTATGTGATTGATTTCAACTGAAGATTTTGATCTGTTTAATTGGAGATCCAACTTTTTAAAACATTTTTCCTAGTTCTTTTTTTAGATCATTAATTATTCAATTATGTTCTATCATCATATGCAATTGTTAGTCAAGCAAATCTAAAATTACATTTCTAACGGGTGTTCAATTTGTTGGCTATCATGGAGCTGTCAGAATTTGTAAAAAACCATTAATTTTAAAGCCCTTTAAGATTCCCTTTGAAGTATATATAAATATATATTATATTATATTTATTTATCAATTTATATATTTATAAATATATTTACATATTTATAAATAAATTTTAAAATAAAATATTTTATTATACATATATATCTCCAACCCCGGGACTCAAGGGCCCACCTAAGCCTCCTGAGTAGCTGGGATCACAGCATATGCCAACACACTCAACTAATTTTTGTATTTTTTTGTGTAGATGGGGTTTTGTCATGTTGCCATATATGTATATATATGTATATATGTGTATATATAAGTATATATGTATACATATATACCCACATATTATATATACATACACACGTGCACACACACATATATATACATATATATATATATATAGAGGCTGCAATGCCATAAACAGTGAATTTTATTTCAATGCCATTAGAAAAGTCAGCAGATTCAAAGTAGACAGAAAAAATACAGAGACCTAGATAGAGAACTTAGAAGACTCTGCATGTTAACTCTATAGCTGCTAATTTTTCTAGTAATTACTATTTGAGCTCTGAATTTTCCTTGATGTAATTTGTCCACCAGTTTAAAAGTATTCCCACAAACAAACCATATAATGTAGTCAGCTGGAGCCTCAGAAAACCTGGCATTTCTTAATGTTTGAGAATCCCATTCCATTTCTTATTAATCTCACAAATACCAAAAATAAAAATTATATAAATTTTGTCAGGGAATGTCAGGAGTTTAGACTGGTGTTTTAGATTGTGACAGTTGTCCTAGTAGCTTTAAATTAGCTATCCTGCATTCACTATTTTGAATGTTTATTTTTGCTCTCATAAGACTTTCAGAAACAAGCAAGGGAAAAGAGTCAAACAGAACTCAGTGAAACCAAAATAAGGATAAGCACAAAAATTTTAACCTAGGTGTGCAGATCAACAAAATATTAAACCAGATGCACAGTCTAGACTGAAATTACTCACCAGAAGACATACCTTAAAGACACAATGTAAGACCTATAGAAATAAGACTACTCAATTAGAAAGATCCTTATCTTTATACCAGAAAGGAATAAGCAGAAAAGACAAAACGTCTTTTATCATCCCTGGAGGAATATACCATTCCTTATTAAGGTAGCCTTATCCAAATAAGATTCCCCAACTTATATCAAAAAGCCTCTACCAAAAGGGTGAAGGCTGAACCTAGAAGATTTGCAAGGCCAGACATGGTGAAGCATGGAAGCAGAGGCTCAAGTTACTCCTTCACACTAATTCCAAGAATTGCCAATTTCTTCTTATAGTGATCTTATTCAGGTCCCATTTCAGATACCATATATATGACAAAACAAATAACGAACAAAAAGCTGGTCTCTGAAAGGAAACACATTTATCTGGCAATAGAGCATTGCAATAAGAATATGCACGCCATAGTAAACTATGTATAGAAAGGTAAAAAAGACCAAGGTTTTTAAAGGACAAAATAAGACAGATTACATAATTATTTTTGAAATAATTATCTTTGCCTACAGAGATAAATAACAAGGATGACAGCAGTCTGAGGCTGAGCAGGCAATTTCTGGGCAGATGTCATTGCAGAAGTTTCGCTTTTTGTGGTCTTTTTCACTATCAGGCATACAAGTGTGAGGACTCTCTTCATGATCTTCCTTGGCTCTATTTCTGAGATTTTTCTCAACATTAGTGACTCCATTTTTATTTTCACTGCTTTTATGGCATAACTGAGAGAAAACACCAATAGATTAGAGTTGTATTTGATTTAAAATCTATTTGTTATCTCTCTTCTAGGGAGGAAAATAATTGGTTTGGATTTGAAATTCAAAGGAAGGCTCTTACCTGCCTCACTTAAACTTGAATTTTGCAAAATTAGTTTGAAAAATACTTGAATTTCAATTCATTGTAACATAGTTTAAAATGCACTTTCAAATTAGGTTTATTAGTAAGTTTTAAATAATATTCTTAGTCCAACTTTCACTATAATTTTGAAGCCTCATTTCTTTTAATGCTCATACACGTATGCTGTAATGTAACACTATCCATAATGGTTTGAAAGCAAATTCGAATTACACTAGACAAATAAATTTCTTTAAATAGTTTGTTTTTGTTATGTTTATTCTAATGACATATTTTAGCTTTTTGTCTTAATTGATTTAAAATAAGAATTTTAAAAATAGAAAAGAAAGCACACATACACAGAGATTTTGAATCTCATAAACATTGTGATCTTGATTAGAAATTGGCATCTTCTACTATAATGGAAAGCAGAAGGATGCTACAGCATTTTATTTTCAAGATAATAATTGGAAATGTATTTGAGCACTCAGCTAGAACTTTAATATTGTTTCAATTTTGGTCAATGAGGAAGTTCATTCTCCTTTGCTGACTTAATGAATGGAAACCAAGGGGCATCAGAAGGATAATACAAAGTGAATCTTGCACTCAAAATATCATGCTGTACATGGCAAACACATGTAATTTTATCTGTCTATTTAAAAATACTTCAAAAACTTTATTCTAAGAAAACATATTTTGATTAAAAGAAAACTGTAAGGAAGCCATAAATTTTCAACTATATATTTGTATATTCTGTGGCTTCCTTAGATATGTATTTATAAATATATATAATACATATAATATCTACTACGTAAACATATATTTATTATATATGTATAATGTATATGTATATAACATAGACTAGGTAAACATAATATGCATAATATGTAAGCATATTATATGAATCACTTTTTTTTTGTATTTTATAATGTTTTGACATCTTGCTAATCCTAAAAACACTGCCACTCCCATAACTAGCTAATTCCTAGAAAGAGCAAATGACTTTAATGGGAGCATAAACTTCATATGCAAATCAACCAATTCAGATCTCATATTGACCAACTACCCTCTTTCTTCAGCTCTCAGAGGTTGAGCCACCCCTCTTCCTTGCCTAATATCACTTCAGGGCCAGGTAACAGACAATTCAAGACAACTCCTACCACCTACAGCCCACTAATGCTATTTAAAACTGGCTAATTCTAAATCTTGTTACCATGCCTGGCCACCCCCACAGAAAGCACAAGAAAGTCTCCTGTCCACACTTTTCCCTCATTCCTTCTTCCTCCTGACTGACCCTGGCGTGTCTCTGTGTGGCCTTGTGTGGCATAGTGTGCCCCCTGCTCCTGGGAACTGTGAAACTATCTTTTCAGCAACAATCATCTCCTCATCTGTTGGCCTCAGCAAACTTGAGTAATAAGTTCTACATGTTAAAACACATATATGTATATGTATTTGTGTGTGTCTGTATTGTGTACCTATATCTACTGTTAGAGTTTTTATGTTATAATTTAACCATTGTATCACTATTTTTTCCATTAATCAATAAGATTTTATCTATATTTAAGAAACAACCTAGTCTTACAAAATGGATTAATTTAATTGTTTCATGAGTTTTGGCCTTCTAAAATATCAGTAAATGCCAATGAAAATGATTTCAAGTATTTATAGGCTTCAATAGTATATATATATATATATATTATATATAGTGTATATATAGTATATACAGTGTGTATATATATAGCATATATAGCGTGTATATATAGTATATATAGTGTGTATATATATAGTATATGTATACTATAAGGCTTCTATATATATATTTGCTATAAAATATATATAGAAGTTACAAATAGAAATAAAATAATTTTAAACTCATTTTTTTGAAAGATTGCACTGTTCCACTAAGGATTAAGATGAGAATTTAGGTCAATAATCAAGTTTCCATTATATAATCCAAGCATTTCCTAAGAGATAAATAACTTTAGAAGCTTTTGTAATTCTTTCAAGCTCTATTTATTTGAATTGATTTCTCCACTTGAATCTCAAGGAGGCATATGGATCATAACATGTCTTGCTTTCACGCTCACTCTCCATCAGCTGGCACCACCATTCTTTCATATCCTAGGGCAAAAAAAAAATGGAGCAATATTGCTTACTTTCTTTCCACGACAATACACCTACAATTATAAAATACATCTTTTTTACCAAAATAAACGTTAGAAAGATTGCCACAATTTCTTAGGACCTATATTATTTTCACATTTGTCCAAACCACTAGTTTTTAAAATATTTTCTCCAAACTAAATTATTGCAATAACTTTTGTCCAGCCCCTACAACATTCTTCTAACAAAGGCAGCAAGAATAAATTGGAACATTTTACTCACCTGCTAAAATTTCTGTAAAATTTAAACTCCTTGTCAAGAAATGCAAGGCATTGTACAAACATCCTCAGCTCGCGATTCAGCTACACCCTCCTTTACTTCATCTGCCTTGGCAGGTCTGGAGTAGTCTTGGTAGTCAAGTGAGAAAAACTTTTAATAAAATTAGCAACCATAATATGGATTCAGCAATGATGCTAGAATATGAGATTGAAATTTAAATTTTACTGTCAACTTCTTGCGAAGGTTCAAGCATTTTCTTAGAAATGTTGTATCTAGTCACACCGAAACAGAAATAATATTTTGGCATGTTAAAAAAAATTTTTTATCCTTCTAAATTTATCATCACTAGGTTTCCCTTGGCTTTCATATCAAGATCAAGCTTGATCAACTCAGACTCTAGCATTACTTCAGTAGTGTAGAATTATATACTATGTCATATATATAAGATATAACATGTATTATAAATAATTGACATTTGGTAAAGATTCAATCATTTAGCTATATTTAAATTGTGGATAGAATTTAAAACATTGCATATTTAAAATGACTAGTGAGTCATGTAATTATTTATAATATATATATGATTTATAGATTATATATAATTAATTATATATTACCTATTTTTCCAGTGGCCATAAAAGATGAGAAAAGAGAAAGGCTGAAGATGTGTGGGGAAAGTACAGAATTCCACAGGTAATAATAAAATGTGTATTAATTCTTCTGCTTGCTTAGCCAAACTCCCAAAGGGACAAGGAGAAAAGGTAGATAGAACAAGGATAAAATCTCAAGTTGAGAGATTTTATTTCCTACCCCCTTTCTGGGGACATCTGGCACTGTGAATTTCCAAGATGCAGACTTGAGCACCATGTTCCAGAAACATGGTTGGTGATAGGTAAACAAGGAATTTTCAGACTCAAGGTCCCAGAAGACAATACATTCTTCTGATGCAACCAATGTAATAGCTAAATAATTGAGAGAATCTACACCATATGCCAAGTTGGTATAGGCTTGTACTTGTCAAGGGGTAGTGAGATCCATATACTCTAATTTTTAATCAACTAATGATACTTTACAGTTGTTTAATAGTAGAAACAACATAAAGAATGGGGGGCATAAAAATATGATATGAAATCATAGTAAGAAAAAAACAATGGTAATATTGAAAACAATTGGATGCTTTGAGATTTAATAGAGGTCAAATTGGAAATGATCTTCTTTGGAAACACAATGTAATGCAATCATATGCAAGAAATAAGTTGGTAAAATTTCTGTAGAGTTACATAAATCTAATTTTCTTTGATTTTTCCAGTGGAAATTAAAAACTAGACCTTTAGCCTCTTAGCCCATTTTCCTATTTTGTTCTTTTCTAGTTTTGTTCTGTGCTATTTTTAGACTTTTTGCTTCAATCAATTTTACATATTCTAGGAAATGATTTCCAATGTTTGTAAAATTTGAAATGGTAATAGAAATTTTATGAAACTAAAAATGTGAATATACTTTTCAGTTAGCCACAAATCTAATATTTGACTATTTTAAATTTGATTTTAATTGGCTTGCATTTTCTTAATATCCCAGAGTTTAGGTCAGTCATCATTTTCATGTTAAAAATAAAATGTTAAAATAAAAATATTAATGAAATATTACTTTAATTCAAACAACATACCATTTCACCAAAATAATTGTCTCAACAATGCCTGGTTAATTTAAACTAGTTTTGCTCATTCACTAAGAAACATAGTAGAAATGCATGTGAAATATCAGATAAAAAGTATTATCATTTGAGATTACAGTCATCCCTCAATATCCGAGGAGCACTGGTTCCCAAACTCTCCCAATACCACAATCCACAGATGCTCTGGTTCCTTCTATAAAATGGCAAAGTATTTGTACATAATCTGTGCACATCCTCTTATATATTTTAGATCATCTCTAGATTACTTATAATACCTCATACAATGCCTACACATCACCTCATTTATGTGAATTTAATGCAGTAGTGGGTGGGAAATTTTAGTTCTGCTCTTCGAAACTTTGTGGGATATATTTTTCAAATATTTTCAATCCAGGTTTGGTTGAATCCATGAACGTAAAACCCATAGATGTAAAAGACAGACTGTATATCCTTATTTTATTAAAAGTTTAAGAGGTTGTCCATATTTTTCATAACATTTTGTAGAAATATAAAAGCCCATAATGGCATAATAAAAGGGGAACTTTTCATTCTTTAGATTTAGTAAATAACAAAGCTTAGAAGTGATTTGGTGCTTCGCTATTAAAAGTATAAGAAACATCTGCACTAATCCTGGGACTTGTTTGAAATCCAGAAAATCAGGCCCCACCATGAATCTTCTAAAAATAATCTGCATTTTAACAAGATCTTGAGGTAATTTTCATGTGGTTACATGTGTAAAAGTATTATAAGGAAAAAAGTGATGGGAAGATGAAAAGAGGAGGAGTAGGTATAAATTGGATGTTCTGAGAGGGCCTGCATGAAACTCTTAGTTCACTGTTTTCTAAGTAGTGCAGGCTAACCAAGAGAGGAGCAGGTACCCACTCTGTGTGTTAGTATCAGAACTTTATGTCTCTGGCTAACAGTGGAAATTAATTCCCCATGGCTAAGGAGGAGCAAAAAGTTAAAACAGAACCAGGGAGCCATGATTTGGTGAGCAAACAGTCACATGCTCTGGGATCTCAGAAAGATGTTGTAAATGTATCACAGGGCCTTCCTGCTCAGATGTATCAACCAATCAGGGTTCAGCTACATTGACCAGTAACAATTTAGTTGTACCAACCAATCAGAACTTAGATAGTTTCAATCCTTCATTTGCATAAACAGACCTGTTTGGGAACCTGAGAAGGAACTTTTGCTATAAAACCCATACCCTCTCTTTGTTGTCTGGAATATAGCTTTGTTTTGCACTGAAGCCTGTCTACCCAGTTGGCAAACTGTTCACTAGAATTAATTGTCTTTCCTCCAATTTTTTTTTCAGACAGATTTTGGTCTCAGAACCTACAGAATGGCCTTACATTTCCGGGTTATCCTTTAGTTTTACCCAGTTATGAGAATGCCTAGTTTAGAGGTAATTTAACATTTGAAAGGTCTTCTAATTCAAAGGTCAAGAGCAACAACTGATAATATTAAACATGCCATAGGAGGATATAACATTTGTTTACTCTGAAGGACAGTATAAATCTGCATACTACAGAATATGGCAAGTCAATAAATTAGAGTGTTATCTTTTTATTAATTTTAACAAATTAAGTCACGTTTATCCAAAATTTGTTCCTGAAATTAATAGTAAATAAAGATACAAATTAAAAGATACAGACCCTAATAAAACAGTTAGTATATGCAGCATTTGCTTCATGAGAAGTGAGATGAGAGACACTTTTTACTTAATGAAAGTGAAGAATTTAAATACAAAAATAATGATCTAATCTATGTGATACAATGATATATGAACATATTTTTCTTATATATTTAGAATTTATTTTTATTATTTTCCAAAATGTGTGAATAGAAATATGTTGATCTAATTACCAAACAGTGTAAATCTTTCATCAGTTATTTTTTTTAAAAAGGCAGTACATCAAACCTAATGGATACTAAGAGAATAATAATTTTGAGCTCGGGAATCAAGATTTAAAAACAAGCAATGAAGTTTCATAAAATTGCTTTAGCACATGATGGTATCCCACTCAACTACTGATTTTATGAGGGCCTCTTTTCTTTAGTAATTTGTTACATTACTGTGGTGGCAAATTTATTTTTTTAAATCTCATTAAAAGTTTAAAACATTATTTTTGATTTTTTAAAAAGTACCACATATGGAATTTACTTCTAGGCTTCTGCAGAAAATAATAATCACTGATGATCAAAGCTGGGAATTCTCACCAGTGCACTGAGGTACATGAACACTTGAACCCCAGATTAGAGGTGTGCTCCAAGATGGGTGTAAAACATGAATAGTAAGATGGTATTTAAAATGTATTATTGACTAAACAGTTGAAAGTCTACTAAAAGAGTCCTTAGATGACTCCTCTCTATGATTGTTATGAATTGAGTAATTAATTTTGTTATCTGCAGGACTTGTGTACAGGCCTATAAGAAGAGTTTCTCTGACGCTCTGCTGAGTAGAACCACTTAATCTGATTTCATTATTGTCAAGATTTTTATATCACCAGAGAAATTCTTTATCATTAGAATGCATTTAAGTATTTAGAATTGTTATTAAAACTTTTTAAAAAGATTTTTCTAAGCTAGCATCTATGATTGCTATTTTTATTACCTGGAATTAGATATTTCTATGTAAAGAACAAAATTGGTTTTATCGAATAGTTAATTTCAAGCATTTATTCATCATTGGCTATTAACGTCAACATTTATAAAATTTTTAATACATTAATAGTTGTTTTCAAAAGTAAATAATATTTCTTAAATGGAAAACATAATTTATTGCAGTGCACTATGCACTAGTGATTTATTAAGGTACTATGGGTACCAAGAGTTTCAAAAATATGTTTTGCATTATGTTTTCATCCTATAAGGTAGTACTATTGAAATCTGTATTTTTTGCCAAATTTTAATATTAAAATAAGTGAGAAGTAATATTTAGCTCTTCTCATTTTGCTTATCACATAGTATTTTCAAAATGTGTGATTAAATAAAATTGGTTATTTTATATAAATAAAAATTATAAATACAGATTATTATATATTTGTAAAAATAAGAATTTTCTGGTCATGAAGGTTGGCAGTTATTACATATTTTAAGTGTATTTAAATACAATATTTTGATATTCCCTTCCACATCATAGTCAACAGTTTTAAAATAAAATCAACAATTATCAATTCAGAGAAAGAACATGTCAAAATACATAATTTAAATCAATAAATAAGCAGCATGAAGATCATCACAATTATGCATTACTATATTCTGAAAATTCATCTCTTCTTCTGCCTAAATGTCTTATTTCTATAGAAAGAAATAATAAAAATAAATCACATAGCTAGCTACAAATATGCTATGCAGATGCAACTAAAGTATCAGATTCAGCTCCGGTAAACAGCCAAAGTTGAACAATTAATAGACCCAACAAAATAGTTTAATTTTTGTTTCCTTATATTGGAAATGGTCACTGTCATGTTTGAGAGCAACAAATCAAAGGAAATAGAAAAGGTGCCATTTTCACATGACAGTATTAGTGAACACACTGGTTATGCGTTCATGAGGGTGTCAACATTATCTTGAAGTTTATTAAATTTATAATATTTTCCTTGCAGATTGATAAATCTACAGTTATTTATATATTTTCCTCAATAAATATTAATAGATTTATTGAAGAAAGGGGCTGAGGAGAATATTGTGCATTCTCTATATAATTTCTTAAAGAGGTTACTGTGAATAAATTATGTATAATGATATATCAACAATTTGAATGTGAATGAAATATTAAAAAATTAGATAAACATATATGTATGTGTGTTGTAAAAGTAAGCTTCAATGACAGGATAACATAAAAAGGGAAAGGAGTTCTCTTATATAAAAGCTGGCTTCTAGGTTTGATTTCTATATTAAATGCTTCCAAAGTGACATAATCAACCATGTATGTGTCAACATCATCAAAACAAGAGTGCTCCTTAACAAATTGCTTTTATAAAACATGATAATGGGTTGATGACCAAAAGTAGAATTTTGTCAAAAAGTTATGAGTCAAAAAACTGAAAAAAATTGAATTTTTTTCTATTTGCAATTTGTTTGAATGATACTAATCACTAAAATATACCGTTTTGACTGAAATTTAATTGTATTGATGGAAATTTAATTGTAATGAAAAGTTCAATAACTGCTTAAAATATATGTTAATATTTACTGACAAAAATCAAACCTTATTTCAGAAATAAGGTTAACAATAATTTTTGTTGTTGTTTTATCAGTTATACTTTGATTTTTCTTCCATTTGCTGCTTAAAATTTACATTTGAAAAATTTATTATTGAACTACATAATCAAGATTTTGAAGACAGCATTTCCAGCATAAAATATGAAATAAAACATTTTTGATCTGTGAAGGTATACAAATATACTTCCTTATAAAATAAAATATTATTTTGAAAATTGTATACTGACTTAGTATTTAACATCTTCTCTAAAATCGTGTGCTTCACTTTTCTTTACCTCTTTATATAATTCCAAGAAAAAAATGTTTCTTTCATTAAAGAAACATATTTGTACATATAGATGCTTCAAAATCTTCACTAGTTTACCCCATGTGCGTACACATACTGACATTTTCTACTTTTGCTATTCCATGTATAAGTTTGGAAAGCATTGTTCTAGATGAAAAAAATAAATCAATAGATGAATGGACGTCTGGATGGGATTAAAAATATTACTTGGAGGAAAAAAGGTTAAACATTTCTATGTTTAATTCAATAATTTCAGTTTACTATTGTAACTTTTTTTCTTGAAGTAAAATTAGTAGTTACAATGGTAAATATAGGTAAGTTCCTTCAATCTTTATTGGTTAAACGAATTATTATGCCTAAGTATATCTTTCACATGTGTGACTAAGAAACAGGAGTACTGATTACTGATGATCCTGTTGAATTTTTACTTGGCAAGTAAGTTTAATTTTTAAAATAAATTTATTTGAATGTTTATATATTATATCTCTCAAGTTTTCCTCCAAGATTCAACTAATCTAATAAAATTGCTGTTGGTTTTGGTTTGTTTGCTTTCTTTTATTCAATATTTTAGTTAGATAGTAGGGAGGAATTGAAGGGAGAAATTTTTAAACTAAACTTAGTCCCTTCTAATTAGCTACATCATCGATAGATTGGAAGGAGAGTGTGGTTTAAAGAATAGGGCATTATTTCTGAAGATAGACTCCTTGGCTTCTTTAAATCCTTGGCTCTACCATTTACTTGGCTACCTGAGTTAATTCACTTATCTGAAATTATAGTTATTTCAATTCTCACTTAAAAAAATCAATTAAATGATGAATTGACATCTGAAAGTTCTTAGACCATAAGTGGGCACTTGTAAAGCACTGTGAAACTGCTAGATATTTTTATTATGTACACACTGGATAAAATTGTTTTTGCTCAACACACAGGTTTGGCCTAGACTAGACTCTCGATATTTCATTGAATTTCTCCATCATCAGTGTTATACAGTGTTATATTCTCTTTCTCTTGTTGTGTTCAAGACTTCTACTGTACCTGGACTGAACTCTATATCAAAAAAATGATAAAGAATGTACATATAATAATTGATCCAGGACTGTGGCGTTAGAAAAGTGTATAAAGAAAGAAGAAAAAATGTGTCCTCCCTTGACAATAATTATTTTATGACAGCATAAAATCATACAGCATTACATATAATGTTTGCACCTTGAAAAGTTTATCATCTGCACAACCCCATTTCTAGTAATCTCGGGTATCATTTACATCAGAAATTATGCTCCCATTTGCCAGTTTTAATTTTTCTTTGAGTTGAATTTTTGAACTTGATAGAATAACTGAGCTAGCTAGTCTTCTTTTTTTAATTAATTAATTTATTTTATTTTATTATTATTATACTTTAAGTTTTAGGGTACATGTGCACAATGTGCAGGTTAGTTACGTATGTATACATGTGCCATGCTGGTGTGCTGCACCCATTAACTCGTCATTTAGCATTAGGTATATCTCCTAATGCTATCCCTCCCCCTCCCCCTACCCCACAACAGTCCCCAGAGTGTGATATTCCCCTTCCTGTGTCCATGTGTTCTCATTGTTCAATTCCCACCTATGAGTGAGAATATGCGGTGTTTGGTTTTTTGTCCTTGCGATAGTTTACTGAGAATGATGATTTCCAATTTCATCCATGTCCCTACAAAGGACATGAACTCATCGTTTTTTATGGCTGCGTAGTATTCCATGGCATATATGTGCCACATTTTCTTAATCTAGTCTATCATTGTTGGACATTTGGGTTGGTTCCAAGTCTTTGCTATTGTGAATAGTGCCACCATAAACATAGGTGTGCATGTGTCTTTATAGCAGCATGATTTATAGTCCTTTGGGTATATACCCAGTAATGGGATGGCTGGGTCAAATGGTATTTCTAGTTCTAGATCCCTGAGGAATCGCCACACTGACTTCCACAATGGTTGAGCTAGTTTACAGTCCCACCAACAGTGTAAAAGTGTTCCTATTTCTCCACATCCTCTCCAGCACCTGTTGTTTCCTGACTTTTTAATGATTGCCATTCTAACTGGTGTGAGATGGTATCCCACTGTGGTTTTGATTTGCATTTCTCTAGTCTTTTATCATGCGTTTGCTTTGGAAATGATTAGCAGAAAAAATTGAAATGGTTAATTTCACTGATGGCTGGCATTGAACTCTGAAACTTATATGTCATGAAACCTAAGGAAATCTTTCATTCTGACCATGAAAATGCCAATTAATTGCTTAATTAAATTTAGTAACTTTAAAACTTAAATGTTATTCATAGATCTGTGGAAGGGAGCTTTCACATAATATTAATATGTTGTCCCTGAATAGTTTGTATTTTAAGGGTTTTATCTCCAAATATTCAAAGCATTAACAATCAGCATTAAAAATTTTTGTTTTCATAAGAGATTGATATTAAATTGATAGAAAACAAGACACATTTCCTTGGTAAGAGGTTAGCTGGCAAATGAGAAATTCAAAATTTCATTAGGAATAGAAACACAGATTTCAGATGAACTTAATTAAAATTTGAGTGATAGAGAAAAATCATATACAGTCATTGAGAAAATAGAAACTCTGCTCTTTAACAACGAAAAATAATTCATTTTATTAGATAATAATTTAAACCTTAAAATTTGTGGTTGCTTCCATTTTCCTTTAACAAGACTTGGATAAAGAATTCAAATACCACTTTGGGAGGCCGAGGCGGGCGGATCACGAGGTCAGGAGATCGAGACCATCCTGGCTAACACAGTGAAACCCCGTCTCTAATAAAAATACAAAAAATTAGCCGGGCGTGGTAGCGGGCGCCTGTAGTCCCAGCTACTCGGGAGGCTGAGGCAGGAGAATGGCGTGAACCCGGGAGGCGGAGCTTGCAGTAAGCCGAGATCGCGCCACTGCACTCCAGCCTGGGCGACAGAGCGAGACTCCGTCTCAAAAAAAAAAAAAAAAAAAAAAAAGAATTCAAATACATTCCAGAGAAGAAGTGTAAGATGACTAAGTTTTAGGAATACTTATGTACAAAGATGAAACATGTCTAAGCTATTCCAAGTGGGAAGATAACTCCACAGAGTGATTTAATTATGCTTTTCAAGTTTGATTGAAGTTTTTTTCTGTCTTCTTAAGGAAGGCCAAAGTTGAGCTTGGCCTACAGTGAAGTTCCTGTGATTAACTTTGGAAAGATACTGTGTTTATAAAATCAATTGTCACTGAGCTACTGATATTATGCTCTCCTTTGCTGATACTATTAAGAGTTGTATAATATTTCATGACTATGTTGTGGTTCATTGAATTATACAGTAATGTTTTAGCATACATATTATAAGACACCAGGCACTGAAACTATGAAGATAAAGAAGGTATAGCTTGTGTTTAAGGAGCTAACAGCCTAGAAGAGAGACATTTATGTGAAAAATTGTAACATAATGTGATAAAAAGAATTGAAATAGATATGTGCCTAAAATGTTAAGAATGCACAGACAAGTCATCTAATTAGGTTGAGGGGAAAGTCAAAGAATTCACTGTATAGTGTTAGATTGACTTTACAGTTGTATCATAAAGCTTGAGAAAACTCAAGCCAGGCAAAGAGTAAGTGAAAAATACTGCAGTGAAAGGTAAAAAGAGGCATATTGATTTCAAGTATTATAACCTCTATCTTCCACTGTGACTAACATAGGGTGGAGGGATGAGACTGATTAGAGTTTAAGCTAAAGTAATAAATAATAATAATAAAGGCCTTCTAGTGATGCGTTAATAAATGTGGTTATTGCCCTGGGGGTTATAAGCAGGCAATAAGGGATTCTAAACTGTAAAGAGAGAATTTCAACTTTGTGTTTTAGGAAAGAAAAATCGAATTATTTTGAGAATGGATCAATACTCCAAAATTGGTACATATATCTATTCTCCCTCCAATCTCTAATTCTTTGGGAAAAAAAGTATTTCAAAATAAATAAATTTATTGCATTGCTAGAAAATAACAAAATGTCACCAAAAATATAGTTTTGAGCAGTTACTGAAAGACAGAAGGCTGATTGGAATGAACAGCTTTATGTGCAAATAAAACTATAAGAAACTACAGAGAAGGATGACTGTAGGTAACCATGATGATGTTCCAAGCTTAGAGTCAACTTATGGGAAGAGCTGAAGAGAGTCTTGGATCACATTTAATAATTATTAATTGAGAAGACCATCAAGATTAGATGATGCTCTCTCTTTTCTCCCTGGTCATTAAATATAGCAGGCAATATTAGTATTTTAATCCAGTTGTTGTGAGCTGTGAGACGAATACAAATTATGGAGAGGCAGGTTGTTTCTGCCATCCAAAAACTTAATCTCAGGAAACTAATAGCATTTCCCAACATTCAATACACTCTTTTTTTTTTCTGCATGGTGAGGAAAGGCTATTTAAAGTAATTACAAGAAAGAAAAACTAAAAGAAAATCTCAAATACAAATGAACACAGGCTAATTAATCCTCTAATATTTAGATGGAAAGCAAAACAGCAAAAGAGAGGCACAAAACAGTCTGCAAGGATAAAAGACAGTTTGAAACACTGTCCAATGTGTCTTTTATTCATACTCTTTGTTGTTGTTAATTATTACTGTTTTGCCCTGTACTTCTCAACCTATTAAGCCATTAAAGATAAGGCATATATTACTTAAACTGAGAAAATAAAACAAGACAAAAACCCAGGATGATTTCAAAAATTAAGTCTTGAGTTTCAGTGGGGAAGAAAAAAAACAATGTATTCCAATGCAAGAATTATCATGCAAGTAATAAGCATAGTACCCAAGAGGTAGTTTTTTAATCTTCCTCCTCCTTCCACCTCCACCATCAAGTAGGCCCCAGTGGCTATTGTTTTCTTATTTGTATCCATGTAATAAAAGTTGAAAAAAAAAAGGCATGAATGCACAAATTAGAGAATTCAGAAAGCATGTTTACTCATGGAGTAGTCACGTTGGATATATCATGGAGGAAATTCCTGTCATTTATGAAGGAAAAAATGTTGTTATTTTGCTTGGATGGGAATGAGAGAACCTGGAAAAATATAGAAGATTTGGAGATGCAATGCACTAATATATATACATAGAGAGATGCCAGATAGATAGATTAGATAGGTAGATAGATAGCGATAGATAGATAGATAGATAGATAGATAGATAGATAGATAGATAGATGATAGAGACAGGTAGGTAGGTAGGTAGATAGACAAATAGATGATAGAGATAGATCGATAGTAGATAGATAGATGATAGACAGATAGATGATAGAGATAGGTAGATAGGTAGGTAGATAAATAGACGATAGAGATGGATAGGTAGGTAGGTAGATGATAGATAGATGATATAGATAGATTAGAGAGAGAGATAGACAGATGATAGATAGATAGATGATAGATAGATAGATAGATAGATAGACAGATAGATAGATAGATGATAGATAGATAGATAATTCAGAAAGGGGATGTAGGCATCTGACCCTCTAGGATCTTGTTCACAGGAAAAGGAAATTTAAGTTATAAGGATATAGAAACCTGAGCTATTTTGATGAAGAACTTAAAACTTGAAGGAGACTCTGCTTAGTCCACTTTGACTGTGGGAACCAAATGCTTACCAGGTACTCCTACAGAAACAGGAGGCAGACCAAGAAGAGCAGACATAGTGGCATGCTTGGTTCAGAAGAGAGAGGCCAAGATAGCACTTCCTGTCCTCCAAGGCATGCATGAAATCTGAGAAGCTGCATTTCTACATGCCTAAATCACAGTATATAAATATTATATCTGCTCCTCAGACTTAAATTTATTATATCCAATAAGTTCTTTGACAAATAAGTGTGATAGTATATTTTAAGAGTAGTTCTATGGTTTCAAACTGTCAAACTGCCTGAGGAATTTCACCCCAACGCTTAACAATTTATTAAGAAAATAATTGGCTAAACTCTCTTATTGTCAGTATTTCCTTAACAATAATTATAGTACTTGCCTAATTAGGTTATTAAATATGAATAGAAATTTATACATATATATGTGTGTGTGTGTGTATGTGCCTGTGTGTGTGTGTGTATGTGCCTGTGTGTGTGTGTGTGTGTGTGTGTGTGTGTGTGTACGGTGCTTTAAATGGTCCTTGGAACACTGTAAATGCACTCAACAAAAATAGCTATCATTGCTTAGAATGTGCCAGAAACTATGTGTAGGGCAAAGATGAAATTGGCGTATAAAACCACAGTTTCTGCATTTCATTTCTACTGCAAACTTCTTTTTCCAAGACATCAACTTCTTCCCCCTTTTTTTTTTTTTACTAAAACAGCTTGCTAAATGGTCTCCTTGATTCTAGCAAGCTACACTTACTGCTTTAAAATCCACTCTTTATGCAAAAAGGTGACATATTTAAAATGTATGTTAGATCATGTTACCCTCATGTGCCAAGCACTCCAATGACCTCGCATTGCATTTATAAGATGTATCCAAACTGCTTGCCTTCTGCACAGGGCAGTACTTGAGCTGGTACTCCCCACTCATCTGACCTCATTTCCTGCTCTACTCACTCTTACCTACTATATGCTAGCTTTACTTGTTTCCTTGCTATTCCTCACACACTCCAAGCCTACTCATGATTCAGTACCTCTGAACTCACATCATTGATTAGCTGTTTCTTTCCATTACAGAGTTCTCAGCTCACATCCCTACTCACATAATCTAAAAATACTCCCTTGTTTTACTAATCTTTTTGTCTTTGACACACTTTTTAATGAAGGTATTTGTTTTCTGGTTTCATCATGTGTACTATATCTCAAATTTAAGTCCATGAGAGCAAGGAAATTTTCTCTCTTGTCCACTGCTCCACCTTTAGTGTAGAGCATGACACATAGTAGTTGCTAACTACACAATGGCAGAATGAATGGAGTTGAAATTAGCACAGCATGAATTGTTCTTCAGGAGTTAAGGCAAATGGAGACTACTGTCTGAAGAAAACACAGAATGAAGACATTACATAGAGAAAGAAGGAGGATTCAGATAGCAAAAATATATTTTTAACTAGAAAAACAAAATGATTTGTAAGACTTCTACAAGATCTCTTTATCATCTGTAAGTGAAATATGCACTGTTTTATTTGTTAATAAAATGAATCTGGCAAACATTTCTTGAGTATCTACTACTTGCCAAGGATGTTCAAGTGATAATGTTTGTCAAATGGTAATTTGGAATATACTATGAAAAATTATAATATAATAATTATTCATATACAGATTGGAACACAGTAAAGCAAATCTTATATTAGTCTGAGAAAGTACATGTCAGTGATGGAGAATATTATATCTGAGAAAGGATGTGTGGATGATGGAGAAGATAGGATGGTCTAGCCCAGCACTGCCAATAGAATTCAGAAGAGTCACATATGGAATTTTAAATTTTCTAGTAAACATATTAAAAAGAGTAAAAAGTAAATGATGAGAATAATTTTTTTATTTTGTACTAAGTCTTAGAAGTCCAGTGTGTATTTTACAATCATAGTACATCTCAATTTTGGCTAGACATATTTTGAGTGCTCATTAGATACATGAGGCTAGCGGTTATCATATTGCATAAGTATGAACAGAAGTGATAGTATGCATTCCTTCTATCACATGACCGGCTTACTTTCCCAAGCATGGAACTCCATTCAGTTTCTATTGAATAGCAGTTCCTCAAAGCTATGTTTTGTATGTATAGATGAATAAGAAAACAAATGAAGTGAACAAAGTGAATCAACAATGAAATATAAGATCATAGGATGTCAAGAAATAGCAAATCAATTGGTGTGTTTCCATTAACTATGTATGGTGAGACAGGAGGCATGAAGGATAGATATATTAGGAAAAAACAGAGACAAATGTATTACAAACAAAATATATAAATATATGTATATACATATATATCCACAGATATGAAAGAGAGAGAGAGATTTAGGGAACTGTATCACACAAGTGAAAACTGGCAAGTCAAACATCTTCAGGGTAGACTAGCAGGCTGGAGAGTGATATTACTTGTGACATGGAGAATATTTGGTGGAATGAGAATTGAGTCCTCCTCAGTAACTCGTTTACCAAAACCAAGCATAAAAATTGAAGGTATTATATCAGTTTACATTGCAGGTTATTGATATTATATAGTCTGTATAGTTTGGTGGTTTTAAATTACAAATGGAGCAATTGTGATGCACAGAAATCTCTATAATCAAAATAATTGAGGCAGCATCTGTATACTATCAAGTACACACAAGGATTATTAAATATTAGGATTGTATTAATTTGGATTCTGTAATATATTCACCCCTTTCAATGTTAAGGATATATTTTAAAATTATATTATACATGATTTTCTTTATTTTATTCTGACAAGGCCTTGTCTTTTTGCCTAATACAAATCAAATCACTTGGAACATCCACATTTCCACCAATCCATTTGCAGTTTCCAGAGAGAAGTTGTGGCAGAATTCACGTTCCATTAGCCAATTTTAAAAATAGGTTTATTGGCCGGGGCAGTGAGTCACGTCTGTAATCCCACCACTTTGGGAGACTAAGGCGGGTGGAAACCTTGAGTCCAGTTGTTCAACACCACCCTGGCAATGTGGCAAAACCCTGTCTCTACAAAAAAAAAAAAAAAAAAAAAGCTATACATGGTGGAACACGCCTGTGGTCCCAGCTACTCACAAGTCTGAAGTGTAAGGATAGCTGGAGCGTGGGAGTAAGAGGCTGCAGTGAGCTGAGATCGCTCTATTGCACTCCAACATGGACTACAGAAAAAATGGTTACAAAAAAAAAGGTTTATTAACTGAAATGTAGGGATTCCGTCTAGCTTGTAAGATAATTTAAGGAGCACGAGGTTGGTAATGTAATGATTTATTTCTTCCTCACAAATTAAATAGTATTAACAAATTTTTAGTTTGAAAAATGTGCCAAGAAATAAAGTTCTAATAAAACATTAACAATTAGTGTTTAAAAATTAAATTCAGACACAGGTAAAACAAATATCTTTTCCACTTGAATTAATAACAAAAATTAAATCCCTCCAGAATTTATAGAAACATTGACATAATGGCTCACAGTATATTAACTATACCCTGGGATTAATTTAGGCACTTTTAGAAAATATATTAATTTTTTAAGCCTCTAGCGTACCATTTGGTAAATTACTGCTTTAGTGTATTAAATGGTACCTAAATCATTATAGTACTAACTTGCTTCTTATGTTAACCCTGAACTTTTCAACTATTAAAGATAAATGTAGACTAGGATATTTTATGTTGGAATATCAAAGGAGAGGCTAATGATGGGCAGAGGTTGATGGATCCCTGAGAGTCAGGCAGGCCTTCTTTTTCATGATAACACAGTCAGGGTATACTGCCAAGCCTCTACAGATGAGATTAGAGACATTTGCTTCACTGTCACATAAAAAAGATTTTCCTCCTACCCTATTATGTGCCCGAAGCATTCTATAAATGTGCAATCTACTGCCAGCACATTTTCTACAAAGTAATAATTTCTATAAGTTTTCATCATTTTTATTCAATATATTTTAATTGTTTATTTATTTTCTGTAATTATATTAATTATAGCATTTATATATAAATATGTTCTGTACAATAAATATTTTTTAAATTATAGACCAAATAAGAACAACATTGAACAACTCTGCATACCAGTTCCCACCACCCTTTCTAAACATAATCACCGTTGTCCATTTAGTTCATATTCATCCAAAGCATGCCCTGTACCATCAAATGCGTATGCCTGCGTGCATAGCAAATGCATATCATACGCATATATATCTTAGAAGACATTGTATTATTGATACATGTGATGTGAGTTTATAAAAATCTCTGTATTTCCCCTTCACACAACAAAATGACCTATTTAGGTATTCTATTCAATCTTTTTTACCTAAGCGAAAGGTTGCATATGGATAAACTATAATTTGTTTTTTCCTTACCTTATAGATGAACATTTGGATCAATTGAAATCTACGATGAAGCTTGAAAAATAAAAAAGGTATTATCTCACATGGCAAGATATGTGACGGGTATGTGTTTTCCAGCATAAGTAAACCAGGAGGACTGTTATATCATCAAATTCCCAAGTTACCATTTATATCTGTGTTTAGTCAACTTAGCCAACTTCTTTTTTTTTTTTTTTTAACAGAGTCTCGCTCTGTCACCCGGGCTAGAGTGCAGTGACGTGATCTTGGCTCACTGCAACCTCCACCTCCTGGGTTCAACTGATTCTCCTGCCTCAGCCTCCTGAGTAGCTGGAATTACAGGTGCACACTACCACACCCAGCTAATTTTTCTTTTTTCAGTAGAGATTGGGTTTTTTACCATGTTGGTCAGGCTGGTCTCGAACTCCTAACCTCAAGTGATCCACCCACCTTGACCTGCCTCCCAAAGTGCTGGGATTACAGGCGTGAGCCACTGTGCCCGGCCCCACCTTCACTGTTCATAAGGTTTATTTCATCATTTTAAGTTAATGCAATTATGCCTGTCATTACCTCATCACCTATCCATATTCATAGGTAGAAAATGACCAGTCACTTCTGTATGATCAGCATTCACATGAAGTGCTATTTTCCTAGAATACCTTCAGTAAACTTACCTCAGGTCTCACTAGCTATACTGGCATTACCTTCTTATACTTACAGTAATCGCCATCAAGGTGAATGAAATTAACATCATTAACAGACTAATCAACATTTATGCCACCCACCCTCCTCTCCTGCTGTGGCTCAGAAGGTGTGGCTCAGAAGGTGCTCATGAACACATGTTCAATACCTGGGGGAAAAACAGTTTTTTTTTTATATATATATATAGCAAGGGAAATGAGGAAATGTTTATTTGGTAAAAAACTGAAAGTATCTGCCACAGTTTTCATTTTCTCTGACTTTGTTTTTCAAATGTTATAAATGATGCTTACAAAAATATCATTTTAGAGGTCTTCTAGGCACATATGTAAAAATTTCTATGGAATAAATGCAAAGAAGTAAAAAGTTGACACATTGATTTTAATAAATACATCCAAATTTCCTATGAGTTTACCTACCTTTTTGCATATGGCAACCGTATAATTTATTATTTAAACTAGAATGTTGTTGACAGTGAAAGAAAGGATTATTTGTAATTATGATTGGGTAGAATTTTGTTATATGAATATATCTGTTTAAGAAATCAATATGACCAAATTCATCATTTTTTCTTTTTGTGTCTTTTTTTTGTATATTTGTTCAAGAAGTCCTTAAATATTCTAGTATATTAAACATATTTTTATGTGTTTATTTCTAACATTGTTATAAATTTTTCTTTATTTTTCGGGGCGATTTGAGATTAACAATAAATGATTTAATTACAGAAGGCAAGGAGATAACTACTTTTATCAAATGGATAGCCAATTGCCACAACATCACTTATTGAATCACTATTTCTATTTTAAAGGAAGTTTAAGCATGATTTTTTTTGTTTTATAATTTCAACTTTTATTTTAGATTCACCAGGTACATATGCAGCTTTGTTTCATAGGTATATTTTGTGATGCTGAGGTTTGGGGTATAAATGATTCCATCATACCGGTAGTGAGCATAGCGTTCAATAGATAGTTTTTCAGCCCTTACCTCTCTCCCTTTTTCCCTGCTCTAGTAATTCCCAGTGTCTACTGTTCCCATGTTTGTGTCCATGTATACCCAATTAACATTATTTTTATTTAAAAATATCAACCTTTGAAATTTGAGAAGGGATTCTACACTCATGAATGATTGTTACAGAAATTGACATGCCTTTATAAACAACTAGAAAACTGTACAAAATAAATCAAACAAAAGTTTCAAGGTGGTGAACAGCATGCAGAGCAGGAATATGGTGTCTAAGAGTAGGGGAAAGAAAGACAGGTGATCAGTTAGGTTACTCCGATTTTCTGCCTTGAGGCAGATTACAAGATTGTAATAGTGCAGTAAAGAGGAACTAAAACAGGTTAAGGAAATAAAATGGGGCAAGAAAATCTCTATAAAACATGCATCTGTTAAAGGACGTATGTCCAGAATAATAAAGATACTTTACAATTAAGTGGCAAAGAGACAAACAACTCATTAAAAAAAAAAAAAAAGATAAAGGACTGAAAAAGACATTAAGAAAAGCGAAACAGGAATGGCAATTAGAACAAAAGAAAAAGCTCAATAATATTATTTAATAAAATAAATTTAAAATTAAACCCAAATGAAAGAGTACTATTGTATACATTGCAATTGCCAAAATGGAAAAGACTGGCAATTTCAAGTATTTATGAAGAGCCTGAATTCTCAAATTTTGCTGGTGGAGTTGAGGAATAGTACAACATCTTTGGTAGTTACGTTAGCAACTTCTTACAAAAAATAAATATACACTTGGCAAATGATTCAGCAATTCCATTTCTAGGTCCTTATTCAAGATAAATGAAAACATATGTGGACACAAATAAATGAACTCAAATATTAAGTACCATTATTCATAGTAGCTAATTCAAAACAAACAAAAAAGTAGATCAAACTTAAACATCCATCAATAGGCTATGAACAGATATATTCATATAACAAAATTCTATTCAGCTTTGCAAAAGAGTTTTTACTATATAAAAGAAGTCAGACAAAAGACTGACTTCTTTTGTTCTAGGATTCAACATACAATATATGAAATTAGAGAAAAAGCAAAACTATAGTGATAGCGAGTAAATTACTAACTGAGTATGCAGATGAAAATAATTAAGAAGAAACATGTTGAAAGGAGAAAAATGTTTTTACCTTAATTATAGTGCAATGTTACATGATTGTATCAAAACCTAGGCCTGGTGTGGTGGCTCACGCCTGTAATCCCAGCACTTTGGGAGGCTGAGGCGGGCAGATCACGAGGTCAGGAGATCGAGACCAAGCTGGCTAACATGGTGAAAACCTGTCTACACTAAAAAATACAAAAAAATTACCTGCGCATGGTGGCAGGTACCTGTAGGCCCAGCTACTTTGGAGGCTAAAGCAGAAGAATGGCCTGAACCCAGAAGGCAGAGCTTGCAGTGAGCCGAGATTGTGCCACTGCACTCTAGCCTGGGCAACAGAGCAAGACTCCATCTCAAAAATAAATAAATAAAATTAAAAAAAAAATAATAACAAAACCTATTGTGTCAAAACCTATTTAACTATAAATTTAAACCAGTGAAAAACTACATTTTGATAAAGCCACAATTTTAAACAGTCAAACATAGACGAAGATAATATCTACAATGTTGCTTTTTCTGCAATAAAAATAAAAGGTACCAAAGCTAGATAAAGACATTATACAAAAGGAAAAAGGGAAATTGCCTGCCAATATACAACATAAACATGCATGAAAATAATCTATACAATATTAGCAAATTTAATCTAACAATACATAAAATAGTTATACACCATTACCAATTGAATTTTAATCAAATGCAAGACTGGCTCAACATTTTATAATTAATTTATATAATCTATAACATCAATAGCCTCAAAAAGAAAAATCATATGATCATAATAGGTGCAGAAAAGTATTTGACAAAACCCAAGCTAGGCACGGTGGCACACTCTTTTAATCCCAGCACTCTGGGAGATCAAGGCAGCTGGATCACTTGAGGTCAGGAGTTCAAAACCAGCCTGGCCAACATGTTGAAACCCCGTCTCTACAAAAACAGAAAAATTAGCTGGGTTTGGTGGTGTGCACCTGTAATCCCAGTTACTCCGGACGCTGAGGTGGGATAATCGCTTGAACACATGAAGCAGAGTTTGCAGTGAGCTGAGATCACACCACTACACTCCAGCCTGGGCAATGGAGCCGGACTCCATCTCAAAACAAAACAACAACAGCAACAACAACAACAAAATCCCCAACACCCATTGGTAATAAAAACTGTCAGAAAACTAGGTATAGAGGGAAAGTTCTATGAACTTTAACTTCATAAACAATATCTACAAAACACCTATAGTTAACATCATACTTAATAGACAGAAACTAGGTACTTTCCCATTAAGATCAGGAACAAGGCAAAAATGTCCTCCAAAGTCACCGCTCTTATTCAACATTGTAATGGAAGTCCTAGATGAAGCAAAAAGTGCAGCATTTGAAGCAAAAGTGTAATTATTGAGAAGTGAACCAAAAGTGTAATTATTGAGAAGTGAACCAAAAGTGTAATTATGTCATTTGAAGATGAGATGATCATCTGTAGAAAACCCAAAATAATTAACAAAAACAAATCCTGGAAGTCATAAGCTGTTATACAAGTTTGGAGAATAGAAGAAATTTGACAAAATTCAATTGCATTTTTTTTTTTTTTTTTTTTTTTTTTGAGACAGAGTCTCGCTCTGTTGCCCAGGCTGGAGTGTAGTGGGGTGATCTCGGCTCACTGCAAGCTCCACCTCCCGGGTTCACGCCATTCTCCTGCCTCAGCGTCCAGAGTAACTGGGACTACAGGTGCCCGCCACCACGCTCGGCTGATTTTTTTTATTATTATTATTTTTAGTGGAGACGGGGTTTCACCGTGTTAGCCAGGATGGTCTCGATCTCCTGACCTCGTGATCCGCCCGCCTCAACCTCCCAAAGTGCTGGGATTACAAGCGTGAACCACCGCGCCCGGCCTCAATTGCATTTTTATATGCCAGCAATAAAAGAGTGAAATTTGAAGTAAGACATGCAATACCACTTACATTAGCACAAAAAAAGTAGTCAAGTATGAATCTTAAAAAAAAAAACAAAAAACTTCAAAATCCATATGAGGGAAACTTCAAAACTCTGATGAAAGAAAAGTAGGAACCAAATAATTGGAGATATTTTTCATACACGTGGATAGAATAACTCAATATCATGAAGATGTCAGTTCTTCCAAACTTTATAGATTCAATGGAGTTCCCTCCAAATCTCAGTACGTTTCTTTGGAGATACTGACAAACTGTTTCAAAGTGTATAAAGAAAGGTAACAGATGCAGAATAACCAATTCAATATTGGAGGGGAACAAACTTGAATGACTGACTTTGACTTATTATAAAACTACAATAATCAACATAGTGTGGTATTTGCAAAAGCACGGGCAAATAGATCCATGGAACAGAATATATAGCTCAAAATAGACACAAAAAGAATGAAACTTTATACATTTTACATAGACTTAAATGTGAAACACAAAACTATAAAACTTTCAGAATATAGCATAAGAGAAAATCTTGATCACATTGAGTTCAGTGATGGCATTTTAGATACAACGCCAAAGCCATAATTTACTTAATAAAAATTTTATAAAGTGAACTTGATGATATTTTAAAAACTTTTTTCTGCCAAAGACACTGCTCAGACTGAAAGTACAAGGCAAAGACAAAAAGAAAATAGTTGTAAAACACATATCTGATAATAGACTGTTATCTAAAATATACAAAAAAATCTTAAGACTCAACAATAAGAAATTAAACACGATGAAATATTGGCAAATGATCTGAACAGATATCTCACCAGTGAAGATTGTCAAATGACAAATCAACATATGAAAAGGTAGAAAACACCATGTGCCAGCAGAGAATTGAAAATTAAAACCACTACTACGTTCCAATTAAAATGACTGAAATCCAGAAAACTGAAAATTCCAAATCTTAGTCAGGATGTGGGGCAATGGGAACTTTGATGCGTTTCTGATTGAAATAAAAAATGAGCCGGGCATTGTGGCTCACGCCTGCAATTTCAGCACCTTGGGAGGCTGAGGTGGGCGGATCACTTGAGATCAGGAGTTCCAGACAAGCCTGGTCGACATGGCTAAACCCCATCTCTTCTAAAAATACAAAAATTAGCCGGGCCCAGTGGCGGGTGCCTGTAATCCGAGGTACTTGGGAGGCTGAGGGAGGAGAATTGCTGGAACCCAGCAGGCAGAGGTTGCGGTGAGCCGAGATGGCACCACTGCACTCCAGCCTGGGCAATAGATTGAGACTCCGTCTCAAAATAAATAAAATAAAATAAAATAGAAATAAAAAATGGATAGATACACACGTGGATATAAATTCCAATAAGATACATACATCAATATATATATATAGACATAAAAATTACAGATAGAGGGCCGGGCGTGGTGGCTCATGCCTGTAATCCCAACACTTTGAGAAGCCGAGGCGGGCAGATCACCTGAAGTCAGGAGTTAAAGACCAGCCTGACCAACATGAAGAAACCTGGTCTCTACTAAAAATACAAAATTAGCCGGGCGTGGTGGGCATGCCTGTAATCCCAGCTACTCGGGAGGCTTAGGCAGGAGAATCGCTTGAACACAGGAGGCAGAGGTTGCGGTGAGCCGAGATCGTGCCATTGCACTTCAGCCTGGGTGACAAGAGCAAGACTCCGTGTCAAAAAACAAAACAAAACAAAACAAAACAAAACAAAACAAAAAATACAGATAGATTACCCTAACATGGAGCATTGCAAGTAAATTAGAATAAGACATGAATAAAATTGCAGTTATCTAGGCAAATATAAAAAACTGGAATTTTTTATTTCTCTGAAGAGAAATTGTATTAATCTCAGTTAATATCCTCATGTGATAAATAAAGAGATCAGATAGACAAAGGGAAAGAATAGTGACAATCTGTACAGATATTTTTAAGAATATTTTTATCCTATGCCATATGAAATTATTTTTCACAAGCTAGCTAAGTACAATTATCGACCATTTCTAATGACTGAATGAATGTTTAACTTTTGCCTCAACCTTAATGTTTATCAGTGATTCTGCCTCAGTTTTAAGGATCTAGTTTTTGAGGAAAAATTCAGAATAGGATTATCTTATAAAAGAGACAAAAAGAGATTTTGAATGAGCTTAAACATTTAAGGGAGATTATGAACCTTTTAATAATTGGATAAATGTCTACAGGAAGAAGTGAATAATTATGATAATTATCTATATTGGAGAAAAAATATGTGACTACAGGTGAGCTGCTTTTGGAAAAATAAAATATACATCAACATTCCAAATGGTTTGATTTATTTAGAAAAATAGATGCAATAAAAATATATTACTCTAAGCTTTAATACATGTTTATAAAACTGTTAATTAGTTCACATACTGAACCGACTTGACTCAGATGATTCCTAATCAGAAATTATAAAATCCATTTAAAATTTTCTGAACAATATAAATTAGAATAGCATCTGTTCAAGATTTTATTCAAATTAATAATTTAGCCCACTTATATTCACAAAAATATATTTCTAATGGTATAATCCTATATTGACACAGAGTAATAAAATAATTTAAAAATATATAATAACAAAGGGGCCATCTATAATTTCTTGAGCTATGATTTACTTTTCTGCTTTGTACTTAGTTCAGTGATTTAGGTTGAGATACAATGTACATGCATGTCTCCGTTTTTCTTGCTTACTTCTGGACAAGCCAATTGCACATATTTAATCACAGTGGATAGTGGATCCTCTGTAATAAATCTTCATTGGACAAGTAGATCACCCAAAATAAATCATCTGTGGGTGAATGAAACAACTTTGCTCAAACATCCATGGAAAAGGAGCTCATCCATCATAAATCAAAGATAGATAAGTGGATCAGCCTTGATTTACTGCCTCTAACCATGACTATGGTTTTGCCTTAACTATGATGTACCATAATTTTACAAACAGTATATAGCTTAGAAAAATATGGAAGAGTTACTTCCCTAATACTGCCTTTGAAAGCCTATTTTCATATGAAGCAGTAGTATAATGAATAAAATAAAAAGAAAAGTTGCAAAATACTATTCAGTTAGATTAATTTATCCTATTCAGCCGTCTTGGAACCCCCCAGTTAGATTAATTTATTAATGTGATATAAAATAAAGAGAACTAGGAAATTATCAAAAAATTAAGTCCAAATCCCAGGAATTCCAGTTATTGATGTGACCTTGAATAAATATTTTCTCCATCTATAAAATGACAGTGATAATCCACAGCCTCATAGACATTGCAAGGAGTAAATGTGCTGCTTAATAAACATATATTTTTATTGTTCACATATTTTGGAATACATATCTCTTCTGTTCCTTTCCCTGAGATACAAAGTGAGATATACATAACACTGTTCCTGTTTTGTTGAAGGGTGGGATCAAAGTAAATTAATCACAAAATGATATAATAACACCTAGACAGAGTTATGAATAGGGAATTATTTAAAAAAATAGGGCAGTTAAACTGTAATCAATGGCAAAAATTTTAAAAAATGACTTTGAAGAAGAGTCTTAAAGCTTAAAAGAGACATTCAATGAAGAATGCAGGGATGGGAAGGATATGTATAAGGATTAGCAATTGTGAGAATATGCTCTTGGGACTGTAAATATAGGGATCTGTATATTTATGGACATTCATGTTTCCATAAATACAGTAATAAATTATCTCATCAGATTTTGGCAGGGGTCACATATAAAATGTCTTCTATGGCTGGTTAAATAGATAAAATTTATTCTAAGCCAATAGAGCATCTCTTGATGGCATATATATATGTGTGTGTATATATATATATATATAATATATGTTTGTGTGTGTGTGTGTAGTCTATATGACTTCTACAGTAGCTACTTCTACTCATTATTTCATCTGAAATAAAGCCACTTTTTTCATTTGTATTTCACATAAATTACTGTCCTGCAAACTACACCATCAAATACATCTTGCCAAAGCATTTTCTGCTAGAGTTAACGCAGCACATAAATTGAACAGTTCATTATATAAATGAAAAAAAAAAACAATGCTAAGATAATCATTTACATCTATGGTAATACTTTTGGTTTGTTTTGCATAGATACAATATCAAAATATCTTTTTAAAGGTCAAATATGTTTGCATACTATATCCCATTCACAGGAAGATAGATAGATAGATGATAGATAGATAGATAGATGATGTAATTTTACTATTGAATTTATAATCCATTACTATTATAAAATCAACTTTTCAAAGTTTTTGACAATATTAACTCATTTGTCACATCTCACGTTTCCTTTTTTTACACTTTCAAAAATATATTTTATACTCACTTTAGAAGTTCTATATTTGCTGATTATATTGTTTATATATTATTATATTTCTAAAATAATGTTAAATTGATAGACTGATTTTATTTTACTCACTTTTTTCCAGAGAAACACAAAGTATCTGATTTTACCATCAAGGCTTGGGATTATATGCTTTGTGGAATAAAAGAAAAAGTATTTTACTTTCTCTTGATGGGCTTAAATAAAATAGAAAGTCACTTTGGGAGGCCGAGGCGGGCGGATCACGAGGTCAGGAGATCGAGACCATCCTGGCTAACACGGTGAAACCCCGTCTCTACTAAAAATACAAAAATTAGCCGGGCGTGGTAGCGGGCGCCTGTAGTCCCAGCTACTGGGGAGGCTGAGGCAGGAGAATGGCGTGAACCCGGGAGGCGGAGCTTGCAGTGAGCCGAGATCGCGCCACTGCACTCCAGCCTGGGCGACAGAGAGAGACTCCGTCTCAAAAAAAAAAAAAAAAAAATAAAATAAAATAGAAAGTACACTTCAAGGTTTTACTTTTGGTTGTGTGTTTTGGGTATGTTCATGTGTTTTTTAAAGGATTATTGTTCTGTAATCAAAAATGAACATGAACTTAATCCCTCTTCAAATATAGTAAAGAAAAGTAATTTTTACTTTTTTGTAAAACGTAACCAAAAATATTTTAGAATACAAGGTTTACTGAAAAGCATTAGTTAATTATATAATAAATGTAAATATCACTCAGTGTGTGTTTTATAGATATTTTTCACAATATCCTCAAAATAGGTATGGTGAAGTACTACAAAAATTATAAAAAAAATAAAACATTCCTTCTTTAACAATTATATTCCTAGTCTAATAAAGTGAGTTAAATGGAGTGGTAAGTGCCTGAATTTTAAAATCTAAATTTTCATGTAAGTACATAATGAGTATCCTTGCTTATTTTTCTTCAAACATAAAATATTCTTCATTTAATGATTTATATAATTTATTCAGTTTTTTTACTTTAGGGAATGAGTTTAAGATACATTTGAAATACCTGGGGGCAGATTGAGATAATCAAAATATAACAGTAATTGTTGAATGGCCTTAAGAACAAATCCCTACCTTTTGTGTCTAACCATCCATATTGTTTTATATTTTGATTTGCTTATAAGTAAGTCATATACCAGAATTATTTTCCGTTCCTATGAAGACCAGGATACTGCAATTGTGATCACTGGAAGATTAAGTAAAATCTTCATTATGGTTCTCGATTGGCTTTTTCAAAAGAGTGCAATTATTTTAAACTGGTGTCCAACAAGTAAATTTTTCAGAATTGTTCTTTCTCATAATCCTTAGTAATTATGTATTAAATAGAATGATCTTTTGATGATACATATAATATATGCTTATAATGCAACAACTTCAATTCTTTTATTATGTAAAATGGATTCTTATCATGGTCAGTTGCATACATTCACCAATTTCAAACATCTTCACGGACAGTAAGGCAGAGTAGACATCAGGTTTGAAAATTTCTCTACATTACTAATCTTTTAAAATGAAGTCAACAATTAATTTCATATATGTCATGTACGTTTTGTAAAGCAGTCTGGTTACTGCTCACAGGTACAATGATACGAACTGTGACATATATTATATTATATTATATTATATTATATTATATTATATTATATTATATATATTATTGTGTATTACACACACAACAAATTGCATAATGACCAAAAGCACACAAAAAGATAATCAATGTCTACATCTGTGAAATTCTATTTCTTCTGCAAGGACTGCAGCTGAGCAGTTCGTATGTCTAGTAGTCCAGTTTTGATAGTGTTATAATCTGAATTGTGTTGGAAAATGAAAAATATTTTCAAATATTTATGGATGGGTTAAAGCAGGAAGTAGGTAGAAATGCATTCAAGTTCTAGAATTTAGCTCTGGGAACTCTGTCATTTCCCTACTCACTGTTCTTTAAAATATAGCCTTCTTACTTGCATAGGATTAATTGCTTGCCCCCTAAATGCCAAGGCATTTCCCTGTCAAAGTAATTTATTGCAAGCAAGTCATGTCTCTATAACTCATCTGACTGGGTAGCAAGCCCTCAGCATAGTTTTCACCTGTACAAAATGACTATTCTGTGTAATGTGCATTTTGTTAGTTGCTGAAGCAAAACATCATTATATTATTTATTATATTTTTGACATTCAGGCCACATTTTCAAAGGCCTAATTTGCTATGATATTTCTTATAGTGATATAACTTTTACAACATTCCACACCCAACATTAGAGTGAATTATTTTCCAGGTCTCTCTACTTCCTTCCTAAATGAATAAGAATTTGATGATGCATGAGCTGTGTTCCCCCTTAATTCTTGCATATAAGAAGCTTTCTCAGCAATTCTTTTCCTCTTTCTGGATCTTCTGTTGTTAATTTTTTTACTTGCAGTATGTTTATTCCAACATCTCTTGTTCATACTTGTGAACTTTGATAATGGTGTATTTTCTTTTATCCATTTTCCTTGAGAAGTTTTAGGGCACACTCTGACCAACACTTTTCTATTTCTTCTTCTTTTCTTTTCCTATTGTCAACACCCCAATCCATCTGCAAACTACAATCAGATTAGTTTTCATTGTGCCTTGTTCTTTTTCATAGTTTATACAAAGTCAGCTCACTAGCCCTTCACATAAACTGCTTCTCAAGCCTCCTCTTTTGCATGTTCTAATGTTGACCTTTGCCTAATACTTGAATGTCGTGACTGATTAACATAGTCTCATTTTACAGAGAATATGGTCTTCCTAGGTTTATGCTTACTACTTATTGCATTATAAAAGATTCAGGAGGAAAAACAAACCAAAAATAAGAGGAGCCTACTTTTATATCAGAGATTCTCAAGTCTTCGTCTGCATAAAAATCATATACAAATCTCAGCTCATTAAAAAGTGCATATTCAATTTTTTACTTATAGGAGTCAATCATCAGGAGGGGTTGGAGACCAGAAACATACATTTTAATGAAAACCCCAGAGTAGTTTGCTGAAGATGGCCTGATACAATTTAGCAATTGTTCAATGGCTATAGCTTCTAACAACTGTCCTAATGTGGATATTTCATTTTCTCTCCAGAAATTGTACTCAGTAAAATATTTTTATTTAAATTATTGCTATGAAATTTAATTTACTAGAAGCCAGGGAAAAATATTTTCTTTCAGTGTTCGGAGAATAAACATTGATATCTATGTATAGGTAAACTTAATTATCACTCATTCATAACCTAATTCCTTCAAAGACATTTTTACTCTGTTAATTATTATAAAAAGTATAAGTATTTGACTTGCTGTTTGAAAAGTAAACCCTGGGTATTCTCTATAACATTATCATCTTCCCTTTTTGAGCTAGCAATGAACAGGACTACCTGTGCCAGTATGTTTTATGTTGCTTTGAGGGCCAGGCAGAAAAATGTCACTTAGTGACTGATGAAAAACAACAAATAAAATGGCATTAAAATAACTTCAGCATGATAACAGCTAGAAATTGTTCTGTAAGTACTATTAATAAATTCTAGTTTATTTCCTCAAATTAAGAAGTTGTGGAATAATTATCAAATGTAATATGTATTCCTAAACCATTGTTATTTAAAGTTGGGCAAATCTCTTTGTTTCCTTTGCAGAACTGTCTATATTTGACATTAGAAGGCTAACTAGGCCAGGAGCAGTGGCTCACACCTGTAATCCCAGCACTTTGGGAGGCCAAGGTGGGCAGATCATGAGGTCAAGAGTTCGAAACCAGTCTGACCAACATGGTGAAACCCTGTCTCTACTAAGAATACAAAAATTAGCTGGGCGTGGTGGTGCACACCTATAATCCCAGCTACTCAGGAGGCTGAGGCAGGGCAGGAGAATTGCTGGAACCCGGGAAGTGGAGGTTGCAGTGAGCTGAGATTGCGCCAGTGCGCTCCAGGCTGGCTGACAGAGCGAGACTCCATCTCAAAAAATAAAAAGAGAAGGCTAACTAATGTCGGTCCAAAACTATGACAATTTGTGAAACTATGACAAATTATGAAATTTGTGAAATGACATATGGAAACACAATGTCATTATTTTCTGTTACTATTTCTATTATGAAAATCTCTAGTTAATACTATAGTAACAACACTGCCACTTTTATTTTATGGATAGTATTTCAGGAAAAGTTCCAGATTTCTGGGCACAGTGGCTCACACATATAATCCTAGAAATCTGGGAGTCCAAGGTGGGTGGATCACTTGATGTCAGGAGTTTGAGACCAGCCTGAACAGCATGGTGAAACCCTGTCTCTATTAAAAATACAAAAATTCACTGGGAATTGCTTGAAACTGGGAGGAAGAGGTTGCAGTGAGCCAAGATCACACTACTGCACTTCAGCCTGCGTGACAGAGCCAGACTCCATCTCAAAATAAATAAATAAATAAATAAAATAGAAGTTCCAGACGAACTCTTAACTTATGATAAACAAAAATTCTCTAGCTTGATAGCTGATATGGCTTGTCTCTCTGTCCCCATTCAAATCTTGTGTTGAATTGTAATACCCAGTGTTGGAGGAGTGGCCTGGTGGGAGGTGATTGAATTATGGGGCAGACTTTCCCTTGCCATTCTAGTGATAGAGTTCCCTTGAGATATTTGTTTGACAGTGTGTAGCACCTCACCCTTTGCTCTCTTTCTCTGTTGCTCTGACCGTGTGAAGGCTATGCTTGCTTCTTCCTTGCCTTCTGTCACGACTGTTAAGTTTCCTGAGTTCTCTTCAGAAGCAGAAGCCTGTACATCCTGCAAACCTCTGAGCCATCTAAACCTCTTTTCTTTATAAATTACCCAGTCTCAGGTAAGCCTTTATAGCAGTGTGAAAACATACTAATACAAAAAAGTGGTACCTGAGAAGTGAGGCATTGCTATAAAGATATCTGAAAATGTGAAAGCAACTTTGAAACTGGGTAATGGGCAGTGGTTGGAACAGTTTGGGAGGGCTCAGAAGAAGACAGGAATATAAGAGAAAGTTTGGAACTTAACTAGAGACTTGTTGAATGGTTGTGACCAAAATTCTGATGGTGATATGGACAGTGAAGTCCAGGCTGAGGGGATCTCAGATAGAGATGAGGAACTTATTGGGAACTGGAATAAAGGTCATTCTTGCTATGCTTTAGCAAAGAGATTGGTGGGATTGTGTCCCTGCTCTAGGGATCTATTAAACTTTGAACCTGAAAGAGATGATTTAAGGTATCTAGCAGAATAAATTTCTAAGCACAAAGCATTCAAGATGTAGCCTTGCTGCTTCTAAATGTCTGTACTCATTTGCATAAACAAATAAATGACCTGAAGCTGGAAATTATATTTAAAAGGAAAGCATAAACATTTGAGAAATTTGCTGCCTGGCCATGGGTAGAAAATAAAAACCCATTTTCTGGGAAAGAATTCAAGCAGCTGTATAAATTTGCATAAGTAAAGAGGAGCCAAATGTTAATAGCCAAGAAAATGGGGAAAATCTCTCCAGGGCAGGTCAGAGACCTTCATGACAGCCTCTCCCATCACAGACCTGGAGGCCTAGGAGGGAAAAATGGTATCTTGGTCCAGGCCCAGGGCCCCACTCCTCTGTACAGCCTCAAGACATGGTGCCCTGCATCATAGCTGGTCCTGGTCCAGCTCCAGCTGTGGCTAATAGGGGCCACAATAAAGCTTGGGCCACTGCTCCAGAGGGTTCAAGCTGGAATCTGCCAAGGCTTCCACATGGTGTTAAGCCTGCAGCTGTGCAGAGGGCAAGGGTTGAGGCTTAGGAGCCTCCACCTAAATTTCAGAGGATGTATGGAAATACCTGAATGTCCAGGCAGAAGTCTGCTGCAGGGGCAGAGCCCTCATGGAGAACCTCTACTAGGGTAGTGTGAAGGGAGAATTTTGGGTTGGAGCCCCCACACAGAGTTTCCACTGGGGTACTGACTAGTGGAGCTGTGAGAAGAGGATCACTGCCCTACAGACCCCAGGATTGCAGATCCACCAACAGCTTGCACCATGCACCTAGAAAAGCCACAAGCACTCAAGACCAGCTTGTGAAAGCAGCACAGAAGTTTTACCCTGCAGAGCCACAGGGGCGGAGCTTCTCAAGGCCTTGCAAGCCACCTCTTGTGTCAGTGTGGTCTGAATGTGAGATGTGGAGTCAAAGAAGGTTATCTTGAAGCTTTAAGATTTAATAACTTCCCTGTTGAGTTTCAGGCTTGCATAAGGCCGGTAGCCCCCTTTCTGTTGGCTTATTTCTGCCATTTGGAAAGGGAATATTTACTGAAAGCCTATACCCCCATTGTATCTTGGAAGTAAGTAACTTGCTTTTGATTTTATAGGCTCATAGGCAGAGGTACTTGCCTTGTCTCAGATTAGACTTTGGACTTGGACTTTTGAGTTAATGCTGGAATACATTAAGACTTTGGGGACTGTTGGTGATGTGGTTTGGCTGTGTCGCAACCCAAATATCATCTTGAATTCCCGTGTGTTGTGGGAGGGACAGGTGGGAGGTAATTGAATCATGGAGGCAGGTCTTTCCCATGTTGGTCTCGTGATAGTGAATAAGTCTTATGAAATCTGATAGTTATAAAAAAGGGAGCTTCCCTGAGCAAGCATTCTCTCTTTGTCTGCTCCCACCCATGTAACGTGTGACTTGCTCCTCATTGCTTTCTGCTATGATTGTGAGGCCTTTCCTGCCGTGTGGAACTGTAAGTTCATTAAACCTCTTTTTTTCTTCCAAGTCTCTGGTATGTCTTTATCAGCAGCATGAAAACATACTAATACAGTTGGGAAGGCATAGTGTTTAAAATGTGAAAAGGACTTGAGATTTGTGAGGGGCCTGGTGCAGAATGATATGATTGAGCTCTGTGTCCCCACCCGAAACTCAGATCAAATTGTAATTCCCAGTGCTGGAAGAGGGGCCCAGTGGCAGTTGTTTGAACATGGGGAAGACTTCCCCCTTGCTGTTCTTGTGATAGCGTTCTCAAGAGATCTGGTTGTTTGAACATGTATAGCACCTCACCCTTTGCTCTCTCTCTGTCTCCTGCTCTGCGCAAATGAAGACCATGCCTGCTTCCCCTTCACCTTGTGCAGTGATTGTAAGTTTCCCGAGGCCTGCACAGAAGCAGAAGCTTATATGGCCTGCAGAACTGTGAGCCAATTAATTTTTTTTTATAAATTACCAGTCTCAGGTATATCTTTATAGCAATGTGAGAATGGACTAATACAGTAGCTAGTGTTAACATTATATGATATGGGAGTAACCTGAAATTAAAGTAAAGGAAATAAAACGCTCTACCATGCACCGTAATACTGCAAAGAACAATGATATAACTGCCACCTCTCACAGCAGGAAATTCAGTTTTTCTTTTAGGGTACCTCCTCTGTTCTACCAGGCATTTACCGGAACTGATGTGCTGCTCTATTACTGTACTTAGATAATTCTCTCTAGAGGTTTAGAAACAATACGAGCTGGTGATTTATTGGTTATTGAAAATGAACTGTCCTCCTAACACAGCTGTAATATGGGCAATGCAGAGAGGAAACATTTCTGCATTTCTACCATGCACAGATACTACGGCCAAAGAAATGTCTGTGCTTGCAGCAAGTGATTTTGGTGGTGTGCTCAGCAGAGTGCGCTGTATCCATGAAGGGCTGGACTTTCAGACAGTATTGGAGCTCCTGTGACATTTACATGACGTAAGGCCTTTTTATTCCAGTGAGATTATTATGTTTACCACCAGTAGACTCAGAAATACTAATTGATCACCCTTTTCAGCTTAGGACTGACCTTTGGTCTCATTTGTTTTCACCAGATAATGATTTTTATTAAAGCTTCTATTTCCTGTCCCTCCCTGTGTATCTGCCTGACTCTGGTCACTTGAATCTCAGAAAGGAGCATCCAGCAAGTCTCTGAAGGCTTTATCAACATCTTTTCCACGCTTCATTATCCATCTTTCAACTCAGCATTCATATCTTTTGCAGAAATAAAGGGAAATTTTAAACCACAATTCACTAGATAGATTGTTGGAGGTGTATTGTCAGTATATATTTTTCTCAGCTTACATGGTATTTTCTATACCATGATGGCTTTCAAAGTCATATCTTAAAACCTACCTTCTACCCTGAGCAACATATATTCATGTCTGATTGTCCGCTATACTTCTCTACTTACATTTGTATTGATTCCTCAAACCAATCTCTAAAAGTTTCTCATAACTCACCTTCCAAATATGTTTATCTACTTTCATTTCCCGTTTGAGGCCCAACATGATCTCTATCCACAAAGAGATACTTGAGTTTCTTCACCTCACTCTTCCCTCTCAATTCAAAGACATTATGGTTATCCCAATCTTGTTTCTTACCTATATAAAGCATTTTTTTTAATTTCATCTTCACTTCTTGTCCCAACCCTTATATTAACTATCTGATTATTTTAGTCATGGACATTCAAATAATTACGCAAGCTTGCTTCTTAAATCCTATTATGTGCTTTCTTATTCTACATCTAGAAATAAATTAATTTGCCCTTCAGGGTCAAAGTCAAATATCACATTCCATGAAAAATTTTCCTGCTTTGTACACCAGAGCAGAATCAAATAGGCTCCCCTATATTTTTGTCCCTATGGAACAAGATTTCATTATTTATATGAGTGTCTCCTATGTTAGACTATGAACTTCCTGATGGCAGGTAAACTGTCCTCCATCTTTGTAACTATCCCCCTTAACACCATAATTATGAGGATGTAAACAATTCAAAGAGTCTCGGGTTTCTTTTTGTGCTATTATAATGGCATGAAGGCCAGGGGTCTAAGGATAGCTAAATTTAGCCTACCATTTATATCACTTTTCTACAGGGCTTTCAAGGGAAATCTACACATAAGGGAGAATCTCTGAATGAAAATCAAAGTACCATAATAGCTATAAGATGACCTTAACTTTGACAAATCAGACTACAAACTCCATCTCCCAAAGGTAAGAGGAGCTAAGAAGGAGTTGTTCTATGTAGGCCTGGGCAGCAGTGGACAGTCAAAAAGTCCTTCTTCTGGTGGTAATAAATGTTTTTATGCTACTGAATTATTCATTTCGTGAAGACTAAATATAGGTACATAATAAATTGACAATATCAATTTTGTAAACTCTATCAAGTATTATAAATTAAGTAACTTAAAATTATTCACATTTAAATTTTTTCCAGTTTATTCCTCCATAATTCTTAAATTCTCCATTAATGCCCTAAGTTTTTGAGCTCTCTATTTCTTTGAAAGACAGTTAAGATAACTTAATTATATGTTATCTAATTGAAATATTAAAGCATGGGGCAGAGCTATCAAAGTGACATTAATAAGTTTCTTAGTGAAGGCTACTTCTAAACTGAAATAAAATTTTTCAAAAATAACATACATCAAACTGAGGATCGAGGAAAAAAATGTTGTTGTTTTTATACCATACTATGTATTATATATTATATATTTTATAACTCAATACTCTGAGATCATATTAATATTTGAACAGGCTCTCATAATTTAAATAGTACTTATGGATCTTTACAGATCCAAAATTCACAGAGATAATAGGACATAGAAGTAGAGTATTATGAGGAAAAGCTACTACACTATGACTTAAAGCTTTAAATATGACAATTGAATCTATTTTTAATGGCTTGTTAAATTTCATTAATTTATATTTAATGAGATGAATAACACTCAAAAAATAATTAGGATATTTCAAATAAATAAAAATTATGGAAGCAATAATTAACATGGGAACAAAATAGAAAAGATAAGAATTAAAGTTGTATCAGGCATGGTCCAGTCACCAGAATTCCTTGACTCTCACTTTCTACACTTTAATTTTGAATAATAAGAAATACCTGACTATCTCATATAATAATTATGTTAATACAAGAAAATAAATAGTGAGAAAAGTTACTGAAAATCTCAACATGTGGACAAATGCAAGTCACTGATATTCATTATCTTGATACAGTGTACAATTTGTCCATAGCAATTGGAAAAGTCCTAATTTTTAATCTTGAGTGTAAAATGCAACTTTTGCCTGCTCATCAAAATCTGAAGACTTCCATAGCAGTGCTTCAAAGTCAAAATGTTACTGAGATGAAGGGCTTCTATGTTAACTTGCTGTCTCTCTCAATGCCAAGTACAGACATCCTCATACTTTTCTGAAGTCTCTGCCTAAAACTGTTCCTCTAGAGGCAAATGTTTGGTTCTAATACACTATGGCCTGTAACACTAAAATTCTGATGTAGTGTCATACACAACTGGGCTTTACATAATGTACCCTATCTCTCTGACCTCATCTTTTACATCTCACCTTGTTCATTTCCCGGTTGTCACATTGGGCTTATTTCTGCTCCTCAGGCACACCAAGCATGTTCTTACCTCAGGGCAGTTTTGAGCATACTGCTCGCAATACTTTGTAAGGTTTTTCCTTGATATAATATATGTTTCAGTTCAAATGCCCCTTTTTTAAAAAGAGATTTACTGACACAACTGTCTGAATTATCCTGGCCATCAAATCCCCCAAGTCACTCTCCAACATATCTTTGTATTATTTTTTTTCCCTGCTTAGTGCTTTGGAAATCATTGGGCTTATTAATTCATTTACTAATTCAATGTTTGTATCTCCCCCTAAATTACACATACCACAAAAACAGACATTTTATATTCTTGTCTGTTTTCTTCCCATTATCTGAAACAAATCCTGGCATATCGAGACAGACAGACAGGCACACACACACACACACACACACACAAAATGTGCTGGAGCTGGATTTTAATAGTTTACACAACTCAATTTTGCACATCTTTTTTGAACTCCTAGTTCAGCAACATCACATTGGTAGTTTGAAATTGGCCAGATGGGAGCATTTTTGCCACAGAAATCAGCAAACACTACAAATCAGGGCCTTTTTTCCTTGGAATGTCAGTTGAACATTTACTAATCTCTGTCTTTATACAGGAAAGAGACAATAAAACAGTAACAAAATTGATTTCCTATAACTAAGATCTGAAGTGAGGAAAGTATATATGAGAAGAAGCTTTGGTCTTTGTTACACAGTGTAAGTGAGATAAAAACAGAAACACACAAAACAATTGCTCTTATAGGATGTTGATCAAAAAGGTCAACGGAGGAAGCCATTAGGAAATAATTCATCTCACACTTGATTTTCACATCTTGGAAATAAAAAGAAACGTGACTATTTTACTATCTTAAAAATTGCATTATAAAATTTAGGATGATATTTAATATAATCTATTAAAATAAAGAGATTTTTAGACAAATGGCCTTTTTGACAAATAGACAAAGCAAGATTTGATGCCAAATAATCCTGAATAATAACTGGTACTCCTGGCTGTGATTAATTTATCTTTGCATCCTAATAGTATTTCTTTTTTATTTTTATTTTTACTTTTTTTTGAGAATGAGTCTCACTCTATCACCCAGGCTGGAGTGCAGTGGCGTGATCTCAGCTCACTACAACCTCCGCCTCCCGGGTTCAAGCGATTCCTGTGACTCAGCCTCATGAGTAGCTGGGATTACAGTTGCCTGCCAACACGCCCAGCTAATTTTTGTATTTTTAGTAGAGGCGGAGTTTCACTTTGTTGGCCAGGCTGGTCTCGAACTACTGACCTCAGGTGATCCACCTGCCTTGGCATCCCAAAGTGCTGGGATTACAAGTGTGAGCCACCACACCCAACCAGTATTTCATTTTTAAAATAACGACCACATAAATTGTTTGTCAATTATGTACTTAAAACTTTTTCTAGTCACAAATAATAATCTAATATGCCCATTGCAGTAACCTTCCATTACTATCACTTCATTCTGATTTAAGAATGTGACAGAAACTTTTTTACTTCTCTGGTTTCAGAATGTAGACACAAACATTATGCATCCCTATTATCTGGTAATGATATGGCTTTGTTATGGTAAAATAATACTTTAGATCAAGTATTCCAAAACCTCAGTCCTACCTAAGAATGTACCTATCATTGCAAATATAGATTCTCAATAGAAATGAGTCTCTTGATTATTTTGTTGAAGAGGCAGTCTACTAGTAGACAATAATATTGAGTACCTACCATTTCTTATATGTATATTATGCTCAACAATGCATTAAGTTCCTTGTATTCAGAAAATCAATGCAATGACGCTATGAATAAGTTATTTGTATTTCAGCTTTAAATATGAGAAAATTGATAATTTGAGAAAATTTCCTCTGGTTATGCTGATAGTAAATAGATGAGATAGAATTCAAATCTAGGTGGTCTAACTTTAGGTTTCATAGGATTGCATATAGGTTTTCAAACATAATATACTGTCATCCCACAAAAACTCAATTCACTAATGACAGCTGAAAGGGCTTGGGCTATTCAAAAGGCAAGAATCAATACATTCACACAGAGAAATTTCCTTTTAACCTCAGAAGTATGGCATATATATAAAAAATACATTTGCATGTATGTATGTCTGTGTCATTTTCTTCTTTTTTTTGTCCTCCTTATGCTGCAAAATTACTTGCAGATCCATGTAGAGTGCATCTTGCTTTGGGTTACCTAGAAATGATGGCTCTGTTGTACTATTTTCTTATTTTAACATAAAGTTTTTATTTTCCCACTTTGAAATGTGTTGAATCAATTTCAACTAGGTACCACTGTTATACAGATTCATAAAACTTCAGTAGAGTGGCATAAATATGATCCTCTTAGATGTTGAGGCATAACAGGCAAGGAAACAAATGTCCCCAAACTGACTCTGATGCACCACCTACTGCTATACTTTTTTTTTTTTTTAAGGATTCCTCATTCCTCAAGTGGAGAATGGGATCTGGTAGAAAAGACATAGCTTACAGAAAAAAATGGGAAAAGCCCTACTTATAAATTGTCTCATATAAGCAAAGTCTAGAAAGAGTAGTTCTAGATGACAGGATAAACATACACATAATAAAACAATTTACTTCCATTTACCATTTGTGCCAGGTATCATTGAAGGTCAGTTCCAAAAGATAAATTAAAAGAGAATTATGTTTAAGGATTCTGCATGCGGGTTTCTATGTGTGTGTGTGTGAGAGTGTGCATTTGTATGCGTGTGTGTGTGTGTGTTTAGGCACTCGTCTTTAGTATTAATCATTCTGAAGAATAATTTGCTTGATTGATCTATTCATTCATTTTGCTTGAGCAAAATAGGAGTGAAGCATAAAACTTGAGTCACACATAGAAAAATACTTGGATTAGGTAATACAATTACATATAAATATTTTTAAAGGGTTGGTATAGATTTTTATATTTATCTAAGGAGTAATAAGTTATATACCTTAATTACATCTTTCTAAAATAAGATATAATGGAAATTTTGCATAAAAGCTATATATTAGCAGATTTTATGACAAAATATTTCAGCTAGCAGAAAAAAGGATGTGCAACCATGGCATTAATATCTATATCATATATAGATATTATAGACATGAAAAATGATTAAATAATTAACTTAGACTTATCACATCCCATGTTGCCAAAAAATTTTCCCTATGTTAATTGAAAAGTAAGAAATAATTATCTGTTATTTCACCACTCTTCATTATACCATATCTTTGGTACCGTTGCTAAAGAAATGGTTCCCAGAAAATTCTCTAATGTTAAGGATTGTTAATCACTATGGGATTAGAACTCAAAGAAGCAGTAAGATATAGAAAAAAGCCACTGAAAATATATTTTAAAAATCTTCAGGTTTTCGTTAAACAATTTGCACATTAATTTTATTGCCCTCAACATGGGGTTCATTTAGGAAGTATCATAGCTTATTCCTTTCGGAGTTACATATTTTTGTTTTTTAAATAAACTTTTCATTTTAGAACAGTTTTAGATTTACAGAAAATCATAACAGAAAGTCCCCATATATTGTACACCCAGTATCTTCTATTATTAAATCTTTCAATATATGATATATTTACCTTTTATGAATGATTGAAGATATATTATTATTAATTAAAATCCATGTTTTATTCACATTTTCTTGTTTTTACACAGTGTCTTTTTTGTTGTTCCTACATCCCATGTATCATATAAAATAAAATTAAAACTGGTCTTAATGTCTTCCAAGGCTCTTTTTGATTGTGACAGTTTTTCAAACTTACCTTGTTTTGATGACCTTGAAGGTTTTGATAAATGCTAAGATATTTTATACAATGTTCCTGAATAGAGAAATTTCATTATTATACTAGGGTATAATAATGGACTTTTGGAATAAGACCACACAGAGATAAAGTGCCATTCTAATTGCATCATATCAGGAAACACACTATCATCTTTACTGAATCATTCTTCATGTTTATTCAATCCCATTCCTGGGATACAGTTTGTTAATTTTCTCCATTGTACATAACTTATTTCACCCCATTTCCATTTTGTATAGTAAAAAGGAAGTCAGTATATGTAGCACATACTCAAGAGTGGGGAGTTGTAAATGTCGTATAAATGAAATTATATGCACCATTCTCAGACTGGAAACTTTTACATAATATTATGCATTTAAGATTTATTTGTGTTTCAGCCAGTCTCGGTGGCTCACATCTGTAATCCCAGCACTTTGGGAGGCCGAGGCGGGCAGATCACCTGAGGTCGGGAGTTTGAGACCAGCCTGACCAACATGGAGAAACCCTGTCTGTACTAAAAATACAAAATTAGCCAGGCGTGGTGGTGCATGCCTGTAATCCCAGATACTCGGGAGGCTGAGGCAGGAGAATAGCTTGAACACAGGAGGTGGAGGTTGCGGTGAGCTAAGATTGCACCACTGCACTCCAGCCTGGGCAACAAGAGGAAAGCTCTATCTCAAAAAAAAAAAAAAATTATTTGTGTTTCTATGTGTCTTGATGGAACAGTCTTTTATTTATCACTGAACAGCATTTCACTGTATGCTTATTCATTCACCTATTGAATGACATTTTCATTTAAGTATTTTTATTTCTTTAGAGATGGAGTCTCATCGTGTTGCCCAGGCTGGCTTGCAATGGTGCAATTATAGCCTACTGCAGCCTTCAATTCCTGAGCTCCAGTAGTTCTCCCACCTCAACCTCCCAAATAGCTGGAACTACAAGCTACAGGTGCACAACACGACGCCTGAATTGAATGACATGTTGATGGCTGCTAGTTTGGGGCAATTATGTATAAATGTGCTATAAACATTCTCTCACAGTTATTTGTGCAGGCATAACTTTTCAAGTAAATTAGTTAAATACGTTAGAGCAGGATTACTTGATTATATGCTAAGACTATGTTTAGCTTTATGAGAAACTGCCAAGCTGTCTTCCAAAGAACTTGTGTCATTTGCATTCCCACCAGCAAGGAATGGGAGGTTTCTGTTCTTTGCACCTTCACCAGCAATCGATATTTATGTTGTTGGGATTTTAGGTATTATAATGTGTGTATAATGGTATCACTTTGATGTTTTAATTTGCAATTTCCTAATGAGAAATGACATTGGGTATTTTTTCATATGCTAACATACCATCTGAATATCTTCTGAGAGATGTCTGTTGAGATTTTGGCCCACTTTTCAATTAGTTTTCTTACTGTTGATTTTCTTTTAAGTTCCAGTTATATTTTGGATTTCTTTCCTAATGTTTAGAAGCTGTGACTATTTTGGATATAAGTCCTTTATCAAATGTGCTTTGCAATATTAACTTCCAATTTTAACTTATCTTTCATATCATATTTTCCCAGAGCAGAAGATTTCAATTTTTAAAAAGTCCATCTTAGTTTTTCACACATTGTGCTTTTGTTATTTTACTGTACTCAGGAGCAAATCCAAGGTCAACACGGTTTTCTCCTCTGTTGTTTTCTAGAAGCTTATAATTTTGCATCGTACAATTTCTTCTATGATGCATTTTGAGTTAAGTTTTGTCAAAGTAAGGTCTATGTCTGGGCAGTCTGTCTCTGTTTTGCTTATTTTTCCAGGAACGTTTGTTAAAAACTACCCTTTGCTCCACTGAATTGCCTTTGTGCCTTTGTCAGAAATTGTTTGTCTTAGTCTATTTCTGTGCTCTCTGATCTGTTGCATTAATTTCTATGCCTAATCTGTCACCAATACTATGCTGCCTACATTACTGTACTTCAGAACAATAAGTCTTGAAATCTGAAAATGTGACATCTTCAATTTTATTTTTCTTTAATATTCCCTTGGCTATTCTAGCTCCTTTGATTTATACATATATTTATATGCATTTTTAGAAGAGTTTAACAACATCTATGTAATAATTTGCTAGAATTTTGATTTCATTGGATTCAAATTGGGAAGAATTACAAAAATATTAAATATTTTAAGTCATGAACACAGAATAACTTATTTATTTAAATCTTTGATTAATTTTATCAGAGTTATGAAGTTTTTCATTATAAACTCTATACACATTTTGATAGATTTTTACTTTTTTTGGTGCTATTGCAAATAGTATTGCATTTTTAATTTTAAATTTAAATTTTTCATTGCTGGCATGTAGACAAAAAATTGACTTTTGCATATTGACCTTGTATCTCATATAACCTTGCTCTAGTTACCTATTCATTGCAGGAGTTTTCTAAATTTGTTTGTCTGTAAATTATTCAGTCTTTTCTACACAATGAATCAAAAGTAGTTTTATTATGTTCTTTCCAATTTGCATATATTTTATTTATTTTTCTTATCTTATTGCACTAGCTAGGGGTTTCAATATGATGTCGGCTTGGAGTGATGAGAGGGGACATCTTTGACTCTCAATAATAAGGTAAAAATTCTCATCTCTTACCATTAAACATAATATTAGCTGTCAGTTTTTTTGTAAATATTCCCCATAAACTTCAGAAAACATCCTCCTATTCATATTTAATGAGAGTTTATATCTTGAATGGATGTTAGATTTTGTCATATGATTGCTTTACTTCAATTGGTACAATATAGTGCATTGCATTGATTGATTTTTAAACAATGAATCTACTTTATTTGGAATAAATTATCAAATAAGTAAAGTTTATTTTTAAATAGACAATAAAACTAGTACTTTTCCACTAGTTCACCTGAATGCTTAAAAACTCTCTTGCTTTTTGTTTTAACAGAGTTTAATTCTCTCTTTTATTGTGATAATCTTAAATAAAGCCTGTCTTTCCTGTTTAATTTTATCCGGTGCAATTTTTCTTTGACAACACCAGGTGCTGCTCTATGATTTTTATTTTTGTCTCCTATATTTATTTTTGTATTATGTACTTTGCAGAGAGCCTTCAGCTATAATCCACTCTGATTATATAAGTCTGTATATCTATATTAATTAATATGACATATATTATGTTAATATATTATAGTACATATTAGAATATGTAATATACTATAGTATAGTGTGTATACTATGGTGTATATTATATAACATACTAATATTGATATGTTGCATATTATAGTATATGCCATGCTATTATATATTACTTGTAATATATAATACTTTTTAATTTTGTAGGCCTGTGAGTGTTATGTTGTTCTTTGAAGGGGAGGGGACGCATTCTCTAAAATTCCGATTAACTCAGTCCTTTAGTGCACCTGTGTCTGAGAGTGCTGTTCTTTACAAGTGTTTCTCCATAGCTTTTTCTCACTGCCCCCTACTTTTTTCCCTGGCTGCTACATTCCCAATCTATTTCTCTGAAGCCATGTGAAGCCATGCGTATGCTCCAAATAATTTGATCTTTGTTTCTACAACTCTCTGGATGAGTCTGTTGTAGGATTTTAGAGTAGCAGGTTTTCCAGTGACCTCAGTTCTCTGATGGCCCCAAGAAAAGATGTTGCTTATCGGTTCAACCAGTGTTTTCTTTTCTTTTCTTTTCTTTTCTTTTTTTTTTTTAATTTTTTTTTTTTTTGAGATGGAGTCTCACTCCTGTCACACTGGCTGGAGGGCAGTGGCGTGATCTTGGCTCACTACAACCTCCACCTCTTGGGTTCAAGCGATTCTCCTTCCTCAGCCTCCCGAGTAGCTGGGATTATGGGTGTGCACTACCACACCTGGCTAATTTTTGTATTTTTAGTAGAGATGGGGTTTCGCCATTTTGGCCAGGCTGGTCTTGAACTTCTGACCTCAGAGTTCAGATTCACCTGCTTTGGCCTCCCAGAGTGCTAGGGTTACAGGCATGAGCCACCGCGCCTGGCCTCAACCAGTGTTTTCTTACTGTTAGGATGAAGTAAAGATTTCTAATCTAATTAGATTAGATATTCTAATTATTTAAGTATTATTAAATAATTAAATATATTTTTCTTTTTATTAAATATAAATCGATATTCTAATTATTTAAGTATTATAACCATTTCTTACTTTTCTCTTCCCACCATCTGAATCTCATATATCTGACCCTCATGTCAGGTCATTTAGGACCAGACCTTCATGTCAAAGAGCTTGGTAGTCTGAACTATACAAATGAAATTCCTCTTGAAACACCAGAGATTAAAAACATATTTGATGTTTTTGTCATTGTACATTTTTTTCACCAACATGGGAGTAATATCTCATTACAAATCAGCATGAGAAACTAAGTTTGGATGAAGAAAATATGATTTATACAATTGGACAATATGAGGAGGGGTTCAAATTAGACGAATATAAAAAATGTTCTCTTACCCACTCTCATTACAGGATTCCACAAGTTATTTTGAGAGATAATAAAAAGAACATATAATTTATTGCTACATATATATGTGTATGTGTGTGTATACATATATATGTGTGTATATGTAAAGAGTGTGTGTGTATACATATATATGTGTGCATATCTATACGTGAGTGTATATGTGTATGTATATGTGTGTATATGTATACGTGTGTGTATACGTGTATGTATGTATATGTATGCATATACATACATGTATACATACACACATACACACATATATATATTTGTATTTAATTACTTTCAACAGTTTTTTAACTATATCCTTACCTAACACAATTCTTCCTGATTGTGGTACTTAAAACATTTATGGAAGGTACCAATATTTTGGTAACTGCCTTGGGAAAATATGTTTATCAGTACCACTTACAGTGTTATTTTTAAATATTTAATTTTTTGATGTCTGTTAAGCATTTGAAAAACATTGATTGTGATATAAATGGTAATTAATATTTTAAAGTAAACATAAACAGGTTTATGTCCTGAGGTGGGGGTATAATTTAGTGGATTCTGTTTGGACTATCTTAATAATCACAATCACTGTAAAGGTAGTCACTATGAGATCAGGCACAGTGGCTCACACTTTCAAAGGCTAAGCGCTTTCAGAGGCTGAGGTGGGAGAATCGCTTGAGCCTAGGAGTTTGAGACCAGTCTAGGCAACATAGGGAGACCCCTGTATCTACCAAAAAAAAAAAAAAAAATTAGCCAGGCATCGTGGCATGAGCCTGTGGTCTCAGTTACTGAAGGCAGGAAAATCACTTGAGCCTGAGAGGTCAAGGCACAGTGAGATGTGATTTTGCCACTGCACTCCAGCCTGGACAACAGAATGAGATGGTATCTCAAAATAAATATATAAATGAATTAAATTTAATTTAAAAAAGATAATCACTATGTGTATATGGTTAAACCAGGCTATATTTTCAGATAAAAAGGCAAAGCACCCTTTCCTAATTTTTTTCATGGACATTTATTATTTACTTTTTCATTAAATTTGTAGATGTTGAAATAATGTTTGAAGTGAATAAACGCTATTTAAAACCTTTGTTATGGTTTCTAGATAGCTTTACAGAAGAATGTAGCAATTTATACTCACACAATGACTGAAAATACCTTTATGTCTACATTTTAATTTTATTGAGATATAATGGATGTATATAAACTGCATGTATTTCAAAATGTGTAAACACTTGTGAATCCCTCAAAACATAAGCTATTAAACATATATATGTCCTTCTGAGAAGTTTTCTCATGTTTCTTTGAAATTCTCCCTTACTCTCCTCATTCTCAATCAACCATTAGTCTGTTTAGATTAGGTTGCATTTTCCAGAATTTTATATAAAAACAATAAAAAACATGTAGTAGTTTTAGACTCACTTTTTCACACATGATAATTATTTAGAGATTCACTGATATTTCATGTAACAATATGTGATTCAATGTTTTATTGCTTAGTAGTATTTCTTTTTTGTCAATATACTATAGAACATGAGGATTCTTTCCAGTTTGGGGCTATTAAAACTACTGTAAACATTTGTCCCAAAGTCTTTGTGTTGACATGTGTATTCATTTTCCATTGGTAAATTTGTAGAAATGGAATAAATGGCTATATGGTGAACATATCTTTAACTTTTTATGAAAGTGAAAAAAAGTGCTTTCCAAAGCACACAATCTTACTTTTCAACCAGCAATGTAAAAGAGGTCCAGTTTCTCTACATCTTAACCTATAATTTATATTTTTATATGTATTTGTATATATATATATAAAATGTGTGTGTGTGCATATATATATATGTGTTTGTGTGTATATATAAATTTTAGCCATTCTTGGGAGTATGTAGTAGTCTATTATAATTTTAATTTGTATTCTCCTAGTGATTACAGATGTTCAACATTCTTTTCACATGCTTATTTGCCATCTGTATATATCCTTTGGTAAAATGTCTGCTAAAATAGTTTTTCTATTTTAAAATTTGCATGGTTTGACTTCTGTTGATATCAATTGTAAGAATTTTTATGTATTATAAATATCAGTCCACTGTCAAATATATGCTTGGAAAATATTTTTAATTTAAAGAATCTAATTTAGTGCTTTTTTCTACTATAGTTCATACATTTTGTGCTGTATTTAAGAAATTTTGCAAAAACCATTATTAATAACATTTTTCACTATTATTTTTAATACTTGCTAGAGATTTAGTCCTTGTATTTAGATTTGTGATACATTTTGAGCTAATTTTTGCATGTGATATTATTTAAGGGCCAAGGTGCTCACTCAATGTTTATTCTTTTCAGCATTCTTTAGTGAAAAGATTCTTTTGTAAATGAATTGTTTTGTCATATTTGTGGAAAATTGATCATATAGGTTATGGGTCAATTTAAGGACTCTGTATTTTGTTTACAGAATAAAATACCAAGTATTTAATATGTTTACTATTATGCTAATAGCTTGCTGTCTTCATTACTATAAGCTTTAAAATAAGACTTAACATTAGGTAGTGTAAGTCCTCTTATTTTTCTCTATTTCAATGTTATTTTGACTATATTAGACTCTTTGCATTTTTGTATAATTTTAGAATCCCCTTGTTAATCTCTACTAAGAGCCTGCTGGAATATTGTTTGAAGTTTTCTTGAATAAATAGATAACTTATTGAGATGATAGACATGTTAATAATAAAGAGTTTTCCCATCTATCAATATGGGTCTTTTAAATTTTTTATCAGCAGTAATTCTATTTTCCAAGATGTATGTCTTCCATATGCTTATCCAAATTTATTCCTATATATGTCACATTTTATGTATTGTAGAATATTCCTAAGCATAGAAGAAATACCAGTCTTTCACCATTTATGGTGATGTAAATGCCAAGTCTTTTTTGTGTGATTTTCATAAGGCTGAGTGTGTTGTTTATTCATTGTTCACTTGAGGGTTTTTGCCATGTATGACTGTTGAATATTATCAAGTGTACTTTCAGCCTTTACTGAGATAATTTTTAAAACTTTTTTTACTCTGTTTATTTGATAAATTATATGGATTGATTAACAAATGTTAAACCAGCCTTACTGAAATGAAACATGATTTATCATGATGTATTATTATACATTGTATGTATTGCTGAATTCAGTTTGATATCTGGTTGAAGATATTTGCTTTTTTCATCCTGAGGGTTGTTGGTATGTAGAGTTTGGTTTGATGTTTTCTTTTCCTTTTAATATCTTTTCTGGCAATGCTGACTTCATAAAATAGATTAGGAAGTGATTTATCATCTGTAATTTTCTTGGAGAAAGTTTGTTTCGTTTTGTATTATTTCTTCCTTAAATATTTCATAGAATTCACAACTGAAACAATATACGTAAGAATTTTCTTTGTGGGAAAGCTTTTAACCAGAAGTTCAATGTGTTTGATAGACACAAGGCTATGCAAGTTGTTACAAAGTCTGCCTTAACACAGCTATTCCGGTTCTCAAGTTTTCTGAGTGAGCTTTGTTATCTGTTCACATTGTTTGCAAGAAATTTATTTATATTATCTGAGTTGTCAAATTAATTGATACAGTTTATTCATAATAATCCCTTATGATTCTTCTTATGTCTATATTACTTATAAGATATGTAATACTGTCTTCCATTATATTATAAATGTCTTCTTTATTTTATGAAATTAATCCACCTAAACTTTAATCAATTTCATTGCTACTATTCAAAGAAGAAGTTTTTTATTTCATTGATTTTTTTTTCTCATTTTAATGTGCTACTTTCTAATATTTTTTTCACTAGCTCTCTCCTTCTGCTTATTTGGATTTAAGTTGCTTTTCTTTTTCTAGTTTCTTCAGATGAAAGCTTAGGTCATTGATTTAAGACCTTCCTTTCTTTCTAATAGAGGCATATTTTGCTATGAAATTTCTTATAAGCAATGTTTCAGATGTCTTACAGGGTTTGACAGGTCACCTTTTCATTTTCATTCAGTTCAGTTAATTTCTAATTACTATTTATATAGCTTTACTAACCAATTATTATGTTAATATGTGTAATTTTTTTCAAATACTTGATGATTTTTTAGATTGCATACCTAGCCATTTGTTTTCTATATGTCCCAACTATTTACTCCCTTGTCCTGCATTTGGCATTATTTTTATTAGCTGAGTATCTTTTTCACCATCTTTTATATCCTTTATCAGTCCATTAGCTACATCTGTTTTTAAAGGCTTTAATTTTAAAAAATAATTTTAGATTTATGAAATAATTTCAAAGCTAATAGAATGTTCCTATATGCTTTATACCAACTTTGCTCTCTTATTAATTTATCTTGTAATAGATCCTTTGACTCATGACCTATTTAGAAGTATGATGTTTAATTTCCAAATACTTTGTAATTTTCTAGCTATCTTCCTATTATTAATATCTTTTTAAATTTAATTGTGGTATGAGAACATACTCTAAGATTTCTGTTCTTTTAAATTGCTTAGGTGTATTTTATGGCCCAGAATTTGGTCTATCATGGTAAATGTTCCACGTGAGCTTGAGAAGAATGTGTGTTCCACCGCTACTGGATGAGCTAGTCTATAAATGTCAATTAGATACAGTTGATTAATGGTACTGTTGAGTTCAACTATATACTTATTGATTTTCTGCCTGCTGGATCTATCAATTATAGTATGAGAGATGTTGAAGTCTCCAACTGTAATAGTGGATTTGTTTATTTCTCCTGGCAGATCTATCAGTTTTGTCTCACATATTTGGGCATGCTGTTGTTAGGTGCATACATCGTAATCATTGTTATGTCTTGTTGGACAATTGACTCCTTTATCATTATATAATGCCCTTTTTAATCTCTGAAAATTCCCCGTGTTTGGAATCTGCTTTACCCAAAATGAATATAGCTACTCAACATTTCTATTAATTAGTGTTTGTATCACATATCTTTCTCTATCTCTTTACTTATAATCTATGTGTGCCTTTATATATACAGTGGGTTTCCTCTAGACAATATATTTTTTTCTTTCACTCTGACCATGTCTATCTTTAATTGGTGTATTTCAAGCATTCATAGATACATTGATTGTTAATATAGTTGGAATAGTATCTACCATGCCTGTAATTATTTTCTGTTTGTTGCACTTTTTCTTTGTTTCCTTTTTATCATCTCTATCTGATTTATCTGGTCTTAAATGATAATTTTCTATCATTACTTTCTCTCTCTTTTTTTAGCACACCAATTATAGTTCTGTATAAAAGATGTGTTTTAGTAGTTTCCCTAGAGTATGCGATATCCATTTACAGCTAGTCGATTTTTAAAAATCGTATTATACTGCTCACAGATAGTGCAGGTATTCATATTACTTATCTATATGATATAATCACAAAATTTAATGTTACTATTAGAGTTTTAAATACTTATCTATAGGTTAGTTAGGAATAGGAAAAATAAAAGAGTTTATATACCTTCACATACTCCTACTCCAGCAATCTCCTTTTCTTCTATAGATCAGAGTTTGTGACCTGTACCTTTTTCTTCGTGAGCGGTGGATCACGAGGTCAGGAGTTCAAGACCAGCTTGGCCAAGATGGTGAAACCCTGTCTCTACTAAAAATACAAAAAGTAGCCAGGTGTGGTCGTGGGCACCTGTAATCCTGGCTACTTGGGAGGCTGAGGCAAGAGACTCACTTGAACCCGGGAGGTGTACGTTGCAGTGAGCCGAGATCACACTACTGCACTCCAGCCTGGACGACAGAGCGAGACTCTGTCTCAAGAAAAAACAAACAAAAAACAAAATGAACCTTGTTTTAGCTTTACTGAAAAGACTTCTACTGATGAAGTCTCTATTTTTCTTTTACTTATAAAGGACAATTTTGCTGGATATAGAATTCTAGGTTGATGTTTTCTTACTTTTTATATTTTATTCTACTCTCTTGCCTGGTTTCTGACACGTTTGCCGTAATTTGTATCTTTGTTGTATCTTTTTAAGGTTTATTTTCTGCTTAGGCTTCTTTTAAAATTTTCTCTTTGAATTTGGCTTCACGCAGTTTAAATATGGCATGCCTAGGTGTAGATTTTCTGGTATTTATCCTGCTTGGTAATCTCAGAGCTTCCCATATCTGTGGTGTGTTTTCCTACATTGTTACTGAATTCTTTCAGCCATTATTACTTCAAGTATTTCTTCGTCTCCTTTCTATCTTTATACTCTTCTGGTAATCCATTACATTTATGCTACTCCTTTTTAAATTATTGCATAGTTCTAGGAGATTCTGGTCCTTTTCTTTTTCATTCTTTTCTCTCCTTCTATTTCAGCTTTGGGCATTTCCTTTGGCCTCTCTTCAAGTCAATGATTCTTTTCTTATCTATGTTCAGGATACTGATGAACCTATCAAAGGCACACATTTACTATGTTTTTATTTTCTAGCATTTTGTTTTGATTATTTCTTAGAGGAAATTTTTTTGGCTGAAAACACCTGTCTTTCATGCCGTCTAATTTTTCAATTGAACACCTTATTATTTATTTTAAACTTCCTATCCAATCACTTCACAAGCTTCGTTGTAACTTAATTTTGATGTTTGCTTTGTCATATCAGATTGTGTTTTATCTTCCCTTTAATATGCCTTGTAATTTTGGTTGGATGTTGAAAATGCTGAACTTGTAGTAAGAACTGAGCTAAACAGGTCTTTATTGTGAGGTTCTACATTTATCTGGCTAGCAGTTGGGATACTGGTTACAAGAACTAATGTATTTATCCTCAGTACGCATATGAATGCCTGAGGTTTTATTTTACTGTACTGTCCTCATTTGATCTCCCTGTTGTTTTTCAGTCTCTCAGAATAACTTTTAAAATAACATTTGCATCTGTATCTTGCTTTTTTTTTTTTAAGTTAAGGCTATTGTAAAGTTTTCTCTCCTCTTAGATTAGGCTTCTTACGGAGATAATGCTCTGGGTGTATTTGAAATGGCTAATTTTTTCTTCCCTTACCCCCAAAATTAGAAAACTGTTTTGAGATTTCAATGTGAGAACCTAGTGGGGTTTCTGGATATAATTGTGGCAGCTCCTCCAAGACTTTAGACCCTGGAAGTATTCATTTTAGTCCACACTGACTCCAGCAGTTGGTCAAAATTGTCATTTAAGTCTTCCTTCCTTCTTGTCTCTCCAAACCTTTATTCTATTTTTGTTTTACATTTACTTTACATATGTCATAAATTCTAGAATACCGTTTTCATTTTTGTTTTTGATTATCTTTGAGGAGATTTAAAATAAAAAAATAGTACTTTTCATTTACTCACATATATGCCACTTCTGTTGCTATTGATTACTTTATGTAGTTGTAGATTTCCATCTGGTATATTTTGTATGCCTAAGAACCTTCTTTTGCTAGTTTTTTTTGGTAAAGATCCTTTGGAAATTAATTCTTTCAGCTTTTTTATATCTAAAAGAGCCTTCATTTCACCTACATTTTTAAAAGATACATACATCTTATATACACTGTAAGGTTATAGGTTGACAGTTTTTCTTCTGTTTTCTTTACTCAGCACTTAAAGATGTTGTTGTACTGTCTTTTGTTTGTATTGTTTCTCACAAGAAATTTGCTACCATTGTTTTCATTATTCCTCTGTGGGTAATGTATCCTTTTTGTCTGGTTGCTTTTTAGATTTCTTTATTACTTGTTTTGAACAGTCCGATTATGACATAACCTCATTTTGTTTTCTTTATGTTTATTGACTTTTATGTTTCTTCATATTCCTGAATATGTAGGTTGAGAGTTTTGATCAAATTTGAAAAAAATTGGTCTTTATTATTATTTTTAATATTTTTATCACCCTCCATTCTCTCCTCTCTTTCAGCAACTCTGTCTACATCTATAATAGTAGAAGTTTCCCCACATACACTGATGCTGTCTTTGCTTATTGGCAGGCTGCAGTTGTAGACTTGAGGAGAAACCCATGCAGATATATGCGGCTCTGACTTTGGCCACCCTCTCTTCTCTTACAGATTCCTCAGCTTTGATAGAACAGTCTGCCAGTTCAAGCTACTTTTGACTTCCTGAATACTCAACTCTGTCTTCTCAACTCAGAGTGAAGACATGTTCTGTCGAGTTTCTATATACTTGTATTGAGGCCTGTGCTCTCTCAAGTAGTTCGTTTACAGCTGATTCTTTTTTCTTGTATCAGGAATCACTGTTACGTGATAGTTATTTTCTCATGCCTAAGAACTATTATTTAATATAATTTGTCCATTTTTTAGTTGTCTGATGAGGGAGGTAAATCTGTTACTCTGTCCTGGCTAGAAACAGAAGAACTTAAGTCCTTATACCTCTAAGCCCACTATCTTTCTTTCTCTTTGTGTATGTATAAAACCATTATCAGTGTTAGAATATCCTTACTCCAGTATATTGTTGTGTTATAGTTTTTATTTTGCCAAATAAATCAGATTTGATTCTGTAGATTTAACTTTTCTATAGTAAGTTCTAAAAAACTATATCTTAACAGATACGTAATAGATACTTATCTGCATTTTTCTTAATAATTAGCTCTCATATTATTTATACTAGTTGATGTTTATGTATGGTTTGAAATCCATAATATTTGCTGTAAAATTAATACTCTACTTTCTGTTTTTACTTTGATCATTGTTTTATTTGTTTACAAAGCCTGAGTCTCTTTCTTTCTAACCTGAATGAGCACTGAAAATGTCCACATTCTCTTTTCTGGGTTAATTTGTTTTTGACAAATTTAATTAAATAGTTTTTTAAATTCAATTGGGAAGAAAAGTCACTGCTTTATAAGAGTTGGTGCTGAAATCAACTCATTTTTAATGCATTCTCTGTAAAGCCATTAAAACTCCCTTGGCAGTACTAGCTAATTAAGCATTTGAGGATTAAACATTTTTATTCATATCATTACACATACTCTTTGATTTAAAAAAAACTCTCTGAAGAATTCTCACATCATATATTAAGTGAATTAAAGTATTTGTGAATACAGAAGGATATCCAGCTCTTAAAAAATAGAATTAAAAATTGCATTTGTTATTTCACTACAAATTCCCTATTCTTTCCTATCCTTTTCTATCTATCATCTATCTATCTATCTATTCTCTCTCTCTCTCTCTAATAGAGATGATTTATTTCTCTATCTACTTGCCACCTTTGATTATCTTTTAAATATTCTTAAATAACTAAACATTTTATAGTACTAGTAGAGTATTAACTAATATGTGCTCTGATTAATGTTACCATAAAGAATAGTTATCAAAGACATTTCTTTTTATAGCACTTTCTTAAGTATCTTGATAGTGAATGACCAAAGAAGAAACAGATTGTAACATCTGTCTCTGTTATAACAATGATCTTGCTCATGTATTTCTCCACTTCCTAACAGCCTGTCATTGCATGAATTTAAAATACTATTTATGTTATATTTTTGTAGTGAGTGCCAACAGTCTTCTGTATTTTGCATTTTAAGATCTCTCAAAATGCTTTACTATCCGTCTATATACCCCCCAAAAAAGTTTCAAGTGAGAATCATGAATAAATGTGTCTTGGCAGTTTGTGGAGTGGGCCTTTGGGTATGAAAGGAATTATGTAATGCCATATGGTTCTTTTTCTATAGTGCTATTGCCCTCTCATTTTCACCTGCCAACTTGTTCTTCACTTTGCTATCAAATTAATCTCTAGTTGTTCATTGTTTAGTGCCAACTATAAAGTTTGCATTTGCCTTGCAAATATATAGTCACAGGTAGTGTGGCAATGGCAAAAATAAATATGCATTCATTATGGAGTTTAGCAATATTAATACTGCTGCTAATGATAATGTAGGTAAAAACAAACATTCACCTGGAAAGTAAACATAGAGTGTATTCTCAATATATTTGATATCCTTTAGATAAATTTAATTCATTTAATGTAGCTTCCCAACTAAAGTGTCATTAATTACATAAATTATTTTAAATAAAATATTGTACATTTATGTGAATAACTTGCTATATGCTATGAAGTAGAAAATAAAAACAGCTAACCCAATATATTGGACAAAAAAGGTGCTTTAATATGTGTCCTGATAAAAATTCACACTAGTCTAATTTCTTTTTCTAGTTCAAAGTTTAAAATTTTGTATCATTATTTTTGTAGATGATAATGTCTGCTTAAAAAAGATATTATTAGAATAAAGCTTTCCAAAGATGTGTCTCTTTCTGCTGTTTTTGTTGTTGCTGTTGTTGTTTGTTTGTTTGACTGATTAGCAATGGGGCAATCAGCAAGAGTAGTATCAACAGACTAAGACTTCAGAATTTACAGATTATTGCCAGCAACCAACATATATCAATAAGTCAAAGTTTTTAATGCTGTACTTACCTTATAAGGAGAAAGACAGGTTATATTAAAAATATTCTCCTCTAAAGAACAAAGCATTCAGACTAACTTTATCAGTTTACTAGAGTTGCTGTAATTAAACACCCCAAGGTGGGTAGCTTAAAAATCGGAAATTCATTGTCTCATAATTCTGGAGGCTAGAGGTTCAAGATCGAGGTGTCGGTATGATTGGTTCAGTCTGAGGACTGTGGAAGAGAATCTGTTCCATTCCTCTTGTCTACTTTCTGCATTAATGAAACAATATTCTGATGTTCATTCACCTCACAAAGAGGGTCTTCCTTGAAAATACTGAATTGACAATACAAAATAAACACTCTATTCTCTTTTCCCCCTAATTCTTAAGTTTGTTTTCTTTCTTAATGGGCATTCCTTTAAAAATTCAGTCTTATGTGTGTGTTTTGTATAATAATTAATGAAAGCCCTATTATCTTGCACATTTGTAAAATCCACTTATAAAATTTAAAAAGTAACTTCATATCCATGGTGATTCCAAAGAGTTCCCACTTGAAAGCTATAGCAGAAAACTGCTCAATTTATCATCTTTCTGCAGATATATTGTCTTAAATATTAAAAATAATTTAATGCCAATTTTTATACCTATTTTTAAAAGACAAATACCAATAAAATAATTATTAATACATTTTTGAATATTTGATAACTATGAAATAGTTTTGTGAAGTCATAATATATCATCACTTTCCAGAGATTAAACTAATAGTGTGTAGTAAAAATACTTACTATTAACTAATAAACAGAATAGAGAAACAGACACATCACTTAACAGCAAGTGAATTTTCTAATTTACTATGCATTAAAATAAACCTGAAAAGCATTCTACTGAGATAAATAATGAATTTTAATGTTTATTTATACCACTGAATTTTATGGTTTTATAATCACATACAAGTTCCTTAAAATACTGGAAGCAATTTAGCAAATGGTAACTTCAGTATTATAACTTTTACTTTTGTCAAGTAGAAATTTCAGCTTTTTTCTATTCTAAAAAATATAATTTCTTTTTGTAGAAATATGTTACATTTTCATCTTTGTCTTTAAATGTGCCTTACATTTTTGTTCTAATCAGCATTTTTATATTTAACAAAAGAAGTGCACAAGTAAAAACTCATACAAAATATATGTAGTGTAACTAACAAATGCTTGTCAAGAAAACATATTTTGTTTTATGTTCTATTCAGTTAGTTCTCCCCTTGTTGTGTTTAAAAACATCCAGGATAAATCCAGTATAGAGCTAGTTTAGCATAACATTATTCTCACCCTTTTGTTTTCCTACTTAATGTTTCATTGCAAATTCCATATCAAGTAATTGTATTGGAGGATTCACCATTCCCTGACCACACCATGCCTTTGTAAGTGTTCAAGCCTTTTCAAAAACTTCCTCTTAACAGGCATACCCTTTTTATATTCCAAAATTATTTTTTACATCTATATCAAAAGTGACCTGTTTGTTACCATATTCACTAGAAATAGAATTGAACCAGGATAGAGTATCTCTAATTTACTCTGGAATATTTCCAGTTAGAAAAATGTGAACGCAGCTTTCACATTTACAAAAAAAAAAAAAAAAAGAATTTAATATTTGCACATCTATGATTAAAGTATTTGAGGGCTTCTTTTTGGATAATTTGTTGACTTATCCCCTCAACCTATACGTCAAAACACAGAGAAATGCAAGGCTTGTTCCTCTACACTCTTTTCCAATCATAAGTAATTTGTTTATTTGTAATGCTACTAAAATGAATGTATATGAAAGTAAGTAAGTAATCTCAGTTTGAAAATACATTTAGCTTTAGTTCCTAAATATGCCTGATTTATTGAACTAAGCAATTAATATAGTATCAAGTCTTTAGCATAGGACGTGTTATAATAACATTTCCATTATTTATTGTTTGCCTTAAGCTTTGATTTTTTTATCTGTGTTTTCATTGTTGTTGTTCAGTTTATGCATTTGAAAGTTATCTGAGCATCTTGTTATCTCCCAGATACTTTATTCAAAGCTTCTGATACATTTATTTCAAAATTATTCTATAATCATGAATCTACATTTTAGTGGGGTGAACAGATAATCGTTAAATCGTTAAACACAATGAATAAATGGTACAATATGTAAGGGGAAGACAAGCGCTATGAGAAAGATAGCATGGCAAAGTGATTTGAATATGTGGGCATAAAAGAGGTCATAATTTAAAATATAAAGCTTTAAGAAAGTTTACATTGAGAAGTGATTAAGCAGAAGTGGCTACGCTGTGGCTGTCTCAGGAAATAGTCTTCTAGACAGAGAGTAGAACTAGTAAAATGTTCTGAGGCAAAGTAAATATCTCCCACATTCTAGAAAGAGAAAGGAGGCAGTAATGCTGGCAGTAAAGAATTGAGTAAGAGAGAGATTAGGCAGAGTAGTGGTAAATGCAGTTAAAGAAAATGAGGAAAGCCAGATAACATTGTGCCTTAAAGAATGGCTTTCAATTTAAAAATGTTTTGTCACATTACATCAAATAAAGTATATTTGTAGCTATAATGAAACAAATTAAATAGTAATTTTTATTGACACATAATAATTGCATATATTTATGGGACACAATGGGATGGTTTGATACACTCATAATGTTCAAATAATCATAATTAGCATATCCATCAGCATAACCATTTGTCATTTCTTTGTTGTTAGAATATTCAAATCCTCTCTTCTAGCTACTTGAAATATACAATACATGATTGTTAGCATGAGTGTCACCCTACTGTTCAATAGAGTACCAGAACTTCCTCCTAACTGTAACATTGTACCAGTTGACCAGCATCTTCCCATCTCCCCTTCCGTTCTATTCTCCCTGGTTTCTGGTAATTGCTGTTCTACTCTCAACTCCTATAAGGTAATTTTTTTTAGATATCACATATGAATGAAATCATGCAGCATTTGTTATTCTGTGCCTGGTTTGCTTCTTAACATTATGCCCTCCAAGCTTGTTCATCTTATCGAAAATGACAGAATTTCATTCTTTTTCTATGGCTGAATAGTATCCCATTGAGTATATATACCACATTTTCTTTATACATTCATCTATTGATGGGCAATTAAGTTTATTCCATTCCTTGGCTATTGTAAATAGTGCTGCAATAAATATGATAAATGAATAAAACCAGATCCTATTTCTCACCATATACAAAAGGCAACTCAAAATGGACTGAGACTTAAATGTATAACCCCAAACTATCAAACTACTAGAAGAAACAAGGGGGAAATGCTACAGACATTGAACTGGTTAAAGATGTTTTAGTTAAGACCTCAAAAGCAAAATAAACAAATGGGATTGCACCAACTAAAAAGTTTGTGCACAACAAAAGAAGCAATCAACAGAATGAAGAGACAACCTACAGAATGGGAGAAAATATATATAAATTATGTATCTGACAAGGGGTTAATATCCAGAATTTACAAGAACTTACACAATAGCAAGAAAACCCCAAATAATCTGATTAAAATGTGTGCAAAAATCCTGAATAGACATTTCTCCAAAGAGAAGAAACAAATGGCCAATAGGCATAAGAAAAAACAGATTGGAATTTTTAGTTTTTCCTTCAACAGAGTTATATGAATTTTCTGAATATCTATATTTTATTCCTTTTAGAAATATTTGAACTTATAAGCAGCAAGTTGTTTTAAGTTTTAAATATATAAATGTATGTGTATGTGCTTGCAAACTTGCACAGTTGAGCATGTTTTACACTGCTCTTAAAAATATAAAATCTAGGACAGCTTAAAAGATACCTTTTAGCATGGACAATTTCTATAATGACACTCTTAACTTTTTTAATATACACACATTATCTATCCACTCTTTCAATTAGAATTACTCACCAGAATCAAATACTAATCAGCAGCTTTACACATTTGTAAAATAACTGTCATTATTTGTAAGCCCTACCAAAAATTTTAGTGCTTTAATATATTCCCAAAGCTATTAGCACAATTACTAATTAGACTATTGGAGTGCTGGTTTGTGCACAGAAAGATAAAAGAGGATTTCATGAAGATACATTCCTTTTTGCTATTTTATAGTTCACATACTTTCAATTAAAAAAAGATTAGAGTAAAATGGGTTTCCCAATTATGAAAATTTTATACTGTAATAAAGAAGTGTATTTAGAAAAGAAATTGTATTATCAAAGTCCTGCTTCAATATAAATAGAAAAGTGGATAATGGGACATTTTGGTGTGTTGCATAAAATTATATTGTGTGATTGCAGTCAAAGAGAAGAGGTATACTGGCCTCTTCTAAATATAGTTTATGATACAGACATATGTGTCCCTTTGTAAGATAAAGTCAGAAACATTTGACTCCACTATAGAGTCACCCTGCATTTCTGTAAAAAATGATACTTTCAGAATTATTTATTTTCTTTTCACTAAAAGAATTTTTCCCATGACTCAATTCAGCTTCATAATATACAATGATTCTGACATTCTGTTGGCTTTGAAATGGCATTGCTGTATCTTACCAGCTTAAAATTAGCTTACTGTCAGTCTGTTAACGGGATGCTGTGAGGATATCACTGAAACCAGAGATGCACTAGGGAAGTACTAAATGTTTTGATTTTTTTTTCTTATTGCTGCTATGTTATTACCTCCAACACAGATATTAGTCAAAGATTAAGAAATGTCAACCTTTTATCATCAATCCGTATGTTATTAAATTTAAGTTCTAAAAGTAGTATGATGATAAATCATTAAAGTCATAATACATACAGATGAGGTACACCTGCGAGCATTTGGTTATTATAAAAATAGGGGAAGAAATATTTCATTTGTTATAGTTTTATTACGGTTTTATTTAATAACTGTTTAAAGAAAAAGCAAAGGGCTAACTGAGCACTGAAGTTACTATGAATTGTATTAATTCTGGATTTATGACTTTGAGACTCAATTTTGTCTGTTAGCTGTTAACACTACCTAAGCCACAAATACCAATCTCTTCATTCATTTATGCCATTATTTATTTCAAAAATAAATTTTCTTTTATTTTTAACAATCTACTGAATTTCAACTAAAGGAATCATGCTTCCAAGTGTCTAATAGTTACATACAAAGAAATAATTTTGTATGTTAATAATTTAAAATTATTGTGAATATTATTGAAGATGTTATATATTATAGATATTTAAAAGAGCAATTTGGAAGAACAGAAAAGAGAGCTTTAACTCTACATTCACTATTTAAGAACGTTAAAGCACAAAACAATTTATAGTTAATATTAATATTTGTGGCATTGGTTGATTAGCCAATGTCTACATGTTATTAATCATATTTTTTCTAGCACTACCATCATTTAATGTTTTCAACAAATGCACTATATGTTAGGGTGCTCTAGTTATGTATCAAAAGAGCAACAGTTTCGCAGAATATTGATTGGTGCCAGACACTAATCCTTTACAGATGAATTAGAGTACCTTCTTATTGACTAATAACTACAAAATGGCCACAGTCTCAGTTTCGGGCCCCAGAAACTGACTCTAATGCAGGAGTCATATGAAAATGATTTATTGGGCTGGGCATGGTGGCTCACGCCTGTAATCCCAGCACTTTGGGAGGCCAAGGCGGATGGATTGCCTGAGGTTACGAGTTCAAGACGAGACTGGCCAACCTGGTGAAACCCCGTCTCTACTAAAAATACAAAAAAATTAGCTGGGCGTGGTGGTGGGAACCTGTAATAGGGGTCTGAAGCAGGAGAATCACTTGAACCCGGGAGGTGAAGGTTGCAGTGAGCTGAGATCGCGCCATTGCACTCCAGCCTGGGCAACAGAGTGAGACTTTGTCTCAAAAAAAAGATTTACTAAGGAGTTTCTTTAGTTGAAAGATGCTAGAAAACTGGAGCCTTAGGAAGTAAAGGAAGCTAAAGTAGCATAGAGGTCAACTTAGACTCAATACAGTAGGGGGGAAATCTAAAACCAGCCCTGTAGACCATGAAATTCAGTTCACACCTCTGAGTTGTTCCCATTAGGGGATGAGGGAGATAGTACATTAATTATCACTCAACCTCCAGTCATTTTTCAAGAGCTGTGGTAACCTGGTGGAAAGGTGTTATTTCCTAAGGCCTCTTTGTGCCCACAAGTAAAAAGTAAAATAGGTCCCAGTGTCCCAGGGAAAGTCCATCAACACAAAGACTCAAGTGTTGGTGATTGAAGAGGACTATGATATGGGAGAGTGTTAGTAGTATATGCTAGAGTCACTTTGTAACTCTCCTAATTTTGAAGTTTTTTTTCAGTTTTCTTCAGAGACAATTTATGCTGATTTTTTGTACAATTATTAATGTTAATAATTTTTAATTAGGGACTATAATTTCATTGAGCATGTTTTTATAATGGTTATTAAGTAAAACTATAAATCAACATTTGAAAATCTCAAAATTCAGAGAAAAACAACAACTTTCCATACACAGGAAATTTATATATTGATCAAGTAAATGCTATTTTTTATTACTCTATTTTGCAGTAAATAATAAATTATTCACATACTTAGAACCCTGAAATTATTCTAAGTACTGTATAAGAGTAATTTAGTAATTTAACTTAACTTTTGTTAATTTCCATGAAGAAATACTTATTGAACATAATAAGGTGACATCATATTTAATGTTGAAATAAAATATTTTGCTCAAGTTTGGGAACTAGGAAAAGATGTCCAATCTCATATCTTTTATACTATCACTTATGCTGGAGTTCCTGGAAAGTGAAATGAGGCAAGAAAAAGACTCATATAGATTAAGGTTTTAAAATATATTTTAAAATATAAAATTCTTTATTTGGGGATGGCTTAATTTTATACACCAACAATATAAATAATATGCAAAAATGTTATCAAAATTATGAAGTTAATTTAGCAAGGTCAGAGGCCACAAGATCAATACAGTATTAAAAATCAGTTGCATTTATATACCTCAGCATCAATCGACTGAATATAAAAACCAGATATTTACAAAAGCATAGAAACAGAAAAAATTGATAAAGTGCAGGAGCTTTACACCAAAAATTTTAAAATCTCTCAGAGATTTTATTAAAATAATTTTAAGTTAAGAGATGTATCATGTACTTTTGATGAAAGGTTCAAATTCATCAAAAATATTTAATATATAGAAAGAAACCTCAATCAACCCACCTGGTATACTCAGAAAACATTAAAAATTTCTCAAGTGTTCACTTAACCAAAAAATCTGACAATATTGAATAATAAGACGGTTCTCTAGTGTATGAGTTTGATAACTCAGTCTGTGTTACTGGATTTCAAGGAATTTTAAAACATTTATTTATTTATTTTTCCCTTCAACTTTTTTTTTTTTAATATACTTTAAGTTCTAGGGTACATATGCACAAGGTGCAGGTTTGTTACATATGTATACATGTGCTGTGTTGGTGTGCTGCACCCATTAACTGGTCATTTACATTAGGTATATCTCCTAATGCTATCCCTCCCTGCTCCCCCCACTGCACGACAGGCCCTGGTATGTGATATTCCCTACCCTGTGTCCATGTCTTCTCATTGTTCAATTCCCACCTATGAGTGAGAACATGCGGTGTTTGGTTTTCTGTCCTTGTGATAGTTTGCTCAGAATGGTGGTGTCCAACTTCATCCATATCCCTGCAAAGGACATGAACTCATCCTTTTTTATGGCTGCATAGTATTCCATGGTGAATATGTGCCACATTTTCTTAATCTAGTCTATCATTGATGGGCATTTGGGTTGGTTCTAAGTCTTTGCTATTGTGAATAATGCCACAATAAACATACATCTGTATGTGTCTTTATAGCAGCATGATTTATAATCCTTTGCGTATATACCCAGTAATGGGATGGCTGGGTCAAATGGTATTTCTAGTTCTGGATCCTTGAGAAATCGCTGCATTGTCTTCCACAATGGCTGAACTAGTTTACAGTCTCGCCAGTAGTGTAAAAGTGTTCCTATTTCTCCACATCCTCTCCAACACCTGTTGTTTCCTAACTTTTTAATGATCGCCATCGCCATTTTAACTGGTGTGAGATGGTATTTCATTGTGGTTTTGATTTGCATTTCTCTGATGGCCAGTGGTGATGAGCATTTTTTCATGTGTCTGCTGAATTTTTGGACTCCCATGAATACTGGATAAGAATTTCAATTGTTCCAAATCCTTGCCAAACCCAGGCATAAAGATCTCTCTATTTTAGGATTCTATAATAGGCCAGTAGTGGTATCTGATTGTATATTAATTTGCAATTGCCTAACAATTAATGGTCTGAATATCCGTAGTAAATTGTATGAGTTATTTTCAACATTTCTCACCTGTATATCTTCTTTTTTACGTTTTTGTTTTTATATTGTTTGTGTTCTTGTTTTGAGTTATGAGAGTTCTTTTCATATTCTGGATATGTCTGTTATTTGATATGTTAATTTACAGTTTCTGGCTTATCTTTTATCTTCCTTAATAACGTTTTTTGAAAGCATAATTTATAATTTTGGTGAGGTCTACTTTATCAAGTTCATTTTTTCTTTTACATCCTTTTGATAATATATCAAAGAAATTTTGCTTTACTCATGTTCCAAAATACTTTATTCTGTTTTTTTTTTCTGGAAATTTTATAATGTTTTTAAACTTAGTCTGTGATTAACATTGAGTTAAATTTTTATCAAGGTATGGATGGAGTTTATTTTTTCTGATGTAAAAAATTATTACACCATAATTTGTAGAAAATTTTTTCTTTCTTCACTAAATTGCTTTTGTACTTGTATCTAAAATCAGTTGGCCCCATATAGGTAAGTTTCTTTTAGAACTCTATTCTGTTCCATTGATCTATTTGTGTAATTTTATGCTGACTTCTCCCTGTTTTAATTATTGTAGCTTTATAATTGATGTAGAGTCATTCTTCCAACTGGATACATACATTCAAAGTTGTTTTTGCTTTTTAGGTCTTCTGTTTTTACATATGAATTTTGAAATGATATTGTCAAATGAAAAAATTAAGAATAATTGGGATTTGGGTTAGAATTGTGTTGAATCTACAGATCAATTTTTGGATGACCAATATTTTAAAAATATTGAGTCTTCCAATCCCTTAATAATGTATGAATCTAATTTACATAGTTCCTCCATAATTTTATCCAGCAACATTTTATAATCTTCAGTGTACAAGTTATGCATATCTTTTGTCAAATTTATCCCTAAGCATTTAAACTATTTCTAAAAGTTCAATTGTAAATAGGTAATTTTATTTTTTTACTATGTACACTGTAGAAATGCAATTAGTGTATATATTAGTGTTTTTTTGTTTTGTTTTGTTTTCTGGAGACAGAGTATCACTCTGTCACCCAGGCTGGAGGGCAATGGAACTATCTCAGCTCACTGCAACCTACGCCTCCTGTATTCAAGCAATTCTCCTGCCTCGGCCTCCCAAGTAGCTGGGACTACAAGCACCCACCACCACACCTGGCTAATTTTTGTACTTTTAGTAGAGACAGGGTTTCACCATGTTGGCCAGGCAGGTCTTGAACTCCTGACCTCAGGTGATCCACCCACCTCGGCCTGCCAAAGTGCTGGTATTACAGGTGTGAGCCACTGCGCCTGCTTGTATATTAGTTTTATATCTTTAAAATTTGCTAAACTTACTTAATCCTAGCAGCTTCTTTATGCATTCTTTAACATTTTCTATGTAAAAATGTGTGTTTTCTATGATTTAGTACAATTTTAATACTTATTTTTCAACCTGGATGCACATAATTTATTTTCTTGCTTAATCGCACCTAGCTAGACTCTCCACTAAAATGTTGACTAAAAATGATAACTTGAACTAATCTAGTCCTTGATCCTAGGGGAAAAAGTCTTTAAGCTTTCACCATTAATTGTGTTAGCTATATGTTTTCCTTAGATGTCATTTATCAGCCCACTAGATGTGAGGTTTTTTGTTTGTTTTAAACAGAAACTGATACTGGATTTTAAGCACTTTTTTCTGTGCACTGTGATTATCATATGGATTTATTTTTTTCTCCGGTAATATTGTGAATCCTATTAATTGATGTCATATTCCTGGGATATCCCATTCCTGGGATAAACTTCTCGGAGTCATAATATAGTATTCATTTTACATAATATAAATTATTCATTTCTAACATTTTAATTAAAATTTTGGATCTGTATTTATAGAGGATATTAATTCATAGTTTTTTTTTCTTGTAGTGTCGCTGGTTGTGATTATCAATATAATGGTAGGCTGATAGCACAGTTGAAAAACATTTCCTCCTACTCTGTTTCTGGGGCAGTTTGTGTATTTTTTATTTCCAGTTTTAGCTTTGACAAGTAGAGAGCTTAGAAGTTATCATATCTATCTTCACAATAGGAAAAAAATGAACAAACTGAAAATCAACTTCTTTTCTTAGATCTTTCAGAGAATTGAGGTCACAGACAAACTATCACTCAAAAAATTGGAAAGAAAGGTAAATACAGGAAATTACACAGCACAGATCAGATTACCTGGAGGAAAAGCCATTGGAGCCAGTAACTAGTAGGAGCATTTAAATAGCAATCAATAAATGCAAGAGGATAATTATGTGGCACCTTAAAGTTAAAAACTGCTTGAGGCTCCTGCCTTAAGTAGAGTCCACACTTTTGTACATTTTACTTTCAGGAGCCCCAGTAAGTTCTCACGTGAAAATCAGAGAAAAACTCTCATGTGCATCAAGCAAGAATATGGTATGTGTAACTATGTTGAAATAAGCACAGAACATTCTCCATAACAAAGACTGGTACACAAGAGAAACTATGAGAGCTTTGCCTTACCTGAGAAAAGGACAATCAGAAAACTCGTTCATTCTAGCTCCCCTGTCTCACCCAAATGGAGAAAAAAGAGTCTAAGAAAGGATTTTCTGAAAGTCACAGCCCAGGAACTTGGACTCACTAAAATTTTGAGTTTTATAATGAGTGTATAGAAAACTCTTTCCCCATCACCTTACTACCCCATCTATAGGGCTCTAGTATATAGCAGTAGATTACAACTAAGAAGCTGTAAGACACAGACATCATTTAAGAAGTCATTAGGAACATCTAAAGACAACAGGGAGAAAAAAAGAGGAAATTACAAAAAAATTGGAACCACTGGCACCTACAACTATAGCAACCATTAAACTACTACCAGCTACATTCTGTCCAGTTTTCAACAAAAAATTATAAGGCACATTAAAAACCAAGAAAAATCAAAGCCTGAAGGGATACAACAATCATCAGAACGAAACTCAAATATGAAACAGATTTTAAAATAATCACATAGGAAATTTTAATTACTATAATTAATATGTTGAGGGCTCTAATGGAAAACAGCAGAAAACATCTGAGAATAAATGAGTAATACGAGCTATGAAATTCATAGAACGATTCAAAAATAAATTCTAAAACTTAAAGACACTGTAACTGCAATAAAGAATACCTTAGCGGGCTCATCAGTAGCCTGGACATGGATAACATAAGAAATAGTTGAAGAGGGGTCAATAAAATCTTTCAAAACTAAAATGCAAAGAGAAAAGGAATGGGGAAAAAAAAACCTCAGAATATCCAAGAACTGTGGAACAATTTTAAAATGTGTAACATAAATATATTTGAAAATGACATACCACAAGAAGAGAAAGAGTAGATATAATAGAATAAATAAATAAAGCAAAAATAATTGAGCATTGTTCAGAATTAATAACAGATACAAAACCACATATCTAGGAAGCTTAGAGAACACCACAGATAAATACCAAAGAACTACAACTAAGCATATCATATTCCAACTGCAGAAAACGCAAATAAAATAATTTTTGAAAGAAGCTGAGGAAAAAAAAAATTACCTCTACAGGAACAAGGAAAATGTTCCATTACAGTTTTTATATAATTCTACGAAAGCAACAAGAGAGTAAAGTAAAATATTTAAAGCACTGAAAGAAAAAACAAAATACTGACCTAGAATTCTGTAGCCAGCAAAGTTACCTTTCAAATATGAAGGAGATATAAAGATTTTTCTCAGAAAATCTGAGAAAATTTTGTACCAGTAAACCTGCCTTGCAAGAAATGTTAAAAGAAACTGTTCAGAGAGGAAAAAAATATGTCAGAAACTTGGATCTATATAAAAATGAGGAAAAAGTTGGAGAAAGAATAAAGTTAAAATTAAAAAAGCATTAATTTTTTAAATTCATAATTGATCTCATAGAAAACTGTTCGAAGTAATAATAACAACAAGCTATTTTGGATTATGTCCTATGGCTGGATTAGTATAATTAATGATAGCAATATTAAGATGGATAGAAGGGAGGAATTTGTAAAACTCTATTGGAAGGTGCCTGCAGTTACTCTGAAGAGGTACAGTATTATTTGACCCTTTAAATATGGATATTAAAATAATTTATCATCACTCTACAGTAATTTATGGATTCAACAGGCAGAAAATGAGTAAAGATATAGTTGAACAAACAGCACCATTAATCAACTGGATGTAATTGACATTTATAGAATACTTCTTACATTTGATTTATTTAATATATATGTAAATGCTTATCTTGGGAGTTGACTTTAATAGTTTACATATTTCAAGTAATTTGTTCATTTCACTAAGTTTTCTATGTATTGGCATAACATTTATAATCTTTTATTCTTTTAATATCTTAGAGATGTCTTCTCATTCATAACACTGAGCATTTGTGTCTCCTTTCCTTTTTCTAATTTCTTATCTGAGACCTTTGCTTGAGATCTTTCATTTTTTAATATAGATGCAATTGCTATAGATTTTTCTCTAAGTACCTCCTTTTTTGTAGCTGCATCTTACAAATTTTGATATGGTGTGTTTTAATTTTCATTCGGTTCCAAATTATTTGAAATTATACTTCTATTTCTTAATTGACCTATTGATCATGTAGAAGCAGCTTAAGTCTATTATTTTTGAAACTTCTCCAGTTATTTTTTCATTATTGATGACATTGTGGTCAGATACTTTGATTGCTTGAATCTTTTAAAATCCATTGAAATATTTATGGCACAGAATATGGTCTATTTATGTGCACTTAAAAAGATTTTCTATTCTGCTGTTGTTGGGTGAAGTATGCTGCAAATGTCCATTAGGTAAAGTTGATTAATAGTGTTGTTTAGATCTCCTGTATCTTCACTAATTTTATCTCTGCTAGTTTTATAAAATACTGAGAAAATGCTTTTGAAATCTGAAACTCCAATTTTGAATTTGCCTTTTTCTCCTTACAGCTTATCAGTTTTTGTATCAAGTATTTTGAAGCTCTGATATTGGCTGCATATGTGTTTAGAATTATATCTTACTGATGTATAAACCTCTTTTTCATTATGAAATGACACAATTTAAAAATCATAGTAACACTCTTTTATCTGAAACCTGCTTTATCTGATATTAATGTGAGTATTCCAGTTTTCTTTTAATTAGTACATGCATGATATATTATATTCTGTCCTTTTACATATAATCTATTTTTATTTTTCTATTTAAAGTGAGTTCTTTTTTAGTAGGTGATATACAGTTGAATCACTATTTAAATATTTAAATATACCATCTTTTTATTGGTTTTCTATTTTCCTATCTGTTCTTTGTTTCATTTTCATCCATTTTTTAAGGATAATTGGGTACTTTTTATGATTCTATTTTATCACATTTATTGGCTTATAAGACATAATTCTTTATTTTTTCATACTTATTTTCAAGTATATATATTTAACTTATCACATCTTCCTATGAAATATATACATAAAATATTAATATTGAAACAATATTATATTTATTCCGTGAACCAAAATACTTATACTTCTCCCTCCCACCCTTTATACTAGTGTTGTGTTTCAAAGTTTTTTACTATATAAGTTATTAACACCACAAAATATGGTTGGTATATGCTTTTTAACATTTACTGTCTCATAATAAATTTTAACTGCTTAAAAAAGAGTCTTTACATTGATTTCTATAGTTTCCATACCCTCACATTTTTTTCATTTCAGATATCATAGTTTTCACTGCTGGAAATTTGATTTTTTTTTGTATGCTAGTGGTTTTACTTAACATACTCAATTTTTTCTTCATCTTCTTGGATATATTGGATAGCTGGAAACCATCATTCTCAGCAAACTATCGCAAGGACAAAAAAGCAAACACCGCATGTTCTCCCTCATAGGTGGGAATTAAACAATGAGAACACATGGACACAGAAAGGGGAACATCACACACCAGGGCCTGTTGTGGGGTGGGGGTGGGGGGGGATAGTATTTGGAGATATACCTAATGTTAAATGACCAGTTAATGGGTGCAGCACACCACCATGGCACATGTATACATATGTAACTAACCTGCACGTTGTGCACATGTACCCTAAAACTTAAAGTATAACAATAAAAAAAAAGAAAAAAAAAGAATGATGGTTTCCAGCTTCATCCATGTCCCTACAAAGTACATGAGCTCATACTTTTTTATGGCTGCATAGTATTCCATGGTGTATATGTGCCACATTTTCTTAATCCAGTCTATCATCGGTGGGCATTTGGGTTGGTTCTAAGTCTTTGCTATTGTGAATAGTGCTGCAATAAACATACGTGTGCATGTCTTTATAGCAGCATGATCTCAGTAATGGGATCGCTGGGTCAAATGGTATTTCTAGTTCTAGATCCATGAGGAATCGCCACACTGTCTTCCACAATGGTTGAACTAGTTTACAGTCCCACCAACAGTGTAAAAGTGTTCCTATTTCTCCACATCCTCTCCAGCACCTGTTGTTTCCTGACTTTTTAATGATCGTCATTCTAACTAGTGTGAGATGGTATCTCATTGTGGTTTTGATTTGCATTTCTCTGATGGCCAGTGATGATGAGCATTTTTTCGTGTGTCTGTTGGCTGCATAAATGTCTTCTTTTGAGAAGTGTCTGTTCATATCCTTCGCCCACTTTTTGATGGGGTTGTTTGTTTTTTTCTTGGAAGTTTGATTGAGTTCTTTGTAGATTCTTGATATTAGCCCTTTGTCAGATGAGTAGATTGCAAAAATTTTCTCCCATTCTGTAGGTTGCCTGTTCACTCTGATGGTAGTTTCTTTTGCTGTGCAGAAGCTCTTTAGTTTAATTAGATCCCATTTGTCAGTTTTGGCTTTTGTTGCCATTGTTTTTGGTGTTTTAGATATTAAGTCCTTGCCCATGCCTATGTCCTGAATGGTATTGCCTAGGTTTTCTTCTCGGGTTTTTATGGTTTTAGGTCTAACATTTAAGTCCTTAATCCATCTTGAATTAATTTTTGTATAAGGTGTAAGGAAGGGATCCAGTTTCAGCTTTCTACATATGGCTAGCCAGTTTTCCCAGCACCATTTATTAAATAGGGAATCCTTTCCCCATTGCTTGTTTTTGTCAGGTTTGTCAGAGATCAGATGGCTGTAGATGTGGGGCATTATTTCTGAGGGCTCTGTTCTGTTCCATTAATCTATATCTCTGTTTTGGTACCAGTACCGTGCTGTTTTGGTTACTGTAGCCTTGTAGTATAGTTTGAAGTCAGGTAGTGAGATGCCTCCAGCTTTGTTCTTTTGGCTTAGGATTGACTTGGCAATGCAGGCTCTTTTTTGGTTCCATGTGAACTTTCAAGTAGTTTTTTCCAATTCTGTGAAGAAAGTCATTGGTAGCTTGATGGGGATGGCATTGAATCTGTAAATTACCTTGGGCAGTATGGCCATTTTCATGATATTGATTCTTCCTATCCATGAGCATGGAATGTTCTTCCATTTGTTTGTATCCTCTTTTATTTCCTTGAGCAGTGGTTTGTAGTTCTCCTTGAAGAGGTCCTTCATGTACCTTGTAAGTTAGATTCCTAGGTATTTTATTCTCTTTGAAGCAATTGTGAATGGGAGTTCACTCATGATTTGGCTCTCTGTTTGTCTGTTATTGGTGTATAAGAATGCTTGTGATTTTCGCACATTGATTTTGTGTCCTGAGACTTTGCTGAAGTTGCTTATCAGTTTAAGGAGATTTTGGTCTGAGACAATGGGGTTTTCTAGATATACAATCATGTCATCTGCAGACAGGGACAATTTGACTATCTCTTTTCCTAATTGAATACCATTTATTTCCTTCTCCTGCCTGATTGCCCTGGCCAGAACTTCCAACACTATGTTGAATAGGAGTGGTGAGAGAGGGCATCCCTGTCTTGTGCCAGCTTTCAAAGGGAATGCTTCCAGTTTTTGCTCATTCAGTATGATATTGGCTGTGGGGGGTTTGTCATAAATAGTTCTTATTATTTTGAGATATGTCCCATCAATACCTAATTTATTGAGAGTTTTTAGCATAAAGGGTTGTTGAATTTTGTCAAAGGCCTTTTCTGCATCTATTGAGATAATCATGTGGTTTTTGTCTTTGGTTCTGTTTATATGCTGGATTACGTTTATTGATTTGCGTATGTTGAACCAGCCTTGCATCCCAGGGATGAAGCCCACTTGATCATGGTGGATAAAGTTTGCTGGATTCGGTTTGCCAGTATTTTATTGAGGATTTTTGCATCAATGTTCATCAGGGATACTGGTCTACAATTCTGTTTTTTTGTTGTGTCTCTGCCAGGCTTTGGTATCAGGATGATGCTGGCCTCATAAAATGAGTTAGGGAGGATTCCCTCTTTTTCTATTGATTGGAATAGTTTCAGAAGGAATGGTACCAGCTCCTCTTTGTACCTCTGGTAGAATTTGGCTGTGAATCCGTCTGGTCCTGGACATTTTTTGGTTGGTAAGCTATTAATTATTGCCTCAATTTCAGAGCCTGTTATTGGTCTATTCAGAGATTCAACTTCATCCTGGTTTAGTCTTGGGAGGGTGTATGTGTCGAGGAATTTATCCATGTCTTCTAGATTTTCTAGTTCATTTGCGTAGAAGTGTTCATAGTATTCTCTGATGGTAGTTTGTATTTCTGTGGGATCGGTGGTGATATCCCCTTTATCATTTTTTATTGCATCTATTTGATTCTTCTCTCTTTTCTTCTTTATTAGTCTTGCTAGTGGTCTATCAATTTTGTTGATCTTTTAAAAAAAACAGCTACTGGATTCTTTGATTTTTTGAAGGTTTTTTTTTTTTGTCTCTATCTCCTTCAGTTCTCCTCTCATCTTAGTTATATCTTGCCTTCTGCAACCTTTTGAATGTGTTTGCTCTTGCTTCTCTCATTCTTTTAATTATGATGTTAGGGTGTCAATTTTAGATTTTTCCTGCTTTCTTTTGTGGGCATTTAGTGCTATAAATTTCCATCTACACACTGGTTTAAATGTGTCCCAGAGATTCTGGTATGTTGTGTCTTTGTTCTCGTTTGTTTCAAAGAACATCTTTATTTCTGACTTTATTTCGTTATGTACCCAGTAGTCATTCAGGAGCAGGTTGTTCAGTTTCCATGTAGTTGAACAGTTTTGAGTGAGTTTCTTAATCTTGAGTTCTAGTTTGAGTGCACTGTGGTCTGACATTTTATTGGGGTTCTTTCTTTAAAGTGTTAGGTTAAAACTCTTCTCTATTACGCTCTGTTTATCCCAAATGAAAATACTATCTTGTAAATTTTATTTGTTTATTTGTCGAGTTTTCTAGTTTAAAAACAAAGTCTCCAAAATAAGATTTTAATCTCCAGTATGCTACTCCAATGTATTTAAACCTTTCTATTTGTGAACTGAATTCTTCTTTGGGTTTCATGGCAAACAGTACAAATTGTTGAATAAACTTAGACTTCTTTTTCTTCTTTTCACATGATCTCTCTCACTCATTTCATATTGGCCAGAAATCAATGTATGTTAGATGTTGATTTTATGGAAGTTTAAATATTTTCCTAGTATTTCCTGTACCTGGACTTTCATGGATGTGATCTGCTCCTGGTCAGTATGACTTGAAGAGAAGATTATATGAGAGCTTATGGGAAAAGTGGTGTTCCCCAGTAAAATTAGATGCATAGTTTATAAGTAGAAACTCTCCAACTTCTTTCTTTCGGCAATACTTATGTGTGAGCATGATGCTGGCAGAAGCTGTGGATATCTTGAAATACTAATAAGACAAACATGAGATAAACAGAAAAACATGAAGATAACAGAGTTGAGAATTGCAAAAAACCGGTGTTCTTGCCGAATTTGTTACATTATTAAATTAATCATCTTTTGATTAGCAATGCTTGTACTTGCTGTCATATCAAAACCCAATCACAAAAACCCATTTATTTAAACTTGATCACCAAGAGGTTGACGGTGAATGATTCCAGAGTTGATAAGACATTAGTATTCTCAGTCCTTCATGTGTCAGGCTTGGTACTGGAATGGTAGAGTATTCCAACCACAAGTAGTCTTGTCGTAATTAAGAGTAAAAAGGGCAACAGCTAATCCATACACATAGTTACTCATGGTTTAAACCATATTATCTTGGTATTTTGTTATATGCAACTAAAAACATCAGACTAGACATGTCCTTGTATATTGTAATATCATGATTAGATCACAATATAATTGTCTCTCGATTATAAACTCATGGAAGACAGAAATCTTGTCTTAATTCTCAATATTTTTATATGCTTATCACATTCTATGTACCATGATTTTGATATGCATGATAAATTCAATGGTGAACAATCCATAGGCCCTGTCATTAGGGAGTTACATTTAATTGCTATAAATCTTATGTGTCTTCCAATGAGCTTAGGGAATATTGATGTTTCATCATGATAATATATTGAGTATTGCAACATTAGTTGTTTAACATGAATTATAACAAAATAAAAGGGTTGCCTATAGGAAGAACAAATATTATATTACCCTAAAATAAAAATCAAGCACCTATGTCATCTCTGATATTGTAGGTATCAATATTTAATTCATATTCTCATAAAATCATATTTAATTAAATATGCAATTATTTTTAAAAGTTCTGAAGAGAAAATAACTGAATAATATTTTACCAAATTTTTTTCTTATTGCATATGACTAAAAAGTTTTATTTAAACAACAGATTTGACGACAAATAGTTTCAAAATCACTGATTAAGCCAGTTGAAAACAAGCATAATATATGAACATAATACTGTTAAATTGTCTGAAATTAGAGTATTTGGTTGGACAAATATAAACCAGGTTATATAAAGTGACATAATGTTAAGAAGAATTAATTTCTAAAGGGCTTCTCTTAGGAAAAAATACCTCTTCTAATCTTAAAGACCAACAACATATTCTCATTAGCTAAATACATCTTATTAAGATAAAAAGCATGTTTTTGCTTTTATTATAATGAGTCTTTTCTATGTGGGATTCATTTTATTATGATATGGGATAGAGAGAATTTTCATATGGAGTATAATTTAGAACTCGTACATGATGCTAATTTTCTTATCTTAATGGAAACGATAATAATTTTTAGAAGTGTATGTTGAGCATCACTAATCCAAAAATTCAAAATCTAAAATGCTTCAAAATCAGAAACTTTTTAAGTGCTGATATGATGCCACAAGTGAAAAATTCTACACGTGACCACATATAATGGGTTGTACTCAAAAGGCAACATATATCTTATTCAGTGTTCCCAAGGGAAAAAAGACCTTCCCAACCCCCTTCAGTTCTGATGTATCTGTTCTGTGTATGCCTATATTCCTCCACTCAAGCACACTCAAAGAGGATAATAAAATGGCATATGTGCAGGCTGAACACACCAAGTTCCCCACAAAGCCTCACATGGAGCCAAGACCAATGTACACTATTCATTGTGTTTTTCTGCTTATTCTATGTATGGTGATATAAAGACACTATCAAAAGTGTCACAAAAGGCCTGCAGATATCTCTATGGGTAATAATGATAAGAAAAGTAGAAAGAAAAGTATTTATGTTTATTTTTAGCACAGATAATTTTCCCACAATTAAGCTTCTGGGAAAACTGGACTGCAGTGAAAATGTGTGTAAGATCTATATGAAACATAAATTAATTTCATGTTTAGACTTGGGTCCCGTATCTAAGACAGCACGTTATGTACATGCAAATACTGCAAGATAAAAAAAAAAAAAAACTTCAAGTATTTCAGATAAGGAATATTAAACCTGTATCAATGTCATAATGCAATAGTCAGGGTCCCAGCAGGAAACAGATGACACATTCAAATGAGATTATTTTAAGGTAATTTAATAAAGAGATTCTTTATGGGCCAGTGTGGTGGCTCCAGACTGTAATCACAGCACTTTGGGGTTACAAAGGTCATGAGTTCAAGACCAGCCTGGCCAACATGGCAAAACCCCATCTCTACTAAAAATCCAAAAATAAGCCAGACATGGTGGCACACATCTGTAATCCCAGCTACTCGAGAGGCTGAGGCAGGAGAATCGCTTGAACCCGGGAGGTGGAGGTTGCAGTGAGTCGAGATCACACCATTGCTCTCCAGCCTGGGCAACAAGAACAAAACCCCATCTCAAAAAAAAAAAAAAGAGAGAGATTCTTTATGAAAGTGAATCCAGAATTTAGGAAAAGCAACAAAGGTTGGTGGAGTATCCGAGAAGGATAGCGAAATCCTAGAGTCATTACTAGCCCTAAAACTAAAAGACAATAACAAAGAATTACCTAAACCTGAAGAAATAATTATATAAACAGATCCCAAAAATCGGTGTCATTTGATTTCTCTTCAGTGTATGATATATTTATTCAAGTATTCATTTGTCCTTTATTATTTCACTAAGAATATTGTAGAGATTAGAGTTGAATGTGTAGGAATCAATTTATCAACTTGAACCAGAAGATCAGAAAAATAAATTTTGAAGGAAAAAGTTATTTTATTAAGAAATAATAATAAGATAAATGATATCATAATTATTCATTATGATACTATATTTATAATAAATAACATGATTAGACCTTCTTATAAAAATATTTTTTAAGTATGAAGATATTAGAAACTAATGACAGTATCTGCATTCTATAGTTAAAAACAAAACAAATGAGAGATATATTGATAGACTTTTTACTGCAATTGTGGGGGAAAAGATAAGTTATTATTGACTATAATGACAAAAATATGTATTTTTTATGGACTGTCATTTAACATTCTTTATGTGGTCTATGGATATAGAAATAACTCCCCTCATCACCAGTGCTATCATACGTGTTCTTACAAATTGAATAAATTGTGTTTCTTCAATGTCATCACATGACAGATTATTACTAGGTATATGAAAATATTAGGTTGGTGCAAAAATAATTGTCGTTTTTGCCATTACTTTCAGTGGTACATAACTAATACGTTATACACCATTTTTAAGAGTGCTAACTTGAAAGTGGTGACATTTGAAGAGAAATATGAGTGGTGAGAAGGAAGTAAAGAAAAATAAGAAGCTTATTCTTACCTTGGGTCATTTGTATTATGCTTACTGAACTCTTCTCCCAAGACTTTGCCTCTTTATTTATTTTTCAGAAACAAGATAAAACCTGTAGATAAGATTTTGCAACTTAAAACAGTAGTGGGATATTTGTATGGAGAAGTAACCAGGGAACAGATTTTACCAATCCTTATAAACCATGGTAAGAACATTTATGACATTCTTATTGTAATAGGACTTTAATCACAAAATTAATTTTTTTAAAAAGGATAACTTTTCCTGATGTATGAAAAGCACACCATAATAGAACAAAATGGAACCAGAGGAAGACATTCAAATTTTTCAGAACATGAATATTTTATATTGGGTTTACTAGCTTCAGAACCTAAAATAGGAGTTGTTTGTAAAGATTTCTTGAAAGAGCACTACCAGAAGAAACAGGGAGGAGGGAAGCAGAATTGAAGGTGGGGATGAAGCTCCTTAAAACTGTGGTTTGAGGTGAGGTCTGGCTTTATTCTGATCTCACGTGGAGCTCCAGTGTCTTTCCCACCTTCAGATAGGGGAAGGGCAATTTGTAGCCCCTTGCAGGGAGTCAGTCACTGCACCAGGAAATAATTGAACACAAACCATCATGCATAGGGGAGGGGCATAACTGCCAGGCACCTCCACGAAAGGTGGTCCCAATTTCCCAGTGATTATTGTCTAGTAAAGCTGAGAGGTCATTAGTCGAAGCACCTACAGCAGCAAGAATGTTGGGTTAGTGAAAGAACTGGTCAATAATCCAACAGGATAACAAAGTAGGCTCAATAAAAGGACCACCTTTGATTTTTATCCTATAACTGTTATTAGGCAATAATGAAATATGCATTTATAAATCAGTAATAATTTTCTATTAGAACAAATATCTTTACATCAGGAAATTAATAGAAATGCCACTATTTAATCTTAAGACTTGTTTGCATGGCTCTCTAGAAACATATGATCAAAATTGCCAGTTGGTCATGCTAACCATCAATTCTTTTGTTGTATTAAATAAAATTAAAACTGATAATAGCATCTACATAATCTATTAATTTTCCTTTTGCTATGGCTGTTAGAAAACCTGGAAAAAATGAGTAAAGCAAAGTATGCTTGAGTTTGGTTTCTAACACAAATTATCCCCCCTTCATCTTTTCTCATATAATTCTTAAGTCTTATTATTGTAATAACAAGCAGGCTTTTAAATGCATTTATTCTGAATTTATGACAACCTTATTAGCTAAAAAACATAAGAGACACTATAAATAATGCTCAGTATGTTACATTAGAAAATTTTATTGTGAAATTCTGGAAATTGCAGGGACACACAGACAGTAAAAATTAAATTTCTGTACATAATCTGGTTTTAAATAGAGTCAAAGTGAGTAATTAAAAAGGTACAATGATTAGTTTCCAGTTCTCAAGTTCAATGTGCTGTATGTGATACAACTATAGTACAATTCAGAATTATAATAGCTCTGCTTTCCATAAGTCATTCTGTTGCAGAGAGATATATTTATAAAAAAATATATTTATTTAAGTATGTCATTTTCAGTAAGTAATACAATTTGGTAAGCATAAATTAGCTCATTTTTGCCTTGTATGTTTAAAATATGATTGGACTAGATATTTATGAGTTCAAGTTATTAAAATATTGAGATCAAGATAAGAAATGAAATGTAAACTAGAGGATCAGAATCATAACATTTGTTCTAGGTTTCAGCTCTTCACTTAGTAGACTAATGATTTTGAAATTTTTGCTCAGTTTCTCAGATGCCAATATCCTCATATGTAATAATTCGAGAAACATGAAATGAAACTTGCACTAGACGTTTATGGTACATTGCACTTATCTTTTATTTTACATACTGTTTATTATCTGTCTTTCTCACATAATAGCTGTTTTGTTTTCAAAGGATGAGAATATAATCATTTTTCTGATATCTAATCCAGTACTTATTATAGTACATAGGCTATCATAGAACAAATACAATTTGAGTTCTACTTGCAGTTTTTGTACTGAACAAACCATTTAACAGTTTTATAGTATTTAATTTATTCATTCTTTAATGGATTAGAGTTCTAATTCAATCATGGGCTGCAAGTACAGTCATGTATTGTGTAATGAAGGAGACACATTCTGAGATATGCCTCTTAGATTATTTTATTGTTGCATGAACATAACACAGTGTACTTACATAGACCTAGGTGGTATAGCCTATGACACACCCAGGGTAAATGGTATAGCCCATTGTTTCTAGGTTACAAACCTGTACAGCATGTTACTGTACTAAATACTGTAGGCAATTGTATAACAGTGGTATTTGTGTATCTAAGCATATCTAAACATAAAAGAGGTGCAGCAAAAATACAGTATAAAAAATAACAAATAGTTCATCTGTATCAGGTATTGACCTTGAATGAAACTTGCAGGTCTGGAAGTTGTTCTGGGTGAGTCAGTGAGTGGTGAGTGAATATGAAGGCCTAGGATATTATTCTTCACCACTCTTGACTTTATAAACATTGTACACTTAGGCTACACTGTATTTATTAAAAACATACACTAATTGCAGTAGAATGTTACGATGACTTTGACGTCACTAGGCGAAAGGGATGTTTCAGCTCCTTTATAATCTTACAGGACCACCATTGAATATGTGATCTGTTGCAAAGCAAAGTGTCATCATATGGAGAATGACTGTACTCAACTTTGTGGTCTATTTACACAAGGATGTTTGGCGAGCAAGAAGGAGATCAAACCAGGAATGTGGATTGACGGACTGGATTTGTTCCCCACCGAGGTGACCCAAGGACCAAATTATGCCAAAGTACTTAAAATCATAAAATTAATCTCAATTTCTCTGTTACTGATTTCTAAGAAATTCAATATTATGGACAGTTGCATGGTAACAAAAGACCCAAACAAGCAATGGCAATGTGCATTCTGAGGCAAGTAACCACGTGGAATTTCCAGTAATCTGTCTGAGTTAAAGCTGTGCCTCAGTCAGCGGCTAAAAGCACAGGGGAAGGGATTTAATCTTTGAGATTCCCTTTGGATCCTGAGCACTGAGGTGGGGGCAGCTCTGCATCCCGGAGAATGGAATGTCAGGTTCCAGCACTAGTGCCCTGAATACCAGAACTAAGGCTTGTCCAAAGAAAGGGTTCCCCATGCAAGTAAAAAGCTGTCCTCCAGTGAAAAACTTTATTCTTTTTTTTTTTTGAGGCGGAGTTTCCCTCTGTCACCCAGGCTGGAGTGCTGTGGTGCGATCTCGGCTCACTGCAAGCTCCGCCTCCCGGGTTCACGCCATTCTCCTGCCTCAGCTTCCCAAGTAGCTGGGACTACAGGCTCCGGCCACCACTCCCGGCTAATTTTTTGTATTTTTAGTAGAGACAGAGTTTCACTGTGTTAGCCAGGATGATGTCAATCTCCTGACCTCCTGATCCGCCCGCCTCGGCCTCCCCAAAAACTTCATTCTTTAGCATGTCCTTCAGAATCTTCTGATTCTACCAAAGCTCTGAAGTACTTATCCATTTTGAGTTTTTTCAACCTCTGTACTTTGTAGATAACTGAAAACACTGCAAAAGTTATTCTTGCTTATAAATACGAAGAGACAATCCACCCATGTTGAGTTTTGTATCCATTCCTAATCTATAAAAAGGTCTATTTTTTGCTTTTTCTTTTTAGCTAAGTGGTAACAACTTTCCAATTTCCCAAATTAATTATTGAGCTAAATAAAATTATTCATATGTACTATTTTTAAATGTATGAGTTGTGATTTTATTTTTTAAGGAAATGTACCTTTTACTAGTTTGGAGGTTGCACCAAGGTGCATGGTAGATTTACCTGACAAGCCTAGATACACTTTATCTCCAGAGTGCTGTATCTCACCAGCTGCTTAAGTCAACTGACATCATTTATAGTTTCTCATCCAAAGTGAAAACAGAATATTGATGGTTCTTTGTTTTCCTAATTTTAATTCTTTTCTCTATTATGTTTGTGTTTTGATTCATTTACAACTGATATATTACTTTCCACTGGTGGCAGCAAAGATTGAATATTTGGTTTTATGGTCTAAACATCTGGTAAGCTCTGTTATGGACATCTATTTTATTTTGGGTGAAAGACTGCAGAAAACCTGGCTTATTAGTTCTTGTTTGTTTCTATATTTTTCTACTTTGAGTTCAAATCACTCAAGGTTTTCACTTCTACCAGAAATGAGAATAGCTACTTAATTGAACATGAAATTAAAAAAAGTTTCCATATTTACTATTGACCCATGACACATGGTAGCATTGAACCTATGAACTCTCTCTGTGCCTATACACAGAGAGAGAGAGTTTCTCTACGCATCTGGAAATCAGAAAGATTTTTACATTTAGTTGTGTGAGTTTGCCATATTTCTACTTCTGCAGAGTATTAATAACATATTTTAAAGTCAATTAAATTATGAATTCTATTCTTATTCATTCATGAAGACATATAAGTATGTACACTTATATAAGCATATGTAGATATACACAAATAAGCACATATGCATTATGTGACATATACCAAATATTGTTTCTTACATGGTGTGTTATATTGTCACTAATTCCCTTTTTTGTTATTCTGACCTTTAAAGAACAAATTAAGATAAATGGCTGATTTTATCATCGGGAAAATCTTCAAGTTTTAGTTGAAAATAAGAAAAAGTAGAAATACTTTACAATACTCTAATTTTCTCATCTGTTAAAATGCCATCAGCAATTGTGGATGCCATCTATTCATTTTGAGATATTGACAGGTGGTATGGAACAATAGATAGTCTTGACAAATTATAGACCCTTTGGGGAGAACACTAATAAGCAACTTGTAGGAGTTCATCCATTATCATATAGTATATTTCTTTTGTCATGGATTATCCATTCCCCGAATTCACACAGATTTCTAGTTCTCTAGATAGGGCATATTTTCTATTTTTTGTGTAAACTAATTAAATATTCATGAACTTAACTTGTTTTCACTCCACGTTATATGCCCTGAGGCTACTACAAAAGATTAGTTAATGCAAGTTGTCTTATATTGAGATAACCTATAAGTGGGGGTAGTAGAGAGATAACTGATAGTTTTCAACTTCATTTAGTGCATATTTTCAAAGCTCTTTAAATGACTGCTAAAAGAACATGCTGTGTCTAATGAAGAATAAATCTATTTGTGTAATTTGACAGGGCTTTATTATCGTGTAACAAACCAATAATCTTAATAAGAACCCTATTATTCACAGGAAACTGATAAACTAGTATTAAGTTTTAGTATAATCACTGAATGTTTGCAATCAATTTGGAAAAAATTTACATTGGAAAAAAATTACATACTGACTTCTCTCTGTCTTTTTATTTGGTACAATCAATGATTTCTTAAAGCACTTCATATTTCACTTTTCATACAATAGGAAGCTGAAGAAAAAACAATATTTGCATTAATATATGCAGTATATTAGGTAGAGTGACATTATTTCCTAAATTTTCAATTAATTACATTAGGCTCTACATTATTTGCATAAATATGTTTAATACTGTTAAGAGTGGAAACATTTGTTCATCACTCTGGCAGATTATCAGTGATATGTGAACCTTTTTCAAAGCTGATACCAACTTTCTCTGAGGATACTGATAACGATGCATTATTTTATTCTTATTGTTTCCTTAGGTTAAATGTAAAATTTACCATGAGAGGAAAGTCATTTTTATAAGAAAAACCTACAAAGATCTACATAATCTAATTATATATGCTCCTTGATTACATCCCTCACAGCAGTTCACAAATGAAGATGGTTGCATTTGACAATTACTAGGTGATTTGGTACAACTGAAATGAGCTTCTTATTATTTCAATATACGAAAAATCTGAAGAAAATAGTGTTACAAGATATAATTAAACAATACACTTGGGATTGCAGATATAATTTGCTTTAAGAAAATTGAGATTTTATATCACAATAATAATGACATGTATTTGCAATTCTTTTCTTAAACTCAACAGGGAGAGTGTCAAATGACCTTTACATAAACACATATATATATATAGTATGTGTGTGTGTGTATGCATGTATAATATTGAGTTCTGTAGGAGAACACATGACAAGAGAAAAAGCATACCAAGAGTAAATTTTTTTAAGTAAACAAAATTACTTGCTTTCATTAAGCATAGTGGATTTCAAAATTTGAAGATAGGGAATGCTTTCTTCAAATGAAATTTAACTCTGATGTTCAGTAAGTAAAACTTATTAAGCAGGTTGGATGAAAGGCTTAGGACAGTATTTTTGGACTTCAGTGGCTTCTCAGATGCCACTTAGGGTCTTCTGTGGCACACAGTTTGAAAATGTCTAATGTTAAGTATGCTAACTCCGTCCCATACATATTTGCTTTCTTTACAAATGAGCACAAGTCATGTTTGGCTTTTAGGTTTTTGGGGTTTTTCCCCAATCACTACAGAGAAACCGATAGAGAATATAAATAACAAATATGAGAATGTTATAAACTCAAATAATGTTTTCTAATATCTTAGTATTGCTTCATTCCCTCAAATTCCTGACTTAATTATGAGATTTTTACGAAGTATTCCTGGACTTTCTCTTTCTGATATTTCCCCCTCATATAAAACTCAATAAATCATCCTCTTTCTTCAGATTCATCTTTTCCTGAAAACTCTGAAGACATCTACCACTATAGTAGCCTCGCTTACTACGATGTGCTTCAGTTTAGTCCTACTGGTAGTTTTTTGCCAGACACAGCTGGTTTCTTGAGAAACAAAGATTATTCATTGATGGACTCAGAAGGTCCTCAAAGAGGCTACAGTCAAATAGAGAAGCAGGCATATGAAATACAAGAGTATGGTAACTCGTACGTACACATGATAAAAGTCCCTTGAAGAGAGCAGTGCATTTTAAAGTAAGTCATTTGTATAACTGAAGCTCTCCCGGAGGGCCTTTTTAATACACTCTGCGTTATGTTCTATGTGGATGGTTTAAATGCTAAATCAAAAATATCTATCTGTATTGATTGGTGCTGTTGTACCATCAACTCAAATTGCCAGAATTTGAATCAGAACCAGCCAGAAGAGATCCTTAGGTTCGAAATTTATTTTAAAATATTTTATTTTTATAATTTAATTGGTTTCCTGTAATCCAGATATATTTGTCACACTGTATTTTAGTCAATACCCACTACTGAACATCTTGTATGCACAGTTCACACTGAATATTGTTCTTCATGTAAAATTGTAATGTGATGTAAAATCATAATGTAAAATTATATAAGTAGAAATGATTCATTATTTTCGTCAGAAGAATTTCATTTTATGCTTTAATTATATTAATAAGAGAAGTAAATTAAATCCACCTAAATTCAAACACATTATGTTCTTATGAATAACTTAGATTCACTCATGTTTGAAAGATATTTGCATTCCCTTTAATTGCAAACATATCTTTCCCTAGGCTGCATAATATTTATAGATAAAAACACCTATAAATTATTTACTTCCTTTTTTGATAGATGATCTAAACAATTTTAAATTAACATTTCTATAATTCTTTTTAAATATTTCAAATAAGCTAAATTGCAAGTTAAAGTTGTTACATAAAATGAATTATGTATACATATGAACACAAAACAAAAACATTTCATTTAAATGTCACTAATTCTGTTGTGTGAGCTCACAATTTTTTTTACAAAAGACAAGACCATAGAAGGAGACCCACAGTTAGAAAAGTAAGAACCAGAGTTTGAAGGCCCAACTTTTAAGAGTAATTTAAAATCATCTGCATTTGTTGCAAAACATTTACTTGTGATTAGAACATACTTTTGAATATAGGCAAGAAAAAAAATCATTGAAAGTAATAATGACTTGGATGCTATGCACTTATCATCATACTCTAGTTCTAAGTATCAAATTGCTGCATGAACATAAATGTTTTTATAGCTAGTAATAGTTATATTTGAAACATCAAAATAGGTCTTATTTAGCTAAATATTCAAATAAAATATTGTGGTTGGATCAGTCTGGTCTTCAACTTTCTTTTTTCCTTCATTACAGTCTAGCTGGGAAATAATATTTGTTCCTCATAAAAAACCTTCACAGTAAAAGTTAAATCATAAAGTATAATTGAACACTTTCAGCCTATTTATGCAAGTAGATTTAATTTTAAGTGAAAAAAATTATATTCAGGTATTGTCAGCCTTAAAGATTGTGTTTGAAAAGAGTAAACCTGCAAAAAGTTGTTGGAGTGTCTGTGTTCTGAGGTAATGTTCAGTAATTTCCTCTCAAACTCCCCATCCATGCAGATGGTCAGTTAGTTTTTACTATCATTCCACAGAGTGCCCCAAGCTCTCATTACCTTGTATTAAGCTAACAAGTATCTGGGGAAATAATGAATAAAAGGCATATTTGGGGGGATTTTTTTTTTGATAGTGTCTCATTCTGTCGTTCAGGCTGGAGTTCAGTGGCATGATCACAGCTCATTGCAGCCTTGACCTCATGGGCTCAAGAGATCCTCCTGCCTAAGCCTCCTGTGTAGCTGAAACCACAGGCATGTGCCACCACATGCAGCTAAGTTTTGGATTGTTATTATATTTTTGTAGAAATGAAGTCTCACTTTGTTGTCCAGACTGGTCTTGAACTCCTGAGCTCAAGCAATCCTCCTCCCTCAGCTTCCCAAAGTGCTGAGATTACAAGTGTGAGCCACTGGGATGTTGTTTTCAATGGCTCCAAATAATACCCATCTATACCACCAGTAATAATAATGCTATCATTTTGATTCTATAATTCAAGTTAAAATATGTCATAGCAAATGAATTTGTAAGTCACTATATTTACCCTTTGCTTCTCTCTGACCCCTTTTCTTAAGTTTCTCCCCATATGTTTGGTGAATGAATAAATGAAATAACAAACAAAGTGCCCTGGGAGCTACTATGGAGTCTGTTGCTCAAGAAGAAATGGAGCAATGATTGATGTCCAAATCCTGAAATAATAGGAGTTTTATTTAATTCACATTAATATTTTAATCATTGTCAAAACACGGGTATCCTTAGAATACGAAATACCTGAAAATTATATCAGATACACTATCTACATAAAGAGACTTTGAAGACAGTAACAGTACATTAAAATATAAACACTAAATACAATGTGAAATATAAAATATAAACACCAAATACAATGTGAAAAGTGAGTAGGACCGCGGCTTATGCTTGTAATCCCAGCACTCTGGGAGGCCGAGGTGGATGAGTCACCTGAGGTCAGGAGTTCGAGACCAGCCTGGTCAACATGATGAAACCCTGCCTCTACTAAAAATACGAAAATTAGCTGGTGTGGTGGTGCATGCCTGTAATCCCAGCTACTCAGGAGGCTGAGGCAGGAGAGCTGCTTGAACCTGGGAGGTGCAGGTTGCAGTGAGGGAGAACGTGCCACTGCACACCAGCCTGGGTGACAGAGCAAGACTGGCTCCACCCCATCCACGCCCAAAAAAAGTGAAAAGTAACAGATTTGTGAAATAATAGTTACATTTAATGAAGTTATTCATAGATGGGTATATTGATAGTTACGTATGTACATTTACAGATAAAAATATCTCAGAAATAAGGGTTATTTTCTAAAATAAATAATTAAGTTATAAAAATTAATTAAAATCCAAACAGGAAAAAAGGACAACACATAACAAGAAGCAACTTATAGCGGGAGTTGCAATAGACAATACATGTTTGAAGCTACATAAAAGCTAAGTAGTCTAATAGATACACATTAAAGTGATAAAAGGATATCATTTTATATTACTCACTTCAAACCAAAAAGAAAAGTTTACTAATGTAAATAAAATTTCAGATTTGATGCAGAGGAATATTGCTGACAGAGTGAAAATAAATACAGGGAAAAAACCATTTGGGGGAACAATTCAGTAATAAGTATTAATATGAATCTTGAATCTATCCTATAACCCAGAAAGTATACTATTAGATATATACCCTAGAGAAATTCTACCATAAAAATGTTTGTATTGAAGTATATTCCTATATGTAATCTAGAAGATAATTAAACTAACATTATTGGTAAAATGAAAAAGATCTTAAAACACAATGACATTCCATGAAAATGTCAGAGGTAAAAAGGCATATACATCAGATTTCCATTTACGTGGAGTTTGTAAGCATGCAAAATAATACCATATATATTTTTATAATACCATATATTCTTTATATTTATACATATATTTTAAATTAACACATAGTAGGAATTATAGACACTAAATTTGGAATAGTAGTTATCTCTGGAATCATTGTGGGGGACTGAGATCAATTAAGTAAACAAGAAGCTTCAGTTATATCTACAATATTTTGGTTATTAAACTCTATGGTTGATACAAGTGTTTGTTATATCGGTATTTATCTTTGTTTTTGTATAAAATATTTACTTTTTAAAATGATAAGGGAATATTGAGTCAGTAGCTCATATTTGCAAAGTGAGCTGCATAAGAAGATCTGATTAAAACCCTGAAAAACCTACTTTAAGGAAATGCTGGAATAGTTAGAGGTGAATACAACAAAATCCTTATCGGTTAGTATAATGTTAATAATTTATAATGTATGTTTCTTTCTGATTTTTGCTTTCTTAGTTGGTGGTAATCATAAAATCAAGAACAGTGAACTGCAGGCAGAGTAATTCTAACTTTCATTTAGCTTGTCCCTCCTGCTCTTCTTCCTCCAGCATATGTCTCTCCAGAGAGGACAGTTGGAAAGTCCCTGATCCTTGATATAAATAGGCAGAAGACAACTGAGGATCTTTTCACTAAAAAGGTACAATTTGATTAAAAAAGAAATCACATAAGGCAGTTGCAATATTAATAAACTGTGCTTTGACATTTTTAATATAAAATTACTCTGGATGACTATTTTAATTTTTCATTATATTAAAAATAGTCTCAACTATAAAACATATCTACTGCTTAAAATTGTTAATTTCCAATAAGGCAAACCAGAGCCTTTTTAGTATCCCTCACCCACTTGGAAGAATCAAAGTGGTGTGTAGAGATTCACAATGTGAACTTTTATCCAATAAAGAGCAGAGGAATTCAACGGAAGCAAAGGACATTTCAGATTATGGGGAAAAGAAGCTGGACAGGCAGGCTGCATGGAAGGGCCTGGCTGAGAACTGTCAGTAAAGCCCCAGTACAGGAGTGAGTGAGTGAGTGTCCCTCTGTGATCGAACTTTCCACTGAGCATCATGAATTCCAGGCCATAGGGAAGATCATTGTTACTCCTAAGCCCTGGATGTAACTTGAGGAGTAGCAGAGAAACTGAGAAGGAAGAGTATTTGGATGAGTCCTACGTATACTTCCAGACATAGGCACTGAGAGAAGGAAACCATTTCTCATCCTAGTACATACCAGGCTGCCCGGGAGCCTGTCAGCTCTCCAGGGTGGCAGCCACTGGTTTGAGAGTCTCAGGAAAGGGACTGGCAATCTGGACTCGATCAAGCAGGTGAGGGGCCTCCATGGCCAGAACTGGGAAGCAAGTATAGAATGGGCACAGACCAGCTGTGCTGGAGTTGGGCACCTTCCTTCCTGGGATTAGAGTGGGAGGAGATTTGCCTGGGAGGCGTGGTTTCAACCTGGGGCAGTTTCACGGATTGAAGGCAAACTGCATGTGACTTGGCTGACTGTCACCTGCTGCCTGAGTTGGGCCACTGGGGACAATCCCCTGGGTCTGGAGCATGAGAGCAAAGTGGCTCTCACTTCCTCTTGCTTGGCTGTGAAGCTAGGACTGCCCTTCTTTACCCAGGCTGGAACTTTGGCACAACAGTGATTGTTGTTTTCCTCCTCACTGGGGCATTTCTCCAGGGGCCTGAGATCTACTCCCTGACCCCTGTCAGGGCCAACACTTGGACCTATCATTGGGGTCCAAGGGAAGTCTTGCTCAACCCAGCCATTACCATCTTTGCTCCACCCCCTACCTTAGATACAGAGCATATGTTCCAGACAACTGAGAGTTTCACAGCCCAATTAATCACCTGAGGCATGTGTACTTCTATTCGTTAACAAAGATTAAGTATAAACCATACTGCTACCACTGCATCTGGCTGTCATATCCAAGCTCTACCTACTGGCTTGGAGGTCCACTGACAAAATTCATTACTACATCTGTTGACACTAGTGCACAGTGCTCAGGAAATAGACAAGCTTCCTGATACCTCTGCTACCATTATTACCCATAGTAACTTGGCTACCAAGGAGGGAGAGAACCCACTCAGCTAAATGGCATGCCAAGTCACCACACAAAGGCTATTTATAAGTAACAAAATTATACAGAGTCTTCTCCATTAAACGTATTAAGAAGCAAAGCCAAACAGCCTTATTCAACACACATCATAGTCACAGCCTCAAGGCTGTGACTCAAGGAGAAAATAGAAAGCAGAAGACCTGCCCCAACAAAAACAAATGCAAAAATAAAAAGAAGAGACTTTCTCCAGATGCAAATAATTCAGCAGAATAATACTGGACATATAAAAAAGCAATGGGTTATGACACTCCAAAAGGAACACAATAGTACACTAGCAGTAGATCCTAACCAAAAAAGAAATTAGAAATGCCAGATGAAGAGTTCAAAATATTGATTTTAAAGAAATTCAATGAGATGCCAGAGAAATCTGAAAGCCAATACAAAGAAATGAGAACACCAATTCAGAATATGAATGGGAAGTTTACTAAGAAAATAGATGTTGAAAGGAAAGCATACAGAACTTTTGGAAATAAAAAATGTATTGAAGGACTTACAAATTACAGTTGAAAGCTTCCATAATAGACTAGATCAAGTGGAAGAGAGAATCTCAGAACTTGAAGACAAATCTTTTGAATTAATTCAATCAGACAAAAATAAAAAAATAAAAAAAACCAATGCCCTCAGAAACTATGGAACAATATAAAGTGACTGTAATTACAAACTATTGGCATTCCTGAGGAAGAAGAAAAATCAAAAGGCTTACAAAATCTATTTAAGAATATAGTTGATGATAACTTCCCGGGTCTAGCAAGATATTTGGCACCCAGATACAAGGGCCCCCAAAAAACACACCCCAGATAAATACATTGCAAGAAAGGCTTCACCATAATATATAGTCACCAGACTGTATAAAACAAGATGAAGAAAAAAAATCTAAATATCAGCAAGAGAAAAGCATCTAGTCAAGCAAGAGAAAAGCATCTAGTCACCTATTAGAAAAAAACAAGCCCCCATCAGATTAACAATGGACTTCTAAGCAGAAACCTTACAAGCCAGAAGAGTTCAGAATATTATCTTCAAAGCACTTAAAGTAAAAATCCCTGCCAACCATGAATGTATTCTTATTGTAATACCTGGTAACTATAACTTATCTCATCATAAGTTCATGGTTGGCATGGTTATTCTTCTCTTATAACAATAAGCTTGTTCTTATCATAATAAGCTTCAGAAATGAAGGAGAAAGAAAGTCCCAAAGAGAACACTTAGGAAATTTATCACCACTGGACTGGTCTTACAAGATGATCAAAGGAGTTATAACATGGAAACAAAATGACAATATTTGCCATTATAAAAACACACAAAGTACAAAACAAATAGATCTTATAAAACAATTACACAAATGAGGATAAAAAACAAATAAAATGATATCATGACAGAACTCTACCAAAACTCAAAGACAAACATACAAAAAAATGAAACAAAGAGTCTACAAGACAACTAGATAAAAATTAACATTATGACATAAACAAAGCCTCACACGTCAAGATTAACCTTGAGCATAAACAGCTTAAATGATCAACTAAAAATATATTAAGAGATGGAATGGATTAAAAACCTGAACTAACTATATGCTGCTTTAAAAAGGCAGACCTTCCTAGTAAAGAAACTTACAGACTGAAGGTAAGAGATGAAAAAAGATATTCCATACAAACGCAAATCAAAAGCAAGCAGGAGTGGCTACAGTTGTATTAGATAAAACAGAATTCAAATTAACAGCAATTAAAAAAAAGTCATTCTACAGTGATAAAGGGATCAATTCAATAAGAGATTATAACAATCTTAAGTATATATACACCTAATATCAGATCACCCAGTTTCATAAAACAAATATTACACCTAAAGAGATAGCAATACAATAATAGTAAATAAATACACGTGAAGCATTTAGAACAATCCCAGGTGTGAAGTAAGCAATCAACAATAGTTATTCATCATAATTATTATTACGTGTTTTTTGAAATGCTTATTATTTATTTTGTGAATATGTTGCCATGAATAGAAACAATGTACAAAACATACATTGCACCTTTATTTCATGTTCCCACATAGTGAATTACTAATCATTTAACATTAAATATATTGGATTTATTTTATGAGTGCAATTTTATAATGCAAACAATAGGTATAAAAGACTACAAATAAATATTCATTATTTCTCTCTTAGATTCCTTTGCTAATATCCTTTGTTAAAGGTCTTCTGTGTTCTACTAATTAATTGCTAAGATTGAGTTCAGGTGTGAAAATTATATGCAGTTAATTTTAGATTCCCTTGAGTCTTCTATCTGAAGTTCATTGCTATCCTATCTGGTCAGGAATCTATTTTGCTCCAGGGAGAAAAGTCTCATGTTAGTTACCTGTTGCTAAAAATACTTGGCGTCTTGAGTTATCTCCTTCCTGTGGAAAGTATTGTCCTTTGTTTTGTAAAAGGCAATCTACTGTAAAAACTTCTTTTAATTTTCACTGACTCTTTTGTCAGATTCTAAATTACAAGTGGAGACTGAGAATTGTTAATCAAGCTGCCTTCCTCCAACGATGCTAGCAACATGCAATGAGTAATGTCAAATTCCTTTCTAATGCAAAATTTTAGAAAAAAAACACTTTAAGTGGAAAAAGCTGTACTTCTTTTCACATTCATTATCAATTTTTATGTCAATATTTCTTAATTGATTGTAAATCATAAGAAAACAAAGAAGGACCTAGCAAATTAAAAACTAGGTTGAATATAAAATTGACAGTACCTAAAACCAATAATCTTACTTCTTACTCTTATGAGATAAAAAATGATACATTTATTAACACACACATTTATCTATATTTGCCTTATATGTAATCAATGCTGTTGTAAAGTAACATCAGCAACCTATGCACTAAAACAATCTTGATCTTAGAATAAAAATAGCAATTTAGGAGAAAGTTGCTAGTCACTTACAGCTTAGTTGTGGTTAAGTGAAAACAGGTCATGCACTAGGGTTCGAAATTCCAAAGCAAATTATCAAATAAACAAATAAATCAAGATAAACAGCTGGAATCAAGTTATCAAACTGGAAGTAAAACAGCAGAGCTGCAGAGAAGGCTGAAATTAGTTTTGTGAAGCCATTTTCATAAACACCAGAAGTCAAAATTAGGGATTGAGAAGAGATTTTAAATTTATAGCCCCTAAAAGTTTTATTCTCCACTCTTAACAGAGTATTTAACAGAACCTAACTGCCTAAGTGGTTGATTTTTAAGTAAACTAGAGAGAGAGAGTTTCAGCTAAAAGGATAGGGCATTGGGCTGTTATATGCCATATTAATTTCTCTGATGGAAAGAATTCAGTATCCAATTTCTTAGTTGCAAGTTCATTTTTACAGAGATAGCCTGTTTGTTTTCCTAGAGTACCAACCATGGAGAATCACAATGTCTGTTAGACAGCAGGGTATGGCTGGTACATCTATTTTCTGTTTTCTAGTCAAAACACCTTTCCCACCAACCAAAGACAGACTGACAAAATTGAATTGGATCAGGAATTAGCACATATTATCGGGCAGTTTGAAGTCCTAAAGAGTAAGGATACCAAAACTCATCTTGGAATGCACTTATCTTTTTTTCTGATAAAAAATACTTGATTGTTCTACATAAAGGATTATAACCAGATTTACTTGCTTTGGGGAAAAAACTCTATGCAGTCCCCATTTAAATGGAGTAAATAATACAAATTTAAAACTTCAGTACTGTTTTCTTAGTTTTGTCAATATCTTTCTATTGTTGTACCCAATTCTTTCATTTTGAAAGCTGAATTGGGGGAACAGTGTGCTCTAAACGTTATGAGCAATTGTTTCCAGTACAAGAAGAGCTAAAACAAAGGGAGCTACAGAGAATTCAAAGGGCACATTCTTTATTTCATGATTGAAAACATTAAAAAAAAAAGAACTAAATACAATTATTGCTATTAATTCAGGACCCCCAAAGTACAGATGTTGAACTGTTTCTGAAGTAATTAGTTATCTGGGGACCAAAGAATGAAATGAAATCCTAATTTCCTCCAATGTATGATGGTATGTGTGGTGGGGAGGGGACGATTTCCTGAAACAGTCAATGTTTTTAAAGTCATTCTCTCTGAGAAAAGGGCATGTTAAGACAGAAATCTAGGAAGAAATAATCTTCACAGTAAAGTGGGATTTTTCAGACTGTACTATTCACATTTTCAGAAGCTATTCTATGCATAGCAGGATGTTTCGCAGTATCTATGGTCTCCACTCACCAGATGCTAGCAGCACTTTGTCCCAAATTATTACAGTCAAAAATTTTCTCGGGCCTTGTTAAATGTCCCCTGGGCAACAAAACTGCAACCTATTGAGAAGCAATGGGCAAGAAACATCAAGCAGTAGTTTTCTCTTTGGGGGCTTTCCAGCCTTAGGACTTAGGCTCACAGGATTTCTTCTTTTTTTTGTTTTTGTTTTTTGAGACAGAGTCTCGCTCTGTGTCCCAGGCTGGAGTGCAGTGGCGCGATCTCAGCTCACTGCAAGCTCCTCCTCCCGGGGTTCACGCCATTCTCCTGCCTCACCCTCCCGAGTAGCTGGGACTACAGGCGCCCGCCACCACGCCCGGCTAATTTTGTATTTTTAGTAGAGACCGGGTTTCATCGTGTTAGCCAGGATGGTCTGGATCTCCTGACCTCGTGATCTGCCCGCCTCGGCCTCCCAAAGTGCTGGGATTACAGGCGTGAGCCACCGCACCCGGCACAGGATTTCTTTTGTGAGAAAATTGAAATGTGGGAATAACAAACTGAACAACAAGAATGGGTTCGGGCATGCGGACTTGCAAAATATACACACAGGATGGCAGTTATAATTGTTACTCTAGACTGTACTACTTTGGGTTTTCTCTGATCCATTGTTGGTGGGAGTGTAACACGGTATAATCTTTTATGACTACACTATGATCAATTGTAACAGAGCAGCTTAGCTTCCAGCCGTGTTTTAATACTTGATCTTTCCTCCTTTCTCCCTAGTCTCAAGATGTAGCTTTGAGACAAATTACACGTGTATTTTCTTTTGTCTGGAAATGTAGCCTTCCCGGGTGTTTTAAAACTTCACTGCATTCCTTTTCCCACCCTATGCTTCCATGCTTTACACACATTTATTTACCTGGATGCTTGTTAGGCTCAAACTATGCTCACTTATCTGGTCATGTATTTCCTTAGAAGCTTCGGGGGCCAAATCCTGACATGAACCAGACACCCGGAGAATTCTCTCCCTAGTAGACGATTACTTCAAAGCCAAAGTTCACCTCTGGCTAGGGATCGACTGCAAAATTGACTGCAGTTGATTTGTAACCTGGTTGGGTCCAAGGTGATGCGGTCCCTTCACCAGATAAAACAATAATTCAAGATAAGCCATAGGAACAAGTCACATAGCCAGCACCTCGTAGCCCCCTTGCCTCTCCTGTATTCCAAGCCCCTCTCCTTAAACTCCTGCCCTCTCTCCAGAAATTGGAAAGTGGAAATTTTTGGAAAGGATTCCAGTCATATTACCCTTTGCTGGCAACAGATTTAAAAATTCACTCTTTTTATCATACCTTGCTCTTGCTACTTTGGCTTTCTTGTACAGGTAGTGAGCAATCAGACTATCTATCTTCAAAAAGTTTGCAAAATTGTTCCTAGCAGCTCTAATTATAATAAAAACTGGAAACATTCCAGGTGTTCATCTACAGAAGAACAAATAAACAAATGGTGATGTGTATATATATATAGATACACACACACACATACATATATATATACACACCCTAAAAATAATAAATATTCAACAAGAAGGAAGATCTATGGAAACACACACAACATACATGAATCTTGAAAAGTCTTAACACTGATTGAAAAAGCTCTATGGAACGGACTAAATAGTGTATGCTTTCATTCATGTGAAATTCTAGATCAGGCAAAGCTAATACATGGTAGAGAAAAATCAGATGGTGATTGCCTCTAGGAGTAGGGACCGACTGCAAAGGAAAATGAGGTAGCTTTCTGGGGTGATGGCGATGTTTCATATTTGATTGGAGGTTAGGATTTTGTTCATCAAACTATCTAGTTATTTCATCATACGTTCAAAAGAAAAAGGCATGTGCAAATAGTGATTTCTAATAGAATTATGCACAATGAAGTATTTTGCATAACATGTACTGATATACATGCAAAAAAACCCACAAAATAAATGAACGGATAAATAGATGTATAAATATACGGTAAATCAAGTATTTTAGAATATAATAACAAAATCTAGGTGTGGCAGTTCTAGTTCAGAGACCCTTAGTATGATGTCCTCAGATTACTTAATCACCTTGATTCTCAGTTCTCTAAACTAATAGTTTAAAAAATATTTTTAAAATGAGTCACTATGAGTATTTGAAGCATATGTACTTAGCACATCATTAAGTGGTCAATATGCTTTATAGAACCTAAATTGCATTTTTAGGAAGGTATATGTTCTTGCTTCCTGGATTTGAGCTGGAATGATTAAGTATTCTAATTATATAATTATTTTGTATATAGAATTGAGGAAAAAACTGTACTTTTTTATTCTAAATTTTTTTTCTGTGCACATTAAAAAAATAAAGACAAAATTTCACTGGATAGTTATTCTTTTCCTTCTTTTTGTGTGTTTTTCCTTTTAACCTTGTTTGTCTCTCTGCTCTAGGAAATTTTTATTTAACTCATTGTTACTAGAGTTATGCTTACTAGGGAAGAAGTCTATTTACTAGGGCTCCATTAACAAGCATAACTTTAAAAAACGACTTAATCGTTACTTCCTAAAAACCATAAATATGGAAAGAATTATATTTGCTTTTCTTAGCATGGAAATGATAGTGTTGTGTGGTACACTAAAGAGAGCAGAAGCATTGGTTATCAGAGGACTATCTTCTAAAATCTCAACTGTTGCCTAGAACAGTGTCTTGTACACAAAATTTGATGCACTATTCTTTAATAAAAATGGGTATTAAAGTAGCAAAAATAATCAGAAATAAACTTTGTAAGAAATGTGGATGGTGTATATAAGGATTTGTTTGAAATGCTGCTGGGGCACATAGAAGAACATCTGAATACAAAGTGTTAACATCATAATGATTTCTCTTCTGCTATCTTGTTCTATGAATGATCATTGTCTTATTTTAAAAATTGAGGCTGGGCGTGGTGGCTCACGGGCTCACGCTTGTAATCCTAGCACTTATGGAGGCCGAGGCTGGCGGATCACCTGAGGTTGGGAGTTCGAGACCAGCCTGACCAACATGGAGAAACCGTGTCTCTACTAAAAATACAAAATTAGCTGCGCGTGGTGGCCCATGCCTGTAATCCCAGCTACTCGGGAGGCTGAGGCAGGAGAATCGCTTGAACCCAGGAGGCGTATGTTGCAGTGAGCTGAGATTGTGCCATTGCACTCCAGCCTGGGCAACAAGAGTGAAACTCCACCTCAATAAAAATACCAAACAACAACAACAGCAAAACAACTGAATTGGGGGAAGTAAGGAAGGAAGTTAGTTACAAAATTCATTTGAAAAAATTTTAAAAAAGGAGAAAAAAGACCTTTCTGAAAAGAAAGTGGTAGTAAGAATGGTTGTCACCATATACTAAACTGCAAATTCATGATAATATTTTTATATGGCACAAGAATACTGAAAAATGTCAATTAAAAAAAGCCTGAAAATAGTTTCAAATAGTTACTAAAAGTAATGTATAATTAAAAGCATCTCATTAATGTCAGGAAAAGATATATAATTCAATAAATTTCAGGGACAAGTAGAGATACAAAAAAATAGTAAACTGGATACTTACAACAGATCTTACTAAAAAAGTCAGAATGAAGAAAATAAACTCAAAAATGTCATAAAAATGTTTGAAACAAGTTGAGATATTTTCTTTATATTCTCAGCTTAGAGAATACCTCTCTGCATTTGACTCAAATCCAAAACCCATCAAAAGCTATAAAATAAGACTTCAAAAGATTAAAACATTTCAGAAAACAACCCCACAATGTCAAAATTAAAATAATACAAAGAAAAATAAAATGCTAGAAACTCCTAGATAAAAGGCTGTTATCCTTATCTAAGGAATTAGATAAATTTGTTTGCAAAGTAATTCAGTGAGTAAAAGGTAAAACATCTCAACAGAAAAATGTCCAAAGAAACCAACAGATGTTTTACAGAAAAGGACATAGTCTTAAACATTTGATTTTTCTAAGAGAAAAAATACAAATTGAAATTTTGTTTCTTATTTAGATTGGATGGAGTAATTGTTTTTTCAATTTTTAGTTCCATGAACAATTGTAATTTGTATACTCGATCTATAACTATATATCATGTCACCATGATTTTAAATTAATGTGAATTAAATATTAGACTTCCACATAAACGTATTCTCCCATTTCATATTATGGTTGTAAAACTTGTATTTTAATGTCAGCCTCAAAATAAGCGGGTAGTTTTGGTCATTCTTTTCTTCACTCTTCCCATTGGGAGTGGGATGGTCTCTCCCATCCATTTAACTTTCTTTAACTCATAGAATGTTAGAAATGAGGATGCAAGCAGGAACTTGAAAATGTCATGGTCTATTGTGACTCTTGCTTCTTCAAAAATGAAAACATGCCCAGGATAGCTAGGTAAAAGATGAGAGACAAGGCCATTCTAGACCAGCCAAATAGAGTAAGTTCTCTTACATAAAATGACATATTTACAATAACCATTTTATAGAATATTATCTTTTTTTATATAACACCTTCTGAAGATATATTTGATGTACAATTAATTGCATATATTTAAAATGTATAATTTACTTTTTTTGGTAAAATTTTATAAATTGTGAAGTTATAATTTAAAATGTAATTCTTTATATACATATACATCTATCTTTATTTTCTTGCCTTGAGGGATTGCTGAATTTCCTGGATGTGTTGGTTTATAATTTTTACTTAAAACTTTATTGAAATACACTTTCTTGCCTATCAGAATGAGGATCAAAAATTAAAATGTTCTACTGTTGGTCAGTAGGACTATAACTGGGTAAGCTCTATTAAAACAATTTGATAATAACTTTCAATATCAAAAATACATATACTCTTTGAGACAGAAATTCAAATTACTAGAATTTGTCCTGTAGATATACCAGCATATGTGAAATAAATATGTGTAAGAAATTTATAGCAGCATTGCTTTAAATATAAAACACTAACTCTTTCTTAAAAGTTGGTTAAAGCAGAATAGTGGTTATCAGAAGCTGGAGGGAATGAAGATTGGGAGATGGTCAAAAGATACACAATTTCAGTCAGACAGGAGGAAGAAGTTCAAGAGATCTGTTGTATATTATAGTGACTACAGTTTGAAACAATATATTGAAAATTGTTAAGAGAGTACATTTTATGTGTTTTGACCACAAAAAAAGAAAAGTATGTGAGGTAATGCATACGTTAATTAACCTCATTTAGACATTCCACAATGTATACATATCTCAAAACATTATACATACCATAAGTATAGACAATTTTTGTCAATTTAAATCAATTAATAAAGTAAATGTTGGTTAAATAAGTTATAGTATATCTATAAACTGGAGCACCACAAAGCTACTAAAAATGAGGTAACTTTATATCTATTACTATGAAATACTGTAAGGGGAGGGAAGAAAGAATGCAGAACAGGGTGAAGTTTATACTACAATGTGTGTAAATACGTGACTGTTGATAAAAGAGCTCCTCGATTGCACCACTTTAGAAGCATCGTTTACATCCTAATACATATAAATGATGTCCCTGGATTGTACAGTGCTGAGATTGTACTGCCATGCATCCCTGTTCTAACATATGAGATAGAATCTCTCTGAAAGGATACACAAAAGGTGGTATTAAAAGTGGCCTCTGGGTAGGGAATTACATGGCTTGGGGAAGAAATGGTAAGGAAATTTATTTTCTATAATACCTTCTTGTAGACTTTTAATTTTGTGCTATGAATATTAATACCTCTTTTTAAAATGAGCAAACATAAATTTTAAAAATTAATACTGAAGTTTCAGTATGCAGAGAAACCTATTAGCTAAGAAAACCTGGCTCTCTGCTTTAAGGAAACAGTTTTAACTCACCACTGCATTCATTTTAGTTGGTTCTATTTGACACTAGAGTACCTTATTTTTTCCCCTTGAACACAAGCATGCTGTTTGTGTCCTATTTCTGAGAATAAAGTGCCACTTTGATCTAGAAAGTCACTTCAGGGGTCACCGTGTTAGGTAAGCAATATTTCCTTCAAGTTTCATGACCGATTATTTATAGTATTTGTAGTTTAATTTTAGGAAAAACATATAGGAGAATTGCTAGTGACCTCCGTTTGGGTCTTGCTTCAGAGGTAATTTTCTTTGCTTTACTGCTGACCTGAGAATCCAGATTCTTTTTTAAAGACATGATATATTTTCTTCAAAAAATGCTATGAAGTTTATCTGCAGTCTTGTTTTTGAAGGTTGGTAGAAAAACGAACTTAATAATTTTAAAACAAACTGACTTTCTTTAGCACCACAAAAGATATAGCCCAAGGTTAACAGCCTGCTCTATTACCTGTAGAAGTCTTAGCTCTTTTGTTTATATAAACACAATCCCTTAAAAATTGGCATTTTCATGATGAAGATAAAGCTATTTTTCTTTCCCTTTTACTGTATGATACTTGCTTGTTTAGCTTTGTTAACAGCAAACTACATTGCTGGGAGGGGAGGGAAGGACCAATAACTTACAATCAACTCTGTCACTTACAGACTTATTCCAAGTGCCATTATATACCACAGAATGTTCTGTGTCATCTGTTCAAGAGCATCAAGTAGTGATGAATTCAAAGAACCAAGGTCAAGAGGCCGGAGTAAAATACAAAGGGATATTCTGTTTTAAAAGAGTCATTTACAGGATTAGGATATACAATGCAATATCAAGTAATAAAATTAAAATATGATGAATACAGTGAACCAAATTTATCTGAAAAGTAATTTGGAGGAAAGAGGCTTTATTCCAGTGAACAGTTAGCAAACAGATGCAGCCTTCAGAGTAAAGTGAAGGTGTATTTTAGAGAACAAAGAGAGGGTTTAGGTTTTAAAGCAATAGTTCTTACCCAGGTTCCCAATCAAGTGTGTTTATGCAAATGAAAAAATCCAACTTACTTAGTTCTAACTGGTCACCACAGCTGTGTCCTGTTTGGTCAGTACAGTGAGCTCTGATTGGTTGGTTCAGGTAAGCTCTGATTGGTTGATTTACAAGCCCTAAACCAGAAGTCTCTGTCGATGTTTCTTTAAAATGATGAGAGAGGCTTTGCTGTAATTTTTCTTAGTACCTACAGCAGAAACTGGTTGGCTTGATTATATAGAAAGGGCAGTCCTCTTACACTTTTACAACACCTTTCTGAGAACACAGAGTATGTAACCACTTGCTCACTCAACTCTGGCAGACTAGTTCTATTTTAACTCATCACGGTTAGACATGGGGAGTCCATTTTATACATCAAACATGCACATTTTAACAGTACCAAGGCAAAGATAACAAATAAAAAATTATAGCATATAAACCTAATGGTTTTAAATTGCAAAATCGTATACAACAAAAGATATGCACAACATTATGCATATGTAGAAAGAGTCATCATGCACAGCATCATGTATCATGAAGAAGGAGGTGAATAAATGAACAGAAGTTTTCATTTTATGAAAACAAAAATTTTAAAGCTATTTTGCTCTCTTTAATAAAACATTAAATTTTGTATATTTTGAGATGGAGTTTCGCTCTTGTTGCCCAAAGGGGAGTGCAATGGCGCAATCTCGGCTCACTGCAACCTCCGCCTCTCACATTCTAGCAATTCTCCTGCCTCAGCCTCCTGAGTAGCTGAGATTACAGGCGTGCACCACCACGCCAGCTAATTTTGTATTTTTAGTAGGGACGGGTTTCTCCATGTTGGTCAGGCTAGACTTGAACTCCCGACCTCAGGTGGTCCACCTGTCTCAGCCTCCTTAAGCGTAAAATTTATGTTCTTAAGTGGATGTCATGTGGAACTGAATGATATTCTAGCCCAAGATTTTATTTGTTAATTTTTTATGACATAGATCCAATTTTAATATATATTTATGTTGAGTTAAATAAGAGACTAGATTTACATATACCTGTGTATATGTAAGAGACTACATAATGCCATATTTCATGTGTACATTAATTTTTCCATGTATTCACTCAGTTATTACTGAGTGGTGTGTGTATGTGTTTGTGTGTGTGGTGTGTAGTGTGTGTTATATTTGACATATTTCTAATGGAAGGCCAATGCATTTGGTAAAAAATACAGGTCAAAACTAAAGCAAAACAGCTGCCTACTCACGAATTCTGTACTCATTTATGTTTTTTCTATGGGGTCTTAAATTTCTCGTGTGTTATACCTTTGCTTTCTTCATAGATTGTGGATGTTACAAATATCTTTTTCCAGTCCATTATCCAGCCAATAACACATTATTATCATAGTGTTCTTTATTGAACACAAATCTTTAATTTTTGATGTTGTAAATCCATCATTTTCAGTTATAATTTGTCCAGTATAGGACTTACAGAAAAAAATTTGAGATATAAAATTTTAGATGTGATGGTATAAAAAAACACAAATTAGTTTTTATCTCTAGATAAGTGAAGTATAAAATGGTATTTGCTTACAATGGAATACCATGTAATACAATGAAGTAATTAATTGGATTTATTTAATGTAATAGAGATAGACCTCACAGCATTGCTCTGAGTATTACAAATAGAAAATGTAAAGATATTTAATAATAGAATTTATGTAAATTAAACAAACATAAAAAATGATGTTATTTTTATTAAAGGATATATATGTGTTATATATTTCATACATATAAATATATACATGAATATAAATATATAAATACATCTTGTATATATTTCTATTTATAAATATAAAAATATATATTTACATTTTTATAAATATGTAAATATATTTATGCATTTATAAATATTTAAACATATAAATAAAAACATTTAAAATATATAATAAATATATATTTACAAATACATAAATAAATATTTTAAATTTAAAGGGAGTGCATTTTCTTCACTCTCTTAGGAGCTCTTTTTAGTATATTAAATGAATGCCCTCCCAGGTGTATTGGGAGGGCATTCATTTGATATACTAAAAAGAGCTCCTAAGAGAGTGAAGAAAATGAGTGTGAATTAAGTGTAATTGAAAAATACTGAAATAAAGCAGCAGAATGTTCTTGCCTTATACCAGCTGCTAATGATTTTGGGACATGACTCAAGGGGTAAAACAATTGATCACTAAAAAATTGGCAACTAAAAATGAAACAGATATGGAATATGACTCCAGGTTGGAGTTATACTTTAATATCGTTGGTAGGAGATACATGCAAATAACTATACATTTCAGGTAGCTCTTGTGACTAGTTACAGTGAATAAGCACATAATGAAGTACTGTTGTCCATAGAGAACACCACGTTACATAATGAATAAAAACAGTGCAAAAGAAGAGTGATTGGATGGTTTTTTAAATTGGGCAGAGGGAAAGTTCTAAGGAGGTGACTTTCACAAGAGAGAGCCAGCCATGGATATCAAAAGAAGATCATTCAGGGCAAAATGAGTAGAAAGGATCTTGGCACATTTGAGAACCTGCAAAAGTTCTAAAGCCTAGTGAACCAGGACAATGAAAGACTAATAAGGGTTCAGAGAGACAGAGGGGGAAAGCACATGGGTTTTATTTGCCAAGATAGAGAATTTGGATCTTAACCTAAGTGTGATTGAAAACTACTGAAAGTGTTTAAGCAGAGAAGTGAGATGATCATTTGGTTTACATTTGTAACAGTTAATATAGCTGCTGTGTTGAGAACGGATTGTACAAAGACACACATGATATTAGGAAGATAAATAGAAAGTGCAAGTAGAAGAGAGGACAGAAGAAGAGAGGACCCAGCTTTCCCTACCCTCTTTAGCCAGACTTCCCCGAAGTCCTAACAGCTACTATTAGTATTTTGTTTGCCTACAACTAAGTTGCAGGGCCAAATGTATTTTTAAGAGATATTAGAATGTTATTTTTTTCCTTGAACAATTAACATTCTGAAAAGAAAAAAAATCAGGTATACTGTAACCAAGGAAGATTAAAAAATACATAATAGGAAACAATTCAATGTCTGTCACAGAAGATATTTCAGTTTGGGAAATATGGTTTGGGGGATATAGTGATAAGTTCTAGAGCATGATACCCGGGAAACAGAATGCAACTGTATTGCCCAAATAGAAAAGAGACAGTTGTGTCGACATTTAAATACATTGATGGTTCTATATTTTAACTTATTACTAACGCTGGTCTGTGCAGCAAATTGGGGTTTTCTAGAAAATGTATTACCAACTCTGCCATATACTATATATTTCATTACTACTTTGTTTCTTTCTTGCAATGTCCCCACACAGTCAAAATCTGGAAACCTGAAATAGGGGCCAGTGTGTGCTGAGAAGTGACATACTGTCTACAAGAATAAAGCATTGGTTGCTGACGTTATGCAATAAAGAAGTAAGGATAATATATTTGGACACTAGGCAATTGAATTCCAATCAAGGTTGTCACTAATAGCTGTGTGACTATTAACATGTGCTTCATCTCTCTGAGCTTCAGCTAAATCAAATCTACCACAGAGTGCTTGTTCTTGGAATTGGTGCATTTCAGACCACACTAGGATGGGGATAAGAAGGTGGATAAAAAGGAGAACAATAAGAAAGGTGAATTCTAATCATCCTGTTCAGTGGCAACTAGGCAATTACATTTTCACTGCTCTTATGTGATGGAAACTGATGTTTCCATTCAAGTAAAAAATTTAACAGCATCAATTTACAAGTCCCTTTGAGCACAACATTCTATGATCCTATGGCTTTTCAACAGGTACTTACATTGTCAAGTGTGTGTCTAATTGTGAGACGAGAATATGGCCCAGCAAGTTCCATCATTGGGGGGCAGATATGTAGTAACTATACAGAAATAGCAAAAACTAAAAGATGATGTAAATAAAACATCCACACTTATAAGATTTTTATAAAGGAAGAACATTATGGTAATGAAATATTTTTTTTTACCAACCGAAAGCATTTTTTGATCCAAATCTCATTTTATGTTTAATTATTTCAGAAACAATTTGTATTTAAAATATATTATTTTATTAGATATCAAAGCATATGTGAACTTCACAAGTACTAGTTATTTTTATTTCAAAAATTAACTGATTAACTTTATTATTAAGAATGCATCCTATTTAATATAAATTGTATTTCCTTAAACACTGAAACATATATGATTCTCATGCAAATGCCGAGAAAATTGTAGGGACTATTAAGTCTCTTTACTTTACATTTTAAGATCTTTCTGTTTTGCATAAACTGAATTTATAAGTGGTGATAATCTGGTAAACAACAGAATACAGACTCAGTAAAAAGTCTAAGCAGGTTTTGGGTCCAGCTGGTATTCTTAAATTTTTTGTGATACAACATAACATAGAGCCATCTAAATTCACACTTCAGGTAAAAAAATATAAGTTTGAGGATGTTCAAGAGAATTAATTTTCCTACCAAATCACAAAATGCAATACCCTCACCAAATAATACTGGCGCTAGAGAACAAGGGTGATTACAAATGTCAAAGTATTACATATGCCAGCTAACTCCTAGTATTGCTTTTTGTTTGGTAGTAAAGAAAACAAAAAAATACTGAAGGCATTTTTAAATTCCCTTCTACACTTCACCACACTTGCATAATTCTTATTCAGGGTCTTAAATGAAGAGCAAACAATAATTAAGGAAGAAGTGCTTTATATAGTAAAGAGATAAAATGTTGAATTATAGTCTGATAGTACTGGCAGAATCACTAAAAACTGCTTTTCTGTTGGGACTGATATTTAGTGTGATTTCAACATTTTATTGAGTATCTAATATGTGTAAGGTATTAGTTGATGTGATTTATATATGTTGTTATTAAAGGAAATAACCAAAACAACCAGATGATTCAGGAATTTCATATAACTAAATATACCATGTGTCTTATGTTCCAAACATCAAACCAGATATTTCAAGTAAGAAAATTTTCATACACTATCTTCTTACTTTCAGTGACCAAGAATATACAAATGTCTTAAATAGATCTACAGAAAGATGAATAAATTTTAACATTTATAAAACTTCTAATGGTAAACAGAGTTCCAGATTTTATCTTATAAAGTATTTTCATATCCTTGATTTCACACAATAATTACAAGATTGTGGTAAAAAAAATGCAGTACCATTATATGCATTTTAATATGAATAGTCTGAGACTGGATAATTCATGAGATGCCCAAATTTACACTCAAGATGACAGGTATTTCTGGAGCAGGTCCTCTAACTCCAGTTGCAGTACTTATTCCACCACACGGCATCTACAAATTGTAGTAGAAATGTCTACATTTCAGGTGATGCTCAATGAGATACTCTTGGAAAATAATTCACATTGTTATATAACTACTTCCTCTTAAAAATGTATTTTTTCCCTTGCTTTGTCTCTCTCTCTCTCTCTCTCTCCCTTCCTCTCTCTCTTCTTTTGCATTATGCTGTTGGCTGAGATGAGACGTCTCCATATCCACGGAAACATGGAAGCCATCCTGAAAAAAACAACCACCATATACTACTCTGTTAAAGGCTACCACATCTTTTAGAAAAACAAAATAAAATAGACATTGTAACTAAAACTTACCAAACAAAACAAGGATGTGAGTACATAGACTAGTAAATGAATCCAACTATTTCATTCACTTAGTAACCACAATTAGTAATTTCTCCTAAGTCAAATCCTTCAGTTATCATTATAAACTATGTTATTATAATTATACTACATGTTATAACATATATTAAAAATATTTAAATATATATTAAACATGCTAATCTCAAAAATTAATTTTGCTGAAAATTTAGAAATTTTTGAATTACTATTTATATTTCATTTTTCAAAAGGATTAATAAATATTAAATGCATAGGCATTTGGGGTATATTTTATTGATAACTGAATAAAAGCACTTTTACTTATCTAAATGTTAAAAACAACTTTAGAAGGTTATTAATAATATAATACATGTAGAGTTAAATAAATATAAATGAATATTATGAATATTGTATATTTTATTAATCAAGTTTTTACTGAGTATATGTTTTTAAAGAGTTGCATTGCATTTATTAATTTTAATAATTCCAGTCACTGATTCATAAACAGTCAATGATCCATTGAAATATATTCTAGAGAGATTTTATTGGCATATTAGGACAATGTATGCATTTCACAAAGTGTTTCTATATATACTAACATATATATCTTAAGTAGCATAATAAATAATCTAAAACATTATCACTTGTAAAAATATATATGTGGGAGCTAGACTATCAGAGTCTTATACCTTACTCTACCACAAATACCAATGTGGATTTAAGTATGCTCTTAGTGTGTCAGCATTTAGTTATTTTTTTCCAAAATGGAAAATTACAGCAGATTATTTAAAATGTTCTACACTATTCTGTGATTCTAAGAAGCAATTCTTTATGGAGGTCCACATGGAAGTTGAATTTACATTAAAAACTCACTACAGAATGATAGGCCTTCATGACGCATGGCAAAACTTTGAATATTTTACCATCTACATACTAATCTAATTGCTCAATTGCCCTGTTCTTTATGGTACATTACTAGAATCCATCATCCTTACTAAAAATTCATTTAGGAATTATATTGATATGCCATTTAAAAAATTATCAAAACCTCTACTTGAGAGCAAGATAGATACGTAAACATTTAATATTCATTTTTTTCTGGCACTCATAGTAAAAATGTTTCTGTATTAGGAAAAAATAGTTTTTATAAGACTATATGGCAATAAATAATAAAAAATATTGTTATAACACTTCAATAAGTATAAAATATTGCTATATGCATCTGCAAACTCTAACCCAGATAAATGGTACTTATTTACAATTTTATGAAATCCTCCACTGTGCTTTACAGTGAAAACTTACGTTTGAATCATATACTACCAAAGTGTGCAATTATTTTAAAGTACATCTGCGCTTCAAATATTTTCATATTTTTCAATTTATCTAAATAATATATACAGAAAAATGAGGGATTTAAAAATAATTTTTATAATTTCAAATAAAATGTTAGATGTTTCATCAACTGAAGTAAATACTAATGAAAATACTTTCTATTTTATCTCACTTCTGACATTTGGACAATAAAAAGGTATTAAGAAAACTGGATAATGGTATAGAAATTCATTTCTATACCTATTTTAAATTTAGCTTGTTAGAAATAACAACATATGGCCAGCAGCTCAAAAACGTTATTTTCCAATTTTCCTTTAAATGCATATGTGAACATTTGAAAGGTAAATACTCATAGTTCTAAAAACCGAAGCCTTGTTTCTATCACTTAAACACTCTGTAGGATTTTGATACAATTGTATGAAATGTAAAATTGTTTAAATTCACATACCAGGTTGGTTTCATAGAGCAGGACTGACAACCTCAAAGATGGTAGGAAGACCCTTTATCCTTCCCATGTCATGTTTGGTTTGGTTATTATGATAGTTAATATTAGGTATCAACTTGTCTGGATTGAGGGATGTCTAAATGCCTGGTAAAGTATTGTTTCTGGGTGCGTCTGTGAGGGTGTTGCTAGAGGAGACTGAATGAGTCAACAAACTGGGAGAGGAAGACCTACACTCAATGTGTGTGGACACATTCCAACTGACTACCAGCACAGCTGGAAAATATCAGGTGAAAGAAGAGGGATAAGCTTACTTGCTGGGTTTTCTGGCTCTCTCTTCCCTTGTTGGATGCTCGCTTCCTCTTCTCCTGCCCTTGAACATCGGACTCCAGGTCATTTGGCCTTTGAACCCTGTGACTTGCACCAGTGCCTTCCTGGAGCTCTCGGGCCTCTGGCCACAGACTGAAGGCTGCACTGTCAGCTTCCCTGGTTTTGAGGCTTTCTGACTTGGTCTGAGCCAGTACCAGCTTCTCTCTTTCCCCAGCCTATTTTGGGTCTTTGTCATGTAATTATGTGAGCCAATCCTCCCTAATAAACTGGTTTTGTCTCTGTGAAGAACCCTAACACAGTTTGCTAGTAGTGATAAATGTGGGTAACAGTTGTTCAGAAGTGCAAGATCTTTATCAAACAGAAAACAACTACATTTCCCTTTTCTTCCCAATATTTTCCAAAAAAAAATTTGGGTATTCTGCTACATGCAGGTTTCAACATGAGTCATGAATATAGGAGAAGGCAAAAAGTTGTCTAAGAATAGTGTGTCCAGAATTGGTGGTTTCTAGGTTTCACTGACTTCAAGAATGAAGCCGCGGACCCTTGCGGTGAGTGTTACAGTTCTTAAAGATGGTGTGTCTGGAGTTTGTTCCTTCTGATGTTTGGATGTGTTCAGGCTTTCTTCCTTCTGGTGGGTTCGTGATCTTGCTGGCTTCAGGAGTGAAGCTGCAGACCTTTGTGGTGAGTGTTACAGCTCTCAAGGCGGCAGGCCTGCAGTTCTGGTGTTGTTTATTCCTCCTGGTGGGTTCGTGGTCTCGCTGGCCTCAGGAGTGAAGCTGCGGACCTTTGTGGTGAGTGTTACAGCTCATGAAGGCAGTGCGGACCCAAAGAGTGAGCAGCAGTAAGATTTATTGCAAAAAGCAAAAGAACAAAACTTCCATAGGGTGGAAGGGGACCCGGGTTGCCGCTGCTGGCTCAGGCAGCCTGCTTTTATTCCCTTATCTGACCCCACCCACATCCTGCTGATTGGCCCATTTTACAGAGAACTGATTGGTCCATTTTGACAGGGTGCTGATTGGTGCGTTTACAATCCCTGAGCTAGACACAGAGTGCTGATTGGTGCATTTACAATCCTCTAGCTAGACATAAAAGTGCTCCAAGTCCCCACTAGATTAGCTAGACACAGAGCACTGATTGGTGCATTTACAAACCTTTAGCTAGATACAGAGTGCTGATTGGTGCATTTACAATCCCTGAGCTAGACACAGAGTGCTGATTGGTGCATTTACAATCATTTAGCTAGACACAAAAGTTCTCCAAGTCCCCACTAGATTAGCTAGACACAGAGCACTGATTGGTGCGTTTACAAACCTTGAGCTAGACACAGGGTGCTGATGGGTGCATTTACAATCCTTTAGCTAGACACAAAAGTTCTCCAAGTCCTCACTATATTAGCTAGACACAGAGCACTGATTGGTGCATTTACAAACCTTGAGCTAGACACAAAGTGCTGATTGGTGCATTTACAAACCTTTAGCTAGACATAAAAGTTCTCCAGGTCCCCATCTGACTCAGGAGCCCAGCTGGCTTTGCCTAGTGGATCCTGCACCAGGGCCGCGGGCAGAATTCCCTGCCATTCCCAGACAACACGCCCACACTCCTCAGCCCTTGGGCAGTCAATGGGACTGGGTGCCAGGGAGCAGGGGACAGTGCCCGTCGGGGAGGCTTGGGCCATGTGGGAACCCACAGGGGAAGCTGGGGGGCTAGGGCATGGCAAGCCATAGGTGCCGAGCCCTGCCCAAAAGGGAGGTGGCTGAGGCCTGGTGAGAATTTGAGCACGGTGTGGGCAGGCTGGCAGTACTGGGGGACTGGGTGCACCCTCCACAGCTGCTGGCCCCGGTGCTAAGCCCCTCACTGCCCGGGGCTGGCAGAGATGGCTGGCCAATCTGGCAGTGGGGCCTGCCAAGCCTGCACCCACCTGGAACTTGTGCTGGCCTGCAAGCACCACATGCAGCCCCTGTTCCCACCCATGCCTCTCCCTTCACACCTCCCAGCAAGCAGAGGGAGCCAGCTCTGGCCTCGGCTAGCCCAGAGAGGGGCTCTCACAGTACAGCGGTGGGCTGAAGGGCTCCCCAAGCACGGTCAGAGTGGACGCTGAGGCTGAGGAGGCACTGAGAGCGAGCAAGGGCTGCTAGCATGCTGTCACCTCTAAATCCCCCCTCTAAACAGGACACCCCAACTGCTGTTGGGAATTTGGCTGAAGACTGCTCTAGCTACTTCCTGCTGGATAGGGGTGATGAAGGGGCCCTGCAGTTGTAGTGTCCTCCAGAGGGGAGCTCTCTAGGCCAGTGAAAGTTCCAGTGGACAGTCCAGGGGTCCTCAGTAGAAGTTGTTAGTTGAACTCATTTGGGGTTCCTTTTGTAAGACCATCTGTAGCTTGATGGCCTCAATTCTAGAGGAAACAAATTTGACAAGAAGGTTAAAAATACAGGGCCCAAAGGTGAGTAACAGCAAGTTGGCTGCCACGGGACCTAGAAAGGGGAGAAGCCATGTTGCCCAACTCCAGAGGTTGGTATAAGAGTTTGAAAGGCATTGTCTGATTTCAGAAGCCTTTTCCTGTAAATGCCAGGTGGCATCTCGTACTATCCCTGACTGGTTAGTGTAAAAATAACACTCTTCCCCTAAGAAGGTGCAGAGTCCTCCTTTCTCAGCAGTGAGGAGGTCTAGGCCTTGGTGGTTTTGGAGAGTCACTGCTGCCAAAGACTCTATTTGGGATTGTAGAATTGATTTTATTTCTTGCAAAGTGTCTGAAAAATCCTTTGAGAGCGTGTGGTAGTAGGATAATGAAGTAGATAAGCTGGCTATTCCAGTTCCTATAGCAGTAGCCATTCCTAACCCTATAAGTGGGGGTATTAGTTGTATGGATCTGTGCTGATGGACTTGAGCTTTGAGGGGCATTGATAGGGTCTGATTTCCAGGGGCAATGTTAAAGACTAAGGTGCAGGTGCCGATCCAGTTAGTGGGGAGGCAGATATAGGTCGACATTCCACTTAAGAAGAATATACCTTGGCTTGGTAGACAGAACTTTACCCTGGCTTTTAAAGGAATAGGGTACAGTTTTTTCTTTACTACTTGCACCTCTCTTTCTCTTTGACTTTCTGTCTCTTTCCTTTCAGCTGCCTCTGAGAGCTGCTCATACTGCTCTTCTCCCCTCTCCTCCCATTTTGATGGCTTTGGCAGTGTAAGACTTCCACCTCCTTGGGTTTTTGCATTGTGTGCAATAACTCTATAATTTCCTTGTGGTATTTAATGGGGGTTCCCCCAGAGGTTAGGAGCTCCCTTTCTTTCCATACTGCAGCATGGGCATGTAGGATTAGATAAGCATAATTTTTATCTGTACACACATTTATTCTTTTTCCCTTTCCGAGTCCTAAGCCTCGGGTAAGTGCCACTAGTTCTGCTAACTGGGCACTGGTCCCTGGGGGAAGAGGCTTACTTTCAAGTATGACTACATCACTAACTATGGCATAACCTGCCCTTCATATCCCATCCTCCACAAATGAACTTCCATCAGTATATAGGTTAAGGTCAGGATTAGCTAAGGGGACTTCTAAGAGATCATCTCGGGCAGCATAAGTCTGGACTATAATTTGTTGCCAGTCATGCTTGATTGGTTCCCCATCCTCTGGGAGAAAAGTGGCAAGGTTGAGGGCCACACACATACATATTTGAAGCACCGGTCCCTCAAGGAGTAGCACCTGGTATCTAAGTGGGTGGTTGTCTGATAGCCATAAACTTCCTTTGGCACCTAGTATGCCATTTACATCATGAGTAGTCCAGACAGTGAGATCCTTTCCTTGTATTATCTTGATAGCCTCTGACACTAAGACAGCCACCGCCGCAACTACCCTTAAACAGTGAGGCCAGCCTTTTGCTACTACATCAATTTCCTTACTCAGGTATGCCACTGGTTGTGAGGGTGTCCCACAAATCTGAGTAAGGACTCCAAGAGCTATCCCTGCTCTCTCTATGACGTATAAAGAGAAGTTTTGTCCTGTCAGAAGGCTTAAAGCTGGAGCTTGTACTAGGGCCTGCTTTAAGGTTTTGAAGGCTGTTAATGCCTCTGGTTCCCATTCTACTAAATGAGTATTTGCCCTCTGGGTTTCCTTGATTAGAGTATAGAGGGGCCTGGCTATCTCGCTGTGTCTGGGGATCCATAGTCAGCAAAAGCTGGTAATTCCAAGGAACCCCTGCAACAATTTTAATGTCTTAGGGAGAGGATAACCCAGTATAGGCTGTATTCCTTCCTTGCTGAGGGCTCTGGTCCCTCTGGCTAAGATTAGGCCTAGACATTTGACCTGCCTAGGGAAATCTGGGCCTTCAACCTAGACACCTTGTATCCTTGATTAGCTGGACAGCTCAAGAGATCTAGAGCAGCCTGCTGGCACTAGGCTTCCAAACTCATAGCCAAAAGTAAATCATCCACATACTGAAGGACCAGAGTGCCTGGACTTGAGAAGTGGCCTAGATCTTGGGCCAGTGCCTGATCAAACAGATGAGGGCTATCCCTAAATCCTTGGGGCAAGACTGTCCACTTAAGTTGGGACATGTGGTCTGTGGGATCCTCAAAGGCAAAGAGAAACTGGGAGTCAGAGTGCAGGGGAATACAGAAGAAGGCACCCTTGAGGTCTAGAACTGTGAACCATTTTGCTTTCTTCAGTATTTGAGAGAGCAGGGTATAGGGGTTTGGTACAACTGGATATAGAGGAATTACTGCCTCATTGATGAGTCTAAGATCTTGCACTAGTCTCCACTGACTGTTCAGTTTTTGTACTCCTAGAATTGGGGTGTTGCAGGGACTGTTCATTTCCTTACTAACCCTTGAGCTTTTAAATGTTTAACGATATCCTGTAATCTTTTATGAGCTTCAGGCTTTAAGGGATATTGTGTTTGATAAGGAAAAGTGGTGGAATCTTTTAACCTGATTTGGACTAGGCGGGCATTTTTTGCCCTTCCAAATTGTCCTTCCAATGCCCAGACTTCAGGGTTGAATCCCTCCTCAAGTAGGGGACAACAAATGGGTAACTTGTTTCCCATATTCATGTAGATAATAGCTCCAGTCTTGGCTAATATATCCCTCCCTAATAAGGGTGTGGGTCATTCAGGCATAACAAGAAAGGCATGTGAAAAGAGCAAAGTCTCCCAATTACAACTGAGGAGGTGGGAGAAATACCTGGTTATAGGCTGTCCCAGGATTCCTTGGATGGTAACAGACCTTGAGGACAGTCATCCAGGACAGGAGATTAACAGACAAGGCCGCAACAGTGTCCAGGAGGAAGTCAATTTCCTGGCCCTTAATAGTTAAACATACCCAGGGCTCAGTGAGGGTGATGACATGTACTGGTGCTTGCCCCTGGCACCCTCAGTCCTGTTGTTGGATCATCTGGTTGGGGGCTTCTGACCAGAGAACCTTCATCCTCTGGGGCAGTGTACCTTCCAGTGATTGTCTCAGCATAGTGGACATGGATGAGGGGGCAGCTTGTTTCTCATTGGACAATCTTTTTTAAAGTGTCCGAGTAAATCACACTGATAACAAGCCCTACAGGGTGATTGGCCTACTCCATTTTCTGTCCTCTCTGAACCACCAATGTTTGTTTGTCTGAGGGCCATGACTAAGGCTGCTGACTTTCTCTGATCTCACTTTTCCTTTTGGGCCTGTTCCTCTTGGTCCATATTATAGAATACCAAGGTTGCCAGGTTTAATAATGCCTCCAGATTTTGTTCAGGGCCAAGAGCTTGCTTTTGGAGCTTTCTCCTGATTATCTGTTGCTGATTGGGTAATAAGCTTATCTTTTAGAATCAATTGACCTTCGAGTGATTTGGGTGACAGGGGAGTATATTTTCTTAAGGCCTCCCGTAGCTGCTCAAGGAAGGCAGAAGGATCTTCTTCCTTTCCCTGAGTTATGGTGGACATCATTGAATAATTCATGGGCTTTTTTCTAATCCTCTTTAGTCCTTCTAGAACTCAGGTCAACAGATGTTTATGACTCTAGTCCCCATTATCTGAGTCGAGGTCCCAGTGGGGATCCATACTGGGGATGGCTTGCTGACCAGTAGGGAATTTGTCCCTTTCTTCGGCTGTCATTCTATCATTTACTTGACTAAGACACCAGGTATTTCCAAACTCTCGGGCTGCAGCTAAAGCCACATTCTTTTCATTAAAGGCCAGGGTTTGATCTAACAGTAGCATGACATCTCTCCAAGTGAGATTGAAGTTTTGCCCTAGATGCTGTAGGACATCTATGTACCTATCATGATCATCTGAAAACTTTCCCAGGTCTGCCTTGATCTGCTTTAAATCAGAGAAGGAGAAGGGGACACGTACCCAGGTTGGGCCAAATTTCCCTCCCCCTACAGCTTGAAGGGGACATAACCGATAGCCCGGGGGAGGGGATTGTGGTCCTTTGGAGATTTCTTTGCTTATTTCCTTCTGGGCAGGGGAGATTAGAGGAGGATTATCATTAATAGGAAGGGGAACCATAGGGAGGCTAGGATATGGGGGTAAGCTGAGAGGTCCTCCTGTGGGATGTAAATTGCAAGCTTTGCATAGTTGTGTGGTCTCCCTCAATGAAAAGAAAGCTTGGACATAAGGTATTTCCCTCCATTTGCCTTCCCTCTTACAGAAAAGATCAAGCTGCAGGATAGTATTGTAACTTGTACTTCCCTCAGGTGGCCATTTTTCCCCATCAGAGAGAGAATATTGGGGCCAAGCCATAGTGCAGAAAAAAAATGAGCTGCCTCTTTTTCAGAGTTTGTTGGTCAAATTGGTCCCAATGGCTTAGGATGCATTTCAAGGGTGAGCCTGTTGATGCCTGAGTGTTTCCCATCTGAAAGGCAAAACTGCCTGCAGTTTTGGTTTGCTTTGTTTCTCACCCTGCCCAAGAACCCACAATGGTCCCTGGACCCTGCTGATCAGAATAGTTGTGCTCACTGACACAGCAGCAGAAACAACCCCTGCCTAAGAACCTGTAACAGTCCCTGGACCCAGCTGATAGGAATAGTTGCACTCACCAATGCAGCAGTAGAAACACTAGTTTTCCTCCCAGACCACAAGGAGGACCAAAGAAGGTCAGATTTAGTGGCCCTTACCGATGCATTCTCGAAAACCTGCACCCTTGCCTGTCCTCCTAGACCACAAGGAGTACCAAGAAAAATGGGATTTAGTGGCCCTTACTGACTCGGTCTTGAAAACCTGTTAGAGTCCTAAGCATTCTCCTGTTAGTACTGGGACTTTACCCCTGTCCTATAAAGATGTTATGCCCCAAAAATGAAGTGGAGGGCCATACCCTGAGGGAGGGAAGTGATCTCCAGGGTTGGAATAGTGACACCATTTTTCCTCACTTATATGAATAGGAAGGATACAATTTCTGAGGCTCCCCATATCCTAGCTTCAGGAAGAGCTTTTGTTAGGCCTGTTAGTTTGAGTAGGGATCCTAAAATTCCAGGTAGTCCCCCTTATGATGGGGCTTTGGGCAAAAATTATGTCTTTGTAATTGGTGAGCCAGGGTGCTTAAAGAAGGTAACAGTCTTGTAGTTTATACTAGAAGTCATTCTCATAGGAGAAACTAGAAAAGCACCAGAGACAGGGATTGAGTTTTAGAAGCGGGACTAGCCTCAGAGAAGAGAGGCAAGATGAAGTTTGTCTGGCAGGCATTAGGACCCAGGGGGCAAGGGTCAGGATAGATAGGATAGATGGGCGAGTCTCGCTTGGGTGACATGCCTTTGAGAGTTCCACTCATGGCTGCAGGGTCAACCAACTTGTTGTCGGGACCCCGGAGTTGAATGGCTTTCCTCTCTGTCGACCCTCGGCTCAGCCCAGAAGTACAGGAAAAGCGGAAGCTGGTTCCAGGCAAACCAACGCTCCCAACTCCGAAGAGTCGAGGGTTGTTAGAGCGCTCTTTCCCAGAAAGCCTGACACCCATGTCTTTAGTCCAGCAGCCGCGCTAGTTGCTTTTAACTGAATTCTAAGGAAAAATAGGACAGAATACCAAGTGAAAGGGGTCCAATGGTACTCACTGCTTGGTGATAGGTGACAGTCTTACCGCTCGGCAATAGGCGATAGTCCCTTCGTGGTAACCAAAATGAGTCCGGAATTGGTGGGTTCTTGGTCTCACTGACTTCAAGAATGAAGCCACGGGCCCTCGTGGTGAGAGTTACAGCTCTTAAAGATGGTGTGTCCAGAGTTTGTTCCTTCTGATGTTCGGACGTGTTTGGAGTTTCTTCCTTCTGGTGGGTTCATGGTCTCACTGACTTCAGGAGCGAAGCTGCAGACCTTCGCAGTGAGTGTTACAGCTCTTAAGGTGGCACATCTGGAGTTGTTCATTCCTCCCATCTGGAGTTGTTTATTCCTCCCAGTGGGTTTCTGGTCTCGCTGGCCTCAGAGGTGAAGCTGCAGACCTTCGCGGTGAGTGTTACAGCTCGTAAAGGCAGTGTGGACCCAAAGAGTGAGTGGCAGCAAGATTTATTGTGAAGAGCACTGGGGCAATGGGCAGAGCTGCCTGCCAGTCCCGCGCAGCATGCCCGCACTCCGCAGCCCTTGGGTGTTCGATGGGATGGGGTGCCATGGAGCAGGGCCCATGGTGGGGAGGTGGGGCTCGGGCATGGCAGGCTGCAGGTCCTGAGCCCTGCCCCACGTAGGGGTGGCTGAGGCCTGGCGAGAACTCAAGCATGGCGCAGGTGGGCCGGCAGTGCTGGGGGACCCGGGACACCCTCCGCAGCTGCTGGCCCAGGTGGTAAGCCCCTCACTCCCTGGGGCTGGCTGCACTGGCTGGCCACTCTGGCGGCAGGGACCACCGAGCCCACACCCACCTGGAACTCATGCTGGCCCATAAGCGCTGTGCGCTGCCCCAGTTCCCACCCACGCCTCTCCCTCCACACCTCCCCGCAAGCAGAGGGAGCTGGCTTGGGCCTTGGCAAGCCCAGAGAGGGACTCCCACAGTGCAGCAGTGGGCTGAAGGGCTCCTCATGTGCAGCCAGAGTGGTTGCTGAGGCCAAGGAGGTGCCGAGAGTGAGCAAGGGCTGCTAGCATGTTGTCACCTCTCAATAGGAGCCACTTGGTAGTAGTGACTATGAGGGATACTTCACAATTGTTGGAGGTGGAGGATATATGTTTGTTTAGCCCATCTGAGATCCAGGCTGGAGGGGAGCTGATGATTCCTTCACTTTCTAGAACCTCCATGTTTTAGCAATCTTCCTAAACAATGGGGCATATGCCAAGAGCTAAGAAAATTAACCACATATCTTTTAAAAACTTCTTTTTAGAGTCAGAATTTAAAAAGATAAAAATGCACATAACTTTATCTCTGACAACAACAACAAAAGAGCTGGACCATCAAGTAGCACATCAAAAAGTTGAAATTCCACCATTAAGTGCCTTTATTCCTGTGATACAAGGCTGGTTCAACATACACAAATCAATTCAACATTATGTGATTCACCACATAAACAAAATTAAAGACAAAAACTATATGATCATCTCAATAGATGCAGAAAAAAGCTTTCAATAAAATTAAACATTTCTTCCTTATAATAACATTCAACAAACTGGATATCAAAGGAACATACCTCAAAAAAATAAAAGCCATTTGTGACAAACCCACCACCAACACCATACTGAATGGGTAAAAGCTGGAATCATGCCCCTTGAGAACTGGAACAAGACAAGGATACTCACTGTCACCACTTCTATTTAACATAGTACTGTAAGTCATATCCAGAGCAATCAGGTCTGACAAATAACTAAAAGAAGTCAAACTGTCTATCTTCATTGATGATATGATTCTATACTAGAAAACCCTAAAGACTCTGCCAAAAGACTATTAGAACTGATAAACAATTTTAGTAAGGTCTCAGGGTGCAAAATCAATGTACAAAAATTAGTAGCATTTTAAGACATCAATGTCTGGGCTGAGAATTAAATTGAGAACATGCTCCCTTTTACGATAGTCACAAAGAAAAGGAAATTCCTAGGAATACAGCTAACCAAGGATGTGAAAGGTCTCTATAAGGAGAGCTACAAAACACTGCTGAAAGAAATCAGAGATGACACAAATAAGTGAAAAACATCCTATGCTCATGGAATGAAAGAATCAATATTATTAAAATAGCCACACTGCCCAAAGCAATAGACAGATTCACTGCTATTTAAGCTACAATGTTATTCTTCAAAGAATTAGAAAAAAACTATTCTAAAGTTCATATGGAACAAAGAAAATAGTCCAAATAGCCAAAGCAATCCTAAGCAAAAAAAAATAAAGCTAAAGGCATCATCCTACCTGACATCAAACTATATTATAAGGCTAAAGTAACCAAAATAGCATGGTACCAGTACATAAACAGACACATAGACCAATGGAACAGAATAGAAAACTAAGAAATAAAGCTGCACAATTACAACCATCTGATCTTCGACAAGGCTGACAAAAACAAGCAATAGGAAAGTACTCCCTATTTAATAAGTGGGATAACTGGCTAGTCATATGCAGAAGAAAAAAGCTAGAGCATTACCTTTCACTATATGCAGAAGTTAACTGAAAGTGGATCCAAATTTAAATGTAAGACCTCAAACTATGAAAATCCTAGAAGAAAACCACCAAAATTCCCTTCTCAGAATTGGCCTTCCCCAAGAATTTCTGGCTAAGTTCCCCAAATCAACTGCAACAAAAACAAAATTGACAAGTGGAACCTAGTTAAACTAAAGAGCTTCTGCACAGCAAAAGAAACTATCAACAGAGTAAACAGACAACCTACAGAGAGAAGATGTTCACAAACTACGCATCCAACAAAGGTCCAATATTCAGAAACTATAAGCAATATGAGCAAATCAAAAAGCAAAAAGTAAATGCATTAAAATGGGCAAAGGACATACACAGACACTTCTTAAACAAAGACATACAAGCTGCCAACAAACATGAAAAAAATGCTCAGCATCACTAATCAGAAAAATGCAAGTCAGACAATAGTGAGATACCATCTGACAGCAGTCAGAATGGCTATTACATAAAGTCAAAAAACAATAGATGTTGGTGAGGCTGTTCAGAAAAGTGAATGCCTATACACTGTTGGTGGGAGCGTAAATTGGTTCAGCTACTGTGAAAAGCAGCTTGGAGATTTATCAAAAACTTTAAATAGAGCAGTAACATAGAATTAATCTTTGACCCAGCAACCCCATTACTGAACATATACTCAAAGGACAATAGAACATTATACCAAAAAGATATATGCACTTGTATGTCCATTGCCACGGTATTCACAGTAGCAAAGACATGTAAACAATTTAGGTGCCCATTAATAGTGGATTAGATAAAGAAAATGTGACACATGTACATGATGAAATACATGTTCCCCCGTATCTAAAATAAAAGTTGAAAAAAATATAAAAATAAAATTAAATTAAAATTAAAAACTAGACAAACTGAAAATTCACAGCTTTCCTTTTACCCATCAAAAACCAAGGTCTCAAGGAAAATCACTGTCTTAAATCCAAGGGGAGGCCATAACTTGCTAGAAGAAAGAACTAATTGGTGAAGACTAAATGTAGGGTAAGAAGAGAATATAGAAGTCCTAGAGAGCAGAAATATAAGGAAATGTGTCCCCATTTGCAGGCTTTTACTCATAAATTTCATTAAGCACTCATAAAAATAGTCAGGAGTCCTAGCAGTAAGTCAAACAAAACAAATACAAAGAGAGAAAGAGAGGGAGGAAAGAAAAGAAGAAAGGAAGGAAAAAGAAAGAAAGGAAGGAAGGAAGGAAGGAAGGAAGGAAGGAAGGAAAATGCATAGGTACAAACTTACCAAATTGTTATACATTAAATATGCAGTTTTTAATATCAATTATTCCTCAATAAAGCTTTTTAAAAATAAAGAAAATGACTGGAAAATAAATCAGTAAGTTAAATACAAGAAAGTGAGATTAATTATGTAAAATTATCTCATCTCTATGTTGGGGCTCAGAAAACAATACCCCAAAATGAAGGCCTCAGAAGCAGACTCAGAAGCAAAAGTTTTTATTTGACCTTCTCCTGCCTTTCCATCTTTTAGTCCCATTGTTTATTGAAGCTAGCCATAGAAACTAGAATCTCTCTTCCCTAAGGCAAGTCATAGAAACCAGAACCCCCTTTTCCTCAAAGACAGCCATAAGACCTAAAAATATTACAATAACTTTCCCTCCACCCTCTCTGTGTAAAAATTAATCATAAGGAAATTATTTGACCTACTTTGTTTGACTGTAGGTCATAAGACTCCCATTCCAGAAAGAGTCTTGCTCTGTACCCAAAAGGAAGAAGTGCACGCTTACATAGGCCAAGAAGAACCAGGCCTTGCTTGGTTTCCCCACTCAGTCTATTAGCATTAGATCATAACTTCTTTGTCCAATCATATGCCTACATGGCTGTCCATATTTTATGGAATCTAAGCATAAGAATAGACAATTACCCTCTATCTTTGGGTCTTCATTCTGAAGGCTCCTGCGTATGTGTATGTATATATATATTTTTTGGAGACAGAGTCTTGCTCAGCCGCCCAGGCTGGAAGGCAGTGGCATGATCTCGGCTCACTGCAAGCTCCTCCTCCTGGGTTCACACCATTCTCCCGCCTCAGCCTCCTGTGTAGCTGGGACTACAGGCTCCCGCCACCGCACCTGGCTAATTTTTTGTATATTTAGTAGTGACAGGGTTTCACCGTGTTAGCCAGAATGGTCTCAATCTCCTGACCTTGTGATCCGCCCGTCTTGGCCTCCCTAAGTGCTGGGATTACAGGCGTAAGCCACCGCGCCTGGCCTGTATGTATATATTAAATAAATTTAAATGCCCTTCCTCCAATTATCTACCTTCTGCAAGTTGACTTTTCAGCAAATCTTCAAAGGGGACAAAAGGAAAGCTCTTCCTGGGCCTCCACAATGTAATAATTTTTTAATGTAAAAAATATATAAACATAGGAAAAGAAATGTCTCATTGTTTCTACTTGCAGATGACATAATCATCTACATAGAAAATATCAAAATAGAAAATATCAACAAAAGTATTAAAAATATCTTAAATCTAACAAGCAACTTTAAGGGGGTTGCAGAAAACAATAATAATATGCAGAAGTCAATTTTATTTTTATATACTAGAAATAAGCACGAAATTTGAAATTAAGAATACCAATTATAATAACACAATAATGTGATAAAACTTTTAGGTATTAGGAAAATAATTGCAAGATCCTTATGTTGGAAATCATATAACATCAGGCATAATCATACATACATGTATATGTATATTACATACATAAAGGAGGATACAAGGGCTGAAGATTGGAGACTATGATAGTGAGTACCATATCTGTCTCAAAAGGTGACACTGAGTTAGGCTCTATAGCCAAAAACCAGACACAGCAAATCATATCTCTCTATAAGATACTAGCTTTGAAACAAAGATGGTTGTAGACCCTTTACTTCTTTAGATACTCTAATTATGTGATCCTCTGAAAACTAGATGCAGCACCAGGACAGTAGAACAGAGAAAGGAAAAGTCTCAATTGACCGTGTATTACAGAAATACTCACGAAAGCACCAAAGTGACTGAATTTGCCTGGAGTTGATTAATTTTTTTCCTCAGGTGAGATAGGCAGTCAATACATTAAGTTAAATTATCAAAAGTAGTATTACATTTTCTATACCTGGATGTAGAAAAATTAGGCTTAGGAATAATCATTCATATTCTCCTAGTCGTATCTGAGTCCAAAAACTCAATAAATTTGAAACTTAAAATGTTTTAACATTTTAAAACTGATAAAATATTTATCAGTGTAGAGAGTAATGTTAGAAAAAAATAGACTATAGCAATTTTTATAGAAATATATCTATTGGAATTTAAGAGAGTTATCTAGAAAATGAAGGCGGCATCAGTCATTCAATTTTATTTTAGCATGAATAAAGAAATTAAATAAAGACTTTAAATCCTGAGGAAGTTGTATTAGTCTGTTCTCACACTGCCATAAATAAATACCTGAAACTGAGAAAAGAGGTTTAATTGGCTCATGATTCCACACGCTGTACAGAAAGTGTAGCCACTTCTGCTTCTGGAGAGGTCTCAGGAAACATTTCTTAGAATCATGATGAAAGGTGAAGGGAAGCAAGCACAATTTACATGACTGGAACAGGAGGAAGGAAGAGAGAGGGGAGATGCCACACAATTTTAAAAAACCAGATCTCGTGAGAACTCAGTATCGTGAAAACACCACCAAGGGGGATGGTGTTAACTCATGAGAAACTGGCCCCATGATTCAACCACCTCCCACCAGGCCCCTCCTCCAACACTGGGAATTACATTTCAACATGAGATTTGGGTGGGAACACAGTTCAACCCATATCATAACTCAACAATTCAGATAACTCAATGTGAAAGAGCTTTCTAAAAATCAATAAGATGCATTTTCATTTTACCTCAGTAGAATAAGAAATCTGGTCTTTTCTTAGTGGTAGAAACAAATGCTAATGAAGGGCTAACAATGTGTGTACAAGAAGGTTTACCGTGCTGATAAATGTGTGTCATATAGACATCTCACAAGGAAAAAGGTCCCACGGCCATAAGAAGATGACTCTTGGTCAGCTGCTTTGCCTGAATAACTGTTCTATACCCACCTAGAGGATGGGAGAGAGGTCTTCTGGAAGAGTTTCTGCATTCAGCCATCCTTTCTCATGCCTTGCACCTGCTGCATGACACCATCTGTGCCATTGGCTCTGCATGGAGACATGCTCAAGGGATGCTCTGTTGGGGAATGAGAGGAAATCAGAGATATTCTTTCTTCAGAGAGGTTCCAGAGAGTGAAGAACATCTCTACTTTAGGAGAAAAATCCTTCCACTCTACTTTTCTATCTCATTATAACAAGAGTAACCACAGCACGTTTACGCTCTAGAGGGACATTGTGAGATTTTATTATTGTTATTGTGATTGTTGTTCTTATATTCTCTACACAGAGTAGGAATGAACTATGTGATACGATTTTTGACGTCCATGAGAAAACCAATTTGTCCAGTTCTGCCAGTGATAAGCATAGTAAGTTTTCCTAATTCAGAGACCAAGTATGCACATGCCCATTTGGACAAAATTAAGGCCACATTTCCCAATCACCGTTAAAGCAATAAAGGCATCTGTTCATCTCCTATATCATCCTTCTTAATTTGTTCCAACTCTGATGAAGAAAGAAGTGTTTCATTTATTGTCTTTTAAAAATCCAACACACAACTTGACTATTGTACATTTTTACAATGAACTACATTTTTTGTACCTGTGTAGTTTCAAGCCATGTCTAGCTGTTTGATGGTTAAAATGGACTTTCGTAACTTAATCTGATGCAGGTATCTTACACGAACTTTGGAATTTGACAAATACAGCTAATTTCAGCTCAGGGCTCACCAATAGAATAAAATCAAATTTTATCAGTTACAGGGCACTCAAAACAAATAATTGATAGCAACTTGGCTTGAACTCAGAAAATATTAGGGGCTCCGTAGGGAAGCAAACAGATTGCATTGAGAAAAAGTTAACCTGCAACTGAAGACCAGGTGGGAAAAAGACAGCAGTAGACACAGCTGTGCATTTGAGACCCTCTCTGCTAAGTTACTTTGGCTTTACTCTCTTTTACTTCATTAGCCTAAACAGCATCTCTTTTCCAACCACTGCATCTGCACATGAGGAATTCTCTACTCTGGTTGCCTGTGTTGCCATGCCTACTTTATTTAGGTTTTTTATCTCTGATTACAAAAATGTAGATTTTCCTATTTCTGACTCCATGCCAGAAACCTGATGACAGCATGAGTTAAGTTCTCCTTCTTCTTTTAGGTAACAATCTAGTCATCTTCCTTTGACAACAAATGTGTTCAAAAATTAGACAGAAAAAATTTCAAACTGGCTAGATAAAAAAGTCATTGCCAGGACAATGCTGATGGCTTTTCTTCTTATGATGTCTCTTCCACTCACTACCTGTTTTACTGTTTCTGTTCATGATATGCAACAGTCTTTTTCCTTTTGCAGGAATTCTTGCATTTGTCTCACTACATTCATAAGCCATCTTATTGCATTTGGCATGATACCCATCACTTTCTGTCACTCCTGTCCTGTCTGTTGTTTCACTACTGTCTCCTGTTTCTTAGTGGACACCTCAAACCTCTCTTGTGGGCCAAAATTTCTTATTGCACAGATCACTCTAAACAATAGATGCTTCCTACAGAAAAGAATGTAACAGCAACAAAACAAATAGAATACAATTTTAAAATATTCCTTTAGGAACTGAGGATGCTATTAATATTATCAGATGTTATTAGCTCTGCCTACTTAAATGACTGCAATCCTTTCCCCCCTTAAAGCTCATTAAAACCTATTTCCCTGGATTTCTAGTCTATGACATAAGACTTTAAGTTCACCCTTTTTCTTTCCCCACTTCCTGCAATTGTTACCCTCAATTCAGAAAGCATATATTAATTGCCAATGGTGCTGCATTTGAATAAGCTACAAAGAAATTCAGTATTACACTCCTAAACAATGCCCACCAGAAAATAACTATTTTATCTTTATTTTGAGTCTTTATAAGACTCAGATAATTTTTTATGATTTGAGAAATAGATACTGTGCTATACTCAGAATGGTAGCATAGCTTTTATATTAAGGCATTGACTTTGGATAATGCTGGTATATGCATTAATTTTCCATTCAATAAAAATATGCTATTACATAGAATATTATTCATCTCTCATGCAAAAAGAGTCCTGTTGAGCCAACTGTCCTTCGTTATTTTTAAGTCTGTCTGAATCCATGTTAATGCCAATTTGGTTTTCATCTATAAGAACTACAACAGGTTTCTCTTTCTTTTCTTTTATAGGATACATATGTATCTTTTCTCAATTAGTGTCATTTTCTTTACTACCTTCTTTACTTCCTTCAATTTGCTTCTTAAATTCTTTTCCCCAGAATTTTCTTCCTTCTTTTTTTCTTCTACCTTCTTATTACCTGTAGAACAACAATCATTGTGAAAAAAATGTGATTCTTATACTCACAAAAGTTATCAAAAATAAATTTTGTCATGATTTAGTTTGCTATCCCTGGCTGAAGAGTGAGAAAGAGAAAGACTGAATGAGTGAGTGATAGAAAGAGCAAGTATAAGCATGTATATTACTAAAATAGCCACCTTTTGACAAGCAGACTGCTTGACCTTACATTGAATTTCAATTATAGTTAGAGGAGCAAAATGAAGAATTTGTCTTCCAACAGTCCATGGGGCAAAGGACAGAGAGGGAGAGGGAAGAAAGAATACTCTATCTAAAGCATTATTTCCCCCACTAGTGAAAGTTGACCCAAACCATTAATTCCCACACATTGTACCTCCAAGGTCTTTTACACATATGTGGGAAGTGAATCACAGATTGTTTTGCACACTAACGGCAATAAAGAAGTCTTAGAGTAAAAACATAGAGGCTCCCACAGCAGGTGAGAGATGAAATACTTGTCTCCACAAGCAACAGAAAAATCATCATTTTAGGTGAAGTTCCCTAGAACAGGGTCTGAGATAAGTATTCTGATATAGGAGATCATCTGAAGGAGTGTTCTTCAGTATAGATCTCTAAATTATTGAATAGAACAAGATATGAAAGGAGAAATACATGGGAAGTGATAGAGTTAGACTTAGTCTGATAACGAGGAGAGGGCTTCAACCTATAAGCACTACACAGTTGCCCTCCTCCCCTTGAGGCAATCAAATTAGATTATATGTTCACAGGTGCAATGGTCTATGTCAACGGAGAAAAACAATCAGGAGAAGACTTAGGAGCCAACACCTCATAGTGGTGGGGGACAGATATATCGATCCAGTCAAATGCACCTGAGAGCAGGTGTTCCAAGGGGTCCTTCTGCTGCCTTTCCCCTCATAGCACATACTGTGTCTAGAGATCCTTTGTTTCTTTAATGAGAGTTGCTGTAGCTCAATAAGAAGGGTAAGTGTATGAACATTAGGTGAGGCTTAAACTGAATCAAGTTCAGCTCATTATTCTGCAATACTAAATAGCTGTTTATATCATTAAAAGGCATCTGTAACCTTGAGCTGAGAGAAATGTTAACCAAGATGTTAACCAATGTTAAAAATATATTTAACAATGGCTATCACATTATGCAAGAAAACCAATTTGTAATTATGAAAAAAAAAGAAATCCAGCAAGTAATTTGCACAGTGATATTAGTATTTCCCAAATAGACTACTTAAAAGTAGAAACAGGGTGAGTATGTTGACTGGCCTAATGACTACATTGAAAATTATTTTCATTTTTGTTTTTGATAGAAAAAGTACAACACCATCATATAGAACACGCTTTTCTCAATAATTCTCTACTATTTCCTTTTACCTTCTCCTTTTTAATATCTTTAATTCATTCTCTCAACTATTCCAAATGCTACTGGCATGCCCAAAATAACTTCTATGTTACTCCTTTTCAGTCTTTTGTCTATAAATTATGCACCTCATATTCTAATCATTTCAGCTTCTCTTTCTTTCCTTCAAAATAATCTCCTTGTAAGTCTTTTTACCAGACCTAAATTTCACTATAGCCTACTTATGAATGGCTGAAACTAGTTTAAATTTTACTCAGCCAGTGTCTCAATAGATCCCTTCAAATACTTATAATATGTAATAATAAATATATAAGTGTGATAGCATGTGTGTGTGTGTGTGTGTATGCATATATACACACACAAACACACTTACATATTTGTATTAGTTCGTTTTCACACTGCTGATAAAGAAATACCTGAGACTGGAAAATTTACAAAAGAGGTTTAATTGGACTTACAGTTTCACACGACTTAGGAAGCCTCACAATCATGGTTGGAGGCAAGGCAGAGCAAGTCACATCTTACATGGATGGCAGCAGGAAGAGAGAGAGCTTGTGCAGGGGAACTGCTCTTTTTAAAACCATCAGAACTTTTGAGACTTATTCACTATCATGAAGACAGCATGGGAAAGACTTGCCCCCTTGATTCAATTACCTCCCACTGTGTCTCTCTGGCAACACATGGGAATTCAAGATAACATTTGGTGGGGACACAGCCAAACCATATCATTCGGTCCCTGGTCCCTGTCAAACCTTATGTCCTAACAATTCAAAATCAATTATGTCTTCTCAGCAGTCTCCCAAAGTCTTAACTCATTTCAGCATTAACTCAAAAGTCCACAGTCCAAAGTATCATCCAAAACAATGCAAGCCTCTTCCACCTCAGAGCCTGTAAAATCAAAAGCAAATTAGTTAATTCCTAGATACAATGGAGATGCAGGCATTGGGTAAATACCGCCATTCCAAATGGGAGAAATTGGTCAGAACAAAGTGGATAAAGGTCCCATGCAAGTCCAAAATCCAGCAGGGCAGTCAAATCTTAAAGTTTCAAAATGATCTCCTTTGACCCCATGTCTCACATCCAGGTCATGCTGATGCAAGAGGTAGGTTCCCATGGTCTTGGACAGCTCTGCCCCTGTGGCTTTGCAGGGTACACTCTCCCTCCTGGCTGCCATCATGGACTGGTGTTGAGTGTCTGCAGCTTTACCAGGCACACAGTGCAAGCTGTTGGTGGATCTACCACTCTGGGGTTTGAAGGATGGTGGCCCCCTTCTCACAGCTCCAATAGGTGGTTCCCCAGTAGGGAGTCTGTGTGGGGGCTCCAACCCCACATTTCCCTTCCACACTGTCCTAGTTGAGGCTCTCCATGAGAGCCCTGCTTCTGAAGCAAATTTCAACCTGGACATTCAGGCATTTTCATATCTCTTCTAAACTCTATGTGGAGGTCCTCAAACCCCAGTTCTTGACTTCTGTGTACTGGTAGGCTCAACACCAAGTGGAAGCTGCCGAGGCTTGAGGCTTCCACCTTTGAAGCCACTGACCAAGGTCTATATTTGCCCCTTTCAGCCACAGCTGGAGTGGCTGGGACACAGGGCACCAAGTCCCTGGGGTGCACACAGCATGGGGACCCTGGACCTAGCCCACAAAACCACTTTTTCCTCTTAGGCCTCTGGGTCTGTGCTGGGAGGGGTTGCTATAAAGACCTCTGACATGCCCTGGAGACATTTTCTCCGTTGTCTTGAGGATTAACATTTGGCTCCTCCTTACTCATGCAAATGTCTGCAGCCAACTTGAAATTCTCCTTAGAAAATGGGATTTTCTTTTCTATCACATTGTCAGGCTGCAAAGTTTCCAAACTTTTATTCTCTGCCTCTCTTATAAAACTGAATGTCTTTAACAGCACCCAAGTCACATCTTGAATGCTTAGCTGCTTAGAAATTTCTTCTGCCAGATACCCTAAATCATCTCTCTCAAGTTCAAAGTTCCACATCTCTAGGATGGAAGCAAAATGCCTCCATTCTCTTTAATAAAACATAAGAAGAGACACCTTTGCTCCAGTTCCCACCAAGTCCTCATCTCCATCTGAGACCCCCTCAGCCTGGACCTTATTGTTTATGTCACTATTAGCATTTTTGTCAAAGACATTCTGCAAGTCTCCAGGAAGTTCCAAACTTTGCAACATTTTTCTGTCTTCTTCTGAGCCCTCCAAATTGTTTCAACCTCTGCCTCTTACCCAATTCTAAAGTCACTTCCACATTTTTGGATACCTTTTCAGCAGCACCCCACTCCTGGTACCAACTTACTATATTTGTCACTTTTCACACTGCTGATAATGACATACCTGAGATTGGGCAATTTACAGAAGAATGAGGTTTAATTGAACTTACAGTTCCATGGGTTTAGGGAAGCCTCACAATCATGGCAGCAGGCAAAGAAGAGTAAGTCACATCTTACATGGATGGCAGCTGGCAAAGAGAGAGAGCTTGTGCAGGGAAACTCCTCTTTTTAAAACCATCAGATGTCGTGAGACTTATTCACTATCATGAGAACAGCATGGGAAAGACTTGCCCCCATGATTCAATTACCTCCCACTGGGTCCCTCCCAAAACACATGGGAGTTCAAGATGATATTTGGGTGGGGACACAGGGAAATCATATTAATATTTATTATAATAAATATTTATTATGTATTATAAGCATATGAAGGCATATCTGTGCACATTATATACATTATACATAGTGTGTGTACCTATATGTGTGTGTATATATACATATATGTGTATATATACACATAGAGAGGGAGACTTAAAGTTCTGTGAAAGAGAGTTTGTATCAGAGAGCAATACAAGAGCTCTAACACTATACTGCTTATATGTTTTGCCTGCACTTGAATATATATATATTTAATACCAAGGCTCTTATTAGAAAGATTTGACTTTCTATGAAAAATACATTCATGCCCTGATTCCATGTCTCTGACATTAAGAAACACACAGTGCACTTTAAGAATTATTACTATTAATGTACATTTAGCACAGGTTTCTAAACACCAATAAATGAATTTCTGTATGCAAATCAGGTAGCATCTTTTAAAGTAAATGCTCTCTTCAAGATAGGAGGTAGTTTCAAAACTTGGAGCAAAGTTAGGTTCCTACCCTCCCACAGAAATTGGGAGAAACTTTCACTGTCTTCCTTGATAATTATTTTTCAAAGGGATAATGCCCAGATCCTTGACAAAGACACTCAGTTCCACATTGCAAAACTGGTTGGCAAGAAGCTTTTAAAAGGATTTGTATCTCAAAGCAGTAGAGAAAGAATTTACAATTTTCTAAAGCAAATGATCTATGAAAAGGAAGGTCAGGGGCTTAGGGGCAGAAAGAAGCCTTTCTAATGTTTAGTCAGGCTGAAGGAAATTTTAAAGCCATTTTCATCAGAATTTTCCCTTTTTTCATATTTCTACTCAAATGTCACATCACTTATCAGGTTTTTCTTATCACTTTGTGTTAAATGCAACTTTCCCCTGCCCTTGCCATTCTCTGTCCCCATTGCCTTGCTTTATTTTTCTCTCTGGCAATGATCACCATCTGAAACTTGGCAAAATTACTTCCTGTGAGTTATGTATTGTCACACAATGCAGCATAAACAAAATAAAATCTCAGTAGCATAAAATAATTGGCAGATATTGGTCCTGAATCTGGGTCAGCCTGGGATTGGTTAGACAGTTCTACAGATGGTCACTGGACTGGTGATGGTGGCAAGTGACTCTCAGCTGACCAAGGCTGTGGTCCACTTGGCTCTCTTCTTCCATCAGGCTGGTCTGGGCATGTTCTTATGGTGATGAGCATGGCAGAAGCATAAGGACAGACAAGGGGAAACATACCAGGTCTCTGAAGGCTTAGACTTGAAACTGCCTTTTTAAAAATTATATCAGCAAGAAAATTATAGCAGTGAAGGAGATCTGATCTGGCCAACTCCCATCTTGCCTTTAGCCTTCAGGCTGTGCTTAAGTATTCCTACGCTTTAGCTAAGCTAACTTCGGGAGACATTTAATTTATAGTTCAAATGATAATAGCCCTTCTCCAAAACTTAGCCCCTTTAATAAAGCTAATGAGACACCACCAGGCTAGGAGGATACAGGAGCCTGAATTCTGCTAAAGTGTAGATGTAAATGATTACCAACTATTATTCCAGAGGTCACAAGATATGGAACTTCTCCAATTAATCCTGCAGATTAATCACAATTGTAGAACCTGAGATTTGTCTTTTGAAATATTTTTTATTCAGGCTTTTTGCATGTCTGACAACTGATGGCTCTGCCTGGACCCACCAACCCCTCCTGTGGCCCCACACAGAAACCACTTAGCACAAGCATCTACTCAGCTTTGACTCCCTGTGATTTTATATCCAACCCAACCAATCAGCTCTCCCCATACCCTAGTCTCTTACCCACTGAACCATCTTGAAAAACTCGAACCTCTGAGAGCTTGATGAGATTGATTTGAGTAATAAGTGTCTCCTGCATGGCATGGCCAGCCTTGTGTCAAAGCCACGGTTGTGGCGAATTGCTTTTGTTTGTGCAGCAGGGAGGAAGAACCCATCGGGCTGTTACAGACTGAGAAATAGCACACTCTTAACTTCCCAAGCAGAGTATGTTTCATAGGAATATATATACTGCCTTTATTAGGGGAAAACTCCAGAATCATCAGGGCACTTGGAAAAGGATTGTTCTTGGTCATTAACACACATCTCTCAATATTCATCTGTGTCTCTTGCCTTGTCTTCCCACTCCTAGAGTGCAAGCTCCATGAGGACAGAATTGACTTTATCTATTTTATTTCTGTCTCTCCGGTGTCAGAAATATTGTTTGACTCACAGTGGTAAATTTAATAAACATTTAGCAAATGAATGAATCGATATAATTGTTTAGCAATTTTTCTGGTGCTGTTATAATAACTTAGTAACTTAAAATTTCTGTCCCTAATAATTCATTATGTCAGTTACTCAGGAAATATGGACTGACTATCAGCTCTGGAAACTAATCTGTAATCAATGTTTTAACTAGCATGGTGAACAATATAAACATAGTCCTTGTATCATAGAGCTTAAAATTCAGTACCGGTTACTGCTTTTTGTGATGATTGAACATAGCAGGGTTTTTCTATTGTATATTGTGAAGATTGTGGTTGTATATTCTCATTTGCTGGTAAAGGATTAGCTGAGTTAAATTTTTGCAAAGCTAATCGGTGGTCCTGAAATCCTCTTATAATGCTGACTTATAACTTTAACTCACGTACACATATAAGCACACACACAAACACAGACACACACAAGCATATTTAATTTTGCTTAAGAATGTTTAATTCATTCAATGAATATTTGGTGAAGAGCATTATGTGTAAGCATCCTCATTAATTGCGGTTGATAAAGTAATAAATAATGTAGACATTGTCTGTGCCTTCAAAGAACTTCCCTGTTTACCATTGTAGAATGTTTCATACAATCCCTGTATATGTTAAAATTATTCTTTAGTTGTTTTCATATATAACAGAAAACTTGATTGATAGTACAATTGGTACTTAACAATATTTCCTCTTCCTTTGTCTTTTGAAATGACTGTTTAGATCTTGATACTTGCAGATAATTAGACTGGATATTTATAAGCCTGTTTTCTCCCCTCCCAAGTCTCTCCTTTAACTCAGGCAAATTTTCCTACAGTCTTTGATTTTTCTTTTGTTCCAGTTGATGTGTTTTTGTTTTGTTGTCTTTGTAAATATTTATTTAAAAAATACTCCATCTTCCTTGTTTTCCTACACATTTATCATATCTTCTCTCTGTTTTCATTTTTAGTCTCCTTTCTTCTAGTTACTGTCATGGATTTAATTTTCCATAGTGGTTATTCTCCCTATTATTGTGTCCAAATTATTTTTGACCTGTTATTCCATGACTGAAGTTATTTTTTTCCTTTGCACTACATTTTAAAATTGTAGAATGTTTTCTCTCTATTATAAACAGTTCTTCTTTCTCTAAAAGCATAAGATAATAACTTTTTAATTACCCTTGCACTTGCTGTGTTTTTCTACTCTTATTTTTTCTTTTACTGTTTTAATATATTAAGCTCTATTTAAAAAGTAAGCAGACATTTGTAGCTGCCATGAGGTAGTATCACTATATTTTTTCATTAATTCATGTGGTTTTGAAAGAGGAAACTTATGATTCAGTTTTACTGTCTTATTTTCAGTAAAAAATGTTAAGCCATAGTTTTTTCTTTGATCATTAAAAACTTATATGATTACTTTTTAAATTTTGTCACTGTCAAACTATCAGTGAGTTCCCTTATTCCCCTCTATATAAATCTACAGTTCATTCACATCCCGATTTACAAACTAGCTGCCTTCTAGGACTTTGCATGTAACTATAATTGCATTGCTCTAACTATAAGCCATTAAATGTTTCCTAAGATCATCACACAAGTTTATTTTCCTGCCAGCTTACACATGTATTAACTGAATCTGGAATGTACCCTCTCTCTACCTTTAATCTAGGACTTTCAAAATTCTCAAATGTTCATCTCAGATAAACATTCTTCAAGATGCTTTTTCTGTTTCTTCCGTCGAAGTATCTGTGTTTCTGTTCTGGGATTTCTTGTCATCTGTCTTACATTATTAACACTTATGAAATATATTAGCTTTCCTAACACAGTAAGACTTTCTTATGGGAAATAACATATTTTGTCTACATTTGTGACCCTGCCTATATTCAGAAAAAAAAATATAAGATCTACAATGTGATGCCTTTTCAATAAATATTTTGTAATATACAAGAACATTACATTTTCTTTGAATATTTCAGTGACTTCTCAACACCTAACAAATAAAGATAAATTCTTAACTTAGAAGGATTTCTCCCCTCCCTTTGCCTGTAGTCAAGTTTCAACCATTATTTACCATTTTTTTCTCATTAATAATACCTTAGCCAAATCATGAAATTTGATCTTTCTAGAAAACATCCTAAAGTTAATCATCTCTATGTATTCACTCATGTGTTCTTGTCTTAGAACATCTTTGTGATCAAAAAACTATCTGGAGACAAAATTAAATTCTTTTTTCTTCATTTATAGCCTTATTATTTGCCTTATTCTTGCATAATTCTTTCACATATTTATGGTTTTCATTATGATATAATCATACTATTTAAAATATACATTATATCCTGACTTATGTTGCTATGAAGACAGCAGCTACTGCTTAATTTCAACTCTATTGTAGGGAATGCAAGTGAATGGACTAAGTTTATTCATTTATATAGCCATCCCAGAACAAAATTTATTGTTTTGCATATGTGAAAGACACCTAGAAAGTATTTTTTAAAAATGATTTTGTTGTGGAAAAACAGATGAATAAATGGCAAAGCGATATTATTTTAACAAAAAAATTCTGAACATTGAAATGAATTGAAATATATTACTTCAATGCCTAGAAATATAAATAGGGTGATGCCTGTCATGTAAATTGCACAAATAATTTTATTTTTATAGGCACACAAACTGTATGTTTGCCTTTTTGGACAGAGAAGCTCTTAAATAATTGGTTGCATGCATCCCTTAGAAAACATAGCTTTAACACTGCAAATCTCTACAGCAGTGTTATATGGAAAGCATTAGTTCTTGCACTAGCTATACCTGAAATAAAGTCTGTTTTCAGTGCAAGTTTCTAATGCTGTTGATTTCCCATGGCATTGATGTGGGATAATACCTAGGGATATATCTTTTATTAGTCATTCCACAAGATGAATCTTGTTAGTTTAAAACAACAGTTATTTAAAAAAACAATTGTTTATATTACATTATATTACATTAATGTAAACAACTGGTTTACATTACAACTTACATTGAAGTTAATGTCATTTTTAAGCTTTTTAACTTAGGATTCAAGAAATTGAAAAACAAAAACCTTCCCTTTGTCATAAATAATGACTGTCTTAATTATAATCAGATAAGTGTTGTCTTCAAAAAGTCAATACCTACTTATGCCAGTCATCATAAATGATCACAAAACTCTGCAGGGGTGGTGGGTTAGATATAATATAGATTTAGATATAGATATACAGAGCATATGATGATATATATGGCCATGGATGAGAAATAATAGAAAAATGATCTCTAATTATTTAATTTTTATATTTTGATATTGCTAATTATACACAATGCTATTCAAAATACACTGGAGTTTTGCATTTTATATTTTGGTCATTTCTATGGCCCCCTAAAGTAAACCCTTCCTATGTAATTGTCCTATTCATCTTTGCATGTTCAGTGTATGAGTAATACGGAGTTTATAGAGTTCAAGACAGTTTTATGGAGAGTTATAATACATGTGAAAGTCTTCACATAAGCTGTAGGTCATCCAGTGGAATTCTATCAACAAACCTACATCATAAAGACACCAACAAATGGTAAGTCAAAGGAAGAAAGAATTGGGAGCAGACCTACTTTATTTCTGCAGCAAATCTTCCTACTTTTGAGTACATTTATTTTCATATATAGAGAAACCTCAAGAATATTAAATAAGGGATGAACAACTTCAAAAAACTGTAGTCCACCTCAGTAAATTATTCCCCAAGTGTGTATATTTAGAGATGCCTTTTTGGAGTTTATAAAGAATGTTTTATAAAAAAAAAAAAAACTCAGGGTTAGTAAATTTGACAAGTCAACAAGTCTCCCTTACAATATATTTAATACCACACAGAAAGTAAAAAGCCTAGAAAGTTAAGTGATATGAGAAGTTTTGTTATGAATAAAATAAAGTGTGAATAATTAGCCAGAAGAAAAAATAAGTTGGAAAAAAGGTCATAGTCACTGCAAAAAGTGTTATTTACCCATGAGTCACACAGGGCATTGGGACTCTGAGCTATTTTATGCTCTTCTAAGAAAACAAACAAAATCCTACTTAGAACTTAAATTTGCTCTATAACAGAAAACTAAAAGTTTAAAAATTAGAATATTTAAGGTTATAAAAGATCTACAGAAAGTGACCTGATGTAAACATTATTAATTGTTTGATTCTTCAAGAATATCAGTACATTTGAAAACCAATCTTAGTATAATGGCTCCTATTTTGAAAACATTTCTAAATATGCAAAATGGTGACCAAAATGGTAACCCACTGTGAATATAATCTTTCTGCCAAATAATTTCAGAAGCAAAATTATAAAAATTATTTTTAAATTTTCTAGCAGAACTCTTTTGTGATATGGGTATATTTAATATGCTTTGCTTAGTGTGTGAAAATGCTTTCAAATGGTGATGAGTTTATTGTAATGTGTCCTTTTTACTTTGGAAGGGGGAGTGGTTCAGACTGAAATTAACACATATTCTAGGTATGAATTTGACTTTTCTTCTCACAATTTTGACAGTACCACAATATGAGAGCTTAGAGAGTATTTGTTTTGCTGAGAAGGGATCCTTCATGATATCACTATAGACCAACAAACTGTTTTTTTAAAGGGAGGTATGGTACTGCATGAATAATTATGAGATCTACTTCTTCTACCACATATCATATTCTTGAGAAGTTGCCATTCTGATAGAATACAGAAGAGAGTTTTGAAGGCATTACTGTTATACCAGCTTGGAGTTAAATTTTTGAGAGCTACATGAAAATTTGAGATGACGGTTGCATGATGCTGTGTCTCCAAGTAGAACACAAAGATCTGGTAATAAGGGATTGAAGTAGGAGAGGTAATGCTTACAATTTCTCTTTGTGATACACTGGGGGATTTGTCCTTCTTGTCTTTACATTCTAGGTTCAGAAGATTTAAAGGTCTTTGTTCCCAGAGGAAGAGCTCTTCCATGAGTGAATAAAGCCGAAATTAAACTTTAAGCTATGGCATCCAAACAAATATCTGGGATTTGTGCCAAGGGACCAGCAGGCAAGGATATAAAACATCATCCTGGCAGGTTATTGACTCAGCATCAAGAGGAAGTACAGCTGCTGTTAACACAGTGGGACAGAGGAGAATATGGTTGGCATCAAGGCAGTGGTGTGTTGGTATCGGCTCTTAAACCTGCTCACCAGAGCCAGTTTTGTACATCTCTTCTCAACTCCTCATTCAATTAGGGTAATATCAGTAGCTCTTATCAGCTATGGTTGAAATATTTCACTACAGAAATCAGCAAACCTTCAAAAAAGACATTTTCTTTTTTTTTTCTTTACAGAAATCTGCTTGTTAAACATTTACCATTATATGACTCATCCAGGAGAGTTTATGGAGCATCTCTTAGTACTCCTTTGGCCATTTTAAATTTTAAATAATTTAATGTAGCAGTCACAACATGAGGAAGGATTGGAGATCAGCGGCTCAGCCACCGCAGAGATGAGAGTCTGGGTCACTCCATCAAGTAAGCCACTTAGATCAGCAGAGGTGATAGGCTAGAGTTGGGTGATTTTAGAATTAATGTTAGAGAAGATAGATAATGAGTATCAGTTGTGGCATTGAGACCAGCTACAGCAGTGAGGGCTGTATTTTTTTTTCTAACTTTATTTTTTTATGAGCTATAGTGAATATCATTATGTTCCACCTAGATTTCCTTTCAGAAATGAGATATTCATGCCTCACCTACTAGATTTGTTAGCTACTGAGGGCACACAACTGAGTTCCTCTACAGCAATTACCCTTGGTTTAAGGTATACCTTTTCTTCAGTTTAAGTTACACCTTATTTCTACGCATTCAGAGACTGCTATGGAAAGCAATACAAAGGCCCAGAGGCTAGCCTTAATTCAAAGCAGTTTTCAATTGTCTTCATGAAATCAGCTGAGATGGTGGTCATGCCTATCATCGTTGAACTCCTGCCCCAACTGGGTTACTTTTCTTCCTAACAGATGTTATTCCTGAAACTATTCCCAATAAATTTCTGGCACATCAATCTCAGTCACAGATTCTGAAATGCCAACTCTACAGGTAGATTTTACAAAAGCTTGAATAAACTTATTTCTACAAATTAACAGAAAGTTTCCTAAAACTAAAGTATATTTACCACTGTTACATAAATATGATATAACCCCATTAGCCCTATAGCCTTCAAAATGTCATCCTGAGTCTAGGATTTCCTTGCTCCTATATTTAGCAATTTATAGATAATATTGTGATCTGATTTTAATGAAATTTTGGTGAATCCTGTCACAAAAAAATATTTTCCTTTACAGGCAAAGTATGTCCTTTACAGACAAAGTATGTGTATGTGTGTATGTGTGTGTGTGCATTGTACATCTTGACTCCTTTAAAGTAAATGATTAAATTTGTTGAAAAAAAATCAATCTTAGATTTGCTTTCTTCTAATATGGTACCTGGTAGTGATATTCAAAGAGAAGGTAACTATCTCTTCCTCACTTTTGATTATTGAAACTTACTGTTGGCTACAAAACTAATTAGTGTGAAGATTCTTTTAGCTTGATTGTTTTGCCACACTCTATTTCTTCCTGGAAAATACTAACCGAAATCTGAAGCCTAGCAGCAAACAAGTAATAAACTGAGATAAATCATATACAGAGTGTGAATGCCTATGCCAGGTAGGAATCCTCCTTTGAGATCAAGAAAAGGAGATTAACCGGATGAATTATTTCCTTCTTTGTAATTATTTTGAAGGTCTTGTAATTGAGAACTTAATTTAATTGGCTGTATGTGGGAAGTTAAGGAATTCAGATGCAAAAAAAAAATCATACAAAAATCAACAAAGCCAAAAGTTTGTTTTTTGAAAGAATAAATAAGATTAATAGACAGCTTGACTAATAAAGAAAAAAATAGAGAATAACCAAATAAACATAATCAGAAATGGCAAAGGGACATCACTGCCAATACAGAAATACAAAAAAACCCCCAGAGACTATTACAAAAACCTCTATGCACCTATGCACACAAGCTAGAAATCCTACAAAAAATAGATAAATTCCTGGGAAACATACAACCTTCCAAGATTGAATCAGGAAGAAATTGAAACCATGAACAAACCAATAACAAGTTCTGAAATTGAATCAGCATTAAAAAGCCCCCAACCAGAAAGAGTCCAGGACCAGGTGGATTCACAGCCAAATTCTATCAGGCATAGGAAGAAGAGCTGGTATCATTCCTACTGAAACTGTTTCAAAAAAATAAAGAGAGGGAACTCCTCCTTAACTCATTCTATGAGGCCAGCATCTTTCTAATAGCAAAAACCTGACAGAGACACAACAACAAATAAAGAAAACTTCAGGACAATATCCTTGATGAACACAGATGCAAGCCCCCTCAACAAAATACTAGCAAAGTGAATTCAGCAGCACATCAAAAAATAATGCTAGGATAACTGGCTAGCCATATGCAGAAGACTGAAACTAGACCTTCCTTACACCATATAAAAAATCAACTCAATGTGGATTTAATACTTAAATGTAATACCTAAAAACTACAAAAATCCTTGAAGAAAACCCAGGAAATACCATATTGGACCTACGCCCTGAAAAATATTTCATGACAAAGACATCAAAATCAATTGCAACATAAACAAAAGTTGATAAATCGGACCTAATTAAACTAAAGACATTCTGCACAGCAAAATAAACCATCAACAGAGTAAACACAGAACCCACAGAATAAGAGAAAATATTTGCAGAACTGTCACTTCTCAAAAACAGACATTCACATGGCCAACTAGCGTATGAAGTAATGCTCAACATCACTTATCATTAGAGAAATGCAAATTAAAACCATGATGAGATAGCATCTCACATCAGTCAGAATGGCTGTTACTAAAAGTCAAAAAATAACATGATAGTGAGGTTGTGGAGAAAAGGTAATGCTTATACACTGCTAGTAGGAATATAAATTAGTTTAGCCACTGTGGAAAGCAATCTGGAGGTTTCTCAAAGAACTTAAAACAGAACTACCATTTGACCCAGCAATTCCATTATTGGGTATATACCCAAGGAATATAAATTGTTCTACCATAAAGACACATTCATGCATATGTTCATGGCAGCTCTGTTTGCAACAGTAAAGACATGGAATCAACCTAAATGTCCATCAACAGTAGACTGAATAAAGAAAATGTGGGGCCGGATGCGGTGGCTCATGCCTGTAATCCCAGCAGTTTGGGAGGCAGAGATAGGTGGATCATTTGAGGTCAGGAGTTTGAGACCAGCCTAGCCAACATGATGAAACCCTGTCTTTACTAAAAATACAAAAGTTTGCTGGGAGGCTGAGGCAGGATAATCGCTTGAACCTGGGAGGGATAAGTTGCAATGAGCCAAGATCGCGCCACTGCACTCCAGCCTGGGTGACAGAGCAAGACTCTGTCTCAAAAGAAAAAAAAAAAATGTGGTATGTATACATCATGGAATACTATTCAGCTGTTAAAAATATGAGATTATGTCCTTTGCAGCAACATGGATGGAGCTGGAGGTCATTTTCCTAAGCAAATTAAGGCAGAAACAGAAAACCAAATACCACATGTTCTCACTTATAAGTGGGAGCTAAACATTGAGTACACGTCGGCACAAAGAAGGGAACAGCAGACACTAGGTCCTACTTGAGGATGGAGGGAGGGAGGAGGATGAGGATCAAACAACTCCCTATCAAATATTATGCTTATTACCTGAGTGACAAAATAATCTGTACCCCATACCCTCGCAACATGCAATTTATCTATATAACAAACCTGCACACAATAAAAAAAGAGAGAAATGGGATAAATTGTCTATCTTACCTTTATCACCTAGATAGCTCAGAAATCGTATATATATATATATATATATATATATACTCTCTGCTGGATTCTCCACCTTGGCTCCACGTCTCTCCACAAAGTTGCTCAAAGAGAAATGACCACTTATTTACAATAATAATAATATAAAGGCACAACACAACTTACTCTCATACAAAATAAAAATGTTTTATGAAATGAAGTTTATTTTATAGGAAATTCTACATTTATATTGCCTAACAGTCTTCTTATATCTTTCTCCTAAAACTTTTTGTGTGTGTGTTTCACAGTTACATGGTATAATCAAAATGCATATTAATATTTGCGAAAGGGTGATTCTAAAATTGGATGGTGCCTTAACCAAACAGAAAACAAATGTGCACCAAAAATAAAGAACAAAAAAGTCCTGGGCCCCTTAAAACTACTCTTCATTTGTTATCTGGGAGAATGATCCTAGCTGCTTATATTAGTTTTGATTTTAGCTCTCCAAACGGATTAAATTGACATACTACCTGGGAACACTGTGTTGGTTACAGGGAATCCAGGAGTGAAGAGACATTATTCGATTATTTTAAGAGTTTATATTTTTTGAATAATAAATGTGTATGTAATGCACAGAGTAGAACAGTGTCAGTGGTTATCATTTACTGAGCATTCACTTTGTCCCACATTCCTTATAGATATTTCATGTGATATTAATTTAATCAGGAGAAATAGCAATAATTTATGTTTGGATAATTAGGGTACAAAGAGGGTAAATAAATGTACTAAATAGGTAACATTACATTTTGAAAATAATTTTACTGATATAGGACCAACTTAATTTTTTAACCAGCTTGCTTATGATTGAATAAACTATATATATGTGTGTGTGTGTATATATATATGATATATATAATATATACATCTTCTTGATCTAGTATACTAATAAAAAATAAGAGGAGTTGAGCATTTGTATTCAATTTTGTAGCATTATCTACATACATAAATCTAACACAAAGTATCAAAATCAAATTTTATTATATATAGGGAGCACTGCTTAAATTATCAGATATTTATCGAGATGTTACCCACCCCAAGGCATTTGGATATTTTTTTCAATAGATTAATTATTACTGATAGGGTAGTAGAAAAGTTCAAATGATTTCAAATCTAGACATATTGTGAGAAATATTCAGATATCTGTAGAATAGTAAAAATGAGCAACTTTTGCATCTTAATTATTCCAGTAAAATAAAACATAATAAATTCAATAATGAAGCAAATCATGAAGCGAGGGTGTCACAGGGAGACTGATGTCCAGATATTCCCCAAGGCAACTGGGGAAGAGTTCACCGGAGACATTGCTCATCTAATTCTAATGAATAACAAGAACCTTGCCAGGTAAATAAGAATAGAGAAAAAATATCCGACAGAAAATTTACAGAAAGATGATTTTAAAAGAAGAAAATTGCCTAGTAGTGAGAGCATAGCAAGTGAAAGGCAGAATGGTACAAAATGAAGACGAACAGTTTCCCTAAGGTAACCTGTGATTTCTACTAAGAAATGCATGACACATTGGCTCTATCTTGTAGCCCAAATAAATGGTAATTTGATGAAATTTTGAATTAATAATTCTCATATATTGGAGATAAGGAGTCTTCCCACATCTCCCCTATAATTTCTGCATTCAGGTTTTGTTTCCAATGGGTTAGAGCTAGTAACGGATAGACACTGGGATCCTGGATTATAGGTGTTAGACTATTCTCACATTGTTATAAGGATACTACCTGAGACCGGATAGTTTATAAAGGAAAGAGGTTTAATTAACTCACAGTTCTCTTTGCCTGGGGAGGCCTCAGGCAACTTACAATCATGGTAGAAGGCAAAGAGGAAGCAGGCTTGGACCTTCTAACATGGTGGCAGGAGAGAGAATTTCTAGCAAGAACAGGGAAAACGGCCTTATAAAACCTTCAGATCTTGTGAGAACTCACTCACTATCATGAGAACTGCATGGGGGAACCATCCCCATGATCCAATCACCTCTTACCAGGTCTCTCCCTTAACATCTGGGAATTACAATTCAAGATGATATTTGGGTGGGGACACAATGCCTAACCATATCTGCAGGCTAACTCCTACCCTGACATATGACATATGACATGAGGATGAATGGAGCCAGGGACTGACCTCATTTCAGATTAGAAAGGATTGGGTCATGGTGTCATTAATTTAGGCAGGAGCGCAAGCCTGCTGACTCTTGCCCTGCTGACCTTTGTGGCTGCTTTTTTAGGATGTCTGAATGGCTTCTGTACTGTTGATATGCTCTTTCTCACTGTGCAGTACTTCTTCCCGTAGACTTCAATGGCTGCCCTACCACCTCCCATTGGATTTGTCAGCTTTACCCTGCCCCATTTTTTTTTTTGGTTCTGATAATCCTTCATATAATTCAAAGGAATAAACCAGAGGTCATTTAACTCAATTTTCCTTCCCACCTCTGATTTGGATTACTCTATTTAGCAGCTTATTTACCTAGATCAGTCAAAATTTTTCTCATTTCAAGTTTATTGTATTCCTACTGTTCATATTTCAAACATATTCATGGTCCCTGAACCCTCACTTTTTCCTTGAGATACTCCCTTTCCCTCTGAAAGAGTAAAATAACATGCTTTCAGAAATAAGAAATGCCTGCCAATCTTCACTGGTATTTGAAGATGTTGTCACATCAACAGCCTAACTCATCTGCTGAGCCTGCAGTGATGGGAATAGGGTCTTTCTTGGATAACGCAACACATTTCTTCCTTGCAGAGGTTTAGATATACAGAAATCAAGAGAGGAAGTCTATGTTACACTACTCTTCTGCTATAGTATCATCTTTTACCAGCTGCATGTGCTTAGACATTTTGCCTTTCTGTTTATTCGTTGATAAAATGGTCACCATAATACTTTTTTTTTCTTCTGAGGTAAATAGATTCCTGTGTTAGAAATTTCTTTCAAAATGTCTACTGTAAATCATTGCAGTTACTGTAAATCCCACTACAATAAAGGCAGCACGGTTAATTTGGGTTAGGCAAATAACCTCCAGGCTATAACCAGGAAGTGGAGATAGCATAGAACTTTGAGGAGGATGTTATACTGGGGAAAAGAACAACAGAAAAGAGTTGGTGAGAAAAAAATATAGAGATTTTATGGATAAGGAACCATTAAAAAAGAAAGTACAGAGCACACAACTTAAGGCATGAGATTCATGACTGCAAAAGATATTTAAAAGAGGCTCTGTTATCCTGATAAGAAGTGGAAGATGCCTCCACAGGCCTCCACAGGACCCTTCCAGCATCTCCGGTGTTCAACATTTCTAAGATTAGTATCTGTTGCTCCCTCTGTCTTGCTAATCTGACTTGACTTCATTCTTTCCAAAACATTGTGGGTAAAATCTCCTACTGGAAGGCTGCCTTGGAATACTCAAGTTGTGCTACTCCTCTTGGCTCCTATATCTTCCTGAGCATTATTTAATAATATTTATCACTATATTATATTGAAACCATCAGTAAATCAGTCAGCTTTTTTCACAGAAAATACAATGTGTGTTCTTCTTTGGCCTCTGAAAACACAGGGCAATGCCTGGCTGAATGGCTCATATTAGGTTCTTTACAATCTAAACAGAACTGCAATTAATTCCTGTAATCTTTAGCCTATATTAAAAGCACAGTCTTTGGTCTTCAACCATTTTAATACTAAGATTTTATCATTCTAATTCTATGTCTAACTCAATTAACACAAGCTGAATTTTTCACCTCCTTTTCTGGAACTTCTCAGAGATTATTTCTTTAATTGCAATATTTTCATCCAAAGACACCTGTCAAATTCCTTGCCTCTTTGCAGACTTAACTCAAATCTCATTTATAAAGGAGCTGTTTAGAAAAACCTCTTTTTGACTTCTCCATTAAGAAAAAATTTATACTATTTTCTCATTGCTTCTGCCCTCCTCATTTCAATGTACCATGTCAGTTCTTGTCTTACAGCCCCAAAAGGAGTCTACATTTGTTTTAAAACTGTAAGGCCACTGAAAGGACAAAAGCTACAAGTCAAAAGAATTTGGATTGAGTCCTAGCTCTGCTATTAACTAGTTTGTGGACTTAACCAAGCCATAATTTTTGAAAAATTGATTCCTCTTATATTGAAACTATACACGTACTCAAATATATTATCTGTGTTAGTATAACATTTGATGTTATGCTATGTTTTGCATATGCTTCCAGAAAATAAGGCTTTAAAATGCTGATTTATTTGTTACTCCTTTAACAAGTATGGGAATTGGAAGTAATATTTAACAGGGTAAAAAGTAATATAAAAATCAAAATACGTGTTCTGCTACTATGGAAAAATATATAACACCATCTAGTTACTCCTTGTCCTAAAAGAACGTGTGATGTATTTGTTAGAATACATAGTACAATTCAATATGTATAGTCTATAAATTTCAAACTATAAGCATGAAAAAAATACTGAAACAAAGGATTTATTAGTAAAATGCTTATTTTTTATCATTTTTTGAGGGAGATACTATGCTTGCTATAATTTCAGACTCTGATTATGATTGATGGAGCCTTTGCTGTGCTAAGTAATAACTTAATAGGAAGGGACCTATCTACTATCCAGTATAATCCAAAATGCTTTATTTACTTTCTATACCATCCTCCACTTTCCATAATTCAATTCAAGGTATTTCTATGATCATATATAATTTTCCTCATTTATTTTAATATATATTAATAACATAAAATCATTAACACTCAATTTAATTGGAAATCTTTCAAAATTACATATCATAGTTTAGTATTAATGTATTTTTATTATTCCTGGTTTCTGTTATATATGACATGTTGTGGCTGCTGTGTTATTACTGCTTTTTAATGAATACTTGCAGATTTTAGCTAATCTGCAACTTCACATGGTAAAATGTAGAGAACAGTAATATTCTGTAGTTTTGAAAATAAAATATCTTTGACTATATTATTCTGTTTGTTTAAAATGTGGTTCATGTCATAAGTATCATGTCCTATAACATAATAATATAAAACACCAAGATCAATAAATCAGATCAAATATAGAAATATTTTTTAAAAATTATGTATGTAGATAATATTTTTATTTTGACAGTATAATAAAGAGCTAATTAAAAATTGGAGAAAATTTCTTTCCAAATTGGTATAAATCCTGAATTACAGTTTTTTAAAAATATGTAGTTTTAGTCTAATGCCACCAAATTTATATTGTATATCTTGGGAAGAATCCTTACTTAGTAGAATCCCTTGGGTGAACTGTTTTACTGCTTAGCTAAGAACTATTTAAGATTAACGTTTCAATTATTTGACAGCAAATGTGATCTTAAAAAGTGTTTTAAGAGCTCTAAAACACATTATCTTAAGTAGTTGGAAATGGTCTTTCACTTTATGTACACTCTTAATTTGATTAACATTTGTTATAGAGCTTACAGAGATAAATGTCAGCCTAAAACCTGGCTGAAGTGCTAAAAATTTTGAATTAAACAAATGCAACTTAATGAGACCTTACTGCAGATCTTCACAAAACCCACATAGAAATGCTCAATGTCTTGCACATTGAGTTACTATTAGAATGACATGGAGTCCATACAAGATTATTCTTAAATTATATATCTTCAGTTTATTGTTTTAATATTCTGAAGTGTTTGCATAATAAAATAAATGACTTATATATGTTGTAGAGTGGTATTCCTACACTTCTAAAGTTAGGAAAAAAAGGAAAAACCTTCATTTCCAATAAAATTGACACAGTAGAAAACTCACCCTCTCTTTGGAATATAATCGAAAGAAAAGATCCACGTATTTCAAATCAAGCTATATAATTTTAAGTACTTATTAGAGTTTGAAATTGCAATTATTATTTTAAATAAAACATAGTAGAATAGTGATATTATGAGAAAGGATTAATATTCACCTAGAAACAAGACATATTTATTGACTCTTATGTGTTGTCCGGCATACCTAATTCCCCATGACAATAAAGGTGAAGATGTAACTTTCTACTTGGATTGTTCTGATCTCAGGTGAATTCATGAAGCATGTCAGGAGAGACTTTCCTATCCCAGAGTTTTCTCAAACAGCCCTACCAACTAATTTGAACAATGGGCACGGCAATGGGAATAGATCTAAAAGATTTATTAACTACCCAGAAATAACAGAGTCAGTGGGAGAAGCATAACACATTAGCGGAAATAACAGGTTTTCAGATCTCTAGAAATTCTTTAATTAGTATGCATAGCTATCCCCAATTTTATATAATCAAACACATTTCCTTTGTTTCCTCTTTTAACTCCAGTTCCAAAGTCTGGGAGAACTACATACCACCCAGCGTTGTCCCATAGTGCTGCTTGCTTCAGCACCCAACTAACACGTCAACACCCACTTCCTTTTATTACCAAGATCCTTCTTTGACAAGAAAACCTAACAACATATTTATTAAAGAGCATTTGAACCTTCACATGATAATATATTTTATGGTTAATTGTATTTCTTGTTAGTTTAACACATCACTGGTGTGCATATGATTATTGAGTTGTGGGAGGTATCATTGGACTTGTATTTTATCTGAATCAGCACATTAATGTTCTCAGTTATAACTAGATGACACTGTAATTTTTCTCACTCAGAAGAGGATGCTGTTATGATTAACCTAGACACCAGACAATGTTACGTAGGGTGTGGTGTTCTTCATATGAAATTGCTGAAGTCTTTTAACTGTGTGTGGAAAAAATTGAGTGGATTACTTCTGAACTTATAATTAAGGATATGACAGTTGATTTGTGCTGCTTCTTAGGAGAAGGACTCACAGGTGATACTCTATGACTTACTCATTTAAGTAGGTATGTTATGGATTAAATGTGATCACACAATTTTTAAAACCATAAATTCCTTTATTAAGTGAAAAGAGCTTTTTTAAAAGAGGCTCTTATGATGCGCATAGTAAGATGCTAGTGGTGGTAGAACTAATTAGTTTGATAATTACGTAGGAACTTGTAATATGACCCTTTTCAAATCACTACAATTTGTATTTAAAACAATGTTAGATCAAGTAGACGAGAATATTTATACATATTGTGGAAGTTTTTCATGATATCTAAAATGTAATTTCAGAGGTATCATAAAGTTGTATTATATGTGACATATTTGAAACAATGCCATGATATTATAAATGTCAGTGGTATATCCGTGGTGTATCTATTTGACCAATAGATACCAATTTGCATAAAATATTCCCTTATGCTTGCAGCATTCTAATTAGAAGGAAAGTCCTAAATAACTTGAAACGTTTAAAATAAATAGATTTTAAGACAAAAAAAAAATCTCAGCCTTGTTAAATCAGTTTGTTAGCATTTTCTTAATGGAAACTTTCAATGATAATGGTTCAAATGAGAGAAACAAACCAAAACAACAACAACAAAAATTACTTTCAGGCAATATTATTTTCTATCTCCAACAAATGAAGTAATACTTAACATTTTAGTTAATAAAATGTTAAATGGGGCTTATGGCTTAAATATTTTTAGTTTAATGTCAGATTCAATATCTTTTTCTTTCAAATTTAGTGTAGTTATATAAAGAAGCATTCAAAATTTAGATAAAGTGAGCATGGTGATAAGAAAATCTAGAGTTTAACAATTTACTGCAACAATCTCAATACATCCATTCTTAGTAGAGCTTAGTAAAAGAAACTAGAGTTGTGCTAGTGTTAGAAACAGCATTCTGAGTGCCTAAAGTGAGCCCCATCCTGTCTCAGGAAGCAATAAGCTAACTTAGTCAGCTCTTTTTATCTCTAAACCAGGCATCTTTGAAACTCCTGCTATAGAGGAGGAAACCTAACGTGAGAGCTAGAAGCTTTTGCGTGAAGTCATATAATCAGTAGGAAAACCAATGCTCACGTGACTTATATTAGCCATTTTCCTTCCTAACTCTAATGAGATTAACTACGATCTTGTCTTGACAAACCAAAATTGATTTGGAGAAATATATATCCCAATATGATACAGGAAATTCAATCAACTGTTATATTTGATGCAGAGAACATAGTGCCCCATGGTATTAGAGATGATCTTAAGAAATATGTCTTTGTCTGAACATGAGCAGAGAGGTTGAACTAGAAAAAAGAACAGAAAGAAGTAGCTTTATGTAAGGGGATTTTCCAGTTAAGAAGTTAGTTAATAATTACAGGTGGCCTGGATTCTTAGTCTTTTAAACCTCTTGCCCAATCCACAAAAACTATTATTACTTTGTTCATAAATCATATCTAGTTTAAGCAGGGGTCAGAGATACTTCCCAAGGAAATGTGTACCGTTTCCAAATAATATTCTGAACCAGAAACCTTTCTCCAATGAAACTGTAAACACATGTTTCAGCCCTCTTGTCTGTGATTTAGAACCCTGCAACAGCTGCTTTTATTCTCCGTCACCATCTCAACATCGCCATGGTTATCTTTGCCTAGACTTGCATACCTATAATTTAGTTTTTTTTTTTTTTTTTTAAATATTTTTTATTATTTATTATACTTTAAGTTTTAGGGTACATGTGCACATTGTGCAGGTTAGTTACATATGTATACATGTGCCATGCTGGTGCGCTGCACCCACTAACTCGTCATCTAGCATTAGGTATATCTCCCAATGCTATCCCTCCCCCCTCCCCCCTCCCCACCACAGTCCCCAGAGTATGATATTCCCCTTCCTGTGTCCATGTGATCTCATTGTTCAATTCCCACCTATGAGTGAGAATATGCGGTGTTTGGTTTTTTGTTCTTGCGATAGTTTACTGAGAATGATGGTTTCCAATTTCATCCATGTCCCTACAAAGGATATGAACTCATCATTTTTTATGGCTGCATAGTATTCCATGGTGTATATGTGCCACATTTTCTTAATCCAGTCTATCATTGTTGGACATTTGGGTTGGTTCCAAGTCTTTGCTATTGTGAATAATGCCGCAATAAACATACGTGTGCATGTGTCTTTATAGCAGCATGATTTATAGTCATTTGGGTATATACCCAGTAATGGGATGGCTGGGTCAAATGGTATTTCTAGTTCTAGATCCCTGAGGAATCGCCACACTGACTTCCACAATGGTTGAACTAGTTTACAGTCCCACCAACAGTGTAAAAGTGTTCCTATTTCTCCACATCCTCTCCAGCACCTGTTGTTTCCTGACTTTTTAATGATTGCCATTTTAACTGGGGTGAGATGATATCTCATAGTGGTTTTGATTTGCATTTCTCTGATGGCTAGGGGAAACTTAATGGAAACTTATGTTACTCCACACTGGCATATGTGATACCTGTGCTATGTTTGGGTAGATCATATTTTTGTTATTATTAACAAAATTTTGTTAATTTATTTTGTTAATAATTAATTTTGTAATTATTTGTAACTATTAATTTTAATTTTGTTTTTACTAACATTTTGTCAAAATTTACATGCAGAGAAATACAGACATTTTAAGTGTAACATTTGATGATTTTTTGCCAAGCCGACATGAACGAAATCCAAACCCTAATTAGGATGGGCAACTATAGCTAACAAAAATTTATAGAATATTTCAAAACACCTAGAAGATTTAGAATGTTTCTAACACAAAGACATGAAAAATGTTTGAGGCGATGGATATCCCAATTACCCTAATTTGATGATGACACATTGTATGTATCAAAATATCACACATACCTTAGAAATATGTACAATTACTGTGAATCAATGAAAAATAAATTATCAGTTAAAAATATTTTCCTTATCTCAGGAAGTTTTTTTCTGCCTCCTTTTTAGATACACCCTACCACTTCTGAAGTAAATACTGTTTTGATTTCTGTCATCATAAATTTGTTTATTCATTATTCATGTAGTATCAGCAGCATTTGGTAAAATAAGTATTCTTAAATTTAGCAATTTTAGTGGTTATAAAATATTATTTGATTGTGGGCTAAATATTCACTTTCCTAATGACTAATAATAATGAGCATCTTTTTCTCTGATTATTTTCCATATGTATATGTCCTTTGTAGCCATTTTTTCTAAATGTTTGCCATATTAAAATATATTATATATATTCTTATTAATGAACTTTTAGCGTTGTTATATATTCAAGTTCTTTCTCAGACATATGTTTTGTGAATATTTTCTCTCATATTGATGTTTACACATTCATTTTCTTATTACTATGTATATGGCTTAAAACATTCTATGAGATCTAATTTATCAAATTGTTTCATTTCTATTACAGTCAGTGCTTGCTGTGTCCTCTTTGATAATATTTTATTAACTTAAGGTGGGCAAAATATTATCTTAGTTTTTTCCCAGATAATTTATACTTTCAATTATTATGTTTAGAATTATGATCATGGCTCAACGTAATTTTGTGTAGGATAAGCCATGGATAAAAGCTTATTATTTCTATGTGGTTTTCCAATGTCTCAACATCTTAATAAAAAGTTTTATTTTTCAAAAATTTTCTCAGGGAATTTGTAGAAATTCAGATAACCATGGACATATGGATACATTTCTAGTTTCTATTCTTGTTCATTAATCTATATGCCTTAACCAATACAAAAAGGCAAGAAAAGAAAATGAGAGGCACACACATTGGAAAGAAAGAAGTAAAATTATCCTTATTTGAAAAGACTATGATCGCATACCTAAGGATCAACAAAAACTCCATGAACTAATAAATAAGTTATCAAGTTTGCAGAATGAAAGATCAGTACAAAAAAGTCAATCATATTTCTGTATACTGGCAACAAACATAGGGCAATTAAAATCTAGAATTCCATACAATTTGCAGTTGATCTTTACAAAGCAAAATAATTATAAGAAAAAAGGACATGTTCATGTGAATGGGGTATTTCCAGGGACCTGTGAAGCAGGCCAAATAAAGACAATACTCTAGAGATAGCAATATATGAGGAGCTCCAAATAGAATGTTTCCTCCTGTGGCTACAAGGCTACTGGATTTTACAGCTACAGTGTGGTGGCAAAGCTGCTCCTTTTCAAGGCTACCACAAAGCTGTATGCAGAGGGGAAGTGTAAGTTGAATTAACATACCATAAGTCCTGCTGTTCTTACTGAGGCTCAGTCATTTTCTTCTTGAATAAGTAGTTCTCAGATTATTGCAAGCTGTGATTAGTTTCCAGAGTTCTGTAAAAGTTGATTTTTTTTAACTTTTGCCAGGTTTTTTTTTTAATTGCTATTATAGACAAATGGATTTACAGACATTCTTACTCCCATCCTGGAAGCTCTGCATCTTTATACTATTTTCACAGCTTCCTATATGTCTATAATTAATGAAAAATAAAAAGTTACAAGAAAATACGAAATGATCCAAATCACAAAATCACTCTGGGAGCATGGAAGAGCTACTGAGATAAAGCAAGTTAGATAAAGGGAAGTAAGGTAGAAAATCAGAGATAAGTGGAACATGGCTTTTGCCTGAGAATATTTCTCAAACTATTAGGAATGATCTATAGTTTTACTAGTTTAACAAAAAGTGAATATAAGCCCAGGGTATGACCAAAGGGAGAATCTAATAAGTGATCCCAAGGGGCTATACTGTCAGTGTAAATGTAAATAAGAATTAAACCCAGCACAACTACTCACCACTTTTAAACCACTGCAAGAAAACCTGCCTTGGTATAGCACACAGCAAGAAAAACAAGTGTGCCTGAGAAGTTAAATGACTAGCCAGCTCTCAACTGAATTCACAGCCTGGAGTAGTTTTAAATATGTCACCAAACTATTTGATATGTTTCCCTTTAAGGAGTGGAGACTAATTTCCTTTTTCTTGACTGTGGACTGAAATTAGTGCCTTGTAATCAATAGAAAACACGAGTGGAAATGACGGTTTGTGACTTTAAATTCTGTGTAATCAAAGATTCTTCCCCTGTCTCTTTCTTAGATTGCTCGCTCTGGGGGACATTGGATCCTATCTTGAGATCAGGTCTATGCAGAGGTACATTTATCAAAGAAATGAAGTTTCCAGACAACAGTCAAGTGAGGGAGATATCTTGTAAGGCAATTCCCTAGCCCCAGTCAAGCCTTCAGATCATCGCTGCCCAGACAACATCTTGACTGCAACATCATGAGAGACTGTAAACTGGTACCACTCAGATAAACTGTCCCTAGATTCTTGACTTTCAAAAACGCTGTGACGTGCTACACTTTATCGTTATATGTCACACAACAAAAATATCTATTTCACAGCCCAAACTCCTGTTACATAAGTGTTGAGAAAACTCATAAATCTAGTATGTCTCTTTCCAATAGACACCTAATTTCCTAGTGGAAATAAGAGAAAGAAATTCTCTCTTGAAAAATATATCTCATTTTCACAGGATTCTCAAAGAATTTTCATAAGTATTATTTTCAAAAGAAAATAACTAATGTAATACAAAATATTTCTAAGTCACAAGGAAATAATACACTGAATTAAAATGCATATAAACATTATACTAATAGAGCTATAATAATCTTACATACTGGAATTAACAGAAACAGAATATAGAGGTAGGGAAAGAGGCAATTCTTGCTATTTAAAAAAAAAACTTAAAAGGAGGGCAAGAAAAGTTTTATTAGTAAATAGCATGAAACCAAAGTTGGATGTGCATAACAGGCAATCTTTCAGACATTACGAAGTCAAAAAGAGGTTTTACTCTTTTATATAGCCAACCAGGTATAACCCATCTCATACAGGCTCTGAAGATAAACAACAAAGAGTCTTTAATTAAGAGGACTTGACAGCACCATTTGTCATAGATAGATCACCTTAAACTTGCATAGTAATTGTCGTAGCCACTTGTATTTGTTAATTGTCTTAATTCAAATAAAAAATGAACTACTCACGTCTTTGCAACTTGGAGCCAGGTGCCAGCTGAAGTTAGACACATAGTTCCATGGAAACTGGGAGATACAGATGCTACCTTTCTTGATGATTACATCTCAAAAGGAAGGTTCCCAGTTTCCTTAAGCTGACTTCTAAATAGAACATTAAAAGCCACAAGCCAATGGTCACCATTAATATAAAGAAAAGTAAATGTTCCCTTAGAATTTTATACCAGTTTTTAAGCAAGGGGGTGAGGGTTGAATTGTATCCCCCAGAAAAATATTTGTTGGAGTCCCAACCCCCAGTAAATCAGAATGTGTTCTTATTTGGAGGTGGGGTCTTTACAGAGAGAGATAAACAAATTAAACTGAGGTCATTAGGATGGGCCCTAATCCAATTTAAAAAAGGGGAAATTTGAAAACAGAATCAGACACACGTAGAAGGAATATAATGTGAAGAGACTGAAAAAGAAGACAGTCGTCAACAAACTAAGGAGAGAGGCCTGGAACAGATCCTTCCCTCAGAGCCCTCAGAAGGCAACAACATTACGGACGCTTTGATTTCAGACTTCTAGCTCCCAGATCTGTGAGACAATGCATTTCTCTTGTTTAAGCTGCCCAGCTTGTGCTACTTTGTTACAGAAGATCTAAAAACCTAATAAAGAGTAAAATAAATATATTAACAGACAAATCTATGGGAGTTTCCTACCATTTTCATTAAGGAATATGAATGATATGGAAGGTAATCCAAGAAAGAAGACATGAGATGGAAAAAGGAAAAAGGTCAAAGAAGCAACCAGCAGAAAGCAACATTAGCTTTCTAAACCAATAATATAGACTTACAAATAACTAATTAAATTAAATATCATATAATACAATACAAAATGGTCTAAATATAGTTAATGTGTTTAAAATTTTTTATTAGGGAGAAGAAAAAATACAATAATTGACTTTATACTTTAAAAAATTAAGAATGCAAATTTTAATTTCTAAATTAACCATGAAAAGAATAATAAAAAGTTTTGGATATACCAAAAAAAGAGGGTTGACTACAACAAATTGATGAAAAGATGGAATGATAAACTTAATTAGCAAACACAAAAGAAAACAAGAAAAGAAACAGAAATATTAGAAGTAAATCAAATGAACAGAAATGGATGATAGTTACACATTCAATACAGATTGAGCTTCCAAAGTTCGAAAATTCAAAATCCAACATGCACTAAAATCTGAAACTTTTAAGAGTGTCAACATGACACAGTTCAGATTTTGTATTTTCTTTCTTTTCTTTTCTTTTTTTTTTTTTCTTTTTTTTTTGAGACAGAGTCTTGCTCTGTCACCCAGGCTGGAGTGCAGTGGTGCAATCTCAGCTTACTGCAACCTCCGTCTCCTGGGTTCAAGCAATTCTCCTGCCTCAGCCTCCCAAGTAGCTGAAATTACAGGCATGCACCACCACACCTGGCTCATTTTTTTTTTTGTATTTTTAGTAGAGACAGGGTTTCAGAATTAGGATGCTCAACTGGTAAGTATAATGTAAATATTCTAAATTCTAAAGAATCCCAAACCTAAAATACTTCTGGTCCCAAGTATTTCAGATAAGGGGTACCTAACCAGTATATCACTAATTACAGTAAATATAAATAGATAAAATGATCCAGTCAAAAGACAATTGTTTTACGATTAGATTTTTTTAAACCCAACAATGTGTTTTGTACATGAACTATATCTAAAGCATGTAGTTACAGAAATGTTGAAAAGAAATTGGAAAAGATGCAGTTTTTAGAAAAGATGATTGTCAAAAAGGAACATACATATATTAATATAAGGCTGGTTGGTCTTTTAGCCCAGACATTTTCAGATAAAAAGAAGGCAATTGAACAGTGATTTCAGTTTTCCAGAATGAAGTATTTATTTTATGTGTGTAGGCAGTTAATATAATAAACTCTCAAATTATATAAAAACAAGGTTACACAAAACAATTGAAAATATTGATGACAATGACTTTAGTTGATGCAAATTATTTTTCCTGTGAATATCATGTAATTGGAACGTCCTCCATAATTACATTTTATAATTATTGCATACGAACTCTTTTAGTGCATGCGAACTAAATCTTTTACTGATAGTTAAACATATCAGTCTTTAATATATTTGGCTCAAGCACATCATTTTACAAATGAAGTAATTCAGGTTAACAGATATTAAAGGAGAACTGCTTGGATAACATTAGTGAAAGAGCTAGAGATTAGTCTTGACTTCTGATTCAAAGCTCTTGGCATTATTTTACAATATCTGCAGTTGTAGTCATTTTTGCACTGAAAAGAAAAGAGGAACTATAAACATTCTTTTCTCTCAGTTATAATTTTATAGCAACTATTTAATTTAGACCCCAACTTTTATTCACTGAAGACTTGGTCTCATGAGAGAGTTCACATTGCATTCTCCATGCACCCCTGCCTTTGTAATTGTATGCTTGTGTGTGACCCAGTAAACATGATGAGAAAGGCTCGTAATGTGCTAATTGCACCAAAGATAATCTGTGACAAAAGAATAGTACTTTGGGCAACAGAAAATAATTACCACTAGAACCATGTTTGCAATGAAGACCTTACTAATGAATCCTAGATTTAATTAAGGGTGATGATACAAAAAAAAGTTTATTTTTATTCTCAGGATAGACGATAATGCTTCAATTCTAAAAATAGAATTAAAAGGTAAAAATTTAATTCCAGGAATTTTTTAATGTGCTTCTTCTGTTTTTGACACATACACATCAAATGTTTGAAGATTCGAATTCAAGTTTGACAATACATCTTATTTCCAGGAAATAAGAAATGTTTAAGATCCTTCTACCTTCTTGTTCCACTACATATCGACTAAGTTCCATGGCTTAGCAATATCTTATATCTGCCAATTTATCTCACATTTTATATTTACATATTGTCATCAACTTTTGCCTAGACTATCACAATAGTATTCTGCTTGCATTCCCTGTAACTGTTTTTGCTCCTTCTTAATACTGTCCTTAAAATCAGTTTGAGACTTTCTTTTCCAGACAAATATGTTCATTACCCTTCTTCTCTGCTGTCTGCAATCACTTTCTCTTACTTTTAGAGAAATTTCAAATTGTTCAACCCTACATGATAAACACTCGATTACTTCTATAGCATCATATACCAGGAGTCCCCATTACCCTTCCTCATTCCTTCCACAGACCAGTCAGCCTGGATTACCTCAGTACTTTAGAGAAAATTTACCACTAGAACCATTTTTGCAATGAAGTCCTTACTAACAGATCCTAGATTTAATTAAGGTTGATAATATTAAAAAATAAGTTTATTTTTCTTCTCAGGGTTGATGTCAGGATAGATATCAATCCTTTCCAGTGTCAGGGTTTTGCCCATGCTATTTCTTCTGCCTGAAAAGTTCTATTACCCAGTCATTAGCTGGTTAACTCCTATTCAACCTTCAGTTATCAACGTGAGTTATTTCTTGAGAAATGTTTTTCCTAATAAAATGCAATTTAAATTAGTACTTTTTATCAATTAGGCATCAGTTACAAAGAGTAGGCACTCAGGTAGACAACCTGTAATGGCTCCAAGAACAGGCACAAGTGGCTGCCAACCGAGAGAGTGTCTGCCTTTGTCATAATCAGAAAGAGGGAGAATCAGGAGGCCATTACTGGAATGGCTAACATCAAGAACTTACAATTATGGCAACACTGGCCTGCACTTCCTAACTGCCACAGCCCCTGAACTTCCATAAAGCAAGTGACTAGGCTGAAGTTATAATTAAGAAAAAAAAATCAACCCTACAACCATGTTTAAAAGCAGCCATAAGCTCAAAAAGTCTCACTTCTGCCTTCAATATCTCATTTTGGATCTTCTAACTTAATTCAATTTGCATCTAAGTCCCTGACTGCAAGTTTTCTAGCCTCTGTAGAACAAAAAGTACACCAGAGGAAGGCTGAAATAGATGCCAAATGCCAAATACAATACCCACAATAGCCTCCTTTTACATTATAAGACCATACTTTTCTTACCATGATTTTACTTCCTTGCCTCTATATACAATAGACCTCTTGCTGGTTTATTTTCTTTGTATTATCTGTTTGCTCCATTAGATTATAAACTTCTGACAATATGAGCCAGTTTTGTTTACTATTACTTTAGTGCCTGACCTGCAGAGATCCACAGTATGTTTTCATTGAGAAAATTAATCAGATGTATCAGACCTCATTTCTAAATAGGTTCAAATCTCAGCTCATTTACTAATTTGTAAAACAAATGTAAAAACTTCTCAATCTATGTTGCTTCATTGACTTATCTGAAAATCAGGCTAATAACTAGATGTGAATAGCACCCAGCCCTCTGTTTTTCTCCCACATCAGGCAGCTTGTGTTATGTAGAAGTCCTAAAATTCTTGGCACGGGGCAAGCAGGAGCTTCCTGAGTATATAATGCTCACAACTAGCCTATGATGCCAAGGGCCTCTGTCCAAGATGAGGTTTGGCAAAACATATGTCATTTATGTCTTCTTTGTCACACTCAGGTTGTCACTGCTCAGGTACTCCTGATCCTGAGACACCAGAGAGGGCTTATGGCTCCAGCCTCATTTGAAGCATAACTTTTCCTGGGACACAACTTCCATAGCCTTAAGGATAGATGTGAGTGAGGGAAATTCTGAATCATTGATTTCTCCTGCCATTCCTAAGCCAATGACAAGTCAAATTCAGTATTAGAAGACAATTGCACCATAACCCGCTATCTAAGCTCTTCTGCTTAAGAAACTCCCTCCTCCCTCAAGCCCTGGTCTGTCCCTCAAGCCCTCAAAAGAATTGCCCACAGTGGAGTGTTTGTGTGGGTAGTGGGCAGCAGGGGAATAGTTAGCAATTGGTAGCAACAGCTAGATGCATCTCCTTCCTTCTGTAGAAATGGGAACCCAATACAACATTAGTTACTTTCTGGGTCAAATGTTCTCAGGCTCAGCTCATATTGCTGTCTTAAGACTCCATTAAGGCAAGATTCCAAACTTCCAGGCTTCCGTCTTCTGCCTAGCATAGATGTCTAGCTTCTTACGTGTCTGTAAATGTCTCTGTAAGAAACAGGAAAAACTTAGTCACTATCAAAATGAAGGATGTTGAAGGGAAGGGAGGCCTTAGAGCAGTTTCTATGCTCCAAACAAACTGGGGTTTATGAAGACGGAAAGCAGGTCTTTCCTCCTTTGTGAAGAAAATACTGAAAGAGCTACTTTCTGCTTATAGGGGAGATAGGACCAAGATTAGCTTAATTCCCCCTCCTCCTAGTAGGAAGCCTGAAACTGTTGCCTGTAAAAGTCTCTATTTATTTTTTTATTGTTCTCTTCTCCTAATTCAATCCCTGCTCTCTTTCATACCCCAGATGTACTACTACAGTTTCCTCTATTAACTTTATGATACTGGCATGAATGACCACTCTTGGCAACTTTCCTTTAAGATTTATCCAGCCGGGGCCAGGAACCGTGGCTCACGCCTGTAATCCCAGCACTTTGGGAGGCCGAGGAGGGTGGATCACGAGGTCAGGAGATCGAGACCATCCTGGCTAACACGGTGAAACCCTGTCTCTACTAAAAATACAAAAAAAAATTAGTCGGGCGTGGGGGCGGGCGCCTGTAGTCCCAGTTACTCGGGAGATTGAGGCAGGAGAATGGCGTGAACCCGGGAGGCAGAGCTTGCAGTGAGCCCAGATCACACCACTGCACTCCAGCCTGGGCGATAGAGACAGACTCCATCTCAAAAAAAAAAAAAAAAAAAAAAAAAAAAAAAAAAAAAAGATGTATCCAGCCAGGGTTTGAGAACTTTGAGAAGGAATAGCCTACTCCCTTGTCCAGAAAAGCACTCTTCAGGCCCATTCGTTCAGGCCCCATATCTTATGTGGGCAGAGGGAGGATGGGGGCAAGATAACTCTTGAGCCTGTGAAATAAATGTCTGCCCAAGAAAGATACCTCTACTGGAAGGCTAACTAGATGCAGCAGGGAGAGAACTATTTTCCCATTAGGGAGTATACTCTGTCCCCTCTCACATGGGAGCAACTGTCTCTTCAGAATATCTGGGCTGCCATCTTAGAGCAAATTGTCTTGCACCTTGAAACTTTAGAGAAAAAAGGAAACAAACCAGAGAGTCGTGTATGTGCCATTCTTGGGGGTTATTTGCATTTATATTAAACCTAAAGTTGGTTTAGAAATCTTGACGTTATCATTTATTATAATTTATTTATTTTCCAATTTGTCTAACATTATCATATTTACACACATTGTTTAAACAGTATCTACATTTTTTTCTCAATTACACTCTGGACTATAGAACCCCATAGGTAGACTTGATCTATATTAAATTTATAGTCTAGCTTTATTCTGTCCTTTATCATTTTCTTAGTGGACTCCCCAGATAACCCTCATAAACCTACTTCTATTTCACTGGATTCCAATTACTATACCTTTCCACCCCGCTACAGCCCACAGACTGCAGAGGAGAACGTCTCTCATTTCTGAGAAGTCCTCTGTCATATAAGACACATTTTCTCCCTTTCTAGCTCCATACAGTTTTTATTTATACCAACGGTCTCATCTTCTTTATAGTCTTATATGAAAACCTTTATTAATGTCTATCTTCTAGAGTTAACTGCTCACTAAAATGAATCCCTATGCTTATAGACTTCATCCCTCCCTAAAAGACCTTGCTCTTGTATTTATGCCTTCCTTTCCAGCATCATTAATCTTAATGTTCCTCTAGTCCAGCTCCTCTACTGTCTAATATATTACTGCCCATGTTATGCTTTAAACATCATTTTTATCATGTCACTCCCTTTTCCAAATCCTTCAAAGATGATTTCTTTCAATAGCTTCCACTTTTTAAAGGCTTCCACTATTTTAATTCCCCCCTTTTAATTCAATAGTCTATTCAATATTTTCCCCAAACATAATCTTCACTGTATTCAAGACAGTGTCTACAGTGATTCAAGTCCATCATATTCTTGCTACTTGGCCTATGGTGGGCATTCAGGACATAGTGGAAAATTAAATGTATGCAAGTTCATTCTTAATGCCATAAATTCAGGTTGTCTCTCACATCTGAATTCTCATTTTCTTATCTTTTGGGCTATCAGAATCTTAGATGGTTTTAAATCTAACTTTAGCTCCATTTCCTTTATGAAACCTTTCAATATTCAAGTCTTAATTCATACTCTGTTTGTTTGAATATTTAGGAAACATAGCTTATACCAAACAAGTATACTTTAGTCATGGTTCATTACAGGTTTTAAAAAACACATCATTTCAAGTAGAAAGAGAAAAAAGGATTTAGTAAAGGAAAAGTGCTTACTACATTGAAAGAAGAGAAGAAGAACAGACTTTCCATTGATTGGGCTTCTGTAAATGATATAAAAAAATACCACTAAGTTGTAAGGCTGGAGAAGCTGCTGACTTTGCTACAGTCAAGGGGAATCTGGAAGCCATAGCATTAAAGGAATACTTTAATAGTAAACTGGGCATGATTAAGAACCTACGACATCTATTGACTGCAAACTGTACTGTACCTGTTAGATTTACACAAAATTGAAGCCTTCATCCCAGTACCCAGGGATAGATTCAAGGACATTGGCAATGGGATAGAAGAAAAATCAAATGCTTCCATAATACTGCTTGCAAAAGTTCAGTGTTTTCTTTACTTTCAACTTCCAAAACACAGGAGTTCATTTAGTGGGCTGAGCTTTTACAACATATGAGACAAGAGATGCTAAAGGGTCTGAGGAATTGAATTTTTAGTCTTTAGTTTATGTAGTATAGCTAAAGGAGGGATGAATATCAGGTACGGACTCAATGTATTCTCCACAAGTGGATTATTATATTTTATTACTTTGTTTTTGTTTGATGCATAATGATTATGTCTTCCCAAATATATAATTACTTGATAAATAGCTAACTGAGATGCTGTCATATTGTAGAAGGAAAACAAAATACTAAATTACACAAGATTTAATACGTTTATACCCTAGTCCTCCAACAGGCTTTTGTTTGTTTGTTTGTTTAATCATGGAAACAGTCACTTAGTTTCTTTAGGTCACATTTAATTTGAGAAGATTTTACTAGGTAATGTCTTGGTCCCTCCTGATAGTCTATTATTTCATGATTGATTGAACTATATCTTGTTTAAGTAGACAACCCATCTGCTTGCTGGGAGAAAATTGTGTTTTACTACTAAATGCTCACTTGCGTGTTTCACCTCAAAAGATACTAGAGGAGAGATTTGGGAGTCACACAACATTGACATTTTACTTTTTCTCTGAGGGTGGTTAAATGCACATACTTTTATTCTTTTTAATGATAGGTACTGACTTGAAGTGCCTTGTCTAACTGCTGTTTGAATGACTTTAACACGTTACATGGAGCACTCACAGTAAGAACTGTATCTCTAAATCCAATTCTACAAGACTTAGAGAGAGTCAATATCATTCTGACTTTTCCCCAATACAAAATCACACTCTCCTGACTTTCATTCTCACAGTATGCTCTCAGCCATTGATCCACCATTTAGAATGATGGATCTTTCCTATCTTTTGCTATCACTGGCAGCCAGTCCTTAAACAGATGGGACTACAATCACTCCCTGTGGATGGTCTCCCTAAATAACTACCTGTCGGCTGAGTTGTAACTAGATTTGGAGACTGATGCCTATATTACTGCACAATAAGATAGTTTGGCTTGAGCTCCACAGTGATTCTAAGAATAAACTTGGCCTTGCTAAGAATCCACATTTAAAATGGCAGTCTAGTATACATCATTTCTAATTTCATTTGGAATGGTGTAACTGGGAACATTTTTGCCTTGTATCAGACCTTGATCAATTTCGCTGCCAGATCCTCTAAGGAAGGAAGAGAAAATTCCCTACTAAAGATGATAATTTCTTCCTTAAACCCATAGAAAATAGCAAAACTTGTCAGCAAATGATGCTTAAAATAAAATTTTCAAATGAAAACTTACAAAACTACCCCAAAATTTGTAGATTCTTGTCAACATTCTCATTATGTATATGCGCCAACTTCCTTTTGTGAAACCCTTAATAGGTAAAGATATTTAACAAGTCTCATATAGAGTCCAAATTAGTTCAGGTATGTTAGTTCATCAAACAATATTATAAGAGAAAAGATACATTTATAAATTAGGTAACTAAATACAGAAACCTTTGAAGATCTTTGGGACAGGATTTCACAGAAAGTAGTTAATATTCCAATTTCCAGAGGAGAATACTGAATCTATGATTCGTTGGAACCCCTTTGCAAGGTTTTAAGACAGAGGATTAAAAACACAAATTTATCATGAAAATCAGGGGTCAGCAATAACTTAGTAAAATAAAGCAATGGCAGACTAACGTTAATTTATTTTTGGATACTATGTCAGACTGGTATTTGAGATAAATGAATTCCAAAGACATATTTATTCCAGTAACGTATTTGGCAGATTTTTTTTTTTTTTTTTTTTGAGATACAGTCTCGCTCTGTGGCCCAGGCTGGAGTGCAGATCGCAATGTCGGCTCACTGTGAGCTCCACCTCCTGGGTTCATGCCATTCTCCTGCCTCAGCCTCCCGAGTAGCTGGGAGTACAGGCGCCCACCACCACGCCCGGCTAATTTTTTCTATTTTTAGTAGAGACGGGGGTTTCACCATGTTAGCCAGGATGGTCTCGATTTCCTGGCCTCGTGATGTGCCCACCTCGACCTCCCAAAGTGCTGGGATTACAAGCGTGAGCCACTGCGCCCAGACAGTATTTGGCAGTTTGTTAGTTGGATTTATTTTAGTGTCCATGTGCAATATATTGAAGTCAAAATGTAGTAAGAGCACACAATTATCCTTCATAAAAAGAAACTCTTCAGTACAGTTGGTTCATATTTCTGTTTCTTCATCCTCAGTTTTCATAATTCTAGATACTCATATAGATAGGACCATATTCTGCTAAAGAAGACTGGCGTTTCTCTTGTCAATCTCTTTCTTTTTAAGAAAGATGCAGTCTTTCCAGTGTTTGTTATTCTAATTTCATATCTCAAGGCTCATTGATCAGAAATGTGCTAAAATCAAGGTATCTACCAGGCTACATTCGTTTCTGGAGGCACTAGGGATAAATACACTTTCTTGACTTTCGAGTTCCTATGGGATGCCCACATAGCTTGGATTGTGAAGCCTTTGCATCTGCAAAGTCATCAATAGCTGATAAATATTTTTCATATCATGTCACTGTGACTGACTCTTTTTCCTCTCTCTTTCATTACAATGACACTTCTAATTATATTTGGGATCCCTAGATAATAAAAAAATCTTCTATCTCAAGGTAGTTAATTCCATCTGCAACTTCAATCCTCCTTTGCCTAGCATAACATACGCACAGGTTCTGGTAATTAGGATGAGAATGTGTTTGGCAGGCCATTATTCCACCTAACACAGTAAGTCACCAATATTTTATATTGGAGTTTCATAGTATTATGAGAGGCACAACAGTGGTAAATTTGGGGAATACATTTACTGAGCCTCCACTATGTGCCACTTCATGACTTCTGGTTATCTCACTGATTTTTTTTCAAATTTACTCATTAACTTATATATGGATATGTATTAGTCCATTTTCATGATGATGATAAAGACAAACCCAAGACTGGGCAATTTGCAAAAGAAAGAGGTTTAATGGGCTTACAGCTCCACATGGCTGGAGAGGCTTCACGATCATGGTGGAAGGCAGGGAAGACCAAGTCACATCTTACATGGATGACAGAAGGCAAAAAGAGAGAGAGCTTTGAAGGGAAATTCCCATTTTAAAAACCATCAGATCTCGTGAGACTTATTCACCATCATGAGAACAGCATGGGGAAGACCCTCCTGCATGATTCAGTTATCCCGTACTGGGTCCCTCCTACAACACATAGGAAATATGGGAGCTACAAGATGAAAATTGGGTGTGGACACAGAGCCAAACCATATCATTCCACCACTGGCCCCTCCCAAATCCCATGGGATTCACATTTTGAAACCAATCATGCCTTCCCAACAGTTCCCCAAAGTCTTAACTCATTTCAGCATTAACTCAAAAGTCTACAGTCCAAACTCCCATCTAAGACAAGGCAAGTTTCTTCCACCTATGAGCCTGTAAAATCAAAAACAATTTAGTTACTTCCTAGATACAATGGGGGGTACAGGCATTGGGTAAATTCAACCATTCCAAATGGGAGAAAATGGCCAAAACAAAGGGGCTGCAGGCCCCATGCAAGTCCAAAATCCAGTGAGGCCATCAAATCTTAAAGCTCCAAAAGGATCTCCTTTGAATCCATGTCTCATATCCAGGTCATGCTGATGCAAGAGGTGGGCTCCCATGGTCTTGGGCAGCTCTGCCCCTGTGGCTTTGCAGGGTACAGCCTCCCTCCTGGCGGCCTTCATGGGCTGGCATTCAGTGTCTGTGGCTTCTCCAGATGCACAGGGCAAGCTGTCAGTGGTTCTACCATTCTGAGGTCTGGAGGATGGTGGCTCTCTTCTCACAGCTCCCCAAGGAAGTGCCCCATTTGGAACTCTGTGTGGGACCTCCGATCCCACGTTTCCCTTCCACAGTGTCCTGGCAGAGGTTCTCCATGAGGGCCCTGCCCCTGTAGCAAACTTCTGCCTGGGTATCCAGGCATTTCCATACACCTTCTGAAATCAAGGCAGAGGTTCCCAAACCTCAATTCTTGACTACTGTGTACCTAAAGGCTCAACATCATGTGGAAGATGCCAAGGCTTTGGGCTTCCACCCTCTGAAGAAACAGACCAAGCAATACATTGCCCCGTTTTAGTCATGGCTGGAATGGCTGGGACACAGGGCACCAAGTCTCCAGACTGCACACAGCAGAGGCACTCTGGGCTCGGCCCATGAAATCATTTTTCCCTAGGCCTCTGGGCCTGTTATGGGAGGGGCTGTCATGAAGACCTCTGACGTGCCCTGGAGATATTTTCCCCACTGTCCTGGGCATTAACTTTCGGTTCTTTGTTATTTGCACAAATTTCTGCAGCCAGCTTGAATTTCTCTTCAGAAAATGGGATTCTTTTCTATCACATTGTCAGGCTGCAAATTTTCCAAACTTTTATGCTCTGCTTCCCTTATGAAATAGAATGCCTTTAACAGCACCCAAGTCATTTTTTGAATGCTTTGCTGCTTAGAGATTTATTCTGTCAGGTACCCTAAATCATCTCTCTCAAGTTCAAAGTTCCACAAATTTCCCAGGCAGGGGTAAAATGCCACCAGTCTCTTTGCTAATACACAGCAAGAGTAACCTTTGCTCCAGTTCCCAGGAAGTTCTTCATCTGCATCTGAGACCACCTCAGCCTAGATTTCATTCTCCATATCATTATCAGCATTTTAATCAAAGCCATTCAACAAATCTCCAGGGAATTCCAAACTTTCCCACATTTTTCTTTCTTCTGAGCCCTCCAAACTCTTCCTGTTATCCAGTTCCAATGTCACTTCCACATTTTTGGGTATCTTCAGCAGCACCCAACTCTCCTGGTACCAATTTACTGTATATGTCCATTTTCACACACTGATAAAGGCAAACGTGAGACTGGGCAATTGAGACTTGAAACGTGGCCAAAAAAAAAAAAAAAGGCTTAATGTACTTATGGTTCCACATGGCTGCGGAGACCTCAAAATCATGGTGGAAACTAAGGAGGAGCAAGTCACATCTTACATGGATGACAGCAGGCAAAGAGAGAGCGCTTGTGCAGGGAAACTCCCATTTTAAAACCATCAGATCTTGTGAGACTTATTCACTAGAATGAGAACAGCATGGGAAAGACCCACCCCCATGAATCAATTATCTCCCACCAGATTCCTTCCCCAACATATCAGGATTATAGGAGCTACAAGATGAGATTTGGGTGGGGACACAGTACCAAACCATATCATTATATATTTACATAAGTTTGTATATACGCATGCTTGTTTGTTTGTATGCCTGCATACATTTAATTTGCACTCCAGTTACATTTTGGGGAGTTGCTTATGTAATCTTTGATTGGATTTGATTACAATCCTACTTCATTAATACAATCTGCAGAATTAGGCTGTGTCCCTAAAACCCCATTAATTCCCTACCTCATATTCTAGTCCTTCTCAAACATGGATGTCTACCCAATAATTCACTTGTTGTCCTCAATTTTAGAATTTATTGATCTCGTCTTCCCTTCCAAGATGGCCGAATAGGAACAGCTCTGGTCTGCAGCTCCCAGCGTGATCAACACAGAAGATGGGTGATTTCTGCATTTTGAACTGAGGTACCTGGTTCATCTCACTGGGACTGGTTGGACAGTGAGTGCAGCCCACAGAGGGCAAGCTGAAGCAGGGCAGGGCATTGCCTCACCCAGGAAGCACAAGGGGTTACAGGATTTCCTGTTCCTAGCCAAGGGAAGTTGTGACAGACTCTACCGGGAAAATCTGGACACTCCCACCTTAATACTGTGCTTTTACAATGGTCTTAGCAAACAGCATACCAGGTGATTGTATCCTGTGCCTAGCTCAGTGGGTCTCACACCCACAGAGTCTTGCTCACTGCTAGCGCAGCAGTCCGAGATCAAACTGCAAAGCAGCAGCGTGGCTGGGGGAGGGACGTCTGCCATTGCTGTGGCTTGAGTAGGCAAATAAAGAGGCCAGGAAGCTCGAACCCAGTGGAGCCCACTGGAGCTCAATGAGGCCTGCTTGCCTCTGTAGACTCCACCTCTGGGGGCAGGGCATAGCTGGACAAAAGGCAGCAGAAACTGCAGACTTAAACGTCCCTGTCTGACAGCTCTGAAGAGAGCAGTGGTTCTCCCAGCATGGTGTTTGAGCTCTGAGAATGGACAGACTGCCTCCTCAAGTGGGTCACTGATGCATGTGTAGCCTAACTAGGAGACTCCTTCCAGTAGGGGCTGACTGACACCTCATACAGCTGGTGCCCCTCTGAGATGAAGATTCCAGAGGAAGGATCAGGCAGTAACCTTTGCTGTTCTGCAATATTTGCTGTTCTGCAGCCTCTACTGGTGATAACCAGGCAAACAGGCTCTGGAGTGGTCCTCCAGCAAACTCCAACAGACCTTCAACTGAGGGTCCGGACTGTTAGAAGGAAAACTAACAAACAGAAAAGAATAGTATCAACATCAACGAAAAGGACATCCACAAGAACACCCCATCTGTAGGTCACCATTATCAAAGACCAAAGGTAGAGAAAACCACAAAAATTGGGAGAAAAGAGAGCAGAAAAGCTGAAAATTCTAAAAACCAGGGTGCCTCTTCTCCTCCAAAGTATTGCAGCTCCTTGCCAGTAACAGAGCAAAGCTAGATGGAGAATGACTTTGATGAGTTGACAGAAGTAGGCTTCAGAGGTCAGTAATAACAAATTTCTCTGAGCTAAAGGAGGATGTTCTAACCCATCTCAAGGAAACTAAAAACCTTGAAAAAAGGTTAGATGAATGGCTAAGTAGAATAAATAATATAGAGAAGACCTTAAATGACCTGATGGAGCTGAAAAGCATGGCACAAGAACTACACGACGCATGAACAAACTTCAGTAGCCGATTCAATAGGGTGGAAGAAAGAGTATCAGTGATTGAAGATCAAATGAATGAAATGAAGTGAGAAGAGAAGTTTAGAGAAAAAAGAGTAAAATTAAATAAGCAAAGCCTCCAAGAAATATGGGACTATGTGAAAAGACCAAATCTACGTTTGATTGGTGTACCTGAAAGTGAAAGGGAGAATGGGACGAAGCTGGAAAACACTCTTCAGGATATTATCCAGGAGAACTTCCCCAACCTAGCAAGACAGGCCAACATTCAAATTCAGGAAATACAGAGAATGTCACAAAGATACTCCTCGAGAAAAGCAACCCCAGACACATAATTGTCAGATTCACCAAGATTGAAATGAAGGAAAAAATGTTAAGGGCAACCAGAGAGAAAGGTTGGGTTACCCACAAAGGGAAGCCCATCAGACTAACAGTGGATCTCTTGGCAGAAACTCTACAAGCCAGAAGAGAGTGGGGGCCAATATTCAACATTCTTAAAGAAAAGAATTTTCAACCCAGAATTTCATATCCAGCCAAACTAAGCTTCATAAGTGAAGGATAAATAAAATCCTTTACAGACAAGCAAATGCTGAGGGATTTTGTCACTACTAGGCCTGCTTTACAAGAGCTCCTGAAGGAAGCACTAAACATGGAAAGGGACAACTGGTACCAGCCACTGCAAAAACTTGCCAAACTGTAAAGACCATCGATGCTAGGAAGAAACTGCATCAACTAACCAGCAAAATAACCAGCTAACATCGTAATGACAGGATCAAATTCACACATAACAATATTAACCTTAAATGTAAATGGGCTAAATGTCCCAATTAAAAGACACAGACTGGCAAATTTGATAAAGAGTCAAGACCCATCAGTGTGCTGTATTCAGGAGACCCATCTCAGATGCAGAGACACACATAGGCTCAAAATAAAGGGATGGAGGAAGATCTACCAAGCAAATGAAAAGCAAAAAAAAAAAAAAAAAAAAAGCAGGGGTTACAATCCTAGGCTCTGATAAAACAGACTTTAAACCAACAAAGATCAAAAGAGACAAAGAAGGCCATTTCATAATGGTAAAGGGATCAATTCAACAAGAAGAGCTAACTATCCTAAATATATATGCACCCAATACAGGAGCACCCAGATTTAAAGCAAGTCCTTAGAGACCTACAAAGAGACTTAGACTCCCACACAATAATAATGGGAGACTTTAACACCCTACTCTCAACATTAGACAGATCAATGAGACAGAAGGTTAACAAGGATATACAGAACTTGAACTCAGCTCTGCACCAAGCGGACCTAATAGACATCTACAGAACTCTCCACCCCAAATCAACAGAATATACATTCTTTTCAGCCCCACATCACACTCATTCCAAAATTGACCACATAATTGGAAGTAAAGCACTCCTCAGCAAATGTAAAAGAACAGAAATCACAACAAACTGTCTCTTAGACCACAGTGCAATCAAATTAGAACTCAGGATTAAGAAACTCACTCAAAACTGCACAACTACAGGGAAACTGAACAACCTGCTCCTGAATGACAACTGGGTACATAACGAAATGAAGGCAGAAATAAAGATGTTCTTTGAAACCAAGGAGAACAAAGACACAACATACTAGAATCTCTGGGACACATTTAAAGCAGTATGTAGAGGGAAATTTATAGCACTAAATGCCCACAAGAGAAAGCAGGAAAGATCTAAAATGGACACCCTAAAATCACAATTAAAAGAACTAGAGAAGCAAGAGCAAATAAATTCAAAAGCTAGCAGAAGGCAAGAAATAACCAAGATTAGATCAGAACTGAAGGAGATAGAGACACAAAAAAATCCTTCAAAAAATCAATGAATCCAGGAGCTGATTTTTTGAAAAGATCAACAAAATAGATAGACCACTAGCAAGACTAACAAAGAAGAAAAGAGAGAAGAATCAAATAGACACAATAAAAAATGATAAAGGGGATATCACCACCAATCCCACAGAAATGCAAACTACCATCAGAGAATACTATAAACACCTCTATGTAATAAACTAGAAAATCTAGAAGAAATAGATAAATTCCTGGACACATACACCCTCCCAAGACTAAACCAGGAACATGTTGAATCCCTGAACAGACCAATAAAAGGCTCTGAAATTGAGACAATAATTAATAGCCTACCAACCAAAAAAAAGTCCAGGACCAGATAGATTAACAGCTGAATTCTACCAGAGGTACAAAGAGGAGGTGGTCTCACTCCTTCTGAAACTATTCCAATCAATAGAACAAGAGAGAATCCTCTCTAACTTATTTTATGAGGCCAGAATCATCCTGATACCAAAGCCTGGCAGAGACACAACAAAAAAAGAGAATTTCAGACCAGTATCCTTGATGAACATCGACGCAAAAATCCTCAATAAAATACTGGCAAACAGAATCCAGCAGCACATCAAAAAGCTTATCCACCAAGATCAAGTTGACTTCATCACTCGGATGCAAAGCTGGTTCAACCTACACAAATCAATAAACGTAATCCATCACATAAACAGAACCAAACACAAAAAGAAAATGATTATCTCAATAGATGCAGAAAAGGCCTTCAACAACATTCAACAGCCCTTCATGCTAATAATTCTCAATAAACTAGGTATTGATGGAACATATCTCAGAATAATAATAACAGCTATTTATGACAAACCCACAGCCAATATCATACTGAATGGGCAAAAACTGGAAGCATTCCCTTTGAAAACTGGCACAAGACAGGGATGCCCTCTCTCACCACTCCTATTCAACATAGCGTAGGAAGGTCTGGCCAGGGCAATCGGGAAAGAGAAATAAATAAAGGGTATTCAATTAGGAAAAGAGGAAGTCAAATTGTCCCTGTTTGCAGATGACATGATTGTATACTTAGAAAACCCCATCATCTCAGCCTAAAATCTCATTAAGCTGATAAGCAACTTCAGCAAAGTCCCAAGATACAAAATCAATGTGCAAAGATCACAAGCATTCTTATACACCAATAACAGACAGAGAGCCAAATCATGGGTAAACTCCCATTCACAATTGCTACAAAGAGAATAAAATGCCTAGGAATCCAACTTACAAGGGATGTGAAGGACTTCTTCGAGGAGAACTACAAACCACTGCTCAAGGAAATAAAAGAGGACACAAACAAAAGGCAGAACATTCCATGCTCATGGATAGGGAGAATCAATATTGTGAAAATGGCCATACTGCCCAAGATAATTTGTAGATTCAATGCCATTCCCATCAAGCTACCAATGACTTTCACCACAGAACTGGAAAAAACTACTTTAAAGTTCATATGGAACCAAAAAAGAGCCAGCATTGCCAAGACACTCCTAAGCAAAAAAGAACAAAGCTGGAGGCATCACGCTACCTGACTTCGAACTATACTATAAGTCTACGGTAACCAGAACAGCATGGTACTGATACCAAAACAGAGATATAGACCAATGGAACAGAACAGAGGCCTCAGAAATAACACCACACATCTGCAACTATCTGATCTTTGACAAACCTGAGGAAAACAAGCAATGGGGAAAGGATTCCCTATTTAATAAATGGTGCTGGGAAAACTGGCTAGCCATATGTAGAAAGCTGAAACTGGATCCCTTCCTTACACCTTATACAAAAATTAATTCAAGATGGGTTAAAGACTTAAATGTTAGACCTAAAACCATAAAAACCCTAGAAGAAAACCTAGGCAATACCATGCAGGACATAGGCATGGGCAAGGACTTCATGACTAAAACACCAAAAGCAATGGCAATGAAAGCCAAAATAGACAAATGGGATCTAATTAAACTAAAGAGCTTCTGCACAGCAAAAGAAATTACCATCAGAGTGAACAGGCAACCTACAGAATGGGAGAAAATTTTTGCAATCTACTCATCTGACAAAGGGCTAACATACAGAATCTACAAGGAACTTAAACAAATTTACAACAAAACATCAAACAACCCCATCAAAAAGTAGGCAAAGGATATGAACAGACACTTTTCAAAAGAAGACATGTATGCAGCCAACAGTTACATGAAAAAATGCTCGTCATCACTGGTCATCAGAGAAATGCAAATCAAAACCACAATGAGATACCATCTCACACCAGTTAGAATAGCGATCATTAAAAAGTCAGGAAACAACAGGTGCTGGAGAGGATGTGGAGAAATAGGAACACTTTTACACTGTTGGTGGGACTGTAAACTAGTTCAACCATTGTGGAAAACAGTGTGGTGATTCCTCAGGGATCTAGAACTAGAAATACCATTTGACCCAGCCATCCCATTACTGGGTATATACCCAAAGGAATATAAATCATGCTGCTGTAAAGACACATGCACACGTATGTTTACTGAGGCACTACTCACAATAGCAAAGACTTGGAACCAATCCAAATGTCCAACAATGATAGACTGGAGTAAGAAAACGTGGCACATATACACCATGGAATACTATGCAGCCATAAAAAATGATGAGTTCATGTCCCTTGTAGGGACATGGATGAAGCTGGAAACCATCATCCTCAGCATACTATCACAAGGACAAAAAAACCAAACACCGCATGTTCTCACTCATAGATGGGAACTGAACAATGAGAACACTTGGACACAGGAAGGGGAACATCACACACCAGGGCCTGTCGTGGAGTGGGGGGATGGGGGAGGGATAACATTATGAGAACTACCTAATGCAAATGACAAATTAATGGGTGCAGCAAACCAACATTGGACAGGTACACACATGTAACAAATCTGCACATTTTGCACATGTACCCTAGAACTTAAAGTATAATAATAAAAATAAGAATTTGTTGATCTTTCTACAAATATTGAATTCTGTGTCTTATACTATTCATCTAAGTTTTTGGAGCATAATTTTGGCTCTTAGTTTAGCTTCAGGCAAGGGATATGTGTGATTCTAAGTCACTTGTGTTCCTAGTTCCATGTTGCTGAGATTCTGTATTTGTCAAATTATTATGTTCTGCCTACCAGTTTTCATATTATGAAGTGATATGGGGACATACATGTTCATATATACATATGTGCTCACAAGCCTTGTGGGTAAAGGAGCGAGCATGTATCTCTCCTTGTACCTCAATTGATAAACCTATTTTCAAAAGCTCTTCTTATGGTTAATAAAGTAAATATTGACATTAATATGTAACTAAAATTGATCATGGTCTATTTCCTTCCTATTACAAAAAATGTTAAATTATTATTATGAACAGAATGAAATGAATGACATCTAGTGCAAAAATAAGTTAAGTCCATATTATTACTACTGAAACTACCCTGAAGAAGATATAATAAATAACTAAATTTAGAGTTTTTAATAGTCTATTTCTTTTAGACTCCTTGAAATAGCCTTTCACATTCAGTAATGCCACCAAGGAGTTATATGGCTTTTGAAGTCAAAATATTCATTTTCAGTCATTTAAAAATATCACCACAGATGAAAATAAGTACAGTTTAATGCTTTTGATAAGCAAAGTTTTAAAAGGTTATAAAAATTTATATTCTTCCCTTTACAAAAATGTTAACAAAGTATGTAAGAAAACTTAAATTGATTCTCACTTTGAAGGTGTTAATCTAAACTGAAATCTTAAGACCCTTTTCAGCAATGCTTTGGGCTTTGTTAATTTTTATGTCAAATTAATCTTCTGTCCTTTAAAAAATTATCCAAGTACAATTTGTTGTATCCCAGGTTTAGACTTTTACATTTTATTTAATTATTATTTTGCTTTGATATAAAAAGAAACTATTGTCTTAAAACTTATTTTATATGTTACTTTTTAAAAAATATAATTATTTGACGTAAGACTCATAGATTAAAATTTTAGAGAGATATTCAGACTGTTTTTAATGAGCATCTATATTCCCTAAAAGGTATTTATGTGTTATGCTGACCATGGTGGGAGTATAGTGACTCCTAGAAATACTAGAAGTTAGAAGGAACAATTCTATCAAGCTTTGGTGAATTTCATTTAGGCAATAACATTTTCTATTAAGATTTCATGTAGAAATAGCAAATAAGTGAGTTACCTGATTTATTATTCTTACATAGGTTAAAGTTTATTGCTTTTTTTTCTGCAGCCCTAATTCCCTATTTCTTCTCACATGTAGTAAACGACGAGGTTTTTTTTCTTTTTCTTTTTTTTGCATGTTTCCATCTAGTAAACATTAAAAAATAATAGAATAAATATTAAAACATATAAATTGTTATGAAGAAATTTTATTTAGAAAACATATAATTTCAAAAGAACTAACAAAATGTTCTTCAAATAAAACCAAAAAGGGAAAAATGTACGTACGTATTTCCTATTTGAATGGAATCATAACTGAAATTTACCAAGAAATGCTTTCAGTAATTAGCCTATGATCTATGGTCATTGTTAAGTTCTTCAAAAAGAAAAAAGACAAAGATTACTGTGCCAAACATTACTTCTTCTATTCTTGGCTTAGAAATATGGTTATGGTAACATATTGATAACCAATCTTCTTCATTAAAATAGTGAGGAAAATGAGTAAATGAGCATAACTCATCATTTGCCTTTCTTTTGACTAAGCTAAACAATTTCATCTTTTACATTCATATAGATTTTTAGAGGCTTTTGGTTTAAATTCTATATAGTCTTCACATACACATGATTATGAAGCCAAGCAATTATAAAATAAAAACCAAACCCTGTGTCACAGCATATTTCTGGATTCCTAGAGCCCTGGGAATCATGTTCAAGTCAAAAAGTCTAAGAAAATCATTGGAATACTTTATGTAGGCATTGATCCCACCCTGATAATCATGCTTGATCAGAGCATTTTCCAATAGAAGTGTAACCTGAGCCATATATGTAATGTTTAAAATCAACTTTAATACTATTTTGTGTTTAGCCTAATATGTTATATTTTTAAATCAAGACATAAAACAAGATGATTTCTCAAATACTAATTCTTTGAAATCTACTTTATATTTTATATGTACAGCTTATTTTAATTCAGATACTAAATTTTCATCGAAAGCATTTTATGTGTATTTAGATTTTATGAATTTACGTTTGAAAAAGTAATTTCACATACGCGAGTTGTTGCAAATATACTCAAAAGTTTTCCAATAAATGAATCAATATGAAGAAAAAAATTTTGCTTTAGTATTTGTATCCACATGAACAAAATGAGTTTCAGTTTTAAAATGAAATTTAAGTTTGTTTTTTTTCTTTGTTTGATTAAAAAAGAAATAGATAACATTCAGAGAGTGTGATTAAATGTAATATTAACTCAGACTGTTAAAAATCTTCTGGGCTGGGTGCAGTGGCTCACGCCTGTAAGCCTGTAATCCCAGCACTTTGGAGGGCCAAGGCGGGCAGATCACGAGGTCAAGAGATCGAGACTATCCTGGCCAGCATGGTGAAAACCCATCTCTACTAAAAATACAAAAATTAGCTGGGCATGGTGGTGTATGCCTGTAGTCCCAGCTACTCGGGAGGCTGAGGCAGGAGATTTGCTTGAACCCAGGAGGCGGAGGTTGCAGTGGGCCAAGATCACAGCACTGCACTCCAACCTGGCAACAGAGCAAGACTCCTTCTCAAAAAAGAAAAAAAAAAATTCTGAAAAAATCAACAGGATACATCTCAGAAAAGCTGGCAATTCTTTGGTGGAAAGTAAGTTGCATACTTATCCAAGCTGCCCAAATGATTATCAAGGCAAGTTTGTTTTTCAAAAATAGGTTTTAACATATATTAAATAAACTATACAGATATTCCCTAACAGTACAAAATTTTGACAATGAAGTTAAAGTATATAGCAAAGCCAAATATGACAATACACATGACTAATTTATAAAGTAAGCCTTTCAATCCTAGAAATCTAAAATGGGGAGAACGTACTGAAGGGTAGCATACATAAAATGAGGACAAATATCAAGGAACAATCTTAAACATTTTCCCAATGACTGACTAAGCCTCAAAAAGACAGCTTAGGAAAAGGATTAATATGTACTTTTTCTTTTTATCCTAGCCAATTCAGTCCTACTTAGATAAATCTGGTTACTAATCAATGCACATATAAATCAGAGGAATTTTTTTCTACTCAATTACTACCATATTTTCCTCTTTCACCTTTTCCCTAATTTTGTCTAGCAACACTTTTCCTTTGGTTTGGTCAGTTGAACCCAAAAGTTTTGGTGCCTAAAATCAGTATCAACTCTTATTGAAATAGCATTTGGGAAACGCAGTCCTAATGAAGGCAAATATTCAACCGAGATGGTTTGACAGAGTTAAATATCCATCTCAATATGACACGTCTCCCAGGTTCATCACTGGGTTAATGGCTGCTCTTGGCTAGATACACGCCTCTGCATAGTGGAATGCTCCCTGGTGAGGTACTGCAGAGCTATTGTGCACAAACACCCTCCAATTTAAGCTTTCAATAAATACAAAGCATCATTTTAAACCACTTCAGTAGAATAAATAAAAAATATTGTCTTTCTATTGGCCTGCTTTGCTTCTTGAGCTGGCTTGGAGTGCTGTTTGTGACATAGAAGACACAATAGTTCATTAGTGGCTACTCCAAGCTCTTTAGACGTCAGCACTTACTGTTCTTCAAGCCTCAGCACTTTTTTGCAACAATAATGGTATTCTTCATTAGCATCGCCACCGTCATGAGGCCAACACCTCCAGGAAGTGGCCTGATGTAACCGGCTTTTTATCTGACTCCTTCAAAATCCATGTCTCCAACCAATTTGGGTTTAGCAGTTACGGGATCTTGAACTCTAGTTATTCCCACATCAATAACTGCTGTTTTTTCCTTGATTATATCTATTGTGAACAGGTTTAGAATTCCTGCAGCGGATCTTACAATATCTGCAAAAATTCTGTTTCTTCAACTGCTCTTTGGGAGTATATCCATGAGATATTGTAACGGTGGCATCATATCTGGGACGTTCATGCACCCCATGTATGTGCAGTGACATTACAATGGGCATTCCAACAATTTTTGACCTTCCAGTCACAACCACATTCTTCCCTAAGGTTGGAATGTCAGTTCGCTTAATTATTTCCTACACACCCCATGGGGTAGCCGGTAACATGGAATATTGGTCCAAACACTTTTGTCCTACATTCATTACAGGAAAGCCATCAACATCCTTGTCTGGAGAAAAAGCATTGCAGATCTTTCTCTCATCAGTGTGCTCTGGAAGAGGCAGCTGAACAAGGTGGCCATCTAATTATCAACATTACTCAGTTTATTTATTAACTTCAACAATTCTTCCTCAGAAATTGAAGCTGGTTTCACAATTGTCTCACTGGTGATTCCAAAATGCCGTGCTGTGGAAGGTGCGAGAGCGCAGGCGGCAGTTCTGCGGGGGACAGAGCAGTTGGGCAGCCAACGCAGACATGAGGGAAGCCACAGCCATAGCCTATGCCTGGAAGGAGGAAATTTAACTTAGAGGCAAATGTGTAACAATTCCAAAAATACCACTTCCTAAGTTAAATCAATCTACTAACTGTGTCAACTCAGTAGCGTTAACATTAAATTTAAATATAGGCATTTGATAAATTAAAATCAACTGTTTATTAATATCAGCAAAGCATTCCTCAAAATTTTCTTAGAAAAAAAGTAGTTTTGCAGCCAATTTACATGACACTGTCAATTACAATAAACACCTTCTGCATATTTATCCTGTTAGAGGAATATGTTATTATCATAGATTTGTATTGTGAAAAATTTCAATTTCTACTAAATTTAGCTTCATATTAGTTAACATATATTGTGATATTGGTGAGAAAGCATAAATCACTTGAATTTCGGGGGGTCTTAACTATCGAATATTGGCATGCATTTCTCTTGTTTCAAGAAAATATTTAATTGGAAATTACAGTACAGAAAATCTGTGTGAAACTTTTTGCCATTCAAACAACAATCATTGGTAGAGAACACAGTATCGTTAAGTTAATTGGCTGGGCACGATGGCTCAGGCCTGTAATCCCAGCACTCTGAGAGGCTGAGAAGGGTGGATCACTTGAGGCCAGGAGTTCGAGGCCAGCCTGGCCAATATGGTGAAACCCCATCTCTACCAAAAATACAAAAATTAGCCGGGCTTGTGGCACACGCCTGTAATCCTAACTACTAGGGTGGCTGAGGCAAGATAATCGCTTAAACTGGGAGGCAGAGTTTTCAGTGAACTGAGATTGCCCCACTGCACTCCAGCCTGGGTGACAGAGTGAGACTCTGTCTCAAAAAGAACCCCAAAAATGTTAATTGACTGCCTTCTTTTTCTTTCAAGATTTGCATAACCTGTTGATGATTTATATATCGCATACACATATTAAATGGTTTTAACAACTGAACATCCATGAAACTTTTCATTAAGTTTGATCAGAAAATGTATATTTTCAATGTGTTTCTAATAGTAGAACAAAATGTGAAGAGGAATGCAGTCTGTTTTAGAATTCTAATTAATAGAAAATGTTGTCTAGTTGGAGCTGAGGACCACCCGTTGTGATAGAAAATAACATCTTTATATCTAGCAGATTATCTTCTTTGACATATGTTAATGATATAATATATGACAAAAGTTGAATAATGTAAGCCACAAATTGACAGCATTTCTTTGCAAAAATTGAAATAAAACATAACCAATGTATTAATTGAAGAGTGCTTTTTATTTCATGTTTCATTTTAGGCTAAAGAAAAATACTTACATTATTTCAATATTCGAATCAATTGATTTTTGATATTAGTAGAAAGATCTTGTATACTATAGACAATTGTTTGATAGCTTTTTGAGATCTTTTGTTTTGTAAAATATTCTTTTCTGGTCTTTTCCTGATAAGTTTTTGAAAAGTTTGAAAAGTTTTCCATACCTGAAATAATAACTATTTTTTTATTATTATTATTACACTTTAAGTTTTAGGGTACATGTGCACAATGTGCAGGTTAGTTACATATGTATACATGTGCCATGTTGGTGCGCTGCACCCACTAACTCATCATCTACCATTAGGTATATCTCCCAATGCTATCCCTCCCCCCTCCCCCCACCCCACAACAGTCCCCAGAGTGTGATGTTCCCCTTCCTGTGTCCATGTGTTCTCATGGTTCAATTTCCACCTATGAGTGAGAATATGCGGTGTTTGGTTTTTTGTTCTTGTGATAGTTTACTGATAATGATGATTTCCAATTTCATCCATGTCCCTACAAAGGACATGAACTCATCATTTTTTATGGCTGCATAATATTCCATGGTGTATATGTGCCACATTTTCTTAATCCAGTCTATCATTGTTGGACATTTGGGTTGGTTCCAAGTCTTTGCTATTGTGAATAATGCCACAATAAACATACGTGTGCATGTGTCTTTATAGCAGCATGATTTACAGTCCTTTGGGTATATACCCAGTAATGGGATGGCTGGGTCAAATTGTATTTCTAGTTCTAGATCCCTGAGGAATCGCCACACTGACTTCCACAATGGTTGAACTAGTTTACAGTCCCACCAACAGTGTAAAAGTGTTCCTATTTCTCCACATCCTTTCCAGCACCTGTTGTTTCCTGACTTTTTAATGATTGCCATTCTAACTGGTGTGAAATGGTATCTCGTTGTGGTTTTGATTTGCATTTCTCTGATGGCCAGTGATGATGAGCATTTTTCATGTGTTTTTTGGCTGCATAAATGTCTTCTTTTGAGAAGTGTCTGTTCATGTCCTTCACCGAATTGTTGATGGGGTTGTTTGTTTTTTTCTTGTAAATTTGTTTGAGTTCATTGTAGATTCTGGATATTAGCTCTTTGTCAGATGAGTAGGTTCCGAAAATTTTCTCCCATTTTGTAGGTTGCCTGTTCACTCTGATGGTAGTTTCTTTTGCTGTGCAGAAGCTCTTTAGTTTAATTAGATCCCATTTGTCAATTTTGGCTTTCATTGCCATTGCTTTTGGTGTTTTAGACATGAAGTCCTTGCCCATGCCTATGTCCTGCATGGTATTGCCTAGGTTTTCTTCTAGGGTTTTTATGGTTTTAGGTCTAACATTTAAGTCTTTAATCCATCTTGAATTGATTTTTGTATAAGGCGTAAGGAAGGGATCCAGTTTCAGCTTTCTACATATGGCTAGCCAGTTTTCCCAGCACCATTTATTAAATAGGGAATCCTTTCCCCATTGCTTGTTTTTCTCAGGTTTGTTAAAGATCAGATAGTTGTAGATATGCGGCGTTATTTCTGAGGCCTCTGTTCTGTTCCATTGATCTATATCTCTGTTTTGGTACCAGTACCATGCTGTTTTGGTTACTGTAGCCTTGTAGTATAGTTTGAAGTCAGGTAGTGTGATGCCTCCAGCTTTGTTCTTTTTGCTTAGGATTGACTTAGCAATGCTGGCTCTTTTTTGGTTCCATATGAACTTTAAAGTAGTTTTTTCCAGTTCTGTGAAGAAAGTCATTGGTAGCTTGATGGGGATGGCATTGAATCTGTAAATTACCTTGGGCAGTATGGCCATTTTCATGATATTGATTCTTCCTACCCATGAGCATGGAATGTTCTTCCATTTGTTTGTATCCTCTTTTATTTCCTTGAGCAGTGGTTTGTAGTTCTCCTTGAAAGGTCCTTCACATCCCTTGTAAGTTGGATTCCTAGGTATTTTATTCTCTTTGAAGCAATTGTGAATGGGAGTTCACTCACGATTTGGCTCTCTGTTTGTCTGTTCTTGGTGTATAAGAATGCTTGTGATTTTTGTACATTGATTTTGTATCCTGAGACTTTGCTGAAGTTGCTTATCAGCTTAAGGAGATTTTGGGCTGAGACAATGGGGTTTTCTAAGTATACAATCATGTCCTCTGCAAACAGGGACAATTTGACTTCCTCTTTTCCTAATTGAATACCCTTTATTTCCTTCTGCCTAATTGCCCTGGCCAGAACTTCCAACACTATATTGAATAGGAGTGGTGAGAGAGGGCATCCCTGTCTCGTGCCAGTTTTCAAAGGGAATGCTTCCAGTTTTTGCCCATTCAGTATGATATTGGCTGTGGGTTTGTCATAAATAGCTCTTATTATTTTGAGATACGTCCCATCAATACCTAATTTATTGAGAGTTTTTAGCATGAAGGGTTGTTGAATTTTTTCAAAGGCCTTTTCTGCATCTATTGAGATAATCATGTGGTTTTTGTCTTTGGTTCTGTTTATATGCTGGATTACATTTATTGATTTGCATATATTGAACCAGCCTTGCATCCTAGGGATGAAGCCCACTTGATCATGGTGGATAAGCTTTTTGATGTGCTGCTGGATTCGGTTTGCCAGTATTTTATTGAGGATTTTTGCATCAATGTTCATCAAGGATATTGGTCTAAAATTCTCTTTTTTGGTTGTGTCTCTGCCCGGCTTTGGTATCAGAATGATGCTGGCCTCATAAAATGAGTTAGGGAGGATTCCCTCTTTTTCTATTGATTGGAATAGTTTCAGAAGGAATGGTACCAGTTCCTCCTTGTACCTCTGGTAGAATTCGGCTGTGAATCCATCTGGTCCTGGACTCTTTTTGGTTGGTAAGCCATTGATTATTGCCACAATTTCAGATCCTGTTAGTGGTCTATTCAGAGATTCAACTTCTTCCTAGTTTAGTCTTGGGAAAGTGTATTTGTCGAGGAATTTATCCATTTCTTCTAGATTTTCTAGTTTATTTGCGTAGAAGTGTTTGTAGTATTCTCTGATGGTAGTTTGTATTTCTGTAGAATCGGTGGTGATATCCCCTTTATCATTTTTTATTGCGTCTATTTGATTCTTCTCTCTTTTTTTCTTCATTAGTCTTGCTAGCGGTCTATCAATTTTGTTGATCCTTTCAAAAAACCAGCTCCTGGATTCATTAATTTTTTGAAGGGTTTTTTGTGTGTCTATTTCCTTCAGTTCTGCTCTGATTTTAGTTATTTCTTGCCTTCTGCTAGCTTTTGAATGGGTTTGCTGTTGCTTTTCTGGTTCTTTTAATTGTGATGTTAGGGTGTCAATTTTGGATCTTTCCTGTTTTCTCTTGTGGGCATTTAGTGCTATAAATTTCCCTCTACACACTGCTTTGAATGCGTCCCAGGGATTCTGGTATGTTGTGTCTTTGCTCTCGTTGGTTTCAAAGAACATCTTTATTTCTGCCTTCATTTCGTTATGTACCCAGTAGTCATTCAGGAACAGGTTGTTCAGTTTCCATGTAGTTGAGTGGTTTTGAGTGAGATTCTTAATCTTGAGTTCTAGTTTGATTGCACTGTGGTCTGAGAGATAGTTTGTTATAATTTCTGTTCTTTTACATTTGCTGAGGAGAGCTTTACTTCCAAGTATGTGATCAATTTTGGAATAGGTGTGGTGTGGTGCTGAAAAAAATGTATATTCTGTTGATTTGGGGTGGAGAGTTCTGTAGATGTCTATTAGGTCTGCTTGGTGCAGAGCTGAGTTCAATTCCTAGGTATCCTTGTTGACTTTCCGTCTCGTTGATCTGTCTAATGTTGACAGTGGGGTGTTAAAGTCTCCCATTATTAATGTGTGGGAGTCTGAGTCTCTTTGTAGGTCACTCAGGACTTGCTTTATGAATCTGGGTGCTCCTGTATTGGGTGCATATATATTTAGGATAGTTATCTCTTCTTGTTGAATTGATCCCTTTACCATTATGTAATGGCCTTCTTTGTCTCTTTTGATCTTTGTTGGTTTAAAGTCTGTTTTATCAGAGACTAGGATTGCAAACCCTGCCTTTTTTGTGTTCCATTTGCTTGGTAGATCTTCCTCCATCCTTTTATTTTGAGCCTATGTGTGTCTCTGCACGTGAGATGGGTTTCCTGAATACAGCACATTGATGGGTCTTGACTCTTTATCCAATTTGCCAGTCTGTGTCTTTTAATTAGAGCATTTAGTCCATTTACATTTAAAGTTAATATTATTATGTGTAAATTTGATCCTGTCATTATGATGTTAGCTGGTCATTTTGCTCTTTAGTTGATGCAGTTTATTCCTAGTCTCGATGGTCTTTACATTTTGGCATGATTTTGCAGCGGCTGGTACCAGTTGTTCCTTTCCATGTTTAGCTCTTTTAGGGCAGGCCTGGTGGTGACAAAAGCTCTCAGCACTTGCTTGTCTGTAAAGTATTTTATTTCTCCTTCACTCATGAAGCTTAGTTTGGCTGGATATGAAATTCTGGGTTGAAAATTCTTTTCTTTAAGAATGTTGAATATTGGCCCCCACTCTCTTCTGGCTTGTAGAGTTTCTGCCAAGAGATCTGCTGTTAGTCTGATGGGCTTCCCTTTGAGGGTAACCTGACCTTTCTCTCTGGTTGCCCTTAACATTTTTTCCTTCATTTCAACTTTGGTGAATCTGACAATTATGTGTCTTGGAGTTGCTCTTCTCGAGGAGTATCTTTGTGGCATTCTCTGTATTTCCTGAATCTGAATGTTGGCCTGCCTTGCTAGATTGGGGAAGTTCTCCTGGATAATATCCTGCAGAGTGTTTTCCAACTTGGTTCCATTCTCCCCGTCACTTTCAGGTACACCAGTCAGATGTAGATTTGGTCTTTTCACATAGTTCCATATTTCTTGGAGGCTTTGCTCATTTCTTTTTATTCTTTTTTCTCTAAACTTCCCTTTTTGCTTCGTTTCATTCATTTCATCTTCCATCGCTGATACCCTTTCTTCTAGTTGATCACATTGGCTCCTGAGTCTTCTGCATTCTTCACGTAGTTCTCGAGCCTTGGTTTTCAGCTCCATCAGCTCCTTTAAGCACTTCTCTGTATTGGTTATTCTAGTTATACATTCTTCTAAATTTTTTTCAAAGTTTTCAATTTCTTTGCCTTTGGTTTGAATGTCCTCCCGTAGCACAGAGTAATTTGATCATCTGAAGCCTTCTTCTCTCAGCTCGTCAAAGTCATTCTCCGTCCAGCTTTGTTCCGTTGCTGGTGAGGAACTGCATTCCTTTGGAGGAGGAGAGGCGCTCTGCTCTTTAGAATTTTCAGTTTTTCTGCTCTGTTTTTTACCCATCTTTGTGGTTTTATCTACTTTTGGTCTTTGATGATGGTGATGTACAGATGGGTTTTTGGTGTGGATGTCCTTTCTGTTTGTTAGTTTTCCTTCTAACAGACAGGACCCTCAGCTGCAGGTCTGTTGGAGTACCCGGCCATGTGAGGTGTCAGTCTGCCCCTGCTGGGGGTTGCCTCCCAGTTAGGCTGCTCGGGGGTCAGGGGTCAGGGACCCACTTGAGGAGGCAGTCTGCCTATTCTGAGATCTCCAGCTGCGTGCTGGGAGAATCACTGCTCTCTTCAAAGCTGTCAGACAGGGACATTTAAGTCTGCAGAGGTTACTGCTGTCTTTTTGTTTGTCTGTGCCCTGCCCCCAGAGGTGGAGCCTACAGAGGCAGGCAGGCCTCCTTGAGCTGTGGTGGGCTCCACCCAGTTGGAGCTTCCCGGCTGCTTTGTTTATCTCAGCAAGCCTGGGCAATGGCGGGCACCCCTCCCCCAGCCTCGCTGCCACCTTGCAGTTTGATCTCAGACTGCTGTGCTAGCAATCAGTGAGACTCCATGGGCGTAGGACCCTATGAGCCAAGTGCGGGATATAATCTCCTGGTGCGCTGTTTTTTAAGCCCGTCGGAAAAGCACAGTATTCGGGTGGGAGTGACCCGATTTTCCAGGTGCCTTCTATCACCCCTTTCTTTGACTAGGAAAGGGAACTCCCTGACCCCTTGCACTTCCCGAGTGAGGCAATGCCTCGCCCTGCTTCGGCTCGTGCACGATGCACGCACCCACTGACCCGCGCCCACTGTCTGGCACTCCCTAGTGAGATGAACCCAGTACCTCAGATGGAAATGCAGAAATCACCCGTCTTCTGCATCCCTCACGCTGGGAGCTGTAGACCGGAGCTCTTCCTATTTGGCCATCTTGGTTCCGATCCCTAACTGAAATAATAACTTATTTCAGGTATAATAATTTATTTAACCACCACTTCACCTAAAACCTTACACACAGAGCCTGAATAGAATTTTATTTAAACAGTATTTAAAAATAAGTTAAAAATAATTTTGTGCATGAAACAAAGTTGTGTACATTAAAACATCAGAAAGCAAAAGTGTCTATCTCAGCTACCTATCTGGATCACTTCTGGTTATTTGACATCCCCATCATTCCTAACTGAAGTTTTATGCTATAGATAAGCAATTATTTTCTTATACATATTCAGACATAAGTACTTAACAGTAAGAAATATGACATGCCATTAAGACAGTGGAAAAATAACGTGTCAGGTGTGGAATTTTCCACTCGTGGTGTTATGTTGGCATTCAAAAACTTCAGATTTTGGAGAATTTTAGATTTCACATTTTTAGATTAGGGATGCTCAATCTGTAGTAGCTTCTGTATCCCCACTCAATTCTGTAGCAGAAGTAAGGTTCGTTTTAAATTTATAAATATGACCATACTTTTTTACTTCAATGAGAAAAATAATTTAATTTGAAGGAAAATAAGTATAAGAAACACTTTAAAATACTTAGTACTTACAATTACATTATCAAAATCTGAGAATTTACATAGATATCACTCTAATCTGCTATGTGAAATGTTCAAATACACATATTACAACATTAAATCATTGTGTTGAAAAGATTCATTTAAACTGAAACAATGCAATGACATTTTCTAGAAAAGTGATGTATTTATGTGTAATACCAGAAACTGCTTATGCATCTGCCACATGAACTACAACTATAAAATCTGGCAGAATGCAATGATCAAAGTGAAATGTAGCTATACCAAACCAATAAACTTGTGTTTAATCAAAAACTTATTTTACACAATTTGTTTTCAAATTTAAATAGTCAATTCAATAATATAAATTGAAAATTCCATTTTTCCATTGAACTGGCTACATTTCATGTGCTCAATATCAACTTACACCTAGTGACTAATATATTGAACAACACCACTTTAGAGTAATGAATACACATAAGTAGACATGCAAGATATCATTTTATAACTTAAATAGAGATGATTGCCAAGTTATGTTGCCCTACTCACTAGAGTCACTTTTTAAATTCTTTTTCATTTGTTTTATAATCAAATACAGTTATTTTCACATGTTTGATATCAGACTCAGTCTTTGCTTTGCTTAGTCACTTTCGGAGATGATAAAGTATATATACTGGCATATGTTCTAAAAATCCATTGACACAAAGCACATCAAAATGCACAGAAAAATTCTTTGGAGACCTATGCACCATAAGATGGGTTTATTATTTTGGAAAATCCAGTCAAAGCTTGGATTTGGAATTGATTTGGAAAGTAAATCCAAGGCTAGGTATGTGAGTCATGTAAGATGACACTATAGTCATTATACTGACTGAAGGGATCACATTCATTTCTTTCCAAAATGTAATATTTCGTATACAAAACCAACTGCAAATATTGAGACTTAGTATCTAGAAAATACAAATGTAGCCACTAAAGCGAGGTGGCTTGTTCTAGGAAATCAACTTAATAAGATGACAATGATATTATTACAACCTTAAGAGCTTTCCAAGAGAATAAGTCACTAACAAAGACTGAAAATGTAAAAACAGTTCCCTGATCATTTTTGTAGAAGTGAAATATTGAGAAACTTCATATTTCAATACAAATAATATGTGAACATCTTATTTTATATAGTCTACGTGTTCTCAGTACTAAATATTAGTTCAAATTTTAAGACACAAACAGAGGATTTTAATACAACAGTTAGGTGCCTTCCCATTGAATTGCTTCTCTGTATTTGCAGATTTTAAATAGCAGACTGATGGCAGAGAGGTTGAGAAAAGTGTTCTGCTTGCCTAAATTTATGATAAAACCAGTTCATAAAATTTACTTGTTTAAACTAATAAAAGTCAAGTAGTTTGGATAGTTGCAATAAGCAAAGTCCTCTCTTAGTAAATGCTTGAATGGTAGCCTTCGACTTCATCTAGTTTGTATATTTTCACTTCTATTCACACAATGATTACCTGATAAGGCTATATTTAGGAAATATATTGCACTCTTTAAGGGAAAATTAACATTTATGAAAAGTATCCATTTGACTAAAGATCTTATGTGCTATGTATCAGGGGGTAATTTTGCATTTACAACACAGAATTTCCGCTCTAACGATGTTCCAAAACTATTCCACCATGGCCACCCTGCAACCATTCTCTCAGTCTACACTCCTTTCCATTCCTGGAGTTTCAGTCTTTTCTTTACAAAACAAATTGTTTAAAAATTGCCTGGAAAATTTGATATAAATGACTTTGTGGTAGTATTAAGTTATATATATAAGAGCTCATGAAAGGACTTGGATATAAAAATATCCAAATGAGTATGAAAGTACAGCAAGACTGCAGCGTCTCATACTTTTGTATAAAACAAACTTTTTAAAGGAGAGCTTAACTTTTATATGTCTCACAAACTGTGGATAGGTGTTAACAAGAATACATTATTTTCAAAATCTGCAATAGTATAAAAGAGATGAATTAAAAAAGTCAAGGATGGCACTAGGTAGATAAGCAACCCAGATACAGTAGGAAGGCATGAGACAAAATGTAAAAAAACAACACTTACTAAGCTATTCAGTTATGTAAATGAAAAAAAGAATGTGTAAGGCTTCAATTCAAGTTTCTAGAAATGAATTGCCTAAAAGGGACAATGCATTTAAAGACCATTAAAAGAATATATAGCAAACGGTATATGGCAACTAAACTTATTTTAATTATGAGGTATTATTTTTAAGAAGATTAAAAAGTCCATAGCTGGACTAGAAGATGTAAAGATAAAACTGGAAGAAAAATATTAGTGTTGGCGGATGTCAAATAACTGCATTTATTCAACCAGAACTGATCATCATTTAGAGTGAAATGATCAATTATTGGAGTAAAATGCATTTCGTTTGCAAGAGAAATAGAGATCATTCCACAAATTTGTCAAAATGTCAAAGTGTTTTTGAGAAAGTAACTGTAGCATTAGAAAACATCATGGAATTTAGAAATTAATGTATTTGACATAATTTTTCTGCTTTCTATCCACTGACTGCTGCTTGGCATGAGTGATGGCTAATGGATTAATTATAACCGTGAATTTAGGACAAAATCAAGTTTAATTGGCAAGATGACTTTCCTGGGTGTTTAAATCCCAAAACTGCATGCTTTGAAAAAAACAAAGTGGAACTTATTAACGAAACAATTGTGTTGCACAATTTGAAGAGGTTGTATATTTGGTATCATTTTTCTGTAGATTACAATAAGCAATATACCATTCCATAGGTAGACTAAAATAAGAAATATATATAGGATACATATACACAAATGCACATACATACATACATACATACATATGGGGGAGCTTATAAAAAAAGATACGCTTTTATGCTTTCTCTATATTTCACAGCACATATTCCACTCTTACTATTTCTAATCCTTTTTCCACACTGTTAACTGAGAGGTGTGACTCATACAAGCCTGACCATATCTGTTCTACCAATGATATCACACTGCTTTTATGATAGAATCAAAATGCCTCTGTACCGTTTGCTCAGTTTATCATTTTAGGCTACATGGATTATTTTTCACTTTACACTTATTACTTCAGTTTGCTCTTTATATTTGTCATACTGTTTCAGTTTATCTGATATTTTCTCTTTATCATTGGCATTTACTAATTCTTTCTTCTTGAAAGAGAGAGAAGGTAAAGCCATTTTCTCTCCCATCCTTCAACATTCCTGATCAATACCTAAACTTGTTCTACTTCTTATTTCCCTGTAGGGAGGTTCCTGATCACCGCCCCAGATGTGGTTTCTCTTCCATATGGGATGGTAACAATGTTTACTTCTTCCATTAAATACATTTTTCTGCTTAATCCTCTAGATTTTATGCTATATGGTTTTCTATGATTTGATCACCATTATATTTCCAAAAGAAGCACACTGCTTATTTTCAATAAATGCTTATATAACAAATAATGAATTAAAAAAATCACAATCCTAGAAGTCTCAGAAATGTCTATTCAATTCTGGGGTTTTACTATCAAACTATGGGTAAGTAAAATAAAGCACAGCTAGATATTTGAGGGTTAAGGAAATGAGTTTAGACAGATAAAACCACATTGTTTTAGTGACAACAGTAACATCTTTGTAGTCTATGAATCTTATGTTTTTCCAGTGATGATACCACTCAATTTTAAACACATGAACTTTACTATGTGTTTTTATTCTGCTGACATCTTTTATTTCTTTTTATGTGCAATTGTAGCAGAAGGTATCTAAAGAAATACCAAAAATGGAGAAGATACGTAAACTAGTAAATGCAGTATATCCGAAACAAAGCTAATAATATGAAAAGAGACCATTTGAGACAGAGCAGGCTAATATTTATTAATTCAAATTCAATGTTATCACCATTATTGAGTGTCTTTAAAAGTGAAAGTATGGATAGATAGCTAGATCAATTAATAGGTTTACATTTATGTGGATTGTAGGTCCATTGGCCCTTAAAAATTTCAATGTGTAAAAACAAAATTTTATATGGTAATTTAACTATAGTTCAATTGGAAACTATTAATTCCAAAAATGTAAATTTAGAATAAAATTAAAAGAATAGTACAAGATCATGCCACATCTTTTTCTCAACTTTTATTTATTATTGTATTAAATTATACAATTAAAATATAAAGTATTTCCATATGACTCTTAACTTTATGTACAATCTGTTCAAGTAGTTTTTCAGCCAATAAAATGAAGCTGCCAAATCTATTTGCTTCAGAAAATCCAGAAAATCAGAACCAAAGATATAGCACACACAAAAAAGTCATTTTATTGTGAAGAGCAAATAAGACTTGCATAAAAATTTAAGTATATTAATAACTCATATTTAACAATGACTGGTTAAATTAGTTAAAGTTATGTTGCTAGCTAGAGATGTTGAATCCAGTGAAGAAAACTAATTGAAATTGTTAATTTTATTCTAGTAAGAACTTACGTTTTTCATCAGAGGCTGGAGTTACATTTCTTTCTTTTTTTGTTTTGTTTTTTTTTTTTTTTTTTGAGACGGAGTCCCGCTCAGTCGCCAGGCTGGAGTGCAATGGTGCGATCTCAGCTCACTGCAACCTCTGCCTCCCAGGTTCAAGCGATTCTCCAGCCTCAGCCTCTCGAGTAGCTGGGACTACAGGCTCACACCACCAAGCCCAGCTAATTTTTGTATTTTTAGCAGGAACGTGGTTTCACCATGTTGGCCAGGATTGTTTCGATCTCTTGACCTCATGATCCACCTGCCTTGGCCTCCCAAAGTGCTGTGATTACAGGCGTGAGCCACTGCGCCAGGCCTGGGGTTGAATTTCTAAGGTAAATAATTTAAAGAGAACTTAAATAAGTATGAATTTTTTATAAGAGTTTAGTGGTTTAAGTTAGTTAGCTAACAGAAATGTTCACCACTGAAAAATTCTTAAGTTTAGGAAAAAATGTCAATACATCCATTGTAGAATATTCCTTATGTTCCAGGAGGTATAAAAATGTAATGTAATTATTACTAGAATGCCAACATAGGATTGTTTGGGAAGTGAAACATGAAGTAGGATGAAATTATCTTAGATTTCATATGAATAAATGAATACTAGATAGATAAGGAATCTTTTGCAAAGATAAATAATAATGGGTGATGAGATTTCCTAGTATCAGAAAAATCTATAATGCCATACTAATTTAATCATATTGGTACAGATATAGAAAAACAATCCATGGAACCAAATAAAGAGTTTGTCCTTAGATCCCATTTTATATTTATATTTATCAGACTAGAGCTATGACTAAAGTAGTTACCTTCTAAGAGAAAAATCACGATTAGTTATTAAAGAGTATTTTATATAAGAGGCTATTTATCTGTAAGAAAATTAAAAAGTTTATATTATTTTATGTCTTATAAAACAAATAGACAAAAGACTTAATATTAAAATAGTAAAATATCCTGAAGAAAATTATGAACTCTATATGTAACATTTTCACTCAGTGTGCTTCAGAATTTATAATATTAAGAAAACATTTACTTAGCAAAGAATAGCAAAGAAAATATATGTTATGATAAAGTAAATATATGATAGATCTGAAATATATTTATAAAGCAGAAGAAAGATTAAAGAGTCAATTTCTATAGTAATACAGAGATCTCTTACAAATTAAGAAAAAATAAAACAACAGATAGGATTTTAATTGATAACTCACAAAAAGCAACCCAAATTATCAAAGAAATGAGATGATAAAATACATTATGAAAATCTAAATTAAATACAATAAGATTCTCTTCCTTTCAGAGTCATTAAAAAATATAATATTTAATTACAGAATATTTAGTTACAGAATCTACTGGTGGCTGGGATGTAGAGAAAATGACACATTGGTCTTAAAAATATGAAGTATTATATCCTTTTGATCATTTATTCGAGAAATACAAATTGAGCTTAATAAATTGTAGTCACACATCTAAGCATTTTGGATACATTGTTGAACAATAAAAAATTCTAAGCACTCTTCTAGATACTTGGGACATATTATTGGATGGCAACAAAGCTCTTTGCAGACCTTGTATTCTAGTACAGTCTCTAAACTCAAATAAGCATGTGCATTTCAACACAGAAATTCCAAACCTGATATTATAACCCATAAAAACAAAGGCATAACTTATTGACATTTAAACATTATAGTATATAATTTTGTAATAGGGAAATCACCTTAAAATCAAGCGAATGCTCAACCTTCAATAAAGGACTAATTATGTATATTCTAGAAAATATTATGCAGTCATTCAAAAAGGTGTAAGAGCTACCTCAGAGGACTTGGAATAATTTATAGAAATTATCTTTGAAAAAATAGCATATTGCAAATAACAGTTTGTTTTTGTAAAACTTAAAAAGTAATGTATATATGGGTGTACATGAATATAAAACTCTACAGATATATGTCAATAAGAGATTATGGTGGATTCTACTGTTATTCTATACTGCCTGGGGAAACAGGGAAGCAGAGTGGCCAGAAAGAAATACACAAAATAAAAGCAAAAATAATAAGCTAAACAAGTAAGTTTGTGCTTATGTAATATATACCTGTTTTTTCCACATAAAATAAAAGAAGCCCTTTGTGACAGACACTCTTTATAAATTTTTATCATTTCCTGGTATCATGCTACCAAATTCCATTCAATCTTCACCCATGTTCTACCAGAGTCATACCATTATTATCCTCACTTGGCAAATGTGGACATGAAGGTTAGAACACTCCCTTCCTTTGTCCATGTTCACACAGCTGGTAAGTGGTGGGACTGAAAATTATACAAAAGCAGTCTACTGTAGTCTACTGCCTTCCCAATGTATTAATATTTCAAAATACAGCATAACCTGGTAAATGCTAAAGGTAAAATGACTTTACAACAATACTGAATAGGAGTTTTATTTTTTTCTTAAAGAAAATGCAATTCTGTCTTTGAAATAAGTTAAATGTCTGCTTTGCAATTTTATCTCAATTTCATTAAAAGGTCATAGCTGAGTGATGCAATCTGTAGTAAGAGTATGCCAAAAAATTGCTTGCGATTATTTATGCAGAATCAGTGGACTTTGTATAATTGGTGAAAAGGCCAATTTTATTTCTTCTACTGTTGTCTCTGTATTATTAATTTTATTCCTATTGACGCCATTTTAGTGAAGCCATCTGTGCTCACAGTTATTATTGATTATGACAGCAAGTCGTTTACCTTTGAGAAACCTAAAGGTGTTGATCTTTACAACACTGGTACTGCCTTCTAACTACGATTTTTTTTTCTAGTCCTACTTGCTACCATGACATGCTAGTGTATTTAACATTTCGTTGGGCATTGCATTACCCAAGGGAGAACTAGTCACGCAATGACTTTGGATTGAATGTGTGCTTTTCTTAGAAGGTAAGTCTCCTTGAATTGTGATGACAAAAGATTTAAAGCTGCTTAATTTATTAAGAAACAATTTTTGTGACGTTTAACCTGTGACTGAGATATCGCATTAGATGTAATAAGTCCCGTCTTTATGTAATTTAACATAAAATTATTCAGAAATATGTATCTATTATTTAGAAGAGTAATATATGATTCTGATATCATGACGACTTTTAAGAATAGAAGAGGTTTCTATTTGCTTTTTATAGGAGGCAGGTACCTAACAATGTGATTTCAAAAAGCCAATATCAACTATTTGCTAACATTTTACTAGAAAGCAAGAGCTATCAGAATAAGTAAAATAAATTAATTAATTAGACTGTTTCCATGTGATACCAGAACATAAAAAAGCATCATAGCCATAATGTTCAAGCACAACTAACAACAATTTTTGTACATGTCAGTAAGTTAATTATAAATTTAAAGTTATCAGTTATATTTGAAGAAAACTTGCACTAATAGTTTTCAATATATTTTTAATATCTTTGCATTTCATTTTGTTACCCTAATAGAATTTTGAGAACATATGTAATTCATTGAAGTTTTATCTCTAAAGTATGTTGGGCAACTTATAAAAATTATTGTAATTTGTATGTGCTTTCCCCATGGAGCATCTGGTTAATTATCTGTCACTAATTGACATTTAAGTGATATTTACTCTAGTTGCTGCTCTTCTAAAAGTCATCTGTCAAAAATAACCTTAAAAATTACTAAACATCTGAAAACCAACTTCAAGTTTTTCCATTTGTAAAGAATAATAATTGTATTCATTTCTCCATGTTACAAATATCCAGAGAAGACTAAATATAAAACACTTTCTGACCTATAGATAATATATAACAAAATGTTTAGCAAAGTATTATTATGGGTCCATTTTTATATAAATTTATACATTTTAAGGCCATGCTATTAGGAGTCCAGAAAATACCTGGGTTAATGAGTTTTTGTGAACACTTTTTGTGGTGTTTCTGAACAGAATACCACAGACTGGGTAATTTATTAAGAAAGGAAACTTATTGCTTATGGTTCTAAAAGATAGGCAGCCCAGTATCCAGGTGCCAGGATCTGGCAAGAATCTTTATGCTGCATCATCCCATGTTAAGATGTTAAGAGGGTAAAAGAATGAGAGAAACAGACAAAAGGGGAACTAAACTCATTTTTAAAAATCAAGAACACATTGCCACAACAATGGCATTATTACATTCACGAAGGCGCTGCCTTCTTAATTACTTCTTAAAATTACTTCTTAAAAGGTCTCACCTGTTAACACTCCTGCACTGTAGATTAAGTTTCCACCACATAAACTTTGGGGGACATATTCAAACCACAGCATTCCACCCTTGGCCCTGAAAATTTATGTCCTTCTCACATGCAAAATACATTCATTCCAGTCCAACACCCCCAAATTCTTAATTTATTAAAGCATTAACTCAAAAAAGTCGAAGTCCAGAGTCTCATCTAAATCAGATATGAGTGAGTCTCAAAGCACAATTCATCCTGAGGCAAATTTTCCTCCAGAGGTAAGCCTGTGAAATCAAAGCAAATTATCTACTCCCAAAATACAATGGTGTAACAAGCATAGGAAAGACATTTGTATTCAAAAAAGGAGAAATAATTCAGAAGAAAGGAGTAACAGGTCCCAAGTACAAAACACAACAACAATGAGCACAACATTAAATTGTAAAGTTCCAGAATAATATTTCTTGACTCCATGTTCCTCCTCCTGGACATATAGCTGGACATGCTGGACTGGGGGTGGGCCTTCAAAGTCTCAGGCAGCCACACTTGTATGTCTTTGTTGGACATAGGCTACACCACAACTCTCACAGGTTGGAATCTCAGGCTTGCAACTCTCCCAGGCTGAAGTTTTATGCTGATAGCTCTACAGTTCTAGAGTTTATGTAATATCCCTGACCCTACATTTCTGCTGGGCATTGCCCCAGTGAGGGCTCTCTGTGGTGGCTCTGTTCCTGTATCAAGTTTCTGCCCTGCCTGGGCCCCAAGGCTGTCCAATACATCCTTTGAAATCCAGGTGGAGGCCACCACAGCCCTACAGCTTGTGCACTCAGTGTGTCCGCAGAGTCAGCACCATATGGATGCTGCCAAGGCTTACTGTTTGTGCCCTCCAGTGTGGTGAGCCAAGCTGCAACTAGGCCCACTGAGCTCTGGGTAGTGGTGGGGGCTGAGAAGTGCTCCACCACAATGCAGTGAGCCAATGTTTGAAGGAGCACAGGATGGTGAATCCTGAGGTCCCACAGGCTCCTCTCTGAAAACTGCCTTCAAGGTTCTGCTCTGGACCAGCCTTGGAAGGGGCAGCCTAATATCTCTGAAATGCCTTGAGAGTTTTACCTCATTGTCCTGATGAATACTACCTGGCTCCCTTCTACCCAATCGTAATCTCTTTAGCAAAGGGTAGTCACTTGGCCACACCCTTGGTTTCCTCTCCTAAACATGCCTTTTCATTCTTTACATGACTAGCCTAAATATTTTCAAAATTTTTACTTTCTGCTTCCTTTTTAATTATAAATTCCATCTTTAGATCATTCCTCTGTTCTCTCCTTTTACGGTGAATGGCCTAAAGAAGCCATGTAGCACTTTCTACCCTTTGCTGCTTAGATATTTCTTCTTCTACAAGATAATTTAGCTCATCTCTCTTAAGTTCTGCCTTGCATAAGGCCCTAAGTCAGAAACACAATTCCAACAAGTTCTTTGCAACTGTGTAACAAAGGTGGCCTCTACTCTAGCTTCCAGTATCTTGTTTCTCAATTTCATTTGAGACCTCATCAGACTGGCCTTTAGTGTCCGTATTTCTACCAACATTCTCATTTCAACCATTTAAGTAACCTCTAGGAAATTTCAGTTTCCCTGCAGCTCTTCTCTCCTTCTGGGCCCTCACCAGAAATGCCTTTAACACTCAATTCACAGCAATTTAAGTTTTTTAAGTCTGCTTATCCAAATTCTTCCAGTCTGTACCCAATACCCAGTTCCAAAGGTGCTTCCACATTTTTTGGGTAATTGCTATAGCAATAAACCAACTTCTGGTACTAATTTTCTGCTTTAGTCCATTTTGTGTTGCTAAAACAGAATACCATAGACTGGGTAATTTATAGAAAAAAATTATTTCTCACAATTCTGGAGGCTCGGCAGTCTAATATCACACTACTAGCATCTGCTGAGGCCTTCTTGATGCTTTATCCTACGGTGGAAGGTGAGAGTGTGAGAGAGGGCAAGAAAGAGAGAGACAAAAGGGACTGAACTTATGCTTTTTATCAGGAATCCACTCTCACAATAGCTAAATTGCACTTGCAATAATGGTATTAATCCATTCATGAGGGCAGAACTCTCATGACCTAATTATACCTTAAACACGCATTGGGCATACATTTCTAACACCTGAGCTTTGAGGGACACATTTAAACCATAAAAATGTGTTGAATCAAAAACATGCTATTTTGTTTCTAAAAGGATCCATTTAGCTATGACTTAGCAACTAGCAGAAATACTGTGTAAGGGAATTCATTTCATTAGGTGAACTCATGACCTCAATTTTCACAGGTAAATAGTAGAACAGTTTGACTAATCTTCTAAAGCCAATCCACTTATATTTGACATGGCAATGCTTGTTAGGAAATATTTCATAGGCAAAACAGGATAGCAGAACTATTTGTGTTTTCCCCTCCAGTGAAATGTGAAACAAGTGACATTAAATAGTCCAAGACTGGTTTTAGATAGAGGAAAAAAATGTATGAATTTAATAACAGTATTATGAAAAATCAGTTTCATAATTGTTAGAGAACAGGATATATTATTATGTGTACCTGAAAGATCATCAAGAACTACAGAAATAAATGCCATTTCTGTTTACTCTCCTATTTGTAGCATTATAAGCAAATATTAAACCTGTATGAAATTATTACATGCAACTATAGTTAAAATTGTTTCAGGAATTATTACTTCAAAACACTTTCTAAGGTGGAATAATTTTAACTGAAAAACAAAATAATTTTGTACTTTGCCTTTTGTTTATTGTATATCGTAGCATACTTGGCAAAATCTCTGCTAATTCTGTCATGTATACATTGACATTATGTGAAGCAAATGGTTTGGATTAAAGAGAAAATTCTTCTTTCATGCTGTGCTTAAAATAACCTAACTGGCTTGAAAACCATGTGGATCAAAACCAGCATGACTGAATGATTCAACCTGATACTTCATAGTACTAAAAGCAGATTGAAACAAAAATGTGTAGCTTATAAAATGCAAACATTATTTTAGAGTATGCAAAAATGCCAGTTCTTGTAAACATCAGTTGGATACCGAAGATGTTTAAAAATTTACCTTTAATATTGGTGTGTAGTCTGTGCTTTTGATGCCTGCGCTTTTATAGTGGTTAACAGATACTTTTAAAAAATGGGTGATTCAATTCAGTTTTCCATTAAAAGAAATAAAAAATGTATACCAAATATATACCAAAATATTTTCGAATTTAATAACATTTTATTAGAGTTCTGTAGTTCAAGCTACTTTTATAATGATTTATGTATAGAAGATTTCTTCAAAAAAAGCTTGTCAATGAAAAATCTTTTCACTTACTAAATCAAGAGGTACTCTATACCTTGCTAAATATAGAAATGCAACGTGACATGTAGCCTAATCAAAAATTTAAAGAGGAAAATATAGTACTTTATTTTCAGATTTTGTAGCATTTTCAATAACATTATTTGACAAACCATGCTACTCTTATAATATCTTTGTTTTTTTATAGCACGTTTGTTAAGATTGGCATACTCAAATGTCTCCAGTTGGATCTATAAACAAAAAGGAGTTTCATGATCAGTTTCTTTGAGAACATCAGTGTTTCTTGGTCTAAGTTACACGCTAAATTAAAACAACATAAAGGGAATATTCACTCTTTTTATTATTATTACTATGACTGTTGTTACTTTTACCTAGCACAGTTGTGAAATTGAGAGACAGAACACAAATGTTGTTAGAAAGAAATGGCTATGATTATTTCATATAAAATGAGGAATGAAAGAAATCGTTAGCTAGAAATATCAGGTATAGAGTGGGGGCTGAGAAGTGCTGTGCCACAATGCAGTGAGCAGATGTTTGAAGCAGCACAGGAAGGTGAATACTGACCATGGTTTTAAGGCAGAAGCAAGATCTGAGAAATAAATCAAAAAGGAGATAATCAAATGTTTAGTCAGATTGTCCCAAAGACAGACATAAGTTATAGCTACATATAAACCCAATTTCTCCTCATTAAAATAAATTATTGGGGAAAATGTTATTCCTAGTAATAGATTGCCTTGACAATTGAAGTTTACTTTTTCAGAAACTTTTTGCCATTATTATTTAAAACAAATAAATTTAAAACAACCCTTATTTCTAAAACATTGCATACATCTAACAGAACTGACCATTTCTTACCTTATTAGCTTGGAGTGCTCTAATTTTTTTTTTTTTTTCAATTCCAAAGTACCTTCTCCCCAAATGCTGTATGTCTAAGGGTCCTTTGCTTTTGTCATTGTTTTGGGAGTGAACACACGGACTTCAGATACTTCTGCGTAACTAGATGTTGGGGGTGGACAATGGCGGCTTCCATCCAAATAGTAACTTAGGTGAAACGATGAAGTCCTTGGTGAAATTTCCACTCACATGAAGTGGAGATATTTAGCAGACAAGGACTCTCAGCAACATGAACACTCATGGTTTACTGTCTCAGTTTGATCCTTCTCACCAGCCCTTAATATCTGAATATTGGAATAAATAACTCCACCTAATATAGCAAAGAAAAAGACAAAATCTAACCTGACTTTTAAGATATGAAGTATGTTGAGGGGTCATATTCTATTAGACATATTTTCTTTTCTTTGTTTTTAAATATACAATTAGTATATTTCAAAATGTTAAATATAATTTAACTTTTCCTTAATTCTAGGTCATATTATTGATGAGGTTTTATTTCCTTTTCCTTGCTTTATTTTGTCAATTTCCTTTTATTTTCTTTTTATTAAACCAATATCTAGCATCATCCTTAACAAAAAAGCATTATGAATAACATATTAGGTAATTAAAAAATTAAAAATATGAAGGGTGTATATTACTACACTTCACAGTTTCCTGGAAGTAGTAATTTATTTAATAAAGCTGTAAATAGTTATAAATATTTGGTAGTTTTAAAAAAGTGGTGAACATTAAAAAGATAGAAGAAATCACATTAAAATACGTTAAAGTATAAAAATATTTTACAAAAAGAATTTAGCTAATATTAATATGTTTTTATATATTTAATTTAGAATATAAATTAAAAGAGTTCCAGTCAATTTTTTTTCTTTTCCTAGAATCTCATATCTGACTTGAATAAGATATGCAATTACATGTATTGGTTATTGCCAATCTTTAAAAAATTATTGAAAAATTACTCTATGCATGGCAATGCTAGGTACTGTAAATAGAGGGTTTATTTATTAGTTGTTTATTTATAATATTTATTAAACTGTTCACAAATTTATTTCACATCATCATTGAAAGGATAATTGTGTCCTTACAAGTAATAGACCTGTATTCATTCTTGGAAAGTGTCTCCAATATTATTTCAGATAGCTAACTTTAAAATTAGAGTCTGTCAATTTAAAGTATTTATTTCCCTCATCCAACAACATCTTATGAGAAAACTACATATAATGCAAACCTACTCTGGATAACCTTGGCAGATGTACAATAAAACAGAATGTCACCATGTGGCTAACATGATTGCCAGGAAGGTGAGAGGATCAAGTTAGAACAAAATCAGGGTAGGTACTGAGGAAACCTACAAAGTCATGTCATTCCTAGCATGGCCATTCAGATGGCCACAGGATTTTACTGGGAGTAGGGTTAGCACTGCTTCGGTGAAACCATTGCTGCTGCACAGCTGGACTCTCAATTTTGATATTATCATCATGGATAATTTTTAACTGTTTCACATCAGGATGACTTCCTTTCCTCTGGGCTCCACATCTCCATTCCTGGTGTAAATGAGGACTGAAGATATATATTCTATTGGCTCCCAATGTTGAATCAGTGATGTAAGCTCTTTCCATCAAAACATGAAATCAATTTCTCTATCCTTGATTTTGGTCTGTTTTAGGAATACATCATGAGAAGGAGATGAGTCATCATAAATATCCCTAAGAAAAAGTTATATAGGCTGATGTTCATTTAGTACATACCTTTCATGGATTGAAAATATGGGAAAAAAATGAAAGGGTACAATGGATAAGGGGAAAATAGATAAAGTAGAAGGAAGGCAGGAAGGAATTATCAATAATATGGCCGGGAGTGTTGGCTCATGCCTGTAATCCCAGCACTTTGGGAGGCCGAGGTGGGCACATCACCTGAGGTCAGGAGTTCGAGACCAGCCTGGCCAACATGGAGAAACCCCATCTCTACTAAAATTCCAAAACTAGCCCGGCATGGTGGTGCATGCCTGTAATCCCAGCTACTCAGGAGGCTGAGGCAGGAGAATCGCTTGAACCTGGGAGGCAGAGGTTGCAGTGAGCCAAGATCACACCATTGCACTCCAGCCTGGGCAACAAGAGTGAAACTCCATCAAAACAAGAAAGAGAGAAAGAAAGAGAGAAAGAGAGAAAGAGAGAGAGGAAGAGAGGAAGGGAGGAAGGGAGAAAGGAAGAAAGAGAGAAAGGGAGGGAGGGAGGAAGGAAGGAAGAAAGGAAGGAAGAAAGGAAGGAAGAGCAAGCCCTCATTTTTGTAGCTTGGTATAATTAAAATAGCGAAATAGTTTAGAGAATGGATCTTTTAGATTTGAAATTGGCTTTTTAACACTTTTTCAATTTTTATAAATTTAAACTCCATTTTTCTTCTTAAAACCTGAGGGAAATTCAACCACAAATGTCACACACCTTTTGGATAAAAATGTACTAGAGTATTGACTGAGAATAGTAAGATTATGTGACAAGAATCAAAGTGTCATAGGCAGAAGTTACTCATCAGCTTCATCAGAGAAAGGATATTGTGTCAACCTGTTTCTTAATCTGATTAATAGCTTTTCTATAGATTGTAATTTATTATCCTCACACCTAATCATTATGCTCCAGTTGAAGCCAGCTGGGAAACACTAAGAGAATTTTAATATTTGTTTTCTAATTAGGATGATCATTTTCAATTAGCCTCCACTTAAAGCTCTTAAATAAAATAGAGTTGCTGAAACCCTCAGACCTGTCATTAAACAGAAACTTGTGGGCCTTTTATTGCATCCCCTATATTTAGCTTTCCAAATTACTCATAATGCTCTCTATCTTCTGCTGGACATTTTATAAATTCTATCCACATACCCAAAGCTGTAAGCTGGGAATAAAAAGAGGACTTTATCACTTGCTAGGGATATTCCTTTCCAGTTAAACTTCCTTGTAGCCAATGAATTTGTCAGATCAGAGGACTATCTTTTGTGAGAGTTCCTCTGAACTAAAGCTGACAGGGTTAGGCTAGGGTCAGCTGTCTGATAAATCAAAGTGAAAGATAACTTAAAGCACTACAGTAGAGAGGGTTAGGGATTAGCACAGATGGCATTATCTGGGAGTTCACATTGATAAAAATCATATTTGTAAGAGTTAGCCTGCAAGACTTTTTTTTTCCCAACTCTTCTATTCCCTGCCCTCTCAAATGACATTCAGATTAATTAGAAAAGTTAGAAAAGAACGGGACTCATAAGCCATTTATCTAACAAGTGGTAAGATTTTTAAAAATTAAAGCTTGATGGTCTTCAATAAAACAGCTTAATAAAGATTAAGGGTTGTCAATCTTTGCTCTAAGCTATCAAAACTAAGTGACCTTAAATTATATTGAAGTGATATGCAGTAACAAAGTGACAGACACTTTATTGAAGGTTACAATTCTGAGAACATTCAGATATTTATTTACTAAAAGTTTATAAATTTTATGAAGAAAAAATAACTTTTTCAAAATATCTATATTTATCAGAAATAATCTTTTGCCTCTAAAGTAGAGTTCATAATTATATTCTTAACTTACAATTTAATTTCAGTAGAAAATATTGCTATGTTTGAGTCTAAGAATTCCAAACGTTGAAGCCAATAAATTAAAACAACTTATGTTTCTAAGTTTTAAAATCAATCATAAAAAACTTCCTAATTTATAGGTAATTTATATGCATGAGATAATACACAATGCATCTAATTGTTGTGCCAAGTTGTCTTAAAATAAAAGTGTGATGAGTGGGTAATACTAAGTCTTTTTTCTCCAGTACAATATCACAGTCATTCTGTGCGGCTCAAATGGAGAGGTAAAGGCATGCAGATCATCAATCGTCTAAAATGTCACCACACACTTTACAAAAAAGAAGACTTATTACTAGCTGAGGATCTGAAAAATGTTAAAGTGAAGTGTTTTCCAAAAATATACCAAAAGACATTCTGTCTCTAACTCTTCTGCCTTCATAAGAAGTCACCAAACCAAACAGGGTTTTTGTTTTTGTTTTTGTTTGCTACTGTTGTTGTTTTTTTCTCATACTGCAAAAAAGTTTCCAAGGAAGGGAACTAATTTAGCGAATTACAAAAATTTACCTCTGTCAGGCCAGGAGCGGTGGCTCACGCCTGTAATCTCAGCACTTTGGGAGGCCGAGGCAGGTGGATCATGAGGTCAGGAAATCAAGACCATCCTGGCTAACACAGTGAAACCCCGTCTCCACTAAAAATACAAAGAAAAAAAAAATTAGCCTGGCGTGGTGGCGGGCACCTGTAGTCCCAGCTACTTGGGAGGCTGAGGCAGGAGAATGGCCGGAACCCAGGAGGCAGAGCTTGCAGTGAGCTGAGATTACGCCACTGCACTCCAGCCTGGGGGACAGAGCCAGGCTCTGTCTCAAAAAAAAAAAAAAGAAAAAAAAAGAAAAAAATTTACCTCTGTAAATAAAAATAAATAAAAATATTTATTCCCATAGGCTCTTGGACTTTTAATTTAGTGACCCTTGATTTTTATGTAAAATTGCAATAAAATATTTCAATAGAATATAAACTTATACTTACTCTATAAGAAGAAAAGACAATTTACTGAAACAGGACAAAAAGAGAAAAAATAAATTTAAAAAAGTTGAGAGTGTATAAGATATTTTACAGTATTCTGTGAATCACAAGAAGTTTTACCTATTAAATTATCTCCAGAATTAAACATAAGAATCTTATAAGTGCTATAGATTTATAAGATTATAAGTGCTATAGGGTTTATGAGATTCAATTTGTTACAAATGATTTTCTGATGAAATATTTGAAGAAATATTATTTCAGATAAATTTAAGAAAATGTGGTAATCAAACATTCATTGCATAAACTTTCTTATAATAGTCAGTTTTACGAAGTTACATTTTGAACAAAATTCCACATCTAAAGCAATATATTAAATAAAACATATTAAATACTTAAAGATTTAAAATAAAAATCAACCGTGAATATTCATTCTTAAATAATTTATATTCTAAGATATTTGCTGTGTTCATATATTTCATATGTCCAGGGAATCTAGATGCAAAGTAATTTCTTGCTTTCACAGGGATTGAAAAAATAAATCTGATAACATAGAGGAGCTTCTTTAAGGTAATTATGAGAAATCAAAATTGAAATGTAAAGTAAGAAAGACTGATATTAACATTCGGATACTTTTTGTAAATAATCCTGTTACTCAATCTTTAGTTCCTCTTTCTCTTCCTCCTTTTTCTTCTTTACTTGGCATAACTTTTTAATTTATGAATTAGAAAAAAAATTTACACTTTTTATGACAATGTAAACAATTTAATCTCCATAATTGGTAAATTAACTGAAAATAAAACCAAAAGATATTTTTAGATGCTACAGTAAATACAGACATCTATCTACTGTTTAAAAGGTATTCTGCATTGTAACCAAAAAATTTATTTTTGTTTTCCGAACTTTACAGTTTGTTTGGCTCAAAAATGCACAATTTTGGGGGGAAAAGGAAAAGTAAGTTGAAAACAAATGACAGTGTCACTAATCAAAGTAAAATATATTTAAAATCTGGAAGTACACACAATTTTTTATAAAAATGAAATTCCTCAAAGGGCTTGATATTTATTCAGGCTTTATGCATCAGCAGGTACCTGTAAGAAAAACTCTATTAGGGTAGTGATGACAAACAGGTATACACTTATGTACTTACATAATATCCAGGAAATTGGAGTTGTTCCACCACAATGAAGAAATGAAGTTTCAGAAGGTTTCTTGAATGAGAAGGAAGAGAGCAAGCAATTCCATCCAAGTGAGCTTGCTTCATCCACAATTGGGTGAGGGGAGAGGGAAAAGCCTATTTGTAGTTTGAGAATAGATTAGAATAAATACTTTTCTTGAATGTCACAAAAAGCTAACTGAGATGGTTTTCCAGGTTCCCAATCCATGGTAAAACATGGCTACTGAACTCAGAGGAAATGAAAAACATGACACATCTGACCATAATTATTGAAAGGTGAGATACTCTAATAGTAACATCAGATGAGGTAAATAGAAGAGGACAGCAAGACTGCTGTTCCTCAATGAAATATTTCCAAATGTTTCTTAAGACCCAATGAATATTTCAGAGATAGCATTTCTGGACACATGAGTCTCATTAAAAGCAGAAGACATAAACATGATAGCTGTAACTTTCATCGCTGGATTAGTCTATGGGTTGAGCCAAAAGCATCATCATGAAAACTGTCATTAAAGATGTACTATCATGACTTACATCAAAGACATATGTTCTTTCCAAACAAATGAAGTATCCCCACATGAATGGGAGGAGAGTTTTTACAAAATAACTCTGTCATTCCTTGGCATTTTTCTTAAATTATGAGTAAAATTGCACCTTACAGTCGATTGCATTAATGCTATGAAACTGAATGTTTTAGGATATATAGCAAAAAAATTACTGGTAATTGCTCATTGCCGAGGCTTCCCCAAATGTAGAAAAGTTGTGGAGCTCTTTTTCAAGATAATTTAAATCCCCTCCCACACTTAGAATAAAGAGAGGCACTTATCCAACATCCAGATCTCTTCTTGGCACACATATTGGAATAAAACATCAGGGTTGAATTGGGCTTTGATGAATAATGGCATGGTTCTTCAAAGGGAGTGAAAGAAAAAAGACATTTGACATCATTCATCAAAGAAGGCTCAAAATGGCACAGATCAAAAGCAACTGTGGTTCCAAACATCTCTAGATAGTTCTTCAGAAATGGGAGAAGCCTCCTGGATTTCCTTGATTAGTTTTTCATCTAGCATTCCAATTAAAATTAAAAGTGTCAAGTCACAATTATGTTCACTTCCGTATGTGTTCCCATTCAAGATTTAAATGATGAAAAAAAAAGTAGGAATCAAAGTTTTTGTAGGCACTTCAGACCACATTGAGTTAGGTGAAGGTCCTTTTTCTCAAAGAAGATCATGGAGATTTTTTCAACAGCAGGAGTGACAGAGACACTACTCTTAAGAATCTTCACCCTATTCTTCAAGAGAAATGGAAGATTTTTTGAGATTTCCGTGTCAGCTTTTTCATTATTCATAAATTATTCACTAAACACTTGCTTTTGAATGTTTCTTTCAGACAGAAATCTCTTGTATGATCTGGATGTTTTTTCATCTCCAGCAAGATTTTTTCTGATTTAATTGGAACCTTACTCTTTTAAAATAAATTATCACAATTGACTAGATGTCATTACTTATGACATAATGATATTCCATACACTGCGCATGTCAACAATATTTTTTATCAAATATACATATTTCATTATTACATTAATTGAATTTTTTCATTCTGTTCTTATAACTGAGAATAGAACATTATACTTTTGAATGTATAGAACCATCGATTACTACATCCTTTGGTACTTCAAATTATCCACTTCAGTAAGGCATGGTGGCACACACCTGTAGTTCCAGCTACTCCAGAGGCTGAGGTGGGAGGATTACTTGAACCCAGCAGTTTGAGACCAATCTGGGAAATATAACAAGACCTAGTCTCTAAAGTAATAATGAAAAAAGAATAAGAAAAATGCCCAGATCACAGACCTTTGGTCTTCACACAATGTATAAACAGATAGACTAGCATATTGCTTCATAGATTTTGGCTAAAAGAAAATACCACTTGCTATGCCATTTGGTAAGACTTACTGGCTTTTATCAGCATTTTACAATATACCTTCTGAGTTTCCGGGCTCCTTTCTTCAAATGCATTCAAATGACCAGCCTCTGCCAACCATGAGGAATATTGAGCACACTAGTGTTTTGAACTTTTCCATTCTCCAGCAGACTTACTTCTTCCTCTGATGTAAAATGGTCTATATTCTCTTCAACTACTGCTATATTAAATTTCTGGCACCTTTTGTGTTTTGTTTGTTTTATGTCAGTAAATACCACAGAGGTTCCATAACGGTAATTGTCATTGAAAATAATTTTTTAACTGCATCCATGTTGGTAGCCTCTTGTCTATTTAGCCTCATAGGAATATAGCGTATTTTGCCCATAACAATTATTATTGTGATTTGAAGAGAACAACAAAAAGACCCACATTTTTCTCACATTATTGATCATGCTGGCCTTTCACCCTAATCTAAGCTTTGAAGACTGGCATGCATCGTGGCAGCATCATGCTAAGAATGAGACATAGACTCAACTGCTCTGCATTCTGCTCCTCATCAAAGAAGCTCTTCATGACAATCACCACCTGCACAGGTCCAGGTCCCTGTGTGTGTGTATGTGTGTGTGTGTGTGTGTGTGTATCTTGGTTCATAAAGATACTTCTAATATTTATTTATATTTAATTTATATAAATATATATTCATATTTTTATTTTTATGTGTTATATTTATAGAGAATAACCACTATTATGAAACAGTAAAACCATGGCTGGGGGCGGTGGCTCACGCCTGTAATCCCAGCACTTTGGGAGGCCGAGGTGGGCGAATCTCGAGGTCAGGAGTTTTAGACCAGACTGGCCAACATAGTGAAACCCTGTCTTTACTAAAAATACGAAAAATTAGCTGGGACTGGTGGCGGGCACCTGTAATCCCAGCTATTTGGGAGACTGAAGCAGGAGAATCGCTTGAACCCGGGAGGCGGAGGTTGCAGTGAGCCGAGATCGCGCCACTACACTCCAGCCCGGTTGACAGTGCGAGGCTCCGTCTCAAAAAACAAACTAACAACAACAACAATAACAACAAAACCAGTAAAACCACACTGTCAGAGCACACAGCACTTACGTATTCTCTCTTTATATATCTATCTATCTATCTCCTACTTTGCTTCAGTCTGCAAATGACTGTATCTTTAAGAGTTATCAGTGTTCCTTAGGTCTCTAGTCACTTCGGTTTTGTGAAGCACATCCTCTAGTAGATTTCTAAAGACCTAAGGAAAGCAATATTCTCTGTTTATTCTGCATTGATAATAACAGGCTGTCTATGCACTTTATCATTTTGGGAATAGACACTGTGAATTACTGGAGAGAGGAGGAGGTGTTTGGTTAAAAAAAAAAAACACAAACTACCTATCAGGTATTTTGCTTACTGCCTGGGTAACAACATCTGGATTGACAAACAATGGTCTCAACTGGAATCCAGATCACTGTCTGTTTAGGCAGACTGCCTAAAATATTCACTATCTGGCCCTCCATGAAGAAAGTTTGGCAACTCCTGGTCTAGATTCCCAAGAAACTTTATTTTCTTTGTGATTAAATATCAATAATTTTATGATAATATATGTTATTAGCCATTCTTTTCAGGAATATTATAAGCTACTTTAATAAGTAATTTCATATCTTTTTAATCCTGGAAAGTTTGCTTAAAATATAGTTTTTAGTATTTATTCTGTTCCCTATTATTTTCATCTTCAGTGTTTCTTTACGTTGAAATGTTGCATATTCTTTATTAATCTTCGTTGTTCATTTTACTTAAATCCCTTTATGTTTTCTCTTATATTTTGAAAATTTAAAAAATGTTCCTTCTTTTTCTTCCATTTCTGAAACAAAATTATCTGTTGCATATAAACAGTCTTGTGTTAGTTGCAGTTTAATCTTCAAATCTCACTTTATTTTGTTCTTTTATTTTCCAAAGACCTGCAATCCAATTTGAGTTTTCTAATTACGTTGTATTTTTCATACAATTTGTTTTTTCAGCTCATTTGAATAGTAGATTATAGTTTCATAATCTGATCGCTTTTGTATGCTTATCTCACTGGTAAATTTGTTTTTATTGTCTGTGGAAATGCCATTCTGCTATTCCTTATCTTGCAACTCTGTTACTTTGTTTCCTAATAAAAATGCTGTAAGGGCTGGGCGCGGTGGCTCACGCCTGTAATCCCAGCACTTTGGGAGCCTGAGGCGGGCAGGTCACGAGGTCAGGAGATCGAGACCATCCTGGCTAACATGATGAAACCCCGTCTCTACTAACAATACAAAAAACTAGCTGGGCGTGGTGGCGGGTGCCCGTAGGCCCAGCTATTCGGGAGGCTGAGGCAGGAGAATGGCGTGAACCCGGGAGGCGGAGCTTGCAGTGAGCCGAGATCGCGCCACTGCACTCCAGCCTGGGCGACAAAAAAAAAAAAAAAAAAAAAAAAGTGTTGTATGAAACTTGACCTTGATTATTTTTGGTAGCTCGCTTTTATATAAAATCTGGTTCCCTAAAAATTTAGAAATTTCATTTCAAGATAATTTTGTGATTTCACAGATCTTCCATTGTTATCTATAGTCTGAAAAATTATGGAGATTTTCTATGAGATTTCCTGGCTCTTTTCCTGTCTCTTATATTTAGCTGGATCGTCTTTTTCTTTGCTGTCCTTTCAGTACAATTTTTATTTAATTTCCAGACATTTCTCTTAAATGTGTAGCCCTTACTTCATATTGCTCTTTGATTCGTCACTTTTGAGTGTAAATTTGAACTAAACTATTCAAATTCCTTCTGACCTTATAGCCACCCTTACTCTCATGCAATGTTTGGATGAAACCCGTCCAAAATTCAGATGCTATTCTCAAATTAGCCTTCAATGTTTTCTAGAAATATCTGTTGCTTATGTATGTATTTTTCCTGTTCTCAGGTCCATCAGACACCTCATTGCTTTCAACCTGTTTCTCTCCAAGAGAAGGTGATATTATAAATATCATGTGCTTGTTTGTTAGTGATTTTTGCCACTCATTTGTTTTTTAGGGTTGTTGAAAATACCTTCTTGGCTAGGATTTTTGCAGATGTTGCCCATGTTATTTTTAGTTTTGATATCCAGATATTCCTGTCTTATCTTCACAAGAAGTTTTGGATTCAAAAACTGTATTACCACCACGATGGCCTCAGTATTTTTTTGTTGTGTTGAAACATGGTCTTGTTTGTCACACAGGCTGGAGTTCAGTGGTGTGATCAGGACTTACTTCAGCTTTATCTCCCGAGCTCATTTGATCCTTCAGGCTCCAGTGTGCCTCCCACCTCAGCTTCCTGAGTAGCTGGGACTACAGGTGTATGTCATCATGTCTAGCTAGTTTTAAAGTATTTCTGTATAAACAGGGTCTTACTATGTTGCCCAGGCTTGTCTTGACCTCCTGAGCTTAAGTAGTGCTCTGACCTCAGAGAATTACAGGCACGAGACACCGTGCCTGGCCCTAGTATTCTTATAAATACCTTTTTTTCTTTTCTTTTTTTTTAAATCAGTATTTGTTCCCTGCCTTATTTTTCTGTGGCTACAGAATCCTAAACTAAAGGCAATCTTTTAATGTCTATCTAACCTACACATTCACTAGACAAAATTAAAATCCTTTACTGTGTCTTTTATAGATATCATCAAAAACATCAATTGATCATTTTCAAAAACATTTAGGGAACTCAGAGCATCATCTATTTTAATATAAATAAATAAATATACAAATCTAAATGAATACAGAATAATTATTTTTTAAACAAATCTGAGGTACCTGGATACTGGTTTTTAACACAAAGAGGAAAACAAAAATATCATAACATTTCTGTTACATATTTCGTTTATCTTCTTTGGGCTTATTAGAAGACCTTGCACTGGGTAGTTATGTAATTACTAGTATTCTATTTTGATTTTGGAAGCGTTTTGGATCTTGTGATCATTTATTTATATTATATAAAGCTTATTTTTCAATCAATAGATACACATATGTTTTTTTTTGCAGTTTGTATGAAATATCTGCTTCAAAACAGGACAAATGCTTGTGACTTTTATTGTAATTTCTGATGTGTTATGATGTCATTTTGCCATAAAAGATGAAGTTTGTTTGTAAACAATTTAGTTCATTCAAAACAAGTTTTAAGTTTCCTCAAAAATAATCAAATTAATGAATATTCAAATATATACATCTATTATGCTCATCATAGACATATTTGCTTCCTAATTTTATGAGAATTTACAGAGGTGGACTTTTTTTAAATAATGCTTCTTTTATCCTTTATCTCCAAAATGATACCTATTTCTTACCCATATAAACATTGTACAAATAACCAATTTACAATTTTATGGATTATATTATAAAGACAGAGACATAATTTTCACTTATTCATGAAGTATTCATAATCTCATTTTTGTAACATTTTCTAGTTGGATCTGAGCACCATTCTTATAAATAAGGAGGATTAATAAGAATGTATAAACATGATGTCCCTGCTTAAATTTACAAATATTGTCAGTGATGGAATTGATAAAATACCTACAACTTGCATAAATGTGCTCATACTTCATATTTTATCTTTTTTAGACAGCAAATGTCTTCCAAAGACTTATTAATCGCATGACAAATGTTTCTTATTTTAAATTATTTTTGACAAATGATAAAGCAACAACTGTTAATATTGAGTAATTGTCCCTTTTAATGTTTTTGTTTGTCTCCTTTCTTTATGCTATTCTTTAATTTACAGGTCAGCAAACTATGACCTATGGGCCAAAGCCTGTCAACTACATGCTGTTGTACAGCTCACAGGCTAAAAATAGTTTTTACATTGTATTAATAATTTAAAAATCAAAAGAAAGATAATACTTTACTACATATGAAGATAAAATTCAAATTTCAGTGTGCATAAAATATTTTATGGAATAAAGTTTTATTGGAAGAGGGCCACAGTTAATTATTTACACATTGGCAGTGTTTTCTGTTCCATAACACTAGAGTGTAGTAGGTGTGAAAGAAACGGTGTGGTCCTCCAAGCCAGAAAATATTTACTCTCTGATCCTTTACAGAAAGAGTTTCCTGAGTACTGTTTTAAATTATTCTGCCTTGTTCAGATAAAGATTTTATAGGGCTGACTAGTCTCATAAATAGCAATGACAAAAAGACTCATGGCTTTTAAATTGGAGCAATAAAAAGCCAATCAAATGAAACGTTTCCAATAGATTAATTGGTTAACGTTATTGAACACAAATTGTTCTGCTATGTTGAATTACTATGAGGTGATTGTGGCTTTGCTCATGGTTAATAGAGTAACCCAGACCATTGAGTTGGAACTGGACAAAACGAGTATCAACTTCTTTCTAACTTGTAGATTTTTGTCACTTCTTAGTTGGAAAAGAAGTCAGAAAAATTAGCATTTTATATATAATGCTCAACGTAGCATTATAATAAACCATGATGTCAGAAAATAAACTGTATTTCTCAATCAGAGCCACGTCTATTGTCCTGGCTCTTCTTGAGATCAAACTCTATGTACTCCCTTTGGCTCATGGCCATAAGATTTGAAAACATGCTGAAGAATATCAAGGAGAATTCTGAAAAGGAAAATGGAGCAGAATCATATGTACCGTAGCTAGAGGTTATAGGTTTGTGATAGGGTAGAATTACTCTCATAATATGGATTTGGTATTGCGACTTGGTAGCACCTCCTTCATGCTCACTGTTCTGCTGGATGGTTGCCCATCTCTCCTGTGCTGTCATTCCACTCCTCAAAGCATGGAGGCAAAAGATAGTGCATGGAATAGCTACACCTAGTGTAGAATCTCCTCATATTGCCAGAGTGATATAAGATAAAGCATGTGGGACTCTTTTCTTTTCTATTGTAATTCTGGGCAATTTACTTTTTGAGTTTTGTGTTCCATATCTTTAAAAGGTGGAAAATACTCATCATGATTGAGAAAAGAGAGTTATATCTAATATGCTTAGCACATAATGTTGAGGCTACTTCCATTACATAACTGATGTGCTAGAAATGTAACATAGTAAAAACCTATACTTTATACAAAAATGTTTTATCACATTGCAGTAAAAAATATTTAGTTGGTTTTGCCATAAATATGTATCTATGCAACATATAGGTGAGCACCAACCTTAGGTCATATTTCTTGTGCTGACATCCACCTGTAATATCTCCTAGCTGTTGGAATTTGGAGAGGTCCCTTCACAGAGCTGAGCTTCTTTTTCTTTTTTTTTAATATAAAGCTGGGAAAATATTACCAACACTTGCATTTGTTAGGAGAATTAAATAAAATACTATATGAAAAGTATATTAAGTGCTCTATACATGTGAAATACATTAATACAAATGCAATGAATCTTTTAACAACTTTTTTAAAGTGTGATGTAAATATTTGCTAAGTGCGTTGGCTACTTGCTGTGCTAACATAACAAATTATTCTGAAAATCTCTGCTATACTGAAAGCATACAGGCATTCATCAAGTACCTGATCATTCAATCTAGCATTAATACTATGGGTGTCTGCAAGCCTCAACGGAGAACACCATGATCCTTTTCAGAATCTGAAAGGTAACTTCCAAGAAGCATTGCCTTTGCAGTTCTGAGATTCACTATTTAAAATGGGACAGGCCCATCGTGGTAGTTCATGCCTGTATTCTTGGCATTTTGGGGGCAAAGGTGGGCTGATTGCTTGAGCCTAGGAGTTCAAGATCACTCTGGAAAACATAGCAAAACCTCATTTATACAAAATAATTAAAGAAAAAAATAGCTGGATGTAGTGCATGCACCTGTGGTCCCAGCTACTTGGGAGGCTGAGATGGGAGGATCACTTGAGCCCAGGAGGTCAAAGCTCCATTGAGCTGTGATCACACCATTGCATTCCAGCCTGGGTGAAAGAGTGAGATGCTGCCTCAAAAAACAAAAACAAAAACAAAACCCAAAACACCAAATGTGACACTTCCTCTCTTTCCACATGTGTCTATTGTTCACATTATATACATTTGTAACAAACCTTCACATGTACACCCTGATTCTAAAATAAAAGTTGAAAAAAATTAAAAAACTTTTTAAAAAGGAAAAATGGTGATTTCAAAAATTGACACATCCAAATACTTTGTCCACAGAACTGCTCTATTAATCCAGCTGTAACATCCAGTTTGTGATTTATCTCCATACTCTAGCATTCCATTAGATTTGTACATGTATTTGGCAATGTTTTTGTAAGTAAATTTCTTGTTATAAAATCAATAAAGTTTCAACAAAAAAAGGCCAGATATCATACCACATACATACAGACATACAAATAAATTAAAATAAGAAATCATTTTAAAAATGAGCAATTAAAATTATCCTTATTAGGAAGACACGTTTATATATTTATATATATATTTATATAAATATATATATTATATAAATATATATATTTATATAAATATATATATATTTATATATATTGATATATATTTATATATTATATGTATAATATATATATTCCAACTATTACATATATATTATATATATTTATATATATTTATATTTTATATATATTTATATAATATATATGTAATAGTTGGAACAGATAATATAACAGGAATATAATAGTTAATATTATATAAATATATATATTTATATAATATATATATGTAATAGTTGGAACAGAGAAAGTATAATGATTTCAAAATATAATTACACCTATGATTTAAAAGTAACAAATTTGAGAAAAATGCAGCTAAAACAATAATTCAGGTAATATTGACTAGATTTTATACACTAAAAGTAAATATAATTTGTTCCATTGGTTCTCTGAATTATATCTTCCATAGAGTTTCTTGATATCCCCACAGTGAAGACCAGGTGATGGATTTAATTGAATTGGGGTAGGTGGTGATGGTAGATTTGGGGTAGGAGCAGACCTGGGCAGTACTGCAAAGAAGTGGGCTCTAATGGACACCTCTGCATGACTTCACGTCATCTTGGCCTCATCTGACTGAGACCTTATCTGATTTCAGCCTCAGGTTTTAACAATAGCTCTGCCTAGGCTTTGTGCCATTTGGGGTTTACACTGACTTACTTTAAACATCTGACATGCACCTCTTCCTTCTATCCTTAGAGATTTTATGATCCCAAACGTGTGGATGTCTGCTGGAGCCCACTCAGTGGCACCACACCTAACACAGAACTAAGGTGGATTAATATCTTTTCACCCCTGCCACCCCAAGACCATCCTTAACCAATAGAAGTTAAGTCAAATACACTAAAGCTTCTTCCTTGCATTACTCAGATAAACAATTGTAAAATATATTTTATAAGTCTACTTATACATTATCAGTAGGCTTGATCACCTGTTACCCACAGTGATAGCCAAGTTTATTTTAATCCTTTATTGGCTTTTCCTAATTCCCTTTTCCTCCTTTCCCATTTCACACACTTCCTAGTTATTCATGTGTGCTAATAAGTGAACCGTCATTTATTTCCAAATAAATTCCCTTTAGGTGAACCCTTTCCTCATGCTCTGATTTTGTGGAATCCAGACAGGGCACATGGTACATGACTATTTGATCCAGTGCTGTGCTAGCACTGGGGATGAAATTTCACATAGAAACACTTCTGTCTTTATCTTTCTAATATGTATTATCCAGTTTTCATAGCTTTTTGACTTTATTCAAGTTGTATAAAGTACAAAAAAAGCCACAATAATTATTTTAGTTAACACATGATCCAGCTGTGTTTCATATATAATCTATTTATTTCTTCTAAGTAAAAGTAATTCTCCTTTTTAAGAAATGCTTTATATCCTGCTTCATAGTTACACATTGTTTGGTTTTTAATTTTTGTCTTCTTTATATAGTACCTCATGTACTTCAAACCAGAGGGAAAAATAATAAGTAATATTAATCTGTTCTTCAGGTTTTTTGGTTGTTGTTCCCCACACACAACATTCTCCTAATCTCTTTACTTTTTCTTCTTTTTTGAGTCTTTAAAATTTTCCTTGACGTGTTTTCTCATAAGCAAGACTCCACACTAATAAGATTGGCCATATACATGGGAAATAAAATATTAGGAAAGTTGAACTGTATTTTCTTTTGGGAAATGTCAAGCTAAACTTTACATTTACAAATATTTTTTACTTATAGATAGAAAACAAATTAAAATTTATTTTCTCTTTCAGGGGATAGTTGGAAATGTTTTGTAGTTACAGTTCCAATGCAGAATACTTCTTCATACATATTTTGCCTAGACTTATAGACATAACAGCAAGGATATATTTAAAAAATCAGTCTTTCAAATATTCAGAAAAGTAAAATGGCACTTTTTAAAATCCAGATGTTAATATTATATCCACATAGCCTCCTAAGAATGTGACAAATTCAGTAAAGCAAACCAGAGACATATATTTCAACGTAAATGTTTACTTGTTTAACAATGCAAGTAAGCTACATCAACATATAGTTGTTATTCACATATGGAACTCCATACACAGTCTTAGTGTATCAGAATTTACTATTGTTGGACAGACATTGAAGATCTTTTCTGTGTAGAATGATATCACTCTACTCATTCACTTGACAAATACCTATGCATCACTCTGTCTTAAACACGGACTGAAAAATATTATTTAACATTCTAAGAAGTCTTGGCGTATTGTTATGCTTTTCTTTTTCATATATTTCCATTGATATTTGTAAATTGTTCCATTATAGCAATTCTTATAGATTGTGTATCATTAAATATTTGTGTCTTCTCATTGCCCTATGTGCTGTCCAGCCTTGGTTCACATGCTCAGCATCTCTTGCTTGAAATATCTCAAGTTCTTTTCTTTTTCCATATGGCCAGATCAATTTATATAACACAAATATATTTATATCAGTACGTGAACCATATGCTAGTTTAAAGTTCTTAATTTGGAGGTACGGAGACCTCTAAAACAATCAGAATTAGATTAAATTATTTTGTCTGCATTTAGTAGTTTCAAAGCTTTTTTTCCCCTAAATATTCTTTTTTGAACAAATCTCCAAATGGAGATATTTAACTTGCATGATCTTTGTAAAGATTAAATGTTGAGCTTTTATTTCATATGCTTGGTGGGTGCATATATATCTTCTTTTGAAAAGTGCCTGTTGAAGTCGTTTTCCACTTTTTAATGGGGCTGTTTGTTTTTTTCTTTTAAATTTGTTTTTCAGTTACTTATAACTGCTGGATATTAGACCTTTGTCAGATAAATAGTTTCCAAAAATTTTCTACCATTCTTTAAGTTGTCTGTTTATTCATAGTATCTTTGGCTGTGCAGAAGATTTTTAGTTTAATTAGATATCATTTGTCAATTTTTTTCTTTTGTTGCAATTGCTTTTGGCATCTTTGTCATGGAATCTTTGCCCATTCCTATGTCCAGAATGGTATTGCCTAGGTTGTCTTCCAGGGTTTTCATAGTTTTTGGTTTTACATTTAAATATTTAATTCATCTTGAGTTGACCTTTGTAAACTGTTCAATCATAAAGGCACATGCATGCACATGTATGTTCATTACAGCGCTATTCACAGTAACGAAGATATGGAATCAACAAATGCTAATTAATGGTAGAATGGGAAAAAAAATGTGGTATATATATACCATGGAATAATATGTAGGAACAAAAAAATTAATGAGATCCAGTCATTTTCAGGGACGTGGATGGAGCTGGAGGCCATTATCCTTAGCAAACTAATGTAGGAAGAGAAAGACCGATACTGCATGTTTTCACTTATAAGTGGGAGCGAAATGATGAGAACACATGGAAACAAAGGGGAACAACAGATATTGGGGCCTGGCTGAAGGTGGAAGGGGGAAAGAGGGAGAGAATCAGGAAAAATAACTAATGGATACTAGGCTTAAGACCTGAGCGATGAAATAATCTGTAAAACAAACCCTCGTGACACAAGTTTACCAATATAACAAACCTGTACATGTGCCCATGAACTTAAAATAAAAGTTAAAAAAAAGATTAAATGTAATGAAAGTATTAAGTGGGTGGCATACTGTTTCACACATTTTAGGCAACAAAACATATGTTTTGTTACTTAGTATCCTCTTCCGTTTATGAAGTCCAAACTCCTTATCATGCATAGTAGACCCAGGCAGCTTTGTCATTACCTCCCTGCTCAGGTTCATTTCCACCACTAATCTTTTACTTCCTATAGACCAGCAATTGTGAGGTCTATATAGCTTCCTAACAAGTCGTGCTGTTAGATGTTACCTTTTTTCTTTTTTGTCTAAATATATTCACATGCATTAAAGGGCATGGACGTACTGAGCTCAATTTAAATATGAATTCTTTACTTTAGCCTTCCTTTGAACATTTCCAGTATTCTCACATTAGGTTATATATCACTTTTTTTCTTTTGCTATCACTACATTCTCTGAAACCTTTTACACATACATTTATAACAGTTTATTGAAATCATTTTGCATAAATATTTCTTCTCCTACTATGAGAACTCCTTTATGGTTTAGGCAGTTCTTCAAGCTTCTTTTAATCCATAAGGCCTAGCACAATGCTTAGGATATTAGGGATACCTATTAAACTGGATCTTGGTAAGTATATTTACATGCATGAGATTGAGAATATGTTTCCCACCAGGCAGCTCTCAGGTTTCCCTAATATGTTAATTCTCAAAATTGGTAGGACCAGCTGTGAATGTCAGAGATGGCATCAAAGTCAATGTTACAAAAAAGGGGTTCCTTGTTTGATGGAGATACAAACTAAAACAAGTCAACTACAAAAAATGGTAGCATGTGTTCATTTGATAGGGGGCAGGTTGGGTGATAAAGATGGAGAGTCATGGAGTTGTATGCCATAATGATAGTTAGGAACCCAAAAGTCAACTTTGTGTCTATTCTTAATGAGCCTATGGGTCATAGGAAGAAAATATTTGTGGCATGAGGGATAGCTGAGGTTGGAGATACCTACTGATACAATATACTTATTTGATAAGGAAACATCTATTGATGGACTCTTTGGAACTGCAGGTTAGAAAAAGAGACCACTTGAAAAAATATGTTCAGCACACTCATTACTAATAATAGAGAACAGAGAAGATTTTTGTAAACCTTACTTTCAGGAAAAGAAAAAAAAGGAACAGTTATGGTAACATTTAAGTATCAAAATGGAAAAAAATCTAGAACTTTTTATCACTTACATCAGAAAGATGAAATTTCCCATGAAACTCTCATTGCTTCATACTTTCATTACCCTTTTCAGTATTTTCAGGTAGTTTTATGTTTGTTTTATTTAAGTTGACTTCTCAATTATATAACCTCTAGGCCCCACAAATATAGAATCTACCCCTGTACCTATATAAAATGTACTGAGAAGCTAGAGATTAGTGTTATTTAAGGAGTCAAAGAAGGTCATCTAAACAAGTGTTTATCTGAGATACATTTTTACACATGGAACTATGGGGAAGGCCCATTGTAGGTATATGGATTTCATCCACATAATGAATATGCAGAGCTCTTACTATGTAATAGGTGCAAAGCTTGACCTTGGAGACAAACACAAATAAGACAAAATCCCATATCCCACAAAATTTTACAGTAGGAATAAAGAATGACATAGTTCTATGTTACAATTCTGATGAAGATATACATGAGGGTTATGAGAGCTAGGCATCTAAAATCACACTTTGTTTTAAGCAAAAGCATCAAAGTGGCTGAGCAACTTTGTCCAAGCCCTGAAGGACAAACAGAATTAACCAGACAAAATGCTAGAAGGATGACTTCTTAGCAGGGTAAACAGAATAAAAACTCTAGATAAAATAAAAAATTCTACATAGAAGGGTTTAATATGTGGCCTACCAAATTAGTTGATAATGCGAATTACTTTACATTTCTTTAACATCAATCATGAGGCATTAATTTTGCTACAGGTTTGAAGCAAAATGATTAGAAACATAGTCATTTTCTAAGAGTTTGGATACTTTATGGGGAGGGAATTATATCAAGTTAAGTTACATAATAAGTAATAAAAAGCATATTCAAAACTCTTGAGTGGTACTAAAGAAAAAATAGCATACTGCTTTAAAGGAAACAATACAGTTTCACAGAGTAATAAAATTTAACAGAAATTTAAACAAAAAGAGCAGTATGTCTCTCTCTGAAATAAGAAAACATTAGAAATAGAAAGTATAATAACATGAAGGTCTGAAACAAGGTAAAATGCTTCAGGAAACAAACTAAGATGAAAGCAATGTGAGATGAGTACTGGAGAAGTACGAAGACTGAGCTGGATGTTTATATAGGATCCAGACTGTTGGCTCTAAGGAAGTAATAATGGATTCTGCATACAGAATCACATTGCCAAATATACCTTTTAGAAAAATAACTATGGGAATCCAGTACGAATTGAAATTAATCATTTTACAAAATTATTCAACGCACTATTATTAGATTAGAAAAACTTCAGAGAAAAAGTAATGTTTGGCGCTTAGCTACTTATGAGGCTTTTTACTGTGTTTTAGGGAGATGATTAAAAGTGATAAGGAGCCAGGGCGCTGTGGCTTACGCCTGTAATCCCAAAACTTTGGGAGGCCAAGGCAGGTGAATCACTTGAAGTCAGGAGTTGGAGAGCAGCCTGGCCAACATGGCAAACCCTGTCTCCACTAAAAATACAAAAAATTAGCTAGGTATGGTGGCAGACACCCATAAACCCAGCTACTCAGGAGGCTGAGGCAGGAGAATAGCTTGAACCTGAGAGGCGGAGGCTGCAGTGAGCCGAGATCAAGCCCTTGCACTCCAGCCTGGGCTACAAGAGTGATACGCTATCTCAAAAAAGAAAAAAAAGTGACAAGGAGAATGATATTTTGAGACAGAGAGAAACAAAAAGAAAGGAAATAAAGTAGATAGTAGTAATGGTTCAAACGACACTATTATTTGATTTAAGGGTGTGGTGAAAATATTAATATGTAAAACAGTCAAGCTTTTTTAAATTATTACATGTTTATGTTAAGGTTATACTGGAGTTGAAGACTATTTCATAATTTTAACTTGTATAATTATAGTTCACTATACTGTTACTCAGTTTAGAAGGCAAATTTGTGGAGTGTCATATGAGTAAGGCATTGTGTTGAAGAAAAAGTTCAATGACTTCGCTGCTCTCAAAACAAAAGTAGCTCCTCTCGCCAGTCAAAAACAAGATATATATATTTTTTTACTCTCAGAATCAATTGCTTCCAAATTTTGGCTGTAATTTACTTTCTATTAATCATTCTTCCCACTAAGGACATTGCCCTATCCATACAGGTGACCTAAACTATATTTGCCGATATCCTTGCTTTTCATTCTGTTTGTGTTATTTTCCTAGCTGATTTGCTCTCATTCTGCTATCCCTGAATCCAGAAATTACACTTCGAAACCATCTCAATTGTCTCATCCTCTTGGGTTTCCTTTTTTGTTATTCTAATTCTATTTCCAAGAATAAATACCAAATATGATCTTCTCTCTCCTTTAGGTCCCATCTTGACTATAAACAATTATTGGTGACTTTTCTTATCTGTGTATGCAAATTTTTACTGCCCTCCCACAATCTCCATAAATTTAAATGTGAACTTTGTAAAGCCAAATATAATTTTATGCACCATTTTATTGTATTGATTTCTTAATGCCTTCCAAACAGTATTACTTAGTATTAATATAAGAATAAGAATTGCTACTTTATTAAAGTTATTTAATGATAACATGCTGGATCCTCAAGGTCAAATTTTCGAAGAAACGTCTAAAAACTTTTTTTGTCACATATCAGCTATTTTTTATTTTTCAATAGCTTTAGGGTTTCAAGTAGTTTTTGGTTACATGGATGAATTGTATAGTGGGATACAATATATCCCACTGGGAAGTCTATTAGTATAGCCATTACCACAGTAGTGTACACATTGTTCCCTAGTAGGTAGTTTCTTATCCCTCACTCCCATCCCAACCTCCCACTCCAATGTCCGTTATATCACTCTGTATGCCTTTGTGTACTCATAGCTTAGCTCCTACTTACAACTGAGAGCATGCAGCATTTGGCTTTCCATTCCTGAATTATTCACTTAGATAATGGCCTCCAGTTCTATAAAAATTGCTGCAAATGACATTATTTTATTCTTTTTTATGGCTATTATTCCATGGTGTATATACACCACATTTTCTTTATCCACACATCAGTTGATGGGCACTTAGATATATCCCGTATCTTGGCAATTGTGAATTGCTCTGTGACAAACATCTGTATGCAGATGTCTGTTTAATATAATGATTTCTTTTGAGTAGATAGCAAGTAATGGAATTGCTAGAACAAATAGCAGATCTACTTTTAGCTCTTCAAGAAATCTCCATACTATTTTCCATATGGAAAATATTAGGTTGTACTGATTTACATGCCCACCAGCAGTTACATTACCTGACTTCAAATTATACTACAGAGCTACGATAACCAAAACAGCATGGTAGTGGCCATAAAAACAGACACAAAGACCAATGGAACAGAATAGAGAACACAGAAACAAATACACACACCTAGCATGAACTCATTTTTGCCAAAGGAGCCAAGAACATACACTGGGTAAAGGAAAGTCTCTTCAATAAGTGGTGCTGGGAAAACTGTATATCCAAATGCAGAAGAATAAAACTAGACCCCTATCTCTTACCATATACCAAAATCAAATAAAAATTGATTAAAGACTTAAATTTAATACCTCACACCATGAAACTACTACCAGAAAATTTTGGGGATAGTCTGCTCATTGATCTGGGCAAATTTTTTTGAGTAATACCCAACAAGCACAGGCAGTCCAAAAAAAAAAAAATGGAGAAATAGGATCACATCAAGTTAAAAAATTTCTTCACATGGCTGGGCACAGTGCTCACACTTGTAATCCCAACACTTTGGGAGGCCCAGATGGGTGGATCAAATGAGGTCAAAAGTTCGAGATCAGCCCAGCCAACATGGCAAAACCCTGTCTCTACTAAAAATACAAAAATTAACCAGGCACACACCTGTAACTCCAGCTACTTCAGAGGCTGAGGCACAAGAATAGCTTGAACCTGAGAGGCAGAGGTTGCAGTGAGCCTAGATTGCATCACTGAATTCCAGCCTGGGTGATGGAGTGAAAACTCCATCTCAGAAAAAAAAAAAAAAAAAAGGCTCGTTCACAGCAAAGGAAACAATGGAAACAATCAATAAAGTAAAGAGAGAGACAACCCACAGAATGGGAGAAAATATTTGCAAACTACTCATCTGACAAGGGATTAATGCAAGAATATATAAGGGGCTCAAATAACTCTATAGAAAAATATTTAATAACTTGATTAAAAAATGGGCAAAATATTTAAATAGACACTTCTCAAAAAGGAGACACACAGGTGACAAACAGCATGTGAAATAGTGCTTGACATCATTGATCATCAGAGAAATGCAAATCAAAACTACAATGTGATAACTCACTCCAGTTAAAATGGCTTATATCCAAAAGACAGGCAATAACAAATACTAGAGACAACGTGTAGAAAGGGAATATTCATACACTGTTAGTGAGAATGTACATTAGTAAAACCACTATAGAGAATGGTTTGCAAGTTGCCCCGAAAACTAAAAATTGAACTACCATATGATCCAGCCATCCCACTGCTGGATATATACTCCAAAGAAAGGAAATTATACTAAAGAGATATCTGCACTTCCGTGTTCGTTGTAGCACAGTTCATAATAGCGAAGATTTGGAAGCATCTTAAGTGTCCATCAGCAGATGAATAGATTTTAAAAAGTGATACTTACACCCAATGGAGTACTATTTAGCTGTCGAAAAAAAGCAGATATCTTGTCATTTGCAACAACATGGATGGAACTGGAGGTCATTACATTAAGTAAAATAAGCCAGGCACAGAAAGACAGACATCGCATGTTCTCACTTATTTGAGGGAGCTAAAAATCAAAACAATTAAACTCATGGACACAGAGAGCAGAGGGATGGTTACCAGAGGCTGGGGGTGGGGGGTTGGGGATGGTTAATGCATTAAAAAAATTAGAAAAGATTAATAAGACCTCGTATTTACTAGCACAACAGAGTGACTACAGTCAAAATAACCAAATTGCACATTTAAAATAACTAAAAGTATAACTGGATTGTTTGTGAGACAATGGATAAATGCTTAAGAGGATGAATACCTCATTTTCCATGATGTAATTATTATGCATTGCATGCCTGTATCAAGATATCTCATATACTCTATAAATATATACACCCATCCTGCACCCACAAAAACTATTGTCTTCTCACTGACAATAGCCAATCAGCCATAACTAAGCAAGCCCCAGTGAAGGACTCCTCTAAACAGGCAATCTTTTCTCTAGAGCTCTGCATTAGTTATTAGAGACTTTTGTCATACCTACAATGAAGCAAGATTGCTCCCCTACACAATCTTGATTTGCTTCATATTCTTCCCCAATAATGATTTTGAACTCCTAATTACATCTCAGCATTGAATATTAGACGACTTAAGCTGTCATATGTTTGAGTTGTCCAATAACGGTCTAATAGTTGTCTAGGAATGGTCTGAAAAACAGGTGGTAAATCAATTTTGGGGGTATGGGTCACTAACTGCCTTCTCAGTATGAAAGACCCATTCCTAAAGTAGAGGAAAAAGCACTGGAACCTTTGATAATTTAGGGATTTGGAATATACAGAGGAAATGATAAATAAGGACAGTGAAAATCACTGTTTGTACTAAGTTGTACTGGTGGCTTACAGGAAGATAACGAAGACCCTGATTCTAATTCTTTGGGATAAATACTTAGAATTTAGATTGTTGGATCATATGATAGTCTCATTTTTACCTTTTGAGAGGTTCCATATTGTTTTCCATAGTGTCTGCACTATTTCTCATTTTCACTAGCAGTATACAAGTCTTCCAATTTTTCTACATATTTGCCAACACTTCTCTGTTCCCTTCTCTCTCTCCTTCTTGCACTCTCCCTCTCTCTGTCTCCCACTTGTGATCCCCCCCACCCCCCGTCTTTTATAATAGCCTTCCTAACAGGTATGAGGTTATATCTCATTGTGGTTTTGACTTGCATTTCCCGGTACAGCATCTATGAATTGCTCTATTTTGGTAAGTTACCAAATCCAGTCAACAATTACATTTGGTAATATCTCTTTATTAAATTGATTCTAGACCACCATAATTTTCCAGTATCCATCTGTCTTTATTTGGAGCCAGAATGATGAATTAAATGACAGTAAGATTGAGACAAGCAATTCTATATGATTTAAGTCTCATGGATAGCATCATTTATCTCCACCCTTCCACCTGAGATACCAAATTGCTTCTGATTTGCAATTTGCATGGGGTAGAGAATACACTTGACTTTGCAACTATTATGACTTTTCTTCCGCAGGTTAGCAAAGCAATGTGATGTTTATATTAGCAGCTAAATTATCCTTACACAATAGCTGCTCAGAGACTAGAGAAATAAATACTGTATAATTCTGTGGGAACCCTTTGTATCTACTGTTAGACCGACTTCAGCTAGGATTCCTTTTACTACCCGGTTTTGGCATACTCTCATTTTGACTAAGAAACATGGTGGCACAGGGTGACCTTAATCTCATGTTGAAGGTAATTCCCAATGTTAGAGGTGGGGCCTGGTGGGAAGTGACGAAATCATTGGGGCAGAATTTTCATGAATGGTTTAGCACCATCCTCTTGGTGCTATCCCGTGATAGTGAGTAAATTCTCAAGAGATCTAGTCATTAAAAAGTGTGTGGCACCTCCCCTCTGACTCTCTCTATCTTTCGCATCTGCTTTTGCTATGTGATATGCCAGCTCCTGCTTTGCCTTCCACCATGATTTTAAGCTTCCTGAGGCTACCCCAGAAGCTGATGCTGAAGCTATGCTTCCTGTAAATCCTGCAGAGCCTTGAGCCAATTAAACCTCCTTTCTTTATAAATTGCCCTGTCCCAGATATTTCTTTATAGCAGAAATGTAAGAAAAGCCTAATACAGAAAATTGGTACTGGGAGTTGGATATTGTTATAAAGATAACTGAAAATGTGGAGGCAACTTTGGAACTGAATAACAGGCTGTATTAGTTTATTTTCACACTGCTATAAAAAACTGAGACTGGGTAATTTATGAAGAAAAGAGGTTTAATGACCCACAGTTCCACATGGTTGGGGAGGTCTCAGGAGACTTATAATCATGGCAGAAAGCAAAAGAGAAGCAAGGTACATCTTACATGGCAGAGAAAGAGAGAGTGAGGGTAAGTGAGGGTGGAAGTGCCACATTTTTAAACCATCAGATCTCAAGAGAACTCACTCACTATCATGAGAAAAACATGAGGAAAATCTGCCTCCATGATCCAATTGCCTCCTACCAGGTCCCTCCCCTGACACTGGGGATTATGATTTGACATGAGACGAGTGGGGACACAGAGCCAAACCATATTACAGACAGAGGTTGGAAAAGCTTAGAGGACTTGGAAGAAGGCAGGAAGCAGAGGGAAGTTAGGAACTATTTAGAGACTGGTTACACTGTTGTGACCAAAATGCTGATAGTAATATGGACAGTGAAGTCCAGGCTGAGGAGGTCTCAGAAGAAGATGAAGAGCTTATTGGGAACTAGAATACAGCTCATGTATGCCGTAGAAAAGAACTTGGTTACATTCTGTTCATGCCCTAGGGATATGTGGAAGTTTGAACTTGAGAGTGATTACCTACGGTATCTGGCAGAATAAACTTCTAAGCAGCAAAGTGTTCAAGATTTAGCAAAACTGCTTCTCACAGCCTATGCTTAGATGTGTGAGCAAAGAAATGACCTAAAGTTGGAACTTATATTTAAAGGGGAAGTGAGATATAAAAGGTTGGAAAATTTGCAGCCTGGTCATGTGATAGAAAAGAAAAGCCCATTTTCAGGAAAAGAATTCAAGCAATTTGCTGAGCAACCACTTGCTAGAAAATTTGCATAACTAAAAAAGGAGACAAGTGCAGAGAGCCAAGACAATGGGAAAAAGGACTTGAAGAAATTTCAGAGAACTTTTCATAGCCTCTTCTATCACATACACAAAGCCTAATAAAGAAGAATGATTTGGGGCCAGCCCCAGGGCCTCACTGCCCTGCACAGCCTTGGAACACTGCTCCCTATATCTTGGCTGCTCTGGTTTCAGCCTTGACTCAAAAGCAGCTAGGTACAGGTTGGGCCACAGCTCTAGAGGGTGCAAGCCATACGTATTGGTGGCTTCCATGTGATGTTAAGTCTACAGGTGCACACAGTGCAAGAGTTGAGTCTTGGGAGCCTCCTAGACTGCAGAAGATCTACTGAAAAGCCTCAGTGCCCAGAGAGAGCCTGTTACAGCAGTGCAGCCCCCAAAGAGAACCTCTACTAGGGCAGTGTAAAGGCAAAATGGGTTGGAGCCTCCACAGAGAGTCCCCACTGGGGCACTGCCTAGTAGTGCTGTGAGAAGGGGACCTCTGTCCTCTAGACCCCAGAATGGCAGAGCCACCAGTAACTTAAAAGCTTACAACCTCAGCTTGAAATGCCACAGGGGCAAAGCTGCCCAAGGCTTTGGGATCCCCCTTCTTGCACCAGTTTGACCTGGATTCAGGATATGGAGTCAAATGAGACTATGTTGGAGCCTTAAGATTTAATGACTGCCTTGTTTGGTTTCAAACTTGCATGGGGCATGTAGCCCCTTTCTTTTGGTGAATTTCTCCCTTCTAGAATGGAAATGTTTACCCAATGGAAGTATCCCCATTGTATCTTGGGTGTAATTAACTTGTGTTTGATTGTACAGGCTCAAAAGTGGAAAGGACGTGCCTTGTCTTAGAAGAAACTTTGAACTTTGGACTTTTGAGTTAATGCTTGAATGAGTTAAGACATTGGAGGACTATTGGGAGGGTATGATTGTTTTTTGCAATGTAAAAAGAACATGAGGTTGGGGATCCAGGGGAAAAATGACATAGTTTGGATATTTGTCCCCATCCAAATCTAATGGTGAAATGTATTCCTCATTGTTGGAGGTGGGTCCTGGGGGGAGGTGATCGGATCATAGGGACAGATTTATTTTGAATTGTTTAGACCATCCCCTTGGTGCTGTCCTTGCAATAGTGAGTGAATTCTCACAAGATGTAGTCATTTAAAAGAGAATGACACCTCCGAGTCTCTCTCTTTCTTTCTCCTGCTTTTGCCTTGTGAAGTGCCTGCTTCCACTTTGCCTTCTGTCATTATTGTAAGCTTCCTAATATCTCCCCAGAAGCTGATGCCAGAGCAGGTATTTTTTCTATAGCAATGTCAAAACAGTCTAATACAGATCTCAAACAGAATTAGCTATTTGGTACTTTACATTTTATTTTCCCTTTAAACCTAACAAGAAACTTAGGAGAAAGATACCTCTATGATCTTTATTTAGAAGAGGAGAAAATTAAAATAGGCTAAATTGAGGGACTAAGTGGCTAAGTTGACTGGACTTCCTGGGTTAATAGGGACTTCCCTAAGGGGACTTTCCCCTAAGCCAAAATGAGTCGTAGCTGCAAGCTAAGGGATTGAAACTTCAACCAATCATATAGGGAGTTTAAGCTCTAGCTGCAGTCTGATGTTTTTAATCAATCAGGACCCCCAACCCACAAGCAGATAGAAAATAAGCTAATCCTATAGGGCAGAAAAAGGAAAAGGGGAGGAGCCATAAGGGGATATAAGCATAAGACACCCAAGCCAGAAACAGCAACTCTTCTGGGTCCCCTTCCACCGCGTGGAAGCTTTACTTTTGCTTTTGCTTTGCTTTCACTTTCACTTAAGTAAATTTTGCTGCCTACACTCTTTGGGTCTGCATGTTTCTCTAATCGAGTTGTGACACTCACCGCTGCAGTCCACGGCTTCATTCCTTGAAGCCTGTGAGACCACAAACCCTTCGATTGAGAAAAACCTTTGATTGGAAGAAGACTTCTCATCTCAAAATAACTCTTTCAGAATTAATTAATAAATTTTGAGAGGGGATTAATACTGAGAAACTTCAGGACACATTACTGCATTTAAACTCTATAGTTCATGCGATTTCTATAGATTCTCATGATGGAAAATTTTATGTCCCCATTTTTTTTTTTTAAAGAGTGCCAAGAGTAAATGTTGAAGTGTACTCTTACTAATGTGATCAGAGTTAGCTTTTGAATAATGTATTAATTTAATACTTAAGACCAATATTAATGATTTCGTTTGCTTCCTTTAGTGTTATTTGAAAATTCTTCAAAAAATAATAGGCAACCAAGATACACAATGCATGCATTGCTATGAAATAGAGACAATTCTCTTTATTTTTAGATAAATCTCTATGGCAATATTGGAGTATTTAAAATATTTTACCCACAGAAATTGCTTTATTTTCACAATAATCTTTATGGAAAGATAGTTTTGAAGGAAACATTTCATATCTCATTAAAACTACATTTGAAAGAAAATCAGTAATTCTGCCACAACTTAGGCATTCTCAGTCATGAATTAGCAATATTTTTAGGCATCTTAAATGGATGAATTGAATAAGAATTCTTTTTCTCTGATTCTGATTATCTTGATCTTAAGAACTGTCTATGTTATATCTTTATTTAGAAGTTCACTTACTATTGGTCATTAATTCAGTGTTAATTTATTCACTAAAATAAGTTTTAAAAATGACAAATGCATAATATAAACATTTTTAGCAATAATTTTGCTTCATAACAAAAAATAATTTTAACCTAAGATATTTTTAAGCATTCATCGTTAGTAGCCTTACTTCTTCATGTCATAGTGCCTTTGTTCAAATAATAGTTTTAATTTTAATTAACTGTTCCCGTTTTCTAAATATCTTGCTCTCCTCAGCATCCAGAATCAGATTTCTGCATCAGCATTTCCCCATAGCATGCCTCCAGTCTATGCTCTAATTAACAAGAGAAATAAACTTTTCACATTCAACCTCTAAACCCATATAGACCAACACTTGCACATTTTTTATTCTTTTCACCGAAATGCTTATTAGACAAAAATGGCTGTTAAAAATCATGCTAAGGTGTCACTTTGATTCAAATGAAAGAAATTGCCCTTTATTTTCCATTTCTCAGCTATCTTTCTTTTAACTGATACTCAGTGTATAATTTTACACCTTATTTATATATACTCTTTTGTATTGCTTCTAAGAGCAATGAGGATCAGTTGATTGGTCTGAAATAGTTAAATACTGTAGTTAGATGGTTTTTTTCTTTATTAATCTACATAAAATAGGTTCATTTTAAAATGCAGAATTTATTATTATTCAGGTATGGTGATGTAAACAGAGCAGGAGATAAATGCCACTGACAAGTTTATTATTCATAGTTTCCAAAAAGAAGGCATCATGCCACATCACACCATCCAGGGCCACACAATGGAACACTGAGATTAGTCCCAGGCAGAGAAAGAGTGGGGAGATCTGAAAGTGCCTTCATTATATTTTCCTGTGGGAAGAAATAGCTGAGGCACAGTAAGCCGTCTAAGCAGGCTTACAGTTGGTTAGTTCAAATAAATTCAGCAGGTTTTGAAGTAGAGGGACTGTCCCTAGTCATCTGACATAGAATCCAGTAGGGGAGAAATTAGGGCAAGGGAAAATGATTGAGAGTGTAAGATCTCAATACACGAGGAAGATATGAACTCTTGATTCATTCATTTGCATATGAAGACACGCTCACAGGAGTGTCATATGCTATAGCTAACCAGGATCCCTCCCAGATCATAAAAGCTCCACTAAAAAATACAAAAAATATTAGTTGGGCGTGGTGGCGGGCACCTGTAGTCCCAGCTACTCTGGAGACTGAGGCAGGAGAATGGCATGAACCCGGGAGGCGGAGCTTGCAGTGAGCTGAGATAGCGCCACTGCACTCCAGCCTGGGCAACAGAGCGAGACTGTGTCTCAAATCAATCAATCAATCAATCAATCAATCAATAAGGTACTGGCAATGAGCTGAAATTTTTGTTTCAAAACAAGAAAAGGGTTAATCCCTTTTCCCAGTTTCTTTGATACGTTAGTGGAGACAGGATTTCACCATGTTAGCCAGGATAGTCTCGATTTCCTGACCTTGTGATCTGCCCGTCTCGGCCTCCCAAAGTGTTGGGATTACAGTCGTGAGCCCCCGCGCCCAGCCAGCACTTTTAAAATTTTACATAAACACACTCTTTGAGGCTGAAAAATATCTAACTGATTTTCAGTTTGAAAATAAAATATTAAAATTATTCTTGAAGTTATTTCTTACAGAAATGTTTTGTCTTTTTAATAATAGCCATTCTAACTGGGGAAGATGATGTCTCATTGTGGTTTTGATTTTAATTTTTCTGATGATTAGTGATGTTGACCGTTTTTCATATATCTGTTGGCTACTTGTGTATCCTCTTTTGGGAAATGTCTATTCGTGTTCTTTGCTCACTTATAAAACTTTTAAATGGGATTATTAGGGGTTTTTGTTTATGTTTTTGTCTTCTGTTGAGTTTCTTGTATATTCTGGATATTTGTCCCTTGTCAGAGGAATACTTTGCAGATATTTTCCACCATTCAATTTGTTGTCTCTTCACTCTGTTGATAATTTCCTTTACTACATAGAAGCTTTTCATTTCATATAGTTCCATTTGTCTATTTTTGTTTTTGTTGTCTGTGCCTTTGAGATCTTAGTCATAAAATCTTTGTCCAGACCAATATCCTATATTATTTCTCCTACGGTTTCTTCTACTAGTTTTATAGTTTTGGGTCTTATCTTTAGGTCTTTAATCTATTTGGAGGTGATTTTTGTACATGGTGAGAGATAAGGGGTCTAGATTCATTCTTCTCCATATCAATATACAGTTTTTTTCACCACTATTTATTGGAGAAGGTGTCCTTTTCCCAATATATATTTTCAGAGCCTTTGTTGAAAATCATTTGCTTGTAAATATATGGATTTATTTCTCAATTTTCTATTTTGTTTCATGGGTCTATTTTCTGTTTTTATACCAATAGCATGCTATTTTGGTTATGCTAGCTTTGTAATATATTTTGAAGTGAGGCAATATGATGTCTGTCTCTAGCTTTGTTCTTTTTGCTCTTGATGGCTTTGGTTATTTAGGCTCATGTGAAGCAACATGGATGGAACTAGAGATTATTACATTAAGTGAAATATACTAGACACAGAAAGACAAATATGGCATGCTCTTACTCATATGCAGGAGCTAATAAATGTTGATCTCATGAAAGTACAGTATAGAATGATAGTCACTAGAAACTGAGATGGGAGTGTGGAGGTGAAGAGGGAAGTGGGGAAAAAGGGAAGTTGGTTAATGGACACAAACCTACAGCTAAATAGAAAAGGTAAGTTCTAATGTTCAATAGCAGAGTAGAGTGAATTTAACAATGAACTGTATATTTCAAAATAATTAGAAGAGAGGAGTTGAAATGTTCCCAAAACATAGAAATGATAAGTACTTGATGTGACAAATACCCTGAATACTCTGATGTGATCATTATACATTCTTTGCATGTAACAAAATATCACATGCACACCATGAAAATGTACAAATGGTATGTATAATTTATAAAAAGACACCAAAGAATAACCAGATATTCTTTAATAATGGATGGATGACTACACTGTAGTTATATCTAGACGATGGTATATTAATCAGCGCTAAAGGAAAGTGAGCTATTGCAATGGCTCCATTGTCTGGGGTATGTACCCTGGCTCTTGGTCTTCATTGAGAAGAAATTCAAGACACAGACACACATGAGGAGTAGGTTTTGGAGTGGGAAGTTTAATAGAAAAAGAAGAAAAGAGAGGGGAAAAGCTTTCTCATGTTGAGAAAGCCCAAAAGAGGGTCTCCAACTGGAATAAAGGACCAGCTAGCGTGAATGTGCCAAGTTTTATAGTCCAGTTTGAAGAGGTGGTGTCTGATTTACATAAGGCTCATGATTAGTTATGGCATCTACATAGTGCCTGGGGAAGGCTGGTCACCCCACCCTAACCTTATTATGCCAATGGACATTAGAGTTGATTGGCACCTTCTTGCTTGCTTCTTACTGTAAACATGGCTGACAAGGAGAAGGGAAGATGGAGCCACCATCTTGAACATGATTGGCACAACTGCTGGTATCTATATCTGCAGCTCGATTTTACAGGCTGCTCTTTGTTAGAAAGACAAATAATTTTGTTAAAAAGAACAGACTTACCGAGGTCTCCCATGCCCTTACTATCTGCCTAAGTAATTTCTTCTTAACTACCATATCAGTATGAAACCATGTAAAGACATGAAGAAAATGTATGTGCCCATTACTGAGTAAATGAAGCTAATTTGAAAAGGATACATACTGTTTGATTTAAACTGTGTAACATTCTGGAAAAGGCAAAACTATGGCAACAATAAAGAGTTCAGTGGTTGCTAGGGACTGTGGGGAGAGACGGATGAATAGACAAAGCACAGAGAATTTATAGAAACTACTCTGTGTAAAACTGTAATGGTGAATACATGTCATCATACATTTATCCAAGCCTATAAAATGCACAGGAGAAACCCCTACTGTAAACTATGGACTCTGGGTGATAATAATATATCATTGTAGGTTCATCAATTGTAACAAATCTAGCACTCTACTGAGAAATGTTGATAAGTGGGGAAGCTGTGCATATGGGGCCTAGGGGTTATACGGGAAATCTCTGCACCTTTTGCTCCATATTACTATGAAATTAAAATTGCTCTAAAAACTAAAGCCTATTAAAAAGTCAAAAGGAAGTCTTTTCATGTTAACTTAATTTTACAAGTTTTTTTTGAGAAAATCTGTGTTGTGTATGTGTGTGTGAATGTGTGTGTGTGAGAGAGAGAGAGAGAGAAAGAGAGAATACTTCTGCCTCATTGGACAATGTATTTTGTTTTGGTCCTTAACACAAATATGTACCTCACATGATGACTTATATGATATTATGCTCATTCAATAAATGTTTTCATATTAAAAACTATTTTCAGCACAAGTAAATGCTTTTAAAGTCACTTATATCTCAAACATCTCCATGTGCTCAAATCTTCCATGGCTATCTTTACCTCTAATATCTTAATAAATGATTTGAGAACCCCTTCTCATTTCTTCACTTCATAATGTTCCTGAGACTTTGAAGGTGGGTGGAAGGGAGTTACATTGCTCTAGTCACTTTGCTCATCACAATCCCACCTCTACTAGTTTGATCCTTGGTCACTATTTCATCTCTTATGGTTGTGGTCTAACCTGTACTCTACCCTGAGTGGCATACTGTTTCCTTTTATTAACCCGAACAAGAGCCACAGAACATTCAGCATAGTCTTAATAGAAGGTTTGGTGAGACTTAGGGATAAGTACCACACATAATCTAAATAACATTGGGCTGTAAAGCAGATATCACCGCTTTTCAAAATTGACTGCTCATCTCTCACCACAACACACCCCCAGAATTTCTCCTTTTCACCTCCATAAAGTGTTAGCTCCCTTATTGTCCATTTCTTCAAATTCTAGTCCTTCAACTCCTCTTCCCTAGTTAGCCTATCTTGGAAACACAATGTTTTTTTCACTTTGTTATGTAAATCCAGTGAAATCTTTTATTTATTTATTTATTTATTTATTTTTGTCTAAAAGCTTTCCTCAAAGAATTTAGCCATGTAAACTCACTACCAATGATATGACTACTGACAGCATGACAAAACAAGGACAGAAACAAAATCAAGGTGTTTTCATAAAGATTTATCTTTCCAATCTTGGGATCATAAACAGCTAACAGAAACAGTCAATTTTTAAAATAACACCCCCAATACAGTATGTATTGTATAAAACTTGTTCTTGAATATAATATATATTACTGGGAGCATAGCTAATCTAAAAATGACTTACAAAAATGTATTTATCAAGGCTCAGAGATTTTAACAACAACAAAATATCTTAATTATCAGTAAGTTCAAATGAAATGAATTTGGTCTTGGAGGTTCTGAAGCCTTTTCCAAGTTGATCCCTCTCTTCCCTCAGAGTTTTCTCATAAGACTTCTTTTAGTTATAGAAATATGATTTTGTGTTAGTATTTTTTAAAATGTCTCTCTTTTGTTAATTCTAAATTCGTAGAGCAGAGGTAACCTGTCTTATACACTGCTGCATCTCCAATGCCTAATGAGTATGTGACACTTGGAAGGTCTCTCTTGATGAATGAATGAAAGTTTGTGGGCTGAAGGGTGAATGTGTTAATCAAAGTAGTATTTTAGTAACCAAAGCTGCTATTTGCTGAAGACCTAATACGTGCCAGCAAACATGGTAAGTCTTATACACTCACAATATATTTTAATATTGAAAATTTTATAATTTAATCCCTACTTGCACATAGAACACAGATTTATTATGACGTTGCCCAGGCAGAGACCAAGCTGACATCAGAACATCAGATCCCGTATTTTCTCTTGTTTTTATGTATATGTGTTAAACAGTTACATATATATTGTTACATATACTTGAGTTTTAAAGCTCTTTTACCCTCTACAACTGAAGAGTGTGAATAATACTTTGTATTTCCTACTGTCTTTTTTACTTCATGTGAAGTTCCCCAACATAAACTGATTTCCCAATGTTCAAATCATCCATACAAATCTCTAAGTTATTGGTTACATGAACTTCTCACTTTATCTAAAATCCTCTGTGTAATTAGTTGGTAGATTAAGCAGACAATGGAGCCACCCACAGGTCCTTTCACTCTCTTGTTACTTATAAGAATATAACTCTCATCCTTACACTTGTGATCTCATGGCTTTGGGGAAATAATTCAAAGAAATTTCCCCAGAAAGGTCGAGATTCACTGACAGAGATGAACCATACTGAATAACTGTGACCAAAGTTTCAGTAAGGGTATTCCCCAAACAATTGTGTTGTCACGAATATTACCATGTTGTAAAATTGATTTCAGACTTACGGAGCCTTGGATATCATCTGGGAAATGCTTAAGTGAGGGATTTATTTACCCAGCTCCAAAGGAGGAGCTGGTCTTTCCCATTGTACTTTTTTCTTGAATAATTTATATTGATCATATTTAAATTATCTTTCTGTGACTAATAATGTGGTGTTACCAATAATGGTGAATTTGAAGACTTTGTTTATATTATTACTAAATCAGTGTATTATATATAAAGATACAATATGATTTTAATTTTTTTCATTAAACAGCATTCTAATTTCAACCCATTAATAATTGTTGGATAGTAGAAACACGCATCTCTTGGAAAACTCCCTGCAATCTGTTAAATGCAAGTAAAGACCCTGAATAAACAGTATCAATTTATTAATTTTTAAATGAATTATATTTATATTTAAATTAATTTATTAATATGAAATTTATTTACATTTGTTAGTATGGTCATGCTATTATATTTGCATTACAGATGGCACAGTGCCATTTGATTTCTCAGAAGTAATAGCCTATGTAGTTTTGGAAGAAAATATAAGCACGAGACACTGTTATTATTTAAAGTGAATTTACAAAATCAGTAAAACTAATAATAAAACATATGCTTTTCATGAAAATTGGGTAGTCAGATATACTAAAGTTTCCTGGGCAGCCACATGGCTTGAATCATTTATATCACTTGGCAAAGCACATTTTTCATGAATAATTAACTTGAATGGCCACATGATACCAAAAACTCTATTGTTGCTCATTTTTAATATCAATGACTTCATTAAAAATTGTTATTTTTTTAAACTATCATATATTCAGATTTGAGAGGCCAGATTATTTGACAATGTCATAGTGAAGCTTACCATTTCAGAAATAGATTACCAGAATACCTGGTTGCTAAGAATATATCATATTGATTACAATGTATATTATTATCCCTTGCTTTTCTTTCAGTCTCTGAAATCATTTTTCAACTGTTCTGTTTTTCACTATAAAAACAATCAAATACATTCGAGTCAAAGTGTTTGAGAACTATAGAAAAATTTGGTCAATCCCATCAATTCAATATTTAGGTATGACCTTAGTATTATGACATTTACATGACAAAAATCTGGCATCTACATATTCTGGCATAACAGAGGCATTAACCATATTCTTTGGTTAAGTCATTCCTCCTGTTCTAGATATGGGCTCATACAAGGTGAGGACAAAATTTTGTCACATAAATTATAAATATGTGTTTTCCATATGTTATAGATAAATAATGCCATGATAACAGATAGAAACCTTTTGTCAAAACTCCAAAAGAACTTCATAACCAGGAGACAGTCATATTCTTGTAACCCTATAATACCATCTCTATAAGAATCCCTCTTCCTGGAGGGAAAATGGTAAATCTGTCATGTGTACATACACCATCTTGCTCATTTTCTTCTCATCTTATTTTAAATACTTTCATTTCTTGTGTTTCAATCAATTTCATCTGAATCAGTCCTGAAAATTGAATATACATTCTGTCACCTAAGAAAATCCTAAGCAAATTTTACAATTATAAACATTAAAAATAACATTATCTGATCACAAGGCCATAAACTCTATATTAGTAACAAAAGAAAAACAATTCTTTCTCTTTGAAATTTGTGATATCTTTACTAAGTTACTCCTAGAAGAAATGTAAATATAAACTGAAATTGCAGAATTTCTAACAAAAGATAAAAATCAAAAACTACATATCAGAATTTATTAGAAGCATTTAAGGGAGTGGTGTGAGGAAAACTTACACAGTTAATATTTTTAACAATGAAAATTTACAAATGGAATAAAAAGTTTAGTTTAAGTAGCTCTATGCAAATAAATGTGAAAACTTAGATAAAATGACTCAATAATATCACCATCTATAAATCACACATTAACTATAAGAGTAAAATGATATCTTCAAATTGACTGATCAGTGGATATCACCTTAAAAAAGTGATCAAAATTAGCATGCCAATACTAGGAACTTTCTGATATTCATGTCCCCTCTGATGTGATGCAAAGAAAAATCCACACTTTTTATAGGATATTATTTTTAAAAACGTGTGTGTGTGTGTGTGTGTGTGTGTGTGTCTGTGTTTCTATGTGTATCCTGACTCTAATGCCAAAACAATAAAAGAAGGTTACATATATCACCAATAAGATCATTGTCCCAGACTCTAAAATATTGTCATTGTCATAAATAACATTAAAAAAGAAAAATATCCATGGCACACATTTACCTATGTAACAAACCTACATATGCTGCACATGTACCGTGGAACTTAAAAATTAAAATAATTAAATATATGTGCTATGTATAAATACATACATTTTTTACTATATAGTGAACAATTATATATATTTATAGTGGTACATTTCTTGGGAATGATCATAGTAGTAGGGTAATGGAGGAATCTATTCTAAAGAATTTAACAGTGAAGTATAATGAAGTATGAAACTTACTCTCAAATTTTTCAGCAAGAAGAATAAATAATATGTGGATAGAGACAAAATGTAGAAAAATCTGGTAAATTGTTAACAATTTATGAATCTGTGAGAAGGATATACAAGTGTTTAATATTTTTGTAGGGGTAAAAATTCTCAAAATAAAAAAAACTCTAAAATAAAAACTTCAACTATTGATATCATGTTTTCATACTATATTAAAGTATGTTTCTCAAACACACAATAATTCTTAGAACCAAAGTCGTGGTATAAATTATAGATTTAATTGGCCATATTTCCTCCCTCTCTCTCTCTCCCTCTATACACACACACACATACACCCCATAATACAACTTGAAACATGGAGTACTGTAATATCATTTTACTCTCTCAGTTTCAAGGAATATTGACTGATCCTGAGTAGAGAAGTAAAACCTGAATGAATTTTTCACCTTAATAAAGAATGCCTATCTAGTAAAAAAAAAAAAAAAAAAGCTTTTGTAAGTGTACTGTTAGGAAGCCAAGCAGCCCATCTAAAGGCAATCAACAGTATTTGAACTAACAAGCCTTGAAAATAACTAATGGTATAATCAACAACTTGTCTGAAAATGTGGTTCACTATGGTGTGTTTGGATTGAGGTCAATGACTACAGGGCAGCATTTGTGTTACCGTGACAATGTGCAATCCTGTCACTCAATCATGCCATTAAAGACAAAAGGTATGCAGGGTTCCCTCCTCTTACTTTTTTTCAGCTATATTCATTATCAGTCAATACTGAGGCTAAGTGTTTACTCACTTGATTTGTTCATTTAAATTCCCAAATGCCCACACGAACTTGCATTTAGCAGCCTGACTTGACATTTAAATGCAAGAGCCTCAGAAGTCTTCTGAGAGTTGACCTCTCTATTAAAATCAGTTTGAAGCAAATAATTTTTGATGAATTTTAATACATAGCACTCACTGTTGCAACTCTAATCCACTTTGCCCTTTTTGGAGTTTGTGTGATGGTATCATTATGGAAAAACACACCATTTTAGATATCTCATTGTGTTAACATATGTCACAATACCTAAAATCTAAAAACATACGACATTTAAAAATATTGCAAAGCACATGTACCCTAAACTTAAAGTATAATAATAATAATAATAATAAATAAAATAAAATAAAATAAAAGAATTTTATCATCCTCTTCAAAAGTAATAGTAAAAACTAATATTGGTGAGAAATACAGCTTAAAATAGAATTTTACCAAGTTAGGGTTTTATTTTCCTCTTAATTTAGGATTTTAATAATTTTAAATAGTACCTTATATAGGATAACACTTCTCAAACCTTGTCCTCAAAATTCTAACACCTCCCAACTATGGTTTAGTAATTACCAAGAAATAAAATGATTCAAATATTTAAAAAAAATTGCAAAGCAACCAAAGGACATTATAAATATTTTAGGTGCTTTCATATTCCCTACTGCATGTAATTTCTCTTTATTATGAGATACACATTCTGACTAGATGATATCTATCAATAAATAAACAGGAACTACCAAAGAAAATAACAAAATTAGAGAGGAGGTCAGTGTAAAAGATGGAAAACTTTAAAAAAGTGTAATATCTTAAATTATACCAAGAAATGTTCTACTGAAATATCATAAAGTGTACAGTTTCTAATTATGTCATGCAGTACTTTGAAGGTATTAAATCCTAGCAAATATGCATTGTTATAATAATCATCATTATTATTACTATTTTTGGCTGAGAACTTTATGTAATTTTAAAGCATATCTAATATCCAAGAAAACAACTTTGAATGATCCTATTATTAGCATTTTAAAAATAAATAAGCCAAAGTTTAAAACAAAAGAATAGCTGGAATTACTACCTTTGATGATATCTGATCAGAGGTGTAAAATAAGAACTGCCCAAATCATGAAGAGAAATTAAATGTCACTAAAAGATTTAATAGTTCTGATTTAATGTGTTCCATTTTGATAGGTCTGAGAACTTTGGGGATCCAGAAATACTGTTGCCAGTCTTCATGGAATACATCTAAGATTAATCAATTATTTGAAACCTGAAAGTTCAGATTTCAAATAATTTGACCTGGTTCATACAACTTGTTCTAAAAGGGATTGTATTCATGTTTAATTAAATCACTGAAAATTATAGGATTCACTTACCACACTAGTGTTTTCCTAACTACTGATCCCAGCTTTGCTTTATATTCAGCTATCTCTTTTTCTTTCAAATTTTAACTTTGTTAGAGGAGATGTAAATTAGCCAGTCCTGCTGTGAAATTCACTAGAGAGGGCTCTTTTTCTTACCTTTAGTTTTTGCAGGTTTATGTGATTTAGTGATGGTAAAATATCTAAGATCCATATCACTCTTTATTTTGAAAAAAAACACAGCAGCAAATTTATCTTCTCTGCAGTCCCATGACTCTTTGAAAATGTTAGCAGGTCTTTTGACTTATAAGTTAAAAAGTCATCTTAGTGCTTTAGCTGTAGTTCAAAAATGAGATGCTGAATTTCTTATCTTGATAAATTATAAAGTTACTCATTGTCCCTTTCTTATTCCTGTGTCTCTGCTCTGCCCTGTCCCTTTCTCTTTAACTTGTCAAATGAGTGATTTCTGTTAAATGAATCATAAAAATATATTTAAATATATGCATGTGCATCCTGAAACAAAGTTGCCAGTTTGTGACACACATAAAAGAGGAAAATGACTTCATTATATATCATCTTTTTATTCACACCTCCTTTGTGCCTGACTCATATGAAATATTAAACAAATGTTGAATAAAGTAATGAATTAATATTTCCCTGATTTTCTGGATACTCCATTCAGAAGTTTCCTCTTCTTTTATGAATGCTTAAATTATTGTTTATCACTTACAACAGTTTAATGTGTTGCTTTGTGCTCATGTTAGCTGAATATTTGACTATTATTATTATTATATTATCCCCATCTCAGAATGCAAGATTTATAAGTAATCATCACTCAGAATCACTTTATAAATCATAATTTATAAGCTATGATTCTCATGTAGAAAAATAGAATGTAGGTTTAATGAAATGCTCATATTTTCTTACAGAATAATAAAGTGTTATATCTTTACTTATATCAAATTCCTGAATCAAAGAATTTATTTGAATGGAGACTTCAGGAAGCACTAAACGGACTTTGGGAAGGCACCAGGGAAGGGAACAAAGCCAATGAAGGATATGTTATTAACAGATCACCGCTGTATGAAACTGAAGCTTTACCTTAATGTGAACATTTGGCAGACATGTATAAGATGCTTCAACATTATTCTGCCTAAAAAAGGAAAAAGCTGGGATATATATCCCCCAAATACAGGCAGGCACTGGAATAGTGAATTCTAAAGAGATACGAATTGGACACCAAGAGTGTCTGCAATTATGGCATCAAAAGTATAGGGGGACACTACTTATTTTCTTGGAGTCAACAGAAGCTATACTAATTTAAAAAAAATAAGGAAAGAAAAGCTGTGGCTCCGATGATCTTTCAACAATAAGGATCTTAAGAGTCCATAGCAGAGGAGCCAATCTGGCTGATTTGTAAAAATAAACATTCAATTTAAGGGGTTAATAGTAAAATAGAAGCTTAAATGTATAAAATGCACTTCTGTCCTGTGCAGTTTCATATTTGCCTATTCCTGTTAGAAGTCAAATTTTAATAGAATTTAATTAATTTAATATTATTAATATCATTAATTTAATTTAATGTTTAAATTAAAGTCATTAACTTATCCTCATAAGTTTCTCCCGATAATGGATGAAGATAGACAAAGAAGCTAACCACATCATTGATTTTAGTTGTTTTAAAACCCTTACTTTGCATAGTAATAAAATTGAAATATGTCCATATTGGTCAATTTGAGTTGTTTATGGTTAATATTATTTGCTTAAGTGATTTATTAAAAGGAATTTATTTTTCACAAAATCTTGCTGATTTTCAAAATGGTTTTATTTCAGAATTTATCTCCAAATCATTTTGTATATTTTTTGTCTGACCTCTGAATGAGCTTCTTACAACTAATAACACTATATGCATTTGAACAAATAAAAATTAATGAACGAATGAGCTAGTTTTTACCAAATTCTTATCATTTTTTGGAATATTTCCACTACTATCATATAATATCACATAATACAATTCTCTCTATTCATCACTTTTACTTGATAATGGGAGCCTTAAGGCCAAAAATATTTATCATTATTCTTTGTAACCTCAGAATCTGATGTATAGGTTCCAAAGAGATAATGGATAATTTTTAAATGTTAGAAGAAAAAATGAATAACCAATAGCCACTTTATTGATTTGTTTTTAGAAACAGGGTCTTGCTCTGTCACTGAGGCTGGCATGCACTGGCATCACCATAGCTCACTGCAGCTTCAAATTCCTGAGCTAGGGCAATCTTCCCACCTCCGCCTCCTGAGTAGCTAGGAGTGGGCCTGTAGGCCCACACCACCATGCTCGGCTATTTTTCAAGTTATTTTTAGAGAAAGGGTCTCATTATTCTTGTTTCCCAGGCTGGTCTCAAACTCCTGGCCTCAGGCAATCATCTCTATCAGCTACTTTAAATCATCTGCCAGATAAGCATCTTAATTTTCTTTGAAGTGGAGTAGAATAATAGTGGGGTTGGTTTAAGAATTTTTGCCTGTCTCTGACCAAAACTCAGCCGAGTATGTAAAAGAGAGCCCTTGCCCTGGTACCAAGTTTAAAACACAATTTAAATATATTGAACGTGCAGGTGAGCCAACTCAAAGACAACATGGAAGGTTGACGTTTTATGCTGATGCATCCGGTGGTGGAACATGAAATGATTTGGTCCCCTGTAGACAAAATTATTTAGGGGTTGCAAAACAGCAGCTGATATGCCTAAACCTATCTTTTCTTTTACTTGTCAAATGTTTACAACTCTTCGAATTTAAATGCCTGCAGCTGTAATAAAGTGTTTATATTCACCTTTAACACAACCGACCACAGCTAATTTCTCTTTTTGGAAATTCTAAAGCTGCTTCATAGATTTCCTTTTCCTATTTGATCATCGACGCCATTGGAGGTTATAAGTTTGTGACCTCTGAATGTTATGTAATGCTAAACAACTATTTGTTATGTTTTTTCACTGTTTTCTTTTAACTAACTTAACCTGTGGTTTTCACATTACATAAACAAAGTCTTACTCTACAGTATTTCCAATATCAATCTTTGCAAGTTTTATTTAAAGTTTACTTCATGTCATTTCTTGAAAAGCATTTTCATAAATAAAAATGAAATATATGCACTGCAACTCCTATACAGAAAGTATGTAAAACACAAGTAAATAATGAAAACATGATGGTGAATTTCCACACTTTAAATTTGTCTCACTTAAATGCTTTAGAATAGTGGTTCTCAACCTGACTGACTAATTTTGCCCCCAGAGGATATTTGGCAGTGTCTGGAGACATTGTGATTGTTAAGCTGGGGGTGGGGAATGCTACTGGCACATGGTGAGTAAATACCAAGAACGCTCCTAAGAAGATTCTACAGTGCACAGGACAGCTCCTCTACCCCATCTTAATAAAGACTTCTCCACCAACAAATGTTAATAATGCTGAGATGAAGAAACCCTGCACAGAGTAACTAATATAAAGCTATTTACTACATTTGCCAAACGTCTAATCCTGTACATTGCTCTTTAGAAAAACCAAAGGAAACTACAATTCTTTTCTCAAATGACCATTTATGCAAGAAGAATAAACAAATATTCAGGAAAAAATAAGACAATAATTCTTTATAAACCAAATAGTTATGTTGAATTAGTAAAGCAGATTTAGCCTTCAAGTGAGGAGCATCAAGTATTGAGAAACTTAAATTGCACATTGTTTCCCTTGTTAAGAAGAAATCAGTGTTGATATTGGGTTAGCTGCTCAGCACTGCCAGCATTAGGGCAGCCCCTGTGTCTCTGCCTCAGGGACTCAAGACCCTTGCTGCACCTTCATGCAAGAAGATTGGCGGGCCGCGATGGCTCACGCTTGTAATCCCAGCACTTTGGGAGGCGGAGGCGGGCAGATCACGAGGTCAGGAGATCGAGACCACGGTGAAACCCCGTCTCTACTAAAAATACAAAAAATTAGCCGGGCCTGGTGGCGGGCGCCTGTAGTCCCAGCTACTTGGAGAGGCTGAGGCAGGAGAATGGCGTGAACCCGGGAGGGGGAGCTTGCAGTGAGCAGAGATCGCGCCACTGCAGTCCCGCCTGGGCGACAAAGACAGACTCTGCCTCAAAAAAAAAAAAAAAAAAAAAAAAATTAGCAGAGGGTAAAAAGGCAGTGTGGTGGTGTTTGTGTAAAAAGGCAGTGTGGTGGTGTTTGTGTAAAAAGGCAGTGTGGTGGTGTTTGTGCCAGTAGTAACCATTCTCTTTTATCAAGAAAAACATAAATTGTTAGCAGAAGCCTCCACTCTACCTCTGGTTACATTTTAGTGGTCAGAAGTGCAATGCATAGGGAGCATGGGGAAGCAATTAGTTAGATTTTCAACCACAATAGTGCAGTAACGGTGAGGAAAATAGTTGAAACTCTATTGAATTGGTCGCCAAGAAGTTTCTACTACAAATAGCTATATGTATTCCACAGTTTACAAAGGAAACTGAGAATGCTGCTTTCAATTGAGAAAGAATGTTTATCTGAATTATATTTAAATGTTTATCTAAAAGGGGTGGCATAATTGATAAAAGTTAACTAATTTCCCACATAAGAATTGCAGACCCAAAGCTTGGCAAATTTGCAATCATGGAGAATATTTATGGCTTTGTTCTTAATCTAAAGCAAAAAGGAAAGTGTGAAAATATAATATATGTTGAAATGCCACATATTTACTGTAAAATGAGTTTGGGAATTAACTTAGTCAACTCATCTCTCAAGTAATGTTTGTATTTTTCCCTTATAAGCTATTCAAAATCAATTATTTTTAAATTAAACTTAATCAAATAATTGTTATTAATAATTAGTTGGTAGTTACCAATATGAATGTCTTACCAAGTTTATTTTCTTGGTTTAAAACCAACAAACAGAAAATTCAGAAAGTCCCTGGGAAGCAAGTATGTATATAGTCCCAAATCAAGCCCTTTGCTTCTAAGAACTAACAAAGCCTTATTTCTGCATTTTGCTGAACTTTATTTTCCTGTTTTCTATATCTCAGGGCAAACATCTCAAGTTCCCACTGACATAGGTTTCCTCTCCGTGGAAAAGCAGCTGTAATGACTCAAAGAAAAATCAAGAAAGAAGGTGATAAAGGTCATAGCCACTGTTAGGAGTCTTATTCCCACAGGCAATACAGATTCTGTAATATCAATCAAAGTTCCCTGAGAAGGCTCACCTTACTGATGTCTTCTTTGGTGTTGCTATGGCCTTTGTTGCTAGGGAACTACCCAGTCCAAATGATTTTCTGAAGAAATGACCTGCTATTGGTACTGAATCATGACCTGAGACTGGTAGTAATATTATGTAATACTTCCCAGAGGCTACCAACCCACGCTCTTCTTTCAGTTTCAGTTAGATGAAAAAAAAAAAAAAAAGGTCACAACAGGGAAAGTGCATTTGAGATGGCCTCAAGTAAGGGACTTTTGTACCATGATGTTAAAATATTTTACACTGTCAATCCTTGTAAATCTTAAGAAACTATGCTATAGTCAAAGATTCTTTGAAATAGTACTTATGTCAAGAAGGTAAGATATCTCTTCTCATAACATTACATAAAGGATGCTTTAATTAAAACAAAGAAGTGAAAAATAAAGGTACATCTGTAATTATTTACTTTATAAATAACTTAAGTAACACTTCTTGATTATAGGTCCACTTTATAAGAATGATTTCATTTATACTCCATAATGTAAATTATTTACTTTATAAATAACTTAAGTAACACTTGTTGATTATAGATCCACTTTATATTACAAGAATGATTTCATTTATACTCCATAATGTAAACCTTTAAAATAGAATATATTTTTTTTAAATTTTGCCTTCTAATTTTACTGATTTTTCAAAAGAAATATGCTTTTATCTCATGATGAATATTTCACTATGAAATTATCCATTGTGTGTTTTTCCTTCAGCATGAAAATGATCATAACCATCATAGGTCATTAGCACCTGATCACCTGATAAGCAATATTTAAAATAATATAACAAATCTGGCAGTACTGAAATTCATGAACTTTTTTATATATGCCATGAATCTCAATTAAGAATTCTTCAAAATTTGACTACGCTTAATGGTTTTGAAATTCCGTTTTACATAATACTCACTAAAGAAATTGATAGACCAAGATATTCTGACTTAAAAGCACCTTCCTTGAGATCCCCTTAGTTTTATTTGGGTTTCTACGAAGAGAACACTTTTAATAAACAAGACCATAAATGTACAATAGGAAAAAGCAGGTTTTGCTATTGTACAGTTTTCACTGTTTCAAAAATAAGCAACCTAATGCCGGAAATCATAGGTATTTAATAAATTTTGAATAATGTAGTTGAAAAGTTAAGGAAAGATCAGGGAGAAATATCAGAGTAGCTCTTATAACTGCTAAAATTTTAGCACAGGAATAAAATTTTACAATAATAAATATGCTAAGTATTGTAAAATTGTTGAAATTCTGTTCTCCAAAAACAGATTAAAGTTGTTCAATAGGATGAAATAGTTCCTTTGTTTTGTTTACACAGTTTTTAATGTATTTATTTTATTTTGTTCTTTCAGATACAATTTTCTTTCCAAATATTCTAAAATGATTAAAAAGGTTTTCCCAAAAAAATGTGAATTGGATAATGAAAATAAATATATAAATTCAATAATTTAAAAGAAATTTATATTTATGAAAACCAATGACACTAAAACCTGGGGAAGTAAAAATACTTCCAATTAAAGTTAAATATGAATGTGTTGCTGACATAAATACTTTATTTTGTTAATATTCATGCATGAATAATATAAATATTATGGTGTAAATAAGTCAGAGGAAGCCTAAATAAAATGTTTTGACTAATAATAGTTCTTAAATCACAAGAATTTTTTAAAAATCCATACTGTTTTTACAGACATGTATTTATTATTTTTAGCCTCACTGACTTTTGTATTAATAACGTTACCACCATATATACTGTACAAATTATTATATAATATCAGAGTTTTAAAATACTATTATTAAACATGAATTAGCTAATAATTCTTCTGACATATTAGCTTAGAAAAGTGGACACTAAATGTATTATTTAAGGTAACCTTGAAATTGATCCCAGAAATTTAAGTTCAATTGTGAAGTGGTTCTTATTTTTTTAATTTTCTCCTACTCTTCCCTTGCCTTGTAAATGTTCATCCAAATTTAATTTCTCTAGTGATGCTAATCAAATTCTCAAGTTAGATAACATTAATAAAAATGTGCTAATATAGCAGGCAGATTTTCCCAATTTGTCACTGCAGTGCTCTTAATGTAACAAACCTCATTCTTTTTTATACAAATAACTTGGGTGGAAAAATATCACCAAAAATGCTTTATATGGCAGAAATGCTAAATATGCATATTCTTGTGAAATAAATTATTTTAACAGCCGTCGTTTTTTATTTTAATTTTTATCACTATGGGTTTTTTTTGTATTCTAAAACCCTAATTCATAAAATGGATAAAAATAATATTTTTGGTCAATTTTGCACAACTTTTTTGTGTAAAGTGGGTGTCACCTCAAAATAATTTTATATTAATATTATGACACAAATATCCCTTCTGCCGTTTACCATAGAAGTATCATTTTAAGAGATATTAAATGCCAACAAGTAGTTCTTTTGAACATTTCTGGTTATTTGGGTGATGTCAGAAGAGAATAATCAGGCAAAAAAAGGAATTTTTTTCTTTTTCAAATCATTCACTATAGAAAAATAACAGCATTCATCTACAGATTAACTAAAGTATATTGATCCTTAAAAGAAATTCTATTGATATTCCATCTGCTAATGGAGCTCACATCTCTCCCATTTTCTTTGGGGATCATGAAAGAAGGATCACGTTTTTCCCATTTATGTTACTAGTACGGGATGAATTTCAGTTTAAATCTTGGCACTTAGCATAGGTTATCTTGATTTCTTCATTCTCATCTTTGTGAACCCAGAGTGTCGTTTCAATCCCTTTCTCTATGTTTCTCTCTGTCTCTCTCTGTCTGTCACACACACACACACACATACACACACACACACACAAACACACACCCCCATCCCTGGAACTAAAACTAAAATGTATATAAGGAATTTGCATGTTCAGGCCCAGTTAGAGGTTATGAAGCTGGAAGAAATTTAAATTATAGCAAACTGTCCTTATTGGTTTGTTTAAGCAATTTGAGATTCAATTATTAGAAAAACTATACATCATATATAGATAGATAGGCACCTATAGATATACGTAAATATATTAGAAATATTAGAAAAGATACTTGTATTAAAATTTTTGTGACAGAAAAATTTTAAAAAAGAATCGTGAAGTGGCTATACAAATAACAAGTTTTTAAATTTGTAAAATTGTCTTTTTCTTATTCCCAGGCATTTTTTTTAATGCTTGCTTCATGGTACATGTGCATGCACTGCGTCATAGAGACATATTTCATGTGGTTATTTTCCTAAAAAAGTAAATTGTGTCAGCAGGGATGAATATGATGATTTGCTAATTTTTTATACTAAAAATCATCTTATGATACATGTTTTATAGAACGTTAAAATGTGTATTGACCATATATTTTCATGTCCTTGTTTTTCAATTACTTTAGTGTCATGTATATTAACTACATTAATTTATGATAAACTTAATATTTTGCATATATTTTTGGTATTTATATAATATGTATGCATACACCCACATTTTATATGTAAATATATATATATATATATATATAGGTGGGTTTAATATATAAATGCCTCATGTGTGCTAATAACTTTATGTGCATATTGGATTTTAAAAATTCAATGAAGTATTATTAATCCTAGCTTACAAAGAAGGACACCAGCCAACCTTTCTTACAGAAGAGATATTTCACTTAACTTATTAGGTGTGACTGCAAAGCACATCCCCTTCCTATGCTGCCTCATTCACCTCCATAGAAAATAATAGTTGCTAGAAAAGACACATAATAGGAATTCTTTCTATATATAAATTCCTATTCTGCATATTATTTTATTTTCTATCTTGCCTATATTTACTACCTTAAATTTATAATATTTAATATACTTTGAGGAGAGTTTCTTCCCCATAAAAAATGTCAAATTCACTGTAAAATTGCTGCATAAGCATTCCATTGTATGACTACAGTATAACCCATTTAAGTATCTAAAACTGATGCATATTTGCAGTGTTTCCAATCTTGCTATCATAAGCAGGGCCTTAATAAATACTCTTATACAGTTATTTTGGCATATGGGCAAGTGCACTTGTAGGATGAAGTCCTGAATAGGTAATTTCTTGTATAAATTATTTATGCATATATATGTTGATATATAGGACCAAACTATCATCCATAAATGCTATAACAATTAAATTTTCCAAAAAGCTATTTGAGCATGATAGCTTATTTACATTCTGGCAACAGTGTACTTGCAAACTTTTTGAAAATCTTAGTCAACCTGAAATTTTAAAAAGAAGGAAATATCTTCCCATTTTAGATTTAATAATAGCTATCATATGTAACAAATAAAGAAGAATCTAAGTGAAACTTCTTTATGAATTTCAAATGATGTAGCTATTGCCATGAAACCTCCAAGGTACATGGCATGGATGAAATCATGAAGTTATCTTAACAGCATTCAAAAATTTAGTAAATATGATGTAATACATAAAGATTTGGTACTTAAGCTTTATAGAGGTAATTTTTATGATTTTAAAATTTTACATAGCATAAATTAATGTTAAAAATGTATTTTCAAAAATGCCATTAGTAAGTAACAGAATAGTCTTCTTATTGAATTAGAAAACATTAACAGCTGATATATTTAGGATATCTCTTTGTTCTTTTCTACCAAAGCTTACAGTAACTTAGTGAATTTGTTATACTAAAAAAAAATCAGCAAACACTTTCCTGCTATTCTCTTGGCAATAAAACTGTTCATAATCATTGAAATAATGGATTATAGTTCCCCAAGATGTTTGATCCTACTTACTTATTATGAAGCTTTGACAGGAATTGTGACTCTAGTTTTAGAATGAGCTTCCCAGGAGATAAGGTCTCAGTGCAGTGAAGGGAAAAGAAGTAACTTCAGGTTTATATCAAAGAAGAATTTCTTCAGTGAGTTATTTACTCTTATTTTCAAATCCTTAGATATAACATTGAATATAGAGTTTAAAAACAACTATTTACTATGTCAGTTTATACTTTAAAATGTGTTGTAGCCAACTTTGATTTATGGTAATTTGCACACAGTACTCATGGCTTTTAACTTGCAGGCATGTTAGAAAGTGAAATTAACTCCATATCTCTACTTTGAAGATAGTATTTTAGGAAGTTTTAGGGAATTATTTTACAGAGTTTCAAGTAGTGTCTTTTAGTTCAATGATCAAATGACACTCTTAAATGTATGTATATATTAATAATCAAATGCTGACAAACCCTCTCCCCAAACAAAAACAAAAATGCTATTTATTTACTATTAAAAAATTAGTGTCAGAAATTGTGGTAGATACTACCTCTTGTTCTCTTATCCTATATTTAGTATGTAAAAATAATATTTTTAACTAAATATTATAAAGTAATGCAAGATGTTAAAACAGAGTCTACTGATTTCATTATTTTCACCTATTTCATTTTATTATGAACAATTTTAGTAAAAATTATATTTTATTTGTTTTGTTAGAGCCAAAAAAATTTTCCAAATTTATTAAGCAACCATTGAGCAACTTAAAACAACTACAAATAGACTATTTGGAGACTTTGGTTATCTAAAAATGCATACTCATGAAAACAGAGTTAACAAACACATGTAGAAAATATGATTGAGAAATACTGGCCTATATCACATCTACAAAATATATGTTACACAAATGTGTCTAAAACCTATAGATTTACATTACATATCCAAACAGACAGAACTGAAAATATGCTATTGAATACATAGTTGCACAAAAACTATATTTGCAACTTACATTTCTAACAAATGCTGAATTTTTTTCTCTGTTGAAATAAAAAGAAATGAAGCTACTTTCTAATGCTACTGTACAGTTTCAAGGGTTTTCAAATGAAAAGAAGTTTCTGTAATTAGGTAAGTATTAAATTATATTTTATGAAGAATTATAAGTAAAAACAAAAGATCCTGTCAAATTGTGAAACAAAATTTGGGATTTAAACAGAATATGTGGAAGTATTAGACTTTAATATTATTGCATGTATATATTAAACAATTTCAACTTTTATCCTAAATTCAGGGGTATAAGTGCAGGTTTATTACATAGGTATATTGTGTGATGCTGAGTATTGGGGTACAGATAATCCCATCACCCAGGTAGTGAGCAGAGTAGCTGATATGGTTTGGCTTGTCCCCACCCAAATCTCATCTTGAATTGTAACTCCCACAATTCCTACATGTCATGGGAGGAACCCAATGGGAGGTGATTGAATTATGAGGGAGGGTCTTTCTCATGATGTTCTCATGATAGTGAATGATTCTCCCAAGATCTGATGGTTTTAAAAATTGGAGTTTCCCTGCACAAGCTCGCTCTTTGCCTGGTGCCATCCATGTAAGAGGTGACTTGCTCCTCCTTGCCTTCTGCCATGATTGTGAGGGCTCCCCAGCCATGTGGAACTGTAAGTCCGTTAAACCTCTTTCTTTTGTAAATTGCCCAGTCTTGAGTATGTCTTTATCAGCAGCATAAAAACGGACTAATACAGTACTCAATAGGTAGTTTTTCAGCCAACGTCTCCCTCTCTCCCTCCTTCATTTAATAGTCCCCAGTGACTACTGTTCCTATCTTTATATCACTGTGTCCTCAATGTTACTCATTGTGTACTCAATATATCTCCCACTTTTAAGTGAAAACTTGCAGTATTCAGTTTTCAGTTTCTGTATTAATCCACTTAGGATGATAACCTCCACCTTCATCCATGTTGCTGCAAAGGACATGATTTTATTCTTTTTTAAGGTTGCATATATTCTGTAATGTATATGTATCACTATTTTTAATCCAATCCAATGTAGATGGGCACATAAATTGATTTCAGGTGTTTAGCATTGTGAATAGTGCAGTGACGAACATATAAGTGCATGCATCTTTTTTGTAGAAGAATTTATTTTCCATAATAAATACAATGGAATTGCTGGGTTAAATGGTAGTTTTGTTTTAGTTCTCTGTGAAATCTCCAAACAGCTTTCCATAGTGGCTGAATTAATTTACATTTTCACTAAAAGTATATACACATTCCCTTCTCTCTGCATCCTTGCCAGCATCTGTTATTTTTTTTTTGAGTTTTTAATAATAGCCATTCTGACTGTTTGAACTTACTCCTTTAATCTAACTAAAATTTTGTATTCATTGACCATCATTTCCTTAAACCTCCTACCCCTTAGCCTCTGATAACCATGACTCTACTCTGGTTCTGTGAGTTCTACTTTTTGATGCCACATATAAGTAAACTTATGTTTTACTTTTCTTTCTGTGCCTGGCTGTTTTACTTAACATCTTTCTGGTTCATCCATTCTGATGCAAATGACAGAATCTTTTCCTTTGGTAAGGCTGAATAGAATTCCATTGTGCATATATATGTATATATCACATTGTGCATATATATATATATATATCACTTTTTCTTTATAAATCCATCTGCTGCTAGACATAGCTTGATTACCTGTCTTTATTATCATGAATAATGCTGAAATGAAAATGAACGTGCAGATATCTCTTTGACATACTGACTTCATTCCCTTTGTATATATACCCAGAAGTGGGATTATTGGATCATATAATATCTATTTTTAATTTTGAGGAGCCTCCATAATGTTTTCTGTAATGGTTGTAGTAATTTACATCCAACCAACAGTGTATCAGGATTCCCTTTTTTCCATGTGCTCATCAAAACTTCTTATTTGTTGTCTTTTTATAACAGCCATTTTAACAGATGTGAGGTGATACTTTATTATAGTTTTAGTCTGCATTTCCCTGATGATTGGTGATGTTGAGCATTTAAAAAATATATGTCCATTGGGAGGCCCAAGTGGGCAGATCACAAGGTCAGGAGATCGAGACCATCCTGGCTAACATGGTGAAACCCCGTCTCTACCAAAAATACAAAAAAAATTAGCCGGGCATGGTGGCGGGCGCCTGTAGTCCCAGCTACTCAGGAGGCTGAGGCAGGAGAATGGTGTGAACCCGGGAGGTGGAGCTTGCAGTGAACCCAGATCGTGCCACTGCACTCCAGCCTGGGTGACAGAGCAAGACTCTGTCTCAAAAAAAAATATATATATATATATATATATATATACACACATATATATATATTTTTGTATATATATACACAAAGAAGGCCATTTGTATGCCTTCTTTGGAAAAATGTTTACTCAGGTCCTTTGCCCATTTTTCAATTGGGTTTTTATTTTTTAAATTTAGAGTTATTTGAGTTTCTTATACATTTTGGATATTAACCCTTCATCATATATATGGTTTGCAAATAGTTTCTCCCATTTTTTACGTTGTTTCTTCATGCTGTTGATTGTTTCCCTGGTAGTGCAGAATCTTTGTGGTTTGATGTAATCCTGCTTGTTTATTTTTGCTGTTGTTGTCATTGCTTGCAGTGTCATATTAAAAAAAATCATTACCCAGATCAATGTTATGGAGATTTTCTACCTTGTTTTCCTCTCGTAGTTTTACTTTTTCAGGTTTACGTATAAGTCTTTAACCGATTTTGAGTTTTTTTGTGTGTATAGTATGAGGTATGGGTCTAATTTCATTCTCTTGTTTGTGGCTATGCAGTTTTCCCAACACCTTTTATTAACGAGATTGTCATTTTCCCATTGTGTGTTTTGGAACCTTTGTCCCTAATCAATTGACCTTTAGTATGTGGGTATATTTTTGGACTCTCTATTCTGTCCCATTTTTCTGTGTCTGTTTTAATGCCAGTGCCATGCTGTTTTGATTATGATAGTCAGTGTAATACCTCCAGCTTTATTCTTTTTGCTCCAGATGGCTTTGGTTATTTCAGGATCTTTTGTAGTCTCATAAATTTGAGAATTGTTTTTAACCACTTCTGTGAAAAATGTCATTGAAATTTTGATAGGGATTTCCCTGAATCTTAGATCACTTTGGGCAGTATTGATACTTTAGTAATATTTATTCTGCCAGTTCATGAACATGAGATGTTTGCATTTATTTGTGTCTTCTTAAATTTTTTTCATAAATTTCTTATAGTTTTCAGCATACAGATCTGTCACCTCCATCGTTAAATTTATTCATATGTATTCTTTTTTGTAGCTATGATAAACATGATTAGTTTCTTGATTTCTTTTTTTTTTTTTTTTTTTGCATAGGTCCTTGTTAGTGAATAAAATAATACAGAGTTCTGTATGCTACAAGATTTTGTATCCTATAACTTTACCGAATTCACTTATAACTGCATTTATTTACTGAATTCATGTTCCTTATTCTACCACCACATTTTCTTGATATTTTGGTTTATATTTTTATTTTCTCTGGGCGTTTTATTTTGTTCCAGTTAAATTTTGTTTGGGTTTGTTATTTTGTGCTTAATTTCTAGGAAGAGAAAAAGACATGTTAAATTTAGAACCCCCATATTCAAAGCAGACATAAAACTAACTTTACATGTTTGAACCAGGAGAAGATAAAACATGTAATTTTAAAATTTTGTTGAGATGATCACATTTTAAAATTAATATTGTAATGAGTACTTTACCTTCATATCAAATGCCATCATCTAAATATCTAAAATATTTTTTATATCTGAGTTTCTTATTCTAAGAGAAGCCATAAAATATGGGTAAGCATTTTGACATCTAGCACTGCAAAAGTAAAAAACTTTGCTTTACAACATATCCTTGTTAGATTATATATAGGGTAATCACATCATAGATTTTGAAATTAATCTCATCATGTTCAGAGTAGATCTTGTATAACCCTCCTGAATTTCACCAGTGTGCCTCAGATAGCTTATCAGACAGAATTGTTCTTGTATAAGTTTTCATGAGACACCACAAATTCAGGATACTTCTACATTTCTCTAGAATGAAATCATCTGAAACTCATTCTTCTACTGAAAATAGAATTTCAGTCTGACTCGCCCAGTTTTCTGATGATTCACAGTTTCATAAATTTGTTGATTAAATTCAATAGGTTTATAAACAGTGTAAAAGTAATTGGCCCCAAAAAAGACTCAAAGTTTGACCATGGTCTCTATAACAAAGCAGCTAGCATTTTCCAGAGTAGGGATAGTGACAAAACAAAATAAACACAAAAATAATGGCATATGTCTTACATGTGTAAACAAACTAAATGATATTTAAAGTAGTTTAAACAAAATATAATAGTCTCTTAATCACATGTGGCAGATACCATCACTCAAAAATTCTAAGAGTACATTAACAGCCTGATTAAATAATTTAGTGGTCACTTATTGGACTGAAAGGCCCTAAGATTTATTTCTTTCCATCTCTATGTGCCATATTACTAGGGAAGACAACCCAGGCTCAGTGGAATCATGAAGCAAGGAATCAATTTCCTTTCCCTAAGAAAAGAAGCCCACAAAATATTTGTACTCACTTACAAACTTAGCCAAAAGGAAAACAGTATAAATTACTAAGGCTAAACAAAACAATGGATCCTTTCTTCAGAAGCACAATGGAGAAGAAGAAAATTCCATTCTATAGAACTAATCAGGTCTAGAAAAAATATAATAAATCAAAGAAATAAGAAAAAGTAAAAATAAAGAAATTTTAACACATAATTTTTATGTAAGTGTTTCATTATCAAAAATCCCTTGTTTCTAATAACTACATAATGTTGGGAATGAAAGACAAGGAATGTTAGAATTGCAGAAGTAAACCTTTGATATTAAGCTATATCTGATACCTATTACATCTTAACAAATCCAGAGTAATTCTGAAAATAGTTTCTATATTAAATATAATTACTTGTTTTATATAAGACACTATATTTTTAAAAAACAAATTTGAATTGAGTTTAATTTTAATTTTTAATTACATTTATGAAATTGAATTTTCATTTTCACTAAGCCTTGTCCTTGAAAAGAAATTCATTATATGCTTATTGCATAAAAGATACAATTAGAGCTAAATGCTTAATGTTTAGCTATTTAAGAAAATAACACTTCACTAATTACTTTCAATCTGTTAGTAAAAGACAATAGATAATAGGTGTGATTGGAACCACCATATTTATAGAATTCTCTAAAATATTATTTGCTTACATTGAGCTTACTTTAAGCACGAGATTTTCAAACATAGAAAGTTATTTTGAAATATACACAAAAAGATAAATGTCAAGGTAAAGGAGTGAACTTATGAGCTGACAATGTAGTATGTTAAACACACTTCTGAATGTTTTAATTACATTTCCTGATTCAATAAATCAAGTGGGAAATAAATATTTTAAATCGAGATTAATAATAAAACCCTCCAGTAGTGAATGTTAAGCACAATTTAGAAAATATATGTATATTTATATATGATTATTTATAATACTCTCCATTTAATCTCCTTCAGATTTCTAAGGACATAAAAATAATGCTTCAAAGAACACTGGACTCTGGATATTAACTAGTTTGCATTTTTAATTTTGCCAGTAAACAGAATGAAACATAAAGCAGATAAATCATTAGTGAAATCTGTCCACATTATAAGTGACCAATTAAATACAATTCCTTTTTGCTTCTGTGGTTTACTGCCTTATTACAGTTACCTTCCTGACATTAACTATTTTTATTTTCACCTTATAAATAAATGTGCTCATTTCTAGTTTCAGCTTTAACGTGTAAAGAGCTTACAATTTCCTGTTCTTAGAAGAAAAAGCTCACTGTTTCTGGATACATTCAAGAACCGAGGTCATAGAGCAAATCACCATTCCCCAAATCTGAAAAGATAGGAGCATCCTGGCATATACAACTATATATACAATATATATAATATATCATAGAAATACGTAAAAAAGTAAACTGATAATCTTTATGAAGTTTGGTAGTATCTATTAAATTTTAGAACACTTTGACCTAGAAATTTTAATTCTATGAATTTATCAAAGAAATGTAGTACTAATAATAAGTTGCAGTTTCTAGTAGGTTTATTGGAGTAAGTTTTATATCAAAGAGAAAAATATAATTAAAAGATGCTTAATATTCCAAAATGATTTTGTCTATGGTGATTAATCTGGAAAATAGTTATATTTTAAACTAAAAAATCCAATTGCAAAAATAAAATGTATAGCGGATCCCATTCTTATAGAAATACAGCATGAAAATGAATGAACAGAGCACAAACATTTATTTTATTAATTGACATATTATAATTATACATATTTATGGGTTACAATTTGATATATGGATACATATACATATCTTCTAATAATCAAATGTTAAAACTCACACATCTATCACTTAAAACATTCATCATTTCTTTTTTGTAGAAACATACAAAATCTACTCTTTCATCTGTTTGAGACATAAAATACCTTATTTTTACTATAATCACCCTGCTATGAACGACTAATGAACACTTATCCTTTCCTTTTAATTGTAACTTTGTACCTGTTAACCATCCTCTTGCATCTCCCCTACCTGCCCCTCCCTAGTCTCTGATAGTTACTGTTCTATTTATTACTTCTATGAGAGTAATTTTTTTAGATTTCGCATATGAATGAGAGCATGTGGCATTGGTCATTCCATGGCTGGCTTATTCCACGTAACTCTATGTCCTCCAGTTTCATCTATGTTGTTGCAAATGACAAAATTCTGTTTTTTAATGGCTGAATAGTACTTTAGTGTTTATATATCACATTTTCTTTATTCGGTCATTGGATGAACACAAGTTAATTTCATGTGTTGACTACTGTGAATAGTGTAACAATAAATATGGGACTTCAGGTATTTCTTCAACATACTGATTTCATTTCCTTTCAATATATACCCAGTGACGAGATTTCTGAATCATATCTAGTTCTGTGTTTTTTTTTTTTTTTTTGGAACTTCTCTACCTGTTTTTTATAATGGCTACGATAATTTACATTTTCACCAACACCGTGTTGTGGCTCCCTTTTCTTCACATCCTCACCAACACTTGTTATGTTTTCTCTTTTGAGTAATAGCCACAAATTACTAATATTTTAACTCAAATTCTAAACTGTGATTATTGTGAATTTATATAATTAATTTGAGGCAGAGGGACACTTTCAAATATAAATGTAAAGAATTACACATGGAAAGATATGCTCAAATATGAACATTATTTTGGTGTATACACTAATAATTAACATGTCAAATGACTGTATTCTTGGGCAAGGATTTGCCTTGTCAGTCAGCCAAAATGATCTGAGAATGGATTGTAGGCCAGATACTAAGTAACATAATATTTTCTTTAGAATATACTTTTTGTTCTTTAGAATTAAATAGTTTAGTAAATTATGTTACCTTGCAGCTTCCTTTTTGCTAAGTAGTAGTGCAAAGAAAGAAAACAAAGCAACATTTCAACTAATGTGAATGGAATCTATGTGCAAATTTTTATGCTAAGCAGTAGTTGATTCGAAAATAAAACAGACTCAACATCTAACATTGGAGAAATAAATAGACCACTAAGAGCAGTTAAATAAGCATGTTCCAATGTATGTCATGAATAAAACTTGCCATCAGCAAAGCAGTCTGAAAAGAAATGAGAGGAAACAATTTCATTCAGCAAGTACTAATTAGGAGATTCGCCTCCATGATAAAATGGTAAGGCTGTGACTGGTCACAGACCCTCAAAAGACCTCTTCATTCTTTTAATTAGCTGTCCAGCTCTTCTCAGTGTGAAAGGATGCAGCGTCTCATATTGGCTGCTTGCTTATTCTCTTGCCTATATAAAATACTGGCAAATGACATTTATTAAATTAAGTTATTCTAACCAAACATGCTGCCTATTGCATTATATGAAAGGATGTTTTTTAATTTAACTGTTTTTCTGTGGGATGGGGCTATATTTTTTACATGTAAGAATTGACTCAAAGATATAATAAACTAAGAATACAAGAGGTTTGGTTTATATAAGCTATTTTTAACTTACTTTTTAGATTTTCAGAGTTTCCCATCTCCATTAAAAAAATATATCTATTAATTAAAAAGACCATCCAGCTTTGAGATTCTGCCTCCTTTGAAGTTTGCACTCACAGTTCCAATTCTAGGTTTTCACAATTACATTGATTTAAATGGCAGGTGTTTAATCTGCTGCAATGCCACATTTCAGAGCATATGATTTTATTTCACTTGTACATCAAAGCTTCAAAAACAATCACTGTATATTAACTCATTCATAAGCACGACAATTCTTATAACTGGAATTCTAACATGAGCCTATTTTGTTGGTCTACTTCTCAGGTTCTTTTTCTTCATTTTTCTTATTTTCCGTTGAACCAGTTTGGCAGTTAAGATTCTGGTGTCTATCTATGGATAGCATTTTGACTACAATGTCAAATGGCTGGTTGCCTTTTCTTCCAAATATCAGTAGTCCAGGTCCTCTGTCTTTGCAATAATCAGCATAGTAACATTTGGTTGAAAGAACATCTGAATTAGTGTGAGTCAGATCTAAGTCTAATTTTCCACTTTGGTCTCTAGTTGTGAGAACAAGCTCTAGGATGATGGGTGTATCACTTAGCATTCAGTAAAGGAAAAAAGAAACCATACCAATTCTTCTAAAAGAGAGAAATCAATATTTTAAAATGTGTCAATTAGATAAAATTATTAACTAGATGACTTCAAAGATAAGAAGATAACCTTAAGGTATTACAGAGGTGGCAAATGCAGGAAGTAGGTACCCTCCTAGATCTGAAGAAAGTTGGTAAGAGGGTGGAAAATTTAGGAATGAAGAGCGGTACCTTATGAAGCTCAAACTCTGTCCTTCGAGGAGAAGGTATTACTTTTTCCATGAGGTATCTCAACTCCGAGGAGCCTCGTTGGCTTGGGACAGAGACCTTAGAAGAAAAGGCACAAGCTGGCTAGTGCTAACGTCTTGGATAGAAGTGTCTGTGAGAGTTGTAAAACCTGCAATTGGATTCATCTCCTGCCACAGAAAAGAACTGCTGTGAAGGATGGATAAGCATTGGTGGAGTGATACTCCGAAGAATGAAGTCAGAAAGCCCACAGAAAACGCATACGAAGCTGAAAGGGAATGGAAAGAAACTTTTTTCTTCTGTAGCTTTCCAGTCTTCCTTGAGGATCCCCTATTTTCAGATACTAACAAGGAGCCATCTGGAAAAACAAAACTATGTTTTGCAGCAAACAAGTATGAAACTCTCTAAAACTGATGTTATTTTCATCATACACTACTACACTGATTATTACAAAGACAGGGAACATAGATTAATATTAGGAAGAAAGATATCCAGCCATTTGACATTGTAGTAGTTTATCCAGAATTTAGCTGCAAAACTCTATGCAGCATCACAGAGCAGAGTATAGAAAGGTGAAGGTTGGAAGCTGAGAGATTAATAACTTAAAACTTGTCACCATAGGGATAATATGATGTGTTTAGAAATAAAGAATAGATAACTTGTGACATGTAATATATAATATACATAATGGCAGACACTTAGTGTGTGAAAATCGTACTACTGATAATAATGATGATGATGTTGGTGGTAATAAACTGAACATCCTGATTCTTTGCCTGGAGATTATTATAACCTTTAAAAATATTCAACCCTGACATTAGATGGTTCCCTCCTTCAGCACCAGCATTAATTTTCTTGAACTTTTTATACATTATCTTGCTGTAAGTAACCATCTGTGTTCTAACATATTTAAATAAGAAAACTAGGGAGAATTAAGAATATATAAAACATATAAATAATAAAATACTACCTAATAAACTCAGAGAGAATTTGTGTCTTTCAGTTCTTTCGGCTGAAATCCATTTGTTATTATCCATAATATAACTAGTCACATTGTGTGGTGATAAGTTGTAGTATAGGAGCATTCTATAATCTGCCAGTGAAGTCTATTAAATCTCAGTCTTATAGTGGATATGTGTGCCAGGGCTGTGACATTCACAAATGTATCTTTATTCATGTAGAGTTCTTCCCTCTGCCTGCTTCTTCTTCTGACTAAAGCATTCTCAATCTATATCCTTGCAGTCCCACACTTGTTGATCATTGCCAACCCCACCAGATGAGACAGAAAATTTGAAGGTGACTGGAACGGGGAAGAATGTCCTTCCTCAGTTATGAGTAAGTTTCACAATTGTCCTCTGTCAAGGTGCTTTAACCTGGAGAGTAGGCTTTTTTATGTAGAAGACTCTATGTGTATTTTACATCAGTTACTTTCCCCCTGTGCCAGCCATAGCCTATAGGGGATCTTTCTTTGATCTCCAACATTGTAACCTGATATGGTTTCAGGAGAGAAAGCCCATGAAAGTATGGGGGCTCCCCTAAGACTGTGATCTCAGGAATTCCTTACTCTGAAGCTGTTCCATCCTTACCGGCCAGCAATTTATAGTTATCATTTAAGTGTTTCTACCAGTTGTAGCTTCAGTGGCTTCTGCTCCAGGTAAGCAGGTCTTAGTGTGTATATGAAAATATTTTAATCTTTTTTTCCACAATTATTATTATAGGATTATGAATTATGTAGCTTGTAAAATAGCTTAGAAACCATAGAGCCCAACACCTCACTTAATCAGAAATTTTGTTTAACTTCTACAAGTCAACTATTACTTAATGCAGTTGTTCTATTTATACTGTTGTTAGCAAAAGATAACTGAGCAAATTGATTTTTATCTGATCATTTAAAATCACTAACTCTATTTACACAGGTGTGTGTTTATGTGTGTGTGCATATTTTAAGTAGCTTGTCTCCACAGTACCTGAACATATAAATCATATTTTAAATAATAACTAATCTTGAAGTCATCTATGATATGCAAATAAATGTAGCTTAATGGAGGAATGCAAAACCATCATAAAAATTTTCAAATATTTGCCCTATGGAAGTTAGTTTTTAAATATAAATGAGTAGAGAAATATTGTACATATATACTATTTGAAGGTTTCCTTTGTTTTTTTCTTGATATGATGTTATAAAAGGATTATTGAGAATTATTAATTTGTCATGTACATATAATAGTAATAGAGTTAACTAGCATTGTATTTGTTCAACAAATATATATACTTATTGAACACTATGAATCATATTAATTCAGACATTTGATAAAAATTAGACACCTAGTATATATAAAATCTTTGGTTTTGAAAGTAAGTATAGAATTATATGCCAGTACAAAGGCATGAATATTGCCCTTATACTTTTATGTACATTATTTAAATCACAAAAAAAAAGAATTTAAAATTTCAGTTAGAATGTGAATTATAAAGCATTGTTTTTTTGCTTGTATTTTCCTGTTGAGTACATCTTTATATATATACCAATTGTCTGTGTGGAAACTATCTTTTGAGATGTGCCTATTTATGTCTTTGGCCCAGTGGTCTTTAGTATTTTTGGTCATTTTTAAATTAATTTATAAGACTTTCATATACATATACTGAAAAGAAACTTTTGTTGGTTATATATGTTTGTTTCACTATTCATGTTTTCCATAAAGTAAGTGTTTAATACATAATAATTAAATAAATTTTTAAAATATTTAATTTTTCCAGCAACATTAATTTAGTAGACTATTATTTTCTTAATGTGCTGTAATAACATCTCTGAAATATAACACAGCATTTTAAAATTCTCAGTTTTTCACAAATGATGTACCTTGTACCAATACAAAATTTTTAAATTATTATGTCTTTACTTGCTATACTTATATACTCTGCCATATCTCCTTCTTCTTAATTTCTATTTCCCTTCTTTTTCTTATTTTTATTCTTCTTTTTCTTATCATCTACTTTCTAATTTCCTTTCTTCCCTTCTATTCCCTATATTCCCCTGGCTATCCTTAACCCTTACACTTCTTTCTGAATTTTAAAGTCAGCATATATTTTATTTAAAAAACCCTGTAGAAATTATATAGAAATTTTATTAAAAATCACCTTTAATTTGTAGATTAATTTAGGGACAATTTCCATCTACATTAAATTTAGTCATGTATCCGTGTCCATGATATTTCCCTATTTATTTAAGTCTTGTTATTTCCTCCAATATTTTTTTCTAATTTTTTTCTGTAATGTTTTGACAAATCAGTCCCAGCTTACTTGTTTTCAATTTTAATTTACAGAAGATAAACAATTTAAAATCAAAAGTGTGTTTTAGTATGATACCCTCAAAACTAAATATAAAATTTTAATTTAAAACATTTTTGAGAACTTCTAATCTGGACAATGGCATAGACTTGTTTCTTTTTCTCACCCAATAAGTGTAAATCCTAGAAATAATGCAAAAGAAAACCAAAGGAGAAATCTAGGTGGTAGAAAGAGGGATGCAAACTGAAGTGAGACCCCAGAACTTGAGGAATAACATAAAAACAAGGGTTTTTTTGTTTGTTTGGTTTGGTTTGATTTTGTTTTTGTCCCTGTACCCAATGGAAGAAGGCAATCCAGGCCTGACATTTTCTGATCCAAAATTTAACAATGGAAGGCATCCTAAGTAGGTTCATTCCTTTCTAGGATGGAACTGGAGTCCCTCACAAACACCAGAGAAGCCTTACCTCACCACCAACCATGTAAGACCTCAGCAAATAAATAGAAGTTGTGATCAAAAAGAAACAAAAGTAAATTATAGAACTTCAAAAATATAATAACAGACATTTAAAAAGAAACATGCTGCATGGACTCAATAGTAGACACAGAATGACAGACAATGAAATTAGCAAAGATGAGGAAAAATCAATAGAGTTTACCCAATCTAATAACAGAGAAAACAGATTTACAAAAAGTGAAGAGACTCAAGCACCTGTGAAGACCTAACAAAAGATCCTATATTTTATCACAAAAATCTCAGAAAGAGAAATGAAAAAGAATTGGGCTGAGTGTTTGAAGAAAATGACCAATAATTTCCAAATTTGGTAAAATACAGAAGAGATTTTTAAGAAGCTAAGCAAATGTCAAACAGGAACAATTCAAAGAATTCTATGCCAAGACATATCACAATTCAAACTTCGAAAAACAGAAGACATAAAAAATGCTGAAAGCAGGAGAGAAATCAATCATTAACTACGGGGGACACCAATTTTATAACAAAGGATTTTTAATTTGAATCCAACGAAGCCAGAAGAAAAGAAAAAACTTTCAAGCCAGAATTCTTATCTAGTAAAGTAATATTTTCAGGATGAAGTTGAAATAAAGACACTCTTAGATAAAGAAAATATAAAAGAATTTGTCGTTAACAGACTTACCCTGAAAAACTGGCTAAAGTTTTCTTCAAACAAAAATGACATGATAAAAAGAAAACTTAGATTTTCAGGAAAAAAAATACCAATGGAAAGAAATATGAATTCATGCAATTATGTATCTTATGATATTCAGCACATCATAATATGTGGGATGCAGCAAAAACAGTGTTGAAAACGTATAGCAATAAATGCTTATATTAGAAACATGAAAGGGCCTCAAATCAGTAGGTTAAGTTGCAATCTCAATAAACTAGAAAAAAAAGCAAAAAAGTAAAAGGGAATAGCAAACATAAAAGTAGATATCAATATAATTAAAATAGGAAAATGGAGAAAATCACTAAAAATAAAGCTAGTTATTAAAAATAAATAAATGAAATTGATAAACTTCTAGAAACACTGTCGAAAAGAAAAAGAGAGAAGATACAAATCACCCATATGTAGATTAAAATAGGAAATACTGTGACAAATTCTGAAGTCAATAAAAATAATGGAATACTATAAAAAATGGTTTATGATTCAACATCTTAGGAGAAATGAATCAATTTCTTGAAAGCCGCTGTGTTAATCCATTCTTACATTGTTATAATGAACTACCTGAGATTGGATAATTAATAAAGAAAAGAGGTTTAATTGACTCACAGCTCCTCAGGCTGTACAGAAGCATGGCTGGGAGACCTCAGGAAACATACAATCACAGCAGAAGGTGAAGTGGAAGAAAGCATGTCCTACATGACTTGAACAGGCAGAAGAGAGCAAACGGGGAGGTGCTACACAAATTTAAACAACCAAATCTCATGATTACTCACTCACGATCATAAGAACAGCAAGGGGGAAATTCACCCCCATGATCCAATCACCTCCCACCTGGCCCCTCTTCCAACATTGGGGATTACAATTTGACAGGAGATTTAAGCAGGGACACAAATCCAAATAATACTGTTCTGCCCTGGCTTCTCCCAAATCTCATCTCCTTTTCACAGTGCAAAATACAACCATCCTTTCTCAACAGTCCGCCAAGTCTTAACTCATTTCAACATTAACTTGAAAGTCCACAGTCCAGAGTTTCATCTAATACAAGTCAAGTCCCTTCTGTCTATGAGCCTGTAAAGCCAAAAATAAGTTAGTTACTTCCAGGATACAATACAGGTACAGGCATTGGGTAAATACACCTGTTACAAAAGGGAGAAGTAAACCAAAACAAAGTAGTTATAGGCCCCATGCGAGTCCAAAACCCAGCAGGGCAGTCATTCAATCTCCAAGCTCCAAAATCATCTCCTTTGACTTCGTGTCTTACATCCAGGCTGCACTGATGCAAAGGGTGTGCTCCCAAGGCCTTTGGCATATCCTCCTCTGTGGCTCTGCAGGGTACGGGCTCCATAGCTGCTTTTGTGGACTGGATTTTAGTGCAGAGGTTTTTCTAGGCACATGGTGCAAGCTGTTAGTGGTTCTACTATTCTGGGGTCTGAAGGATAGTGGCCCTCTTCTCACAGCTCCTTTAGGCAGTGCTCCAGTGAAGACTCTGTGTGTGGGCTTCCAGCCCACATTTCCCCTCTGCTCTACCCTAGTAGAGGTACACAGTGAAGACCCGGCCCCTGTAGCAGACTTCTGCCTGGACATCCAGGCTTTTCCATACATCCTCTGAAATGGAGTCAGTGGTTCCCAAGCCTCAACTCTTGTCCTCTTGTCTTCTGTGCACCCACATGAAAGCTCCCAAGGCTTACAGCTTGACCCATTGGAGCGTCAGAATGAGACATATCTAGGACACTTTTCGCCATGACTGAAGCTGGAGTGGCTGGGATGCAGGGAGTAGTGTCCTCAGGTTGAGCAGAGCAGCAGGGTCCTGGGCTGGCCTGGCCTACAAAACCATTCTTCCCTTCTAGGCCTCAAGGCCTGTGATGGGAGGGGCTGCTGTGAAGGTCTCTGAAATGTCTTCAAGGCATTTTCTCCATTGTCTTAGCTATTAATATTCAGGCCCTCTTTACTTATGCAAATATCTGCAGCCGGCTTGAATTCCTCCCCAGAAAATGGGTTTTCTTTCTTTTTCTTTTTTTTTTTTTGAGATGGAGTTTTGCTCTTGTTGTCCAAGCTGGAGTGCAATGGCACGATCTTGGCTCACCACAACCTCCACCTACTGGGTTCAAGTGATTCTCCTGCCTCAGCCTCCCGAGTAGCTGGGACCATGGCCAGACTGCAATTTGCCAACACTTTATGCTCTGTTTCCCTTTTAAACATTAGTTCAAATTTCAAACCATCTCTTTGTGAATACTTATAACCGAACACTTTCAGAATAAGCCTCTTGAATGCTTTGCTGCTTAGAAATCTCTTCCACCAGATACCTTAAGTCATTTCTCTCAAGTTCAAAGTTCCACAGATCTCTAGGGTAAGGGCACAATGCCACCAGTCTCTTTGCTAAAACACAACAAGAGACACCTTTACTCCAGTTCCCAATAAGTTCCTTATCTCCATCTGAGACCACCTCAGCCTGAACTTTATTGTCCATATCACTATCAGCATTTTGGTCACAACAATTTTACAAGCCTCTAGGAAGTTGCAAAATTTCTCTCATCTTCCTGTTTTTTTCTGAGCCTTTCAAACTGTTCTAACCTCTGCCCATTACCCACTTCCAAAGCTGCTTCCAAATTTCAGGTATCTTTATAGAAATGCTCTATTCCTAGGTACCAATTTTCTGTATTAGGCTGTTCTCACATGGCTATAAAGAACTACCTGAGACTAGGCCATAAAGAAAATAGGTTTAGTTAACTCTCAGTTCCTCAGTCTGTACAGGAAACTTGGCTGGGGAGACCTCAGGAAATTTACAATCATGGTAGAAGGCAAAGAGGAAAGAGGCACAGCCTACATGGCTGGAGCAGGAAGAAGAGAGCAAATGGGGTGATGCTACACACTTTTAAACAGCCAGATAAACAGCCAGATATCATGAGAACTCACTCAGTATCATGAGAACAGCAAGGGGGAAATCTTTCCTTATGATCTAATCACCTCCCACTAGGCCCCATCTCTAGCACTGCGGTTTACAATTTTAAATGAGATTTGGGTGGGGACAAATTTTAAACCATATCAGCCAGAAATAACTGAGACTCAACATATTTTATAGATAATGTGAATAGTCCAATAACCATTAAAAGGAATTAAATTTATATTAGAAAGCTTCCAAGAAAAATAATCAGATTCAGATGGTGTCACTCAAGAATTCTACTAAACATATAAAGAAGAATTACACAAATTGTCTACAATTATTTCCAGGAAATCAGAGATAAGGAAGAACTTCCCACCTCATTTTATAAAACCAGTATATTCCAGATGTCAAAATCATAAAAAGAGTGTACAAAAAAGGAAATAAACAAACTAAAATTATCATGAACTTAGATGCAAAATTCTAAATAAAATATTAACTGTTTCTAATAAATATGCAACAATATAAAAATAACTATATACCATGACCAAATGTTATTTATTCCAGGTGTGCCAGGTTAGCTGAACATTCAAAATTCAATTGCTTTATTTATCATATAAATAAATCATATATTTATGTATTTATCATATAAGCAAGCTAAAGAAGAAAAATTATTATATATAAATTAATATGAAAGTACATTTAACAACATTTGACAATCATTCATTATTAAGGAAAAAAAACTATCAGAAGCCTAGGGAAAAAATTGAAACTTCTTCAACTTAATAATAAACAGCTATAAAAAGTCTATAGTTAACATTGTCTTAATGGTGAAAGACAGAATATTTTCTCCCTAAGATTAAGGACAAGATATTCATGGCATGTCTATTTCACAATTCTGATTCTACATTGTACTGGAAATCTAGGTAGTGCAATAGGAAAATAAAGGAAATAAAATGTGTACATATCAGAAAGGAAGAAAGAAAATTATAGTATTTTTAGATGACATGATTGTTTATGTAGAAAAAGCCAGGAATTTTAAAAGAAAAAGTTTTCCTGGAACTAACAAGTTTATCATAGTCACAGACTGCAAATTCAACAAAAACATAAATTCTGTTTCCACATACAATGATTATGTGGACACTGAAAAAAATACAATAATATTCACAAACAGGCTGGGTTCAGTGGCTCACGCCTGTAATCCCAGCATTTTTGGAGGCCAAGGCCGGCAGATCACGAGGTCATGAGATCGAGACCATCCTGGCTAACACAGTGAAACCCCGTCTCTACTAAAAATACAAAACATTAACCGGGAGTGGTGGTGGGCGCCTATAGTCCCAGCTACTAGGGAGGCTGAGGCAGGAGAATGGCGTGAACCTGGGAGGCGGAGCTTGCAGTGAGCCGAGATTGCACCACAGCACTCCAGCCTGGGCGACAGAGCAAGACTCTATCTCAAAACATAAAATAAAATGAAATAATATTCACAAACAAATATTTAAAAATAAATTACTTGAGTATACATTTAACAAAATAAAACAACTACAGGATCTGCACCTTGAAAATTTTAAAAGTTGTGAAAGAAATCAAAGACCTTGAGTAGGCACAGTGGCTCATGCCTGTAATCCCAGCATTTTGGGAGATATATATATATATATGTTTAGTTTTACAAAATATCTCAAAATCATTCCTCAGAGTGGCTGTATATATTCTTTCATTGCCATCATCAATATATAATCAATTTTTATGTATAACATATACATATGGGCACACACAAACACACACACACACACACACATATATATAAAGAGAGAGAGGTATATGTATATCTATATAGATCATAGATTTAAATAAAAAGATATAATTTTTTTAAACCTAGGAGGATGTTGTCTGTTTAGGCCAAGACAGTAGTTTTTTGGGTTTTTTTTGTTTGTTTTTTTTTTTTTTTTTTTTGAGACAGGGTCTCACTCTGTCACCAAGACTGGATGCAGTGGCACGATCTCGGCTCACCGCAACATCCGCCTCCCAGGCTCAAGCGATTCTTCTGCCTCAGTCTCCCAAATAACTGGGATTACAGGCATGCACCACTACACCCGGCTAATTTTTGTATTTTTATTAGAGACGGGGTTTCACCATTTTGGCCAGGCTAGTCTCGAACTCCTGACCTCAAATGATCTACCTGCCTCGGCTTCCCAAAGTGCTGGGATTACAGGTATGAGCCACCGTGCCCAGCGAAGTTCTTGGACAGCAAAACAAAATCGCAATCCATAAGAGCCTAGATAGATAAATAGACACAATTTAAAATATATCTCCATAAAAGCCCATGTAATGTCAATGAAAAAGGCAAAGACTGGAAAAAATATTTTCAAACCATGTATTTAAAAAGAACTAGTAACTAAAACATAAAGAACTCTTGAAACTGAAAAGTTAAAAAACAGAGCAAAAGATATGAAGAAACATTTCAATAAAGAAGACAGATGGATGGCCAAAAAGAAAATAAAAAGATTTTCAACATCATTAGCCTTCAGCAACATGCAAATTAAAACTACAATGAAATATTACTAAACGTGTATCAGAAAGGCTAAAACATAAAATAGTCAGCTACAAAACGATGGTAAGGATGTAGAGAAATTAATTATGTATTGATTGTGGCAATAAAAATTATATAATCACTCTTGGGAATAATGTTGTGATATTTTGCAAAACTAAACATGTAGTTATCATGTAACCCAGCAGTTACACTTTTGGGCATTTATCACAGAGAAGTGAAACTTGTACATGAATATTCACAATAGCTTTATTCAGGACAGTCAAACACTGGAAACAAGCTAAGTGTCCTTCAACAGATGAATGACTCCACTATGGTATGTAGCACACAGATAAACTATGGTCCAACATTTTATAGAATACTACTTATCAATAAAAAGGTCCAAACTATTGATACATGCAACCATCTAAATCAATCTCCAAATAATTATTCTCAGTGAAAAATGCTAATCCCAAGTGTTATGTACTCTATGATTACATTGTATAATATTTTGTATTATGTTTTTATAAATGAAGAGCGTATCAGTAGTTGCAAAAGGAGGAGAAAGCGATAGTAAAAGGGCAAGAAAAAAGGATTCTTGTGGTAATCAAACTGTTTGGTATATTATGTCATTGGATACACAAATAAATTACATGGAATTATATATATAAAACACACACACATACATACACATTTCATAAGTATAAATGTGAAATTAGAATAAAATTGGTAGATTATCTCAACGTCCAAAAATATTGAGCCATTAATAGTAAAGAAAAAATAGAAAAAATACATACTTTTTGTTTTTGCACTCTGCATGTAATTTCATCTCAGTTCAGAATCTTATAAATGCTAGAAATTAAACATTGGCTCAATGTATTAGTCAGAAAATTAGAACTAATAGGATGTGGACACACAGACAGGGAAACAGAGAGACGGAAACAGAGAGACAGAGGCAGAGAGACAGAGACAAAGGGACAGAGAAAAAGATTGATTTTAAACAATTGACTTAATTGATTGGCAAGTGTTGAATTTGAAGAGCATGCCGGCAGACTGGAGACCCAGGGAAGTTTGATCTTGAAGTTTGAAACCAAAATCAATCAGAAGGCAGAATTCCCTCTTCATCTGGAAAACTGGCTTTTTTTCTCTTAAAATCTTCAATTAATTAGACAATGCTTCACACATTATAGAATGAAACCTGCTTAACTAAAAGTCTATTGCTTAACTAAAAGTCTATTGATTTAAATGGTCTTCTCTAAAAGCTATTACAATGACATCTAGAATAGCATTCGATCAATTATTTGAGTGACCACAGCCTAGCCAAGATGATGTGTAACATTAACCGTCATGTTCAGTATTACTGTATTTTAATTGGGATTATTGTTTATACCTAGAATATGGATTGAAAACCAAATTCCCACACCTATAGACTTGTTTTTAATTATGATAAAGAGGAAGGTATCATTAGATTAAGAGTAATTTCAGAGACATCTGTGAAAATTTCCTACCAATTAAATACGCCAACGGACAGTCAAGAGACCCATAGCCATCTGTTATTTTGCCTGAACAGAGTGTAAGGCAATATGAAGACTTTTAGATAAAACATGCATTCCTTAATTTGGCCAAGACCTCCATCTCCTGTCTCTTATGTTTACACCAATCTCAATTCACCCAATCCCAGGAAGAAATCTTATTTAAAGTGAGGCTTGCAGGATTGTTAGAATTTGCAGGAGTAGTTCAGAAAGAAATGCGATTTCAAAGGAACTGATTTAGAAATAGCATATGGGTTTTTAGGGCAATAATTTATTTATTATCCTTCTTGTGAAGAAATGATCAAATATCTGTAATATTTTTTGTGTGTTCTAAGAACTGGAATATTTTAGAAAAGATAAAAATGTACTGCATCACATGCAAAATGTAATAAAATTAATGGTTTATTGTATATCAAGTTAAAAGGAAAAGCATTTATAGGAAAGTTAATATTTTACTTTATTACTTCTTTTGGGGCCATAACAAAAATGTATCATTGTGTTTTTACATAATATAGAAGTGCAGACATAAATATTTTTGTAAAGTACTCTAAGAAAAACTTTTATTTTGTCCTGATTTTATAAATAGCTACAAAACAGAAGGAAAAAAATTCCTTTCTTATCAGAGCTTTTTGCCCATTCACAACAGATGTTGTTTCCACAAATTAGTTTATAATTTCTTTCATAACTCAGAGAGAACAACCCTTCAATTTATAGTCAGGAATAGATAGAGTGCTGCATATAATTCTGGTAATTATGTAACAAAACTGCATGCACTTTGCTATTTGAAAACCTTGGCCATCAATCATTCAGTTTAGTGTTGGGTTAACTTAATCTTCTGTTGCACCAGCTGTGCAAGGCTCAGCCACAAACACAGCGGATTTGCAGGACTTCTACTGAGTAAAGTGTAAATTATCAACGTGTAAGATAATAGGTAACTAGACACCTAGCCATCTAGTTAAATAGAATTGATCTGCAGTATATGCAACGACTGCAAAACTTTTTGGGGATTTGGGGGGTGGGAAGGCATAATCAATTTTTTACCACATATCACATCAATACAGTTGTTGCTTAATTTTTTAAAACTGTGTTTTTTTTTCTAAACATGACTCATGGCTCAAAATATTTTCATTTATGCCATAACTTAGAGTCTTGGGTTGAGATAACTTTATTTTAGATACCACTGTTCAGAACAAAAGAGTTGTAATTTATAAACAGCATGTAACTTATAAACAGTGTGTGGGAGAGGTTAGAAATTAGGATACTTTGTCCAGAAAAGCTGCAACTCCTAAATTAAGAGCCGATGCTCACTAGGTTTTTTTAATTTATGTAGTATTGTGCTCATTTTATATCTTATAGACATGAAATAAAATTTCATTAAAAGTAATTAAGCTGAATGTACTAGAGAACCATTGCTCATCTTAAAATTAATGTTGGTTAATAATTTACATTTTTCATAGTATTTTCTATTCATTAATTTATTTGAAACTTGAAATATTTTGAAAAATAATTTATGCAAGATTACTTATCCATATTACAGAAGATATTAAATTTCAGAGTAGTAAAATGACAGTTCAAATCTCACAGTATGCAGGAGGGAAAGGCCAAAATACAAGTCAATTCTACAATCTTGGCAATTTCCATTCGATGACCACATAAAAATATATATCTTTGTTATTTATAATACACATAAATTTATTACTTTTAAAACATAAAAAGTATTATATTTTTATAAAGTATAAAAATATACTTTTTAAAAAGCACAAAAATATACTTTTTATATTTTATGTATATTTTTAAGTGAACCTGCCGTATTGGAGGTTATATGTTCCATGCCCTAATTTAATTAATCTAATTTGTGTGAAGTCAGGATTCAAAAATACATCTGGATATTGAGAAGGAAACAGGACTTTTTGAGATATATAAAATATTGATTTAAGCTTGGCATGCTGAATGCTAACATTTTAAAATTAAATTGTAAAATTATTAAAATCATTAACACATTAGACATTAGCTGGAGAAAGCAAAGAAATGCCAGAACTTGCAGGCAGGCATGATGTCTCCACTTAGAAAGTGAAGACAGAAGCTCAAGTGTTACAAAGTCTAGGTTTCAGATTTTGGTGGTACTAATAGTTGGTATTGAAAAAGAGATATAAAAAGGAGGCTCTACATTCAGTCATGATAATAGGATACATCTGTTCACATTTCCCTGTACTTTTACATAATTCTCATATGGATCAGTGCCACCAACAGGGAAATGACTCGCATAGCAGGACAGAGACTTTGCTACAGTAGATACTATCCCACGTTTAGGGCAGAAAAAAGGCACAGACACAAGATAATTAAGATATGACTTATGATTTTGAGGGGACTCTCCTGTGATTATCTTCCCACAGAAATATCAATTTGAACAACTATCCACAGCCTAAATTACCTTCACAAGCATTCGGAAAACCGAGTGAGAGATCACAAAACCTAGTTGCAGCACAGTAATAAAAAAAGATACATTGAAAGGAGTAGGAAAGACAGACTTATATTACCTGAATTACCTCTTCCTCAAGCACATTCAGTACAAAGTGGTGAGTAATAGCTTCCACTTGAGGGAAAGAGGAAAATGAACACAGTACTTTGCCTTAGACCCCAACACTGGATCAACACAGTAAAATCCAGTATTGCAAAGATCCCTATGCCCACATATTTCAGGACAGTATCTATGGACAAAACCTCTAGACCTGCCCTAGTACCAGACAGAACCACACAGCCCAAGGCTTCAGTCTTGTATGATAGTCTCAATATCCAGGCTGCATTTCAGGTGGGCTGATTTCAGTGGTCCTGGGCTCCAGAGAACCCTCACTGGTAGGCAGCTCTCAGTAGCCCTAGGCTTCTGGCACAAGTGCTCTATTAGCTGCATCTGCCCCAGGTTTCTGGCCCACCCTAGTGGCATGGCTGCCGTTATGGGTACCAGGCTTCTTGCAGCATCAGGCCATACACAGCTGCCCCACACTTCTGACACTTCTTAGTGCCATACCTGCTCCAGGGCTTTCCCAGACAAAGCCCGTCTGTGAAGACTGGAATAACACCTACTTCATTACGTGTGTAGACATCTGCATATAATCACAAGGACCAAGAATAATCAGAAAAACATGACATCACCAAATGGACAAAATAAAGTAACAGTGTCTATCTCCAAAAAAATGGAGATCTATGAATTGACTGACAAATAATTCAAAACAACTGTTTTAAGGAAGCTCGGTGAACTTCAATAAAATATAGAGAAATAATTCAATAAAATGAGAAAAACAGTATGTTAACAGAACAAAAAATTTAATAGAGCCATTGAAATAATAATTCTAAAAAATGAAACAGAAATCAGAGCTGAGAAATACAATGAACAAAATGAGAAATGCAACAGAATGCATCAACAACTGCACATGGACTGAGCAGAAAAATCTGTCAATTCAAAAAGGGGATTTTAAAATATACCTTCAGAGGAAAAAAAGGAAAAGAATAAATAGGAATGAAGAAAGATTATGGAATTAATGGTATAGCATAGCATCAAAAGAGCAAATATTTGAGTAATAGCAGTTAAAGAAGTGGAAGACAAAGATAAAGATATAAAAGCTTATTAAAGTAAATAGCAGCAGAAAACTTTTCAAACTTAGGGAAAGATATACATATCCATGTACAGGAAGGTTAGATGTTTTTAATTAGATTCAAATCAAATAATACTATCCCAAGACGTTTTATGATAAAACTGTTAAAAATTAGGGACAAAGAGAGGATCCTGAAAGCAGCAAGAAAATAAGATGCAAATAACATATAAGGGAATTCAAATATGACTAGCAGCAGACTTCTCAGCAGAAATCTTAGAGGATAGGGGAAACTGATATTTGATGAAGAAAAATAAAAAGCATATGACAACCAATAATATTATACTCTGCAAACCTGTCCTTCAGAAATAAAAGACAAAAAAAAAAAAAAAGATTTTCCCAGGAGAATAAGCTCAGGGGGTCCATTACCTGTTTTACAAGAAATGCTGAAAGGAGTTCTTCAAGCTGAAAGAAAAACATGCTAATGCATAACAAAAAAATCTGAAAGTATAAAACTCACTGGTAAAAGTACACAGTTAAATTCGGAATACTTTAACACTATAATACTGTTATATAAATCACTTATAACTTTAACCTGAGGGTTAAATACAAAACTATTAAAAAATTCCTACAACAATTTGTTAAGGGATATGCAATGTAAAAGGATACAAATTGTGACATCAAAAATTCAACATGATGGTGAGAGGGAAGTAAAAGTGTCAATTTTTATGTGATCAAAATTAAGTTGTTATCAGTTTAACGACTTGTTATAACAAGGAAATTTTTTGTAAGCCTCATTTTATCCACAAGGCAAAAACCTATGATAGATACACGACAAAGTAAAAAAAGAAAGAATCGAAACATATCACTAAAGAAAAATCACCTAGCCACAAGGAAGACTGTAAGAAAAAAAAGCAAATAAATAATGTATAAAACAACTAGAAAACAGTTAACAAAATAACAGTTGTAAGTCCTTATGTATCAATAATTACTTTGAATGTAAATGGGATAAATTATCCAATCAAAAAACAGTGGCTGAATGGATAAAAAATTAGCTGCAAACTATGTGCTGCTTACAAGAGATTCACTTAACCTGTAAGGATACATATAGACTAAAAGTGAAGGGATGGAACAAGGGACTTCATGCTAATGGAAAACAAAAGTGAGCAGTAATAGCTATACTTAAATAAAATAAACTTTAAGTCAAAAGCTGTGAAAAGAGATAAAGTTATTTTATAATAACAATGGAGTCAATTTAGAAAAAGGATGTAATTGTAAATATACACACCCAACATAAGTGTATCTAAATATGTAAAGCATGTATTAATAGATCTGAAGGGAGAGGTCAATTGAAATACAATAATAGTGAGGGACTTCAATATTCTACTTTTCAGCAGTGGACAAAACATCCAGACAGAAAATCAATATGGAAACATGGAATTTAATCTACATTCTAGAGCAAAAGGAACTAACAGACCTGTACAGAACATCGCATATACCACATGCAGAATACACACTCTACTCAAAACTCAATAGAGGTAAGTGACACTGGTAAACTAAGAACAATATAGGACCCTGAGGAGACAAAGTCAGGCATTTCAAGTAAACAATGCCCCTTTGAGTTTTGGAGAGGTGACATGTGTCCACTCTCAGCTAATGTCAACCAAACTAAACTAGCAGCTTAGTGCAGGTTTAGGTATCTAATTTCAAACTTAAAACACTAAAGACTTGAGAAATTCATGGAACAATATCTTTTGAAATTTGACATTTGGTCAGTTGACTATATGCACAAAGTAAAAATCAGTGAAATTAATTATGTTCACAGTGGTCTTCCATTAAAATGGTGCCACCAGAAAGATTACCTGAAATTTAGAGAATTTTTAACAATTTGTTTTAAGTATGAAGTAAAATTTGTATTTTCTAAATGTATAAGTTTGATATATCTGGTAAAGTTTTTTTTTCCCCTGATTTATAATGTAATGTTTAGGAGACTCCATGAAACACAATTCAGGGTCATATACATAGTAAAAAAATATAGAGCTATACTTTTTTCACCTAATGATTGTAAAATAAAATTTTTAAATAATCACATTGTTTTATAATATCTTTCTTGACACATTAAAGAGAAATGAGAATTGACTAAGCCTATGCATTTCCCCAAATAAACATAATTATGGAGATTCATTTTATTGGTAAATAGTTGAAAAATATAACGGAAGAATACAAAAATAATAAATATTAGGGCTTTTGAAAATCTGAAACAATACATGGTTAATTTCAGAAGCTCCCAGGATTTAAGGAAATTAAGATTGTGAAATAATTGATGCCCTCTTCCTTCCTTAGAATGCACATAAACTACTTCAGTCCTACCAAAAATTTTTGCATATGATAAATGTAGGTAAATATCTGTGAAGACAGTTTGTTTTTCAAACTAAACTAAGCTGCTTAAACTCCTGGAACAAAAGAATTACAGGTTCTTGAGCTCTTCTTTGTATTCACTAAAAATCAGGCCAGCCTAAGTACATCTTACTTGAGAGTTTCAAAATTATATAATTTTTGTCTCACTGAGAGAAAAAAGAAACATAAGAGATATGCTTGATTTGGGAACTTAATTTTAAACCAAGTAAAACAAAAAAAAGGTTTTGTGATGTGATATTACTTTCTGATGGGAAATTATATAAATATCATTCCTTTTAGTTTTTTTAATTTTTTTTATTATACTTTAAGTTCTAGGGTACATGTGCACAACGTGCAGGTTTCTTACCCATGTATACATGTGCCATGGTGGTGTGCTGCACCCATTATCTCGTCATTTACATTAGGTATATCTTCTAATGCTATCCCTCCCCACTCCCCCCACCACACAACAGGCCCCAGTGTGTGATGTTCCCCTTCCTGTGTCCAAGTGTTCTCATTGTTCAATTCCCACCTATGAGGGAGAACATGTGGTGTTTGGTTTTTTGTCCTTGTGATAGTTTGCTGAGAATGATAGATTCCAGTTTCATCCATGTCCCTACAAAGGACATGAACTCATCCTTTCTTATGGCTGTATAGTACTCCATGGTATATATGTGCCAAATTTTCTTAATCCAGTCTATCACTGATGGACATTTGGGTTGGTTCCAAGTCTTTGCTATTGTGAATAGTGCCACAATAAACATACGTGTGCATGTGTCTTTATAGCAACATGATTTATAATCCTTTGAATATATACCCAGTAATGGGATCACTGGGTCAAATGGTATTTCTAGTTCTAGATCCCTGAGGAATCGCCACACTGTCTTCCACAATGGTTGAACTAGTTTACAGTCCCACCAACAGTGTAAAAATGATCCTATTTCTTCACGTCCTCTCCAGCACCTGTTGTTTCCTGACTTTTTAATGATCGCCATTCTAACTGGTGTGAGATGGTATCTCAGTTTGGTTTTGATTTGCATTTCTTTGATGGCCAGTGATGATGAGCATTTCTTCATGTGTCTTTTGGCTGCATAAATGTCTTCTTTTGAGAGGTGTCTGTTCATATCCTTTGCCCACTTTTTGATGGGGTTGTTTGTTTTTTTCTTGTAAATTTGTTTGTTCTTTGTAGATTCTGGATATTAGCCCTTTGTCAGATGAGTAGGTTGCAAAAATTTTCTCCCATTCTGTAGGTTGCTTGTTCACTTTGATGGTAGTTTCTTTTGCTGTGCAGAGGCTCTTTAGTTTAATTAGATCCCATTTGTCAATTTTGGCTTTTGTTGCCATTGCTTTTGGTGTTTTAGACATGAAGTCCTTGCCCATGCCTATGTCCTGAATGGTATTGCCTAGGTTTTCTTCTAGGGTTTTTTATGGTTTTAGATCTAACATTTAAGTCTTTAATGCATCTTGAATTAATTTTTGTATAAGGTGTAAGGAAGGGATCCAGTTTCAGCTTTCTACATATGGCTAGCCAGTTTTCCCTGCAGTATTTATCAAATAGGGAATCCTTTCCCCATTTCTTGTTTTTGTCAGGTTTGTCAAAGATCAGATGGTTGAAATGGCAAACCAAATCCAGCAGCACATCAAAAAGCTTATCCACCATGATCACGTGGGCTTCATCCCTGGGATGCAAGGCTGGTTCAATGTACACAGATCAATAAACATAATCCAGCATATAAACAGAAACAAAGACAAAAACCACATGATTTTCTCAACAGATGCAGAAAAGTTCTTTGACAAAATTCAACAGCCCTTCATGCTAAAAACTCTCAATAAATTAGGTATTGATGGGACGTATCTCAAAATAATAAAAGCTATTTATGACAGACCCACAGCCAATATCATACTGAATGGGCAAAAACTGGAAGCATTCCCTTTGAAAACTGGCACAAGAAAGGGATGCCCTCTCTCACCACTCCTATTCAACATAGTGTTGGAAGTTCTGGCCAGGGCAATCAGGCAGAAGAAACAAATGAAGCGTATTCAGTTAGGAAAAGTGGGAGTCAAATTGTCTCTGTTTGCCAATGACATGATTGTTTATCTAGAAAACTCCACTGTCTCAGCCCAAAATCTCCTTAAGCTGATAAGCTACTTCAGCAAAGTCTCAGGATACAAAATCAATGTACAAAAATCACAAGCATTCATATACAGCAATAACAGACAAACAGAGAGCCAAATCATGAGTGAACTCCCATTCACAATTGCTTCAAAGAGAATAAAATACCTAGGAATCCCACTTACAAGGGACGTGAAGGACCTCTTCAAGGAGAGCTACAAACCACTGCTCAATGAAATAAAAGAGGACACAAACAAATGGAAGAACATTCCATGCTCATGGATAGGAAGAATCAATATCGTGAAAATGGCCATACTGCTGAAGGTCATTTATAGATTTAATGCAATCCCCATCAAGCTACCAATGACTTTCTTCACAGAATTGGAAAAAACTACTTTAAAGTTCATATGGAACCAAAAAAGAGCCTGCATTGCCAAGTCAATCCTAAGCCAAAAGAACAAAGCTGGAGGCATCATGCTACCTGACTTCAAACTATACTACAAGGCTACAGTAACCAAACAGCATGATACTGGTACCAAAACAGAGATATAGACCAATGGAACAGAACGGAGCCCTCGGAAATAATACCACACATCTACAATATCATACTTTTTAAAATTTCAACTTTTATATTAGATAAAAGGGGTATATGTGCAGATTTGTTACATGGGAATATTGCATGATGCTGAGGTTTCAGGTACAGACCTCATCACATAGGTAGTGAGCATAGGACACTATAGGTAGTTTTTCATTGCAAGCCCTGCTCCCATCCTTCTCCCTCTAGTAGTCTGAAATGTCCATTGTTCCCATGTTTATATCCATGTGTGCTCAATGTTTACCTCCCAGTTATAAGTGAGAATATGCAGTATCTGGTTTTTTGTTCATTTCTTAGTTTGCCTAGGATTATAGCCTCTAACTGTATCTATGTTGCTGCAAAGGAGATGATTTCATTCGTTTTTATGGCTGCATAGTATTGTGTGGTATATGTATACTACATTTTCTTTATCCAGTTCATCATTGACAGGCACCTGGGTTGATTTTATGTCTTTGCTACTGTAAATAGTGCAGTGATGAACATACAAGTACATGTGTCTTTTTGTAGGATAATTTCTTTTCCCTTGGGTATGCAACCAGTAGTGAAATTGCTGGGTCAAATGATAACTCTCTTTTAAGTTCTTTACTCAGGCCTGCTGGGCTCATGCCTCCCACTCACCCTAGCAGGCTTCGCTTGGCTCGTGCTACTTGTTCAGATCCTATGCCTGCCAAAGGTGAGCCACACAAAGAGTGGCAAGGGGTGTGTGAATGAGTGAGTGCGGGATCTGGCCACTGTGCACAGCCAGGCATGCCAGCTGCTGTAGAGAAGCAGGCAAATCCAGGTGCTGGCACAGGCGCTGGCTCTGTGGAAGCCTGTGGCTGGATCAGATGCACTGCAAGCAGCTTTCACTGGGGGTACCTGCATCTGCATGAGCAGAAAGCATTGGTTCCTGGAAGCTTGAAGACACCAGAAACTCTAGAGCCCCAAAACGGGTGTCACAGCCTTGCCTCTGGAAGTCCCCAGGTCTGGGATCCTGGAAGGGTTGCAGCTCTTCTCACTTGTTGCCTGCAACATGGTGACTGTGTGTGTGTGTTGGGGGGGTGTTTCAGGCCTTTTTGTGTTATAGCTCTTTCAGTCCCACCAATTGGTGGGGCCTGAGTTCTCGTACCACATCCAGGAAGAATGAGGTATGCAGACAACTAGAGGGTGGACAAAGCAAAAAGGTGACTTACTGAGCCACAGTACAGCTCTCAGGAGACCCAAAGTGGGTAGCTCCTTTCAACAGGCAGGTCATCCAGACGAGAATGCACCCCTCAGCAGAGAGGAGGCCTGGCAGGCAAGTTGTCCTCAAGTCTCTGTGAGTCTGTCTGAGACTGGGGTTTTTATGGGCTTCAGAAGGGAAAAAATGCATGCTAATTAGTCCATGGGTGACCATAGATGGGCCCAGAAAAAGCACCTTTAAGTACTCTCTCTGGGCAGTGGATTTCTCCCAGAACTGAGAGCCTAGGCTTCAGGCCTCCCCTCGCTTGAAGGTGGGGCTTCACTGGGAGCTTGCCCCTTTTCACCCACAACCCTGTCTGCCTCCTTCCACCATCTATATGTCATTCATGGTACCCCCACTACTTGTGCAAAAAGGTACCTGTAGGCCTGCACTGAGCCACCCTTAGCCCCTCATTTGGCCTCCCTCCCATGATCGTCAGTGCCCAAAGCCTGGAGGGAGCTGAGGCGGCTGGGTGCTGGCATGTCAGCACCACCCCACCCTGAGCACATGCACACCTGGCTGGGTTGCCACAGCACGCAGGCTCAGCCACAACTTTGCTCTGTCCCAGAGCAGAAGCCAGTAGTCGGGAGAGGCCAGGCAGTGGGGATAGGCACTTCCAAGCTTGTGGGTGTAGGGGGGCTTCCCAGGTTCCTGAGAGCACAAGGATGCCCGGGTCTGCAGCTGCCTAGGTGGCTTCAGCTGTGCCCAGGAGGGCAGGGCTCCCAACCTGCCAAGTCAGAAGTGTGGGGTGGCGGGGGGAGCTCGCCTGTCCCCAGCTCCCACTGGCTTCCAGGAGCACACAGCCCTGGCTGCGCCTTTCCTGCTGCAGCCTGCTTTTCTTTGTGGTGGCTGCCACTGCCATTAGTATAATGTTGGCTGTGAGTTTGTCATAGATGGCTGTTATTATTTTGAGGTGTATTCCTTCTATGCCAGGAAGAGCTCCTTCCTAACTCATTCTGTAAAGTCAGCATAAGCCTAATAGCAAAACCTGGCAAAAAAACACACACACAAAATAAAATTACAGGCCAATATCCCTGATGAACATAGACACAAAAATCCTCAATAAAATATTAGCATACTAAATCCAGCAGCACATCAAAAAGTTAACACACCACAATTAAGTAGGCATTATCCTTGGGATGCAAAGCTGTTTCAACATATTCAAATCAATAAATGTGACTCGACATATAAACAGAATTAAAAGCAAAAATCCTATGATCATCTCAATAGACAAAGAAAAAGTTTCCAATAACATCCAACATCTCTTCATGACTTTTTTTGAATTTCAATTTTGTATAATAAAGATTATCTCAAATGAAAGTTTTATCTTTTATCTTAGCTAGTCTCAGATTATACAGGATACATGACTAGTTCTAAATGTCTCTGTGGTGACTTTGTCTTGTAATAATGTGCTTGGCATTTTATTGTACTTTTACTATACAACAATTTTCCAAATACATGTTTTTATTCAGAGACTATGATTGTGACATACTATGTTTGTATTTTTGTATTTTTGCCATATTTCTAAAAGTATTAATGAAATTAATCAAGATTCTGACATTGTAAGTAAATAAGAACATAAACAATGCAAAGAAGTATATATTTTAATATCATACGTATTATACTTAAAGAGTATCAGTGTTTTTTTTTTGGAAAGAGTCTCACTCTGTTGCCCAGACTGGAGTGCAGTGGTACAATTTTGGATCACTGCAACCTCCACCTCCCAGGTTCAAGCAATTCTCCTGCCTCAGCTCCCTAGTAGCTGGGACTACAGGCATGCACCACTGCACCTGGCTAATTTTTGTATTTTTAGGAGAGACAGGTTTCACCATATAGTCCAGGCTGGTCTGTAACTCCTGACCTCATGATCCACCTGCTTCACCTTCTCAAAAAGCTGGGATTACAGGCGTGAGCCACTGTGCCTGGACAAGAGTATTAGTGCTTCTTAGGATGCATTTAAATGAATTATTTAATTGAAACTATTGACATTGGAAATTGAAGTTAAAATGAAGCTACTTTTATCATTGGCTTTAATAGTTGTTCTCTGGCTCTATAGTTAGCCAGTACTAACTTGAACCTCAGTTCCTAAGCAAATTACTTAAATCTTCTAAACAACAATTTTCTTATTGATATGGTTTGGCTGTGTCCCCACTCAAATCTCATCTTGAATTGTAGTTCCCATAATCCCCATGTGTTGTGGAAGGGATCAAGTGGAGATAATTGAATCATGGGAAGGGTATCCCCCATCCTGTTCTTATGATAGTGAGTTAGTTCTCACAAGATCTGATAGTTTTATAAGGGGCTTTCCCCTTTGCTGGGTACTCCATTCTTCTTCCTGCTGACATGTGAAGAAGGACATGTTTGCTTCCCATTCTGCCATGATTGTAAGTTTCCTGAGGCCTCCCCAACCCTGCAGAATTGTGAGTCAATTAAACCTCTCTCCTTTATAAATTACCCAGTCTTGGACAGTTCTTTATAGCAGCATGAGAACGGATTAATACACTTATTGAATGAAAACAATGATAGTTCCCCCCTCATTAGCATTATGCATAGATAGATATATAAATACTCTTATTGACCTCTAGCAATTTCTCAGAGATACTTCTATTATCAACATCATTCTAGTTGTTAGCAGTTATTTTTCAGATTTTGCTCTCAGTCTAATTTGGTCAGTAGATTTAATTTAAATTTCTCCAACTTTAAATTCAAACTGAATTCAAGATATATATTTGCAGTTTATGCATTATGTTACTTTATTTTTTGGTTTGTCTGGATTTAGATTCTACATTTGCTCAAAAATTACAATAATACCTTACCAACCTTCTCTACTGAGGTGCTGTGAAAAGCAACCAAAAGGTGAGAGACAAAAATGTTCCTAAGCGGTAAACCTCTAAGTTTTATTAAGGTGATAATTTTACAGAGAATTCAGAAGTACTACAAATATAAAATATACAAAAAAACAAAAAATGTACTAGTCTATCTTAATGCATTCTTTACTTTTAATATTCATACTTATAATTTTGAGCAGCAACTAATTTTAAAGCTATGAACATATAATGTCTTAAATGTTCAATAATACTCAAAATTATATACTACTTTGTTGAATAATAGTTCATAGAACTTTATCTGATGAGAGAACAATTTTTTTCTAGTATGCTACTAGCTTTATAAGTCACATTATACTTACAAACGTAATAAGAAATAAACTATTCTCTGTTTCACTGAAAATATGCACAATGAAATATCCTTGAATGTGTTTTTTTTATCATTGTCCCTTTGTAAGACAGTATACTTTTTCTAAGTCTCTCATCTTTCAAAAACAGGATAGAGAACTTAACTTTATCTTACAAAAGAAAAAATCATATAAAGCAGCCTCTTTTTCATAAGCTATCTTAATAGCTTATGCAGGAATGTTATGAAGTAGTGTATAGGAAAATGTAAAATAATGCTTGATTTTACTTCTGTTTTACAAGTATATCGTCCACTAATATTTCAGCTCTACAAAAACAAGTATCACTACCATTTTCCATTTAAGGAACTGACATAAGTAAGGTCACAAAGGTAAAGCCAGTAGTAAAATTCTAGGCTTATGACTTCAAAAGCTCTGTCCAATCAATATAACTATCATTAACATGCACAGTAACTGTTTTGGTTATACTAAGAATAGTATCAGAACTGTAACAGTACACAGTGCAACTCAATGTAAATGTACCTAATCAGTTTAAAACTCTGCAATATTTCATATCTCCTAACCAAATTAATGACTAAAAGAGATGTCACTTTTGATCTAGCCCATAATTTAGGACTAAAGTTTCCCAATCATTAACACTACATTTCATTTATAAAAATATGCGATTAAAATTTTGATTTGGAGAACAGAGGAACATGCATAGATCAGAGTAAAAAAGAAACATATATTTTGCAACAGTGGGTTGAAAAGCTACATTTAGATGAAAAGGTACCATGATTTTAGCAAAGTTTATAAATCTCCACCTGAGTAATAGTTGTAGCTTCCAAGTGGCAGCAGAGGCCGCTAATAAGAACCACTGGGACAAGTTGAAAAGGGAAGGTGCAAGTTCCTCTGTGTCCTATAATGAAGGCAAGATTTTAATCCAGGTTTTAAAGTATTAAATCCACAGTTCAGAAACTGTGTAGTGTCTTCCTTTTTCACTGATTCATCCATAGTGATTTCTACTGATGATTTTCTGTCGGAAGGCAACCATGTATGCTGTCTAGATACCCTGCTGTATGCATGTATTAGAAATTCTGATAAAGATAATCTAAGACTTCATGAAATAAGATGATAATGCTAAGTAACTGTACTATAGTATTATAATTAAATATGATGAGTCTTGATAAATGTCACTTATTAGTCCATCATGACATTTAATTGATCTAATACTGGGCAGAATTTTAAAAGGTTAAAAATTGAAGTCAGTGAAGGGCAAACAGGTTGAATCGTGCCTTATGTTTAAAAGCATACTTATTAGAAAAACCATTAACATTCTCATCAAAGTTAAAGAGACAGGCATATTTGAAGTCAAACACACAGAACTGTTGTTTAGGGGAGTAGACACAGCATTATTCTGTTGAGAAATAGGACACTTCTGCTACTGAACATACTTGGCAGCCATGTCTAAAGTGCTGGTTTTATTTTTGTAGGTGCCATAATTTTATAGAGAATTGACTTATTTCCAAAAATAGACAATAAAGGAAATAACAGAATGAAATCATAGCCTATAACACAATTTGAAAAGATAGAGATGATTTAAAATATGGAAGATACATCTTGGAGGATGCATATCATTTATCTTCAAATCATTGATTTGTTGGCATGTAGAACAAAGTGCAAACGTTTTGTATTGTTCTGGATGTCCCACGTTCAAATATCAGTACTCCCAGTCCACACAGAATTGAGCATAAATTGTCCTGTGTTCATGCTGAAATCATACCTGTTGTGTGTTTTTTAAAAAAATTTCTCCTTCATAGCCAATTCCCATTTCAATAACTTATTTAATTCTCATTTTTTCTTGATGTATTATGGAAATGAAAGGTTGTTTTCTGACACCTAGAATCCTGTAATAACCCTAAGATTGATAACTGGGTTTGATATTAACCATAAACAGACACTGAAAACAATACCTTTATGACTGTCCAAATATTATCTGTCTGGATTATCCATTTCTGTGGGACACTCCCTTTTTGAGATCTACTTTTCAATTTTATGTCTCTATTATATAATGTGTTAGAGATTCCTGTGCACGAGAATACTGTGGGCATACTGAAAATATCCCCAGCAATAGTGTTAAACTTTTACATTTATGTTGCCTGCTTGTGGAATTCTGGATCCCAGTCCTAATGTAGTCTAGGCCTTAGTCTGTTGCTACATGGTTAAGTTGGGCTGATGAATCTCCAGATATTATAAACATCCTAATTTCTCACTTTGAGTCAAATATATTTTTCCTCCACTGGCTTTCTTATATACATATATTTTTTTTCTATCGTTCTAATTTTTGGTATCTCTAGGACCATGCAGTGGTGAAATTTGGGCTCACTACAATCTCTGCCTCCCGGGTTCAAGTAATTCTTCTGCCTCAGCCTCCCAAGTAGCTGGGACTACAGGCGTGCACCACCATGCCCAGCTAATTATTTGTATTTTTAGTGTAGATGGGGTTTTACCATGTTGGCCAGGATGGTCTGGATCTCTTGACCTCATGATCCGCCACCTCGGCCTCCCAAACTGCTGGGATTACAGGCGTGAACACCACGCCTGGCCCACAGTTATTACTCTTGTTCCAGTGTCATCTCATGCTTCTTTGCAAATTGGAAAATTCTCAGTATATTTTTCATTAGAAAATAGAAATTGATCACTTTAATCAAGGTTGATGCTATGAGTTTTTAAAGTACAAATTCCAGTGCTTATTATTAAGTCCCTACTTGTCAAGAAAATGAACTTAGAAAAAAAATCTAAAACCAGTGATGCTGAAAATAAAGCACAGATATTGTGACACATGTTTTCTAGTTCATTTCTGAATTTTCAAAATGACCTTTTAAAAATATTCAGTAATATTTTCACAGGTAATTTTATGTTTTGGAAAATAAAAAATAGGTTTTTGGTGCCTTAAAATGGAAAAATAGGCCAGGTTTCGTGCTCCACGCCTTAATCCCAGCACTTCGGGAGGCCGAAGTGAGTGGACTTAATGAGTCCAGGAGTTCCAGGCCAGCCTGAGAAACATGGCAAAACCCTATCTCTACAAAAAATTTAAAAATTAGTGAGTCATGGTGGTACACGCCTGTAGTCCCAGCTACTTGGGAGGCTGAGGTGGGAGAATCACCTGAGCCTGGGAAATCAAGGCTGTAGTAAGCTGTGATCTCACCACTGTACTCTAGCCTGGGTGACAGAGTGAGACCCTATCTCTAAAATAAAATGGAAGAATATTTGGAAAGCAAATATACTATTAATGTTTTATATATTTTTAGGTTCAAGATTTTTCCTAATGAGCTAAACACTGAATAAGAATGGTAAAGCAGACTAACACAAATCAGTATCAAGTATTTATAATAAATTCAAGAATATAAAAAATGAAGAAACACAAAGTGAAGAGACGCCAGGCATCATGAGCACAGCTGCTAGCATCTTCTTTCCCACATCAGATTCACATTTTAAACAAGAATAATAGGCTTCTAAAACAAGTGGGCAGATTACAACACACAAGAGTTTTAGGGTATGAAATATCTGCAGGTTCCAGTAGTTTCATATGTTGCCTAATATTTCTTAGCGTTCCATGTATTCTTGGTTTGTTTATAAAAAGTAATTATATACCAAGACTATCATATCAAAAACATTTCTTATTTAAGGAATCTTCTTTTGACAAATATATTCTATACACTAGCCCATTATCATTATGCTTACAAGGAGCTTTGATCTGATCATCTATCTTCTTTCATTCTTAGGATGTCCCTGATAATGAAGAGAAATGAAACTCTGGCCAGTTCATTTAATTTTTCTGTCTCACCCTACAAAATTTAACTTGATCCTAAAAATCATAAGTAAAGTACAGATAACATTACCAACTAAATAACCCAGATCACTCACCTCACATTGATGTAGCTAGAACAATAACATGGTTGCTACCAATAAGGTTCTTTTTTTAAGTTGTCTGTCTCAGTACACTTTTTGAAAATTGTCTCCAACAAAATGAGTTTTAAGGACAAATGACAGTTCTTCTAAAATGATTTTATGAGATTCTGCGATTGTCTATAACTTCTTACAAAAATATAATTTATAAATTTAAAATGGCTGGGCGCGGTGCCTCACGCCTGTAATCCCAGCATTTTGGGAGGCCGAGGCGGGCGGATCATGAGGTCAGGAGATCGAGATCATCCTAGCTAACACGTGAAACCCCGTCTCTACTAAAAATACAAAAAATTAGCTGGGCATGGTGGCGGGTGCCTGTAGTCCCAGCTACTCGGAAGGCTGAGGCAGGAGAATGGCTTAAGTAAACCCGGGAGGCAGAGCTTGCAGTGAGCGGAGATGGTGCCGCTGCACTCCAGCCTGGGCGACAGAGCAAGAGTCCATCTCAAAAAAAAAAAAAAAAAATTAAAAAATCTCTTAATTTTAGACTCCTATAGCAAAGGTAGATTTCTCAATTACTAAACCTGAAAAAGTATTGGTAAAGTCTCAAGTTTATGAAACTTACAATACTAAAAGTTGAAAATAAATTCAAAGAATCAACCTTTAAAACAGAAGTGTACTTATCTCACTTGTTGCTTTAAAATATAGATAGCTCCCATAAAGACCTGTTTCTTTCTCTTTTTTTTCCTTCGACTTCCATGCTTTCATTTTTTAAAAATCATCACACATCTCCATAGGGTTTAAGGACCTGTTTCTTTCATCTAATTAGTACACAATAAGACATTCAATGAGGACCTACTGTTTAATTAACTAATGGCATAAAAGTAAAAATAGAAAAAGGAAAGTGTGATGAAAATTTTTAATTAATCTGCAAATAAATTTATTTTCAATTTAATAATATATAATATATCAAATGCCATGGAAATGTGTATTAGATAATACTTATAAACCATGAAATTCATATGGTTTCAGAGTGGTAAAATGGATTGAACACAGTTTTCAAGAGGTAATAAAATTATTCAAATTTATATTTCTCTGAGAACATTAAAAATACATAATTTATACAGTGGAGTAATATTTAAAATTAACTTCCTTTAAAGTACCAGTTTCTTTGCAGCTCTTCTTTATCAAAATCCCAAATTCTAACCCTAACCTTAGCCATGAATAATTTCCTCTTCTTCTGAATTCTTTTTCTTGCAGTGAAGGTAGACTTGGCCTCTTAATTCTAGGAAGTGAGAATCTTTATCTTGAAAAGTTGAGATGTGGAGAAATCCCCTGAATAAACACAGAACACTACTTAGCTGATAAAGGGATAGGAAGAGACAATGTATTATGAATTTCTGAAGTCTTGTTTCTATCTCACTTTAATATTTCATACTCAAAAACTAATATAAAAATGAGAAAATTCTAAGTTGTCAGATATTTGAATTACTTCCTGTAAAATTTTGACTCTTTTAAAGGAGATATTGCAAAGAAACATTAAAAGCATTGAACTCAACTTGAAAGTTTTATCTAAGAGTTATTTCAATTTTTTAATTAAAACCAAAATGATCTTCAGTTGATACTTATTTTGTATAAACAGGTTAATCTTGTGTTATTAGAATGCTTATATGAAATTGATTTTAACAACCTTCACTATAATCTGAAGCAAAAAGCTAAAAAAAGTTCATATTTTAAATGAAATATTTTTCTGTCCTACAAAGAAAAATGGAATCTTAGGTTTTAAGAAAATTATATTGTTCTATATTATATTTAGCTATTAATAAAATTTTAAATCGGTAAAAGTAACATGTAGCAGCTGAGTGTTGTGGCTCACACTTGTAATCCTAGCACTTTGGGAGGCCGAGGCAGGCAGATTGCTTGAGGTCAGGTGTTCAAGACCAGCCTGGCCAACATGGTGAAACCCTATCTCTACTAAAAATTAGTGGGGCATGGTGTCGCATCCCTGTAGTACTGTAGCTGGTAAGCTACAGGATGGCTGAGTCACAAGAATCACTTGAAGCAGAGAGGTGAAGGTTGCAGTGAGCTGAGATAGTACCACAGCACTCCAACCTGGGTGACAGAGCAAGAATGTCTAAAAAAATAATAATTAATTAATTAATTTTTAAAAGTTAGCTTCATTTATAGGTGTTGAACAAATTATATAGTCATAAAAAATTTTGGAAATTTTAAAAACTTTCATAACATGACAGTGAAGATTATGATTAAAAATATAGTAAATACTTTTAACTTATTTTTTTCTGTAAAACAGTTAGTAAAAAATAACTCTAAAACTTTTAAGTAATTCTATGTTCTTTGACATACAAAGAGGGGCATAAGCTACAGAACATTCATAATAGCATTTGTGTACTTTCTTATCTAATAATAGTGGGATAATAATGAATTATTTCTAACCTGGCTGTATGTATGGCTTCCAATAAGGTATTTATATATGCATAATAGTACATATCACAATGTTTTAATTAATTTCTAAAAACGCTTTATGAAAATCTTCTTATTTAGCTTACAGAAACGCTTCTTGGTTAATTAGATTTTATGGAGTAAGTCCAAGACAGGAAATAGCAAAATATTATTATTGGCCATGTATTTTACACTAAACATATATTTGATATAACATCATTGAATTTGTCTTCCTCTCAGTTACCTATATTATTAAAAAATTTTAGAGATAAATTTATATTTAATAGGCCTTTGTAGATCATGTTGTAACTTGACTTTAGTTTGTTTTATTTAAAAGTTACCTTACTTCAAAACATACTACAAGGCTACAGTAACCAAACAGCATGGTACTGGTACCAAAACAGATATGTAGACCAATGGAACAGAACAGGGGCCTCAGAAATAAGACAACACACCTACAACCATCTGATCTTTCACAAACCTGGCAAAAACAAGAAATAGGGAAAGGATTCTCCATTGAATTTAAAGGGATTTATTAAAGGATTTAATAAATGGGTGGGAAAACAGACTAGCCATATGTAGAAAACTGAAACTGGACCCCTTCCTTACACCTAACATGAAAATTAACTCAAGATAGAAGAAAGATTTAAATGTAAGACCTAAACCCATAAAAACCATAGAGGAAAACCTAGGCAATACCATTCAGTACATGGGCATGGGCAAAGACTTCATGACTAAAACACCAAATGCAATGGCAACAAAAGCCAAAATTGACAAATAGCATCTAATTAATAGTTTCTACACAGCAAAAGAAACTATCATCAGCGTGAACAGGCAACCTACAGAATGGGAGAAAATTTTTGCAATCTATCCATTTGACAAAGGGCTAATATCCAGAATCTACAAAGAAATTAAACAAATTTACAAGAAGAAAACAACCCCATCAAAAAGTGGGTGAAGGATATGAACAGAAACTTTTCAAAAGAAGACATTTTTGCAGCCAACAAACATATGAAAAGAAGCTCATCATCACTGGTCATTAGAGAAATGTAAATCAAAACCACAGTGAGATACCATCTCATGCCAGTTAGAACGGCAATCATTAAAAAGTCAGGAAACAACAGATGCTTGAGAGGATGTGGAGAAATAGGAACGCTTGTACACTGTTGGTGGGAGTGTAAATTAGTTCAACCATTGTGGAAGACAGTGTGGAGATTCCTTAAGGATCTAGAACCAGAAATACCATTTGACCAAGAAATCCCATAACTAGGTATATACCCAAAGGATTATAAATCATTCTACTATAAAGACACATGCACATATATGTTTATTGCAGCACTATTCACAATAGCAAAGACTTGGAACCAACCCAAATGCCCATCAATAATAGACTGGATAAAGAAAATGTGGCGTATATACACGATGGAATACCATGCTGCCATAAAAAGGGATGAGTTCATGTTGGAGGGACATGGATGAAGCTGGAAACCATCATTCTCAGCAGACTAACACAGGAACAGAAAACCAAACACCACATGTTCTCACTCATAAGTGGGAGTTGAGCAATGAGAACAGATGCGCACAGGGAGGGGAACATCACACACAGGGGCCTGTCGGGGGTTGGGGGAGGTGAGGGGGATAGCATTAGGAGAAATACCTAATGTAGATGATGGGTTGATGGGTGCAGCAAACCACCATGGCACATGTATACCTATGTAACAAACCTGCACGTTCTGCACATGTTTCCCAGAACTTAAAGTATAATACAAAATACCTTAAGAAAAGTTTTAGATTCTAACTTGTATTTGATGAGTCATTATTTATTTATAAACAATAAGTATCTGAAAATGTTTGGCAGTTTAAACTCAGTTTTCTTGGTGGAACTCAAATATTGACTAGGTAGAGCCTTCTGGTCATTAATATTGAAGACAAGTAAATACTGTTTTGTTTTGCCAGTTTTGAGGGAGACCTCAATGTATGCTTTTCCCTATTGTCTATATATTTTCTTAAATGCCACTCTAGTGTTTCTGCTTCTGAGCATATTCTAGTCTAAGTTCATACTTTTTTTACAGGTACACCTCTTGCATAAGTGTGAAAACAATGGCTTAGAATCAATGTAGTCTCATCTGTGTATTAGAAATATTTCCTTTTATCAACAGTTGAGTTCTGAAAATTGCAAATTCAATAGAAAATTTAGAATGTTTTGAGGAATTATAATTTCTCTAGAAAGAGAGCACACTTTAAAAACACACATAGACAAAACAGATCTCAAATATATTTGTAAGGTGATCTTACCTCTATGATGTTGAATGCTTGGAAACACTAAATGAAAGTCATGTATGGTTTTTAAAAATCTGTATGAAGTATACATATGGTTACTAATTTTCTGTCTAGAGCTAGTCTGAGAAGTAGTGTGTGACTCTATAAGGGTCATTGATAAGTATCTACCAAATAACATATACATTTGTCATTCCCTTGTTACTAGATTATATTCTGAATTCCTTTTGTGTTTTTTACTTATTAAGAAGAAAGTCAATCCAAAAGAATGTGGTGAGAAAATGTGTAAACAATGTTGTAGTCTTTTGTCCATCTTTTTTTAAATTTTTTTTAAAATTTTACTTTAAGTTCTGGGATACATGTGCAGAATATGTAGGTTTGTTATTTAGGTATACATGTGCCATGATGGTTTGCTGCACCTATCAATATTGCATTTTTAAAAAGCAAGAAAATAGTTCTTTTATAAAAATGCCTTTGAGAAAAAAATTGAAAAATACTTTTTTCAAAGAAAAAAGATTGAATCTCCAAACAGAATTTACCATATGGCCTTGTTGTAAGAGCAGTATGAAAGTTTGAGCCCCTCTCCCTCTGTAATTTCCTAAATGGGTCCTACACGTGTCCTGTTAAATACTAAGTGTTCCAAATTAGTTATGGTCAATCCCTGTGAGTATAATACTTATTTCCTGCCCCATTTAATACAAGGGTTCTATTACATATAAGAAGGCATCTTCTTAGTTCTAACTTTGTGTGTGTGTGCGTGTCTGTGTGCACATGGGTGCACATGTGTGTGAGTATGTATGTACCTGTGTGTCTGGATTTTAGAGAAGCCTGAGAAAGTTGTACATCAATTGTATATAGATTTCAATTTATTGTTGTTTTGTAAAAAAATCTGATGTTTCTTAAGACGCCCTAGTTTAAGAAAGTATGCTGTAAAATTTTTCTGTGCATTGTTTTATTCTCAGAGAACAGTAAAGGAAACCTAATTATCTCAAATTGTTTACAAGGTTTTATAGAAATAAAACACACCATAGAGTTTTGGTTTGTCATGTTGACAGTTGAGAAACAGTTGATCTGATTATTCTTGGAATAAACCTGTAAGGTAATTTTCAAAAGAAAAAACTTAAAAACAATAAATCTAATTATTAGCAAAGAATTTAATTATTCTGATTTTAAATCCCCAGTTCTGACTAAAATAAAAATCTTATTGAAAACATAAAAGAAGGAAACACATTTTTCTACATAATGAATAGAAATATAAGTGACAGTCTTGTTCAGAGTGCCAGTTCTGTACTAAAAATATGTTCCAATTCATAGAATTTTACTTTCTCTGGTTTTATTCACTGTTTACTCAGATAGTGAGCAGCAATGCATTTTTGTTCTGACAATAATTCCCTTGACTGTTGCATGTTATTTGTGTTTAAAAAAAAAGTAAAAGCCAAAATCAAAAAAGCCAAGCATTAAGAAGTTGCAGGTGCACTACTTATCAAGAGAGGAGACACGCTAGGAGTCCTTATTAGCAGTCTTGGCTTAGCTTACCGTTCTTCAGAATTTTTTTTTTTACTTCTTTTAAAAAAATGTTTTATTTTAGATTCATGTGGTACCTGTGCAGGGTTGTAACATGGGTATGTGTGTGATACTGAAGTTTGGGCTTCTAATGATCCCATAGTCCAAGAACCGAACATAATGCCTAATAGATAGGTTTTCAACCCTTGCCCCTGTGCCTCCCCTCTTTTGGGATTCCAAGAGTTTATTGTTCCTATGTTTGTGTCTGTGTGTACCCAATGTTTAGCTCCACTTATAAAGGAGAACATGCAGTATTTGGTTTTCTGTTTCTGCATTAATTCACTTCAGATAATGGCTTCCAGCTGCATTCATGTTGCTGAAAAGGAAATGATTACATCCTTTTTATGGGTGCATAGTATTCCGCAGTGTATACATACCACATTTTCTTTATCCAATCCAACATTGATTGGCATCTGTGTTAATTCCATGTCTTTATTATTGTGAATAGTGCTGTAATAAACATGTAAGTGCCGTTGTCTTTTTGGTAGAATGATTTACCTTCCTTTTAATATGTACCTAATACTGGGATTGCTGGGTCAAATGGTAACTGCATTTTTAGTAATTTGATAAATTTCCAGATTGCTTTGCACAGGTGCTGAACTAATTTGCATTCCCACTGACAGCGTATAAGTGTTCCATTTTCTCTGCAACCTTGCTAACATCTGTTATGTTTTGACTTTTTACTAATAGCCATTCTGACTGGTGTGACATAGTACCTTATTGTGGTTTTGACTTGCATTTATCTGGTTATTTTTTCATAAGTTTGTTGGCTGCTTGCATCTCTTCTTTTGAGAAGTGTCTATTCATGTTCTTTGCCCATTTTAAATGGGGTTATTTATTATTTGATTTAAGTTCCCTATAGATTATGGATATTAGTCCTTGTTGGACGCATAGTTTGCAAAAATGTTCTCCTGTTCTGTAGGTTGTTTACTCTTTTGATAGTTTCTTTTGATATGCAGAAGATCTTTAGTTTAATTAGGTCTCCATTGTCAATTTTTTTTTGTATTTGCTTTTGAGGACTTAGTCATAAGTTACTTGACTAGGCCAGGTTGAGAGGTGTATTTCCTAGGTTGTCTTCCAGGATTTTTATAGTTTGAGGTCTATACAGTTAAGTCTTTAATCCATCTTGAGTTAATTTTTGTGTATGGTGTGATGTAGAAGTCCAGTTTCATTCATCTGCATGGGGCAACCCAGCTTCTCCAGCACCATTTATTGAAAAGGGTATCCTTTCCCTATTGTTTATTTTTGTCACCTTTGTCAAAGATCAATTGTTTGCAGGTGTGTGGTTTTATTTTGGGGCTCTCTATTCTGTTCTATTGTTCTGTGTCTGTTTTTGCACCAGTATCATATTGTTTTGGTTACACTAGCCTTATTGTATAGCTTGAAGTCAGGTAATGTGATACTTCTGACTTTAATTTTGCTTAGGATTGTCTTAGCTATTGGGGGTCTTTTTGGCTCTACGTGAATTCTGTGGGAATTTCAGAATAGTTTTTTCATCACAAACACAAAAAGTTGCTATTCTGATGAAATCCTTAGACTACAAATGAAAGTGATTTTTTGGAAAAGTTACACTGATAAAATGGTTACTTTATGACTGCATATTTTGTATACTTTGGACAGAGGACTCAACTTGTTAAGCAATTTTTTTTAAGTTCCTCTAGTATTCAACCTTCTTTAAATGACTTTATGGAAATAAACAAAACCAAAATATATTTCTCAATACTGTTTAATATTGTTTGTGGGCTGGTTGAGGCTCTGTTTCCCATTTTATGTAATTTTAGGGCCCAAGGTGAAGAAGCAGATAATATTGAGGATATTCTACACTTATGGCACACACAAAAAATAAAACATTATTGGTCTGAAGAAATAGTTTAAAAGTTAACTTCAAATGTATCATAATTCATTTCTACTTCCATTTCATTGGTCAAATCAATTTTCATAAAATATCACGTTACATGCAGCAATAAAGTATGTTTATGCTTGAACAGAGATTGTCTATAAATAATTTAAAACAATAATAGAATCTACCAAATGTCCCCCAATATGCAAATATTCACATTTACTTGCCAAATATACTTACTCCCTAGCACGTATACCACTGTAAGAAGCAAAGACTGCAAATAATTCTTTTTGAAAATAAGTAAAGTAAGAATGCACAATATTGACTCATCCATAGTAATTTTAAAATTCTTCTAAGGCTCGTGTTGACATTGAAAAGTTTCCTGCTTCGAAGATTAAGATGGCCTTGATGAGGCCATCTTCTGCTCCCTGAGAGCAGCTCCCCAGTCTTCTTTCTTCCATGGCTCTCGTGCTGCCATCTTGGTGGTGCATCTTTTATCATTAATTTCGGTGGCCTCATCTGAAAATGTCATTGGAAGAAAGAAAGATTTCTCATTTTGCTTCATGCTCATGGTAGATGGGTGTCCATATTTCATTTTAAGTCTTAAAGAATCACAGTATTTTTATTCAATTTAGTAAGACTTCTGGTGGTGCAGTGCTGAAATATATCTGATTTTAAGTATTTCAGTCAAGCAATCTTTATGTGCTAATAATTATACCAACAATTATTTTTGAGCTGTGCCTTCTGTCCCCATATGTATATAAAAAAACTTGTTTTTTAAGAATAGTATAGAGATTTTACATTCAACAACTACCATGTATTCTACACCCAGACCAAAAATAGAACACTAGCAGACCTCCAGATTCTCCCATTATACTCCATTCTAGTTGTAAATTTCAAAGTATAGCCAATATTCAATTTCAATATTCATCACTATGTTTATGTGAGACATCCATATTGTGCGTAATTATAGTTTATTAATATTCACTGCTATTGTTGCAGGAATCAGGAGACTGGAGAGACTAATAGGTGGAAGCAAAGGATTTCATTGAGTGCACTCAGGCCCAGCAGATTAACATCCAAAGGCTGGGCCCTGAACAAAGACAGGGCTCGACTTTTACACACACTTCTGAAAGACAGTTGGCTAGTTTGAAACAAGCTTACAGTGGCATGAAGCATAGTTGTGTGAAAGCAAGTGTACAGAAGCAGAACAAAGGCCGTTAATCAAATTGTGACAGGTTTATAACTCAGGCTTTCATGTGACTCTTGCTATGCGGCCCAGATGGCTGTTATCTTAGCTTGATTAAGAGCCTTTCACAAGCTTATCTTATATCCTTTGCTACGGTGCCCAGATGGCTGCAATCTAGGCCTGCTCAGGCATGTCTCATGACCTTCACTGTGCTACTCACATAAAAAACAGAAACTTACAATCACTAGTTATAGAAAATAGGAATCTATACACTCACAAAACGTGCAGAGGAGGGTGCAACCACACAAAGTGGGGAAGGATTCCAGAGGGAAGTTTACTCATACCAAAGGAGAAAGGAAAATGGGATTTCCTTTTTCACATTTCCTGCTTCACTATACAGTATGCATTTGTAAATATGCAAAAATTTATTTATTCATTATACCATAGATAGGTATTTAAGTAGTTTCCAGTTTTGGTCTAATATATAAAACATGCTATCAGCATGACTGTGAATGTACCTTGGTGAGCATGTGTGATGTACATGCATTTCTATAGAAGTGAATGACTGCGTCATATATTATACACATGTTTAGCTTTAATAGATACTAACTGAGATGGTTTGTCTTTGTGACCCACCCAAATCTCACCTTGAATTGTAATAATCCCCAAATGTCTTGGGAGGGAACCAGTGGGAGGCAATTGATTGATGGGGGTGGGTTTTTCCTGTGCTGTTCTCAAGACAGTGAATAAGTCTCATGAAATCTGATAGTTTCATAAAGGGGAATTCTCCTGCACATGCTCTCTTGCCTGTCACCATGTAAGATGTCTTTCTGCTCTTCCTTCATCTTCAGCCATGATTGTGAGGCCTCCCCAGTCAGGTGGAACTGTGAATTCATTAAACCTTTTTCCTTTATAAATTACCTAGTCTCAGGTATGCCTTTATTAGCAGCATGAGAATAGACTAATACAGTAAGGTGGTACCAGGAGTGGGGCACTGCTGCAAAAATACCCTCAAACGACTGGCAAATTGGATAAAGAGTCAAGACCCATCAGTGTGCTGTATTCAGGAAACCCATCTCATGTGCAGAGACACATATAGGCTCAAAATAAAGGGATGGAGGAAGATCAACCAAGCAAATGGAAAAGAAAAAAAGGCAGGGGTTGCAATCCTAGTCTCTGATAAAACAGACTTTAAATCAACAAAGATCAAAAGAGACAAAGAAGGCCATTACATAATGGTAAAGGGATGAATTCAACAAGAAAAGCTAACTATCCTAAATATATATGCACCCAATACAGGAGCACCCAGATTCATAAAGCAAGTCCTTAGAGACCTACAAAGATCCTTAGACTCCCACACAATAATAATGGGAGACTTTAACACCCCACTGTCAACATGAGACAGATCAATGACACAGAAGGTTAACAAGGATACCTAGGAATTGTACTCAGCTCTGTACCAAGCGGACCTAATAGACATCTACAGAACTCTCCACCCCAAATCAACAGAATATATATTCTTCTCAGCACCACATCACACTTATTCCAAAATTGACCACATAGTTGGAAGTAAAGCACTCCTCAGCAAATGTAAAAGAATAGAAATTATAACAAACTGTCTCTCAGAACACAGTGCAATCAAACAAGAACTTAGGATTAAGAAACTCACTCAAAACCGCTCAACTACATGGAAACTGAACAACATGCTCCTGAATGACTACTGGGTACATAACGAAATGAAGGCAGAAATAAAGATGTTCTTTGAAACCAACGAGAACAAAGACACAACATACCAGAATCTCTGGGACACATTTAAAGCAGTGTGTACAGGGAAATTTATAGCACTAAATGCACACAAGAGAAAGCAGGAAAGATCTAAAACTGAAACCCTAACATTACAATTAAAAGAACTAGAGAAACAAGAGCAAACACATTCAAAAGCTAGCAGAAGGCAAGAAATAACTAAGATCAGAGCAGAACTGAAGGAGATAGAGACAAAAAAAAAAAACCCTCAAAAAATCAATGAATCCAGGAGTTGGGTTTTTGAAAAGATCAACAAAATTGATAGACCGCTAGCAAGACTAATAAAGAAGAAAAGAGAGAAGAATCAAATAGTCACAATTAAAAAAAAGATAAAAGGGATATCACCTCCAATCCCACAGAAATACAAACTACCATCAAAGAATACTATAAACACCTCTATGCAAATAAACTAGAAAATCTAGAAGAAATGGATAAATTCCTGGACACACACACCCTCCCAAGACTAAACCAGGAAGAAGTTGAATCTCTGAATAGACCAGTAACAGGCTCTGAAATTGAGGCAATAATTAATAGCTTACCAACCAAAAAAAGTCCAGGACCAGAGGGATTCACGGCCAAATTCTACCAGAGGTACAAGGAAGAGCTGGTACCATTCCTTCTGAAACTATTCCAATCAATAGAAAAAGAGGGAATCCTCCCTAACTCATTTATGAAGCCAGCATCATCCTGATACCAAAGCCTGGCAGAGACACAACTAAAAAAGAGAATTTTAAACCAATATCCTTGATGAACATCGATGCAAAAATCCTCAGTAAGATACTGGCAAACCAAATCCAGCAGCATATCAAAAAGCTTATCCACCATGATCAAGTGGGCTTCATCCCTGGGATGCAAGGCTGGTTCAACATACACAAATCAATAAATGTAATCCAGCATATAAACAGAACCAACGACAAAAACCACATGATTATCTCAATAGATGCAGAAAATGCCTTTGACAAAATTCAACAGCTCTTCATGCTAAAAGCTCTCAATAAATTAGGTATTGATGGAATGTATCTCCAAATAATAAGAGCTATTTATGACAAACACACAGCCAATATCATACTGAATGAGCAAAAACTGGAGGCATTCCCTTTGAAAACTGGCACAAGACAGGGATGCCCTCTCTCACCACTCCTATTCAACATAGTGTTGTAAGTTCTGGCCAGGGCAATCAGGCAGGAGAAAGAAATAAATGGTATTCAATTAGGAAAAAAGGAAGTCAAATTTTCCCTCTTTGCAGATGACATGATTGTATATTTAGAAAACCCCATCGTCACAGCCCCAAATCTCCTTAAGCTGATAAGCAACTTCAGCAAAGTCTCAGGATACAAAATCAACGTGCAAAAATCACAAGCATTCTTATACACCAATAACAGACAGAGAGCCAAATCATGAGTGAACTCCCATTCACAATTGCTTCAAAGACAATAAAATACCTAGGAATCCAGGTTACAAGGGATGTGAAGGACCTCCTCAAGGAGAACTACAAACCACTGCTCAGTGAAATAAGAGAGGATACAAACAAATGGAAGAGCATTCCATGCTTATGGATAGGAAGAATCAATATCCTGAAAATGGCCATACTGCCCAAGGTAATTTACAGATTCAATGCCATCCCCATCAAGCTACCAATTACTTTCTTCACAGAATTGGAAAAAACTACTTTAAACTTCATATGGAACCAAAAAAGAGCCCACATTGCCAAGTCAATCTTAAGCCAAAAGAACAAAGCTGGAGGCATCTCGCTACCTGACTTCAAACTATACTACAAGGCTACAGTAACCAAAACAGCATGGTACTTGTACCAAAACAGAGAGATAGACCAATGGAACAGAACAGAGCCCTCAGAAATATTACCACACATCTACAACCATCTGACCTTTGACAAACCTGACAAAAACAAGAAATGGGGAAAGGATTCCCTATTTAACAAATGGTGCTGGGAAAACTGGCTAGCCATATGTAGAAAGCTGAAACTGGATCCCTTCCTTACACCTTATACAAAAATTAATTAAAGATGGATTAAAGACTTAAATATTAGACCTAAAACCATATAAACCATAGAAGAAAACCTAGGCAATACCATTCAGGACATAGGAACGGGCAAGGACTTCATGTCTAAAACATGAAAAGCAATGGCAACAAAAGCCAAAATTGACAAATGGGATCTAATTAAACTCAAATGCTTCTGCATAGCAAAAGAAACTACTATCAGAGTGAACAAGCAACCTACAGAATGGGAGAAAATTTTTGCAATCTACTCATCTGACAAAGGGCTAATATCCAGAATCTACAAAGAACTCAAACAAATTTACAAGAAAAAAAACAAACAACCCCATCAAAAAGTGGGTGAAGGATATGAACAGACACTTCTCAAAAGAAGACATTTATGCAGCCAACAGTCATATGAAAAAATGCTCATCATCACTGGCCATCAGAGAAATGCAAATCAGAACCACAATGAGATACTATCTCACACCAGTTAGAATGGCAATCATTAAAAAGTCAGGAAACAACAGGTGCTGGAGAAATAGGAACACTTTTACACTGTTGGTGGGACCGTAAACTAGTTCAACCATTGTGGAAGACAGTGTGGTGATTCCTCAGGGATCTAGAACTAGAAATACCATTTGACCCAGCGGTCCCATTACTGGGTATATACCCAAAGGATTGTAAGTCATGCTGCTATAAAGACACATGCACATGTATGTTTATTGTGGCACTATTCATAATAGCAAAGACTTGGAACCAACCCAAATGTCCATCAACGATAGACTGGATTAAGAAAATGTGGCACATATACACTATGGAATACTATACAGCCATAAGAAAGGATGAGTTCATGTGCTTTGTAGGGACGTGGATGAAACTGGAAACCATCATTCTCAGCAAACTATCACAAGGACAAAAAACCAAATACCACATGTTCTCACTCACAGGTGGGAATTGAACAATGAGAACACTTGGACACAGGAAGGGGAACATCACACACTGGGGCCTGTTGTGGGGTGGGGCGAGGGGGGAGGGATAGCATTAGGAGATATACCTAATGTAAATGGTGAGTTAATGAGTGCAGCACACCAACATGGCACATGTGTACATATGTAACAAACCTTCATGTTGTGCACATGTACCCTAGAACTTAAGGTGTAATAATAAATAAATAAATAAATAACATACCCACAAACGTGGAAGCAACTTTGGAACTGGGTAACAGTCAGAGGTTGGAACAGTTTGGAGGGCTCAGAAGACCTCCAAACTGGATAGGAAGATGTGGGAAAGTTTGAAACTTCTTAGACACTTCTTGAATGGCTTTGACCAAATGCTGCTCATCTCAGATGGAGATGAGAAACTCAATGAGAAGTGAAATAAAGGTTTCCACTTCTATTAGCTATGTTTTAGCAAAAAGATTGGCAGCATTTTGTGCCTGTCCTAAAGATTTGTGGAACTTTGAACTTGAGAAGATGATTTAGGGTGTCTGGTGGAAGTAATGCCTAAGCAGGAAAGCATTCAAGATGTAACTTGGGTACTGTTAAAAGCATTCAATTTTATGTTTTTACAAAGATATGGTTTGGAATTGGAACTTATATTTAAAAGGGAAGCAAAGAATGAAAATTCAGAAAATTTGCAACCTGATCCAATAGAAAAGAAAAAGCCATTTTCTGAGAGAAATTCAAGCCAACTATAGAAATTTGGATAAATAACAAGGAACCAAATATTAGTCACCTAGACAATGGGGAAAATGTCTCCAGGGCATGTCAGAGACCTTCCTGGCAGTCCCTCCCATAATAGAAATGGAGGTCTTGGAGACAAAAATGGTTTTGTGGGCCAGGCCCAAGGCTGCCCTACTGTGTGCAGGTTAGAGACTTGGTGCCCTGCATCCCAGTCACTCCAGTCTTGGCTAAAAGAGGCCAAGGTACAGCTCAGGTCATGGCTTCAGAGGGTGCAAGCCCCAAGCCTTGGAAGCTTCTGCATGGTGTTGAACCTGTGGATGCACAAAAGTTAAGAATTGAGGTTTGGGAACCTCCACTTAGATTCCAGATGATGTATGGAAATGCCTGGGTGTCCAGGCAGAAATTTGCTTCAGGGGAAGGGCCCTCATGGAGAACCTCTGCTAGTGTAGTGCAGAAGGGAAATGTGGGGTTGGAGTCTCCACACAGAGTCCCCATTGGGCACTACCTAATGGAGCTGTGAGAAGAGGTTCTCCAGACCCTAGAATGATAGACCCACTGACAGCTTGCACCATCCACCTAGAAAAGCCACATTCATTCATTCAACACCAGCCCATGAAGGCAACTGGGGTGGGAGAGGCTGTTCCCTGCAATGCCACAGGGGTGGAGCTGCCCAAGTCCATGGGAACCCACCTCTTGCATCAGTGTGATCTGGATCTGAGACATGGAGTCAAAGGAGATCATTTTGGAGCTTTAAGATTTGGCTGCCCCACTAGATTTCAGACTTGCATGGGGCCTGTAGCCCCTTCATTTTGGCTAATGTCTCCCATTTGGAATGGGTGTTTTCACCGAATGCCTGTATCCCCATTGTATCTAGGAAGTAAATCACTTGCTTTTGATTTTACAGGCTCATAGACCGAGGACTGCCTTGTCTCAGATGGGACTTTGGACCTGGACTTTTGGGGTAATGCTGGAATGAGGTAAGACTTTGGGGGACTCTTGGAAGGCATGATTGGCTTTGAAATGTGAGGGCATGAGATTTGGGAGGGGCCAGAGGTAGAGTGAAATGGTTTGGCTCTGTGTCCCCACCGAAATTTCACCTTGAATTGTAATAATACCCACGTGTTGTGGGAGGGACTCAGTGGGATGTAATTGAATCATGGGGGTGGTTTTTTTTGTGCTGTTCTCGTGATAGTGAATAAGTCTAAAAAGGAGAGTTCCCTTCCATATGCTTTCTTGCCTGCTGTCATGTAAGTCATCACTTTGGTCTTCCTTGATCTTCAGCCATGATTGTGAGGCCTCCCCAGTCGTGTAGAACTGTGAGTCCATTAAACCTGTTTCCTTTATAAATTACCAGTCTCAGATATGTCTTTATTAGCAGTATGAGAAAGGACTGATACACTAACAAAATTTTTTTAAAGTTATTATAAAAATGACACTTTCACCAAGGAATATGAAACTTCCATTTGTTACAAATCAATTCCACAATTTGTTTTTATATCTGTGTGTGCGTGTGTGTGTGTGCACGTGTCCACAGTGTGTTTTTAATGCCACACATTAGGTTTCCTGGAAAATGGACTCTAGGATGTAGATTTGTAGTCAGGCACTCATAAAATCTTACCTCCTTTATCTCTAAAGTAGGTTAGATAGGAGAGGTTTGGGAATAAAGGGAAGTTGAACAGATTTTCAAGTACCATAAAGGCCTCAGCCAATATTACAAGGTTGCTCTGCAACTGGGAAGGCACTTCATAATACTACCAGTCTGGGATGAGGGTGCTGGACCTTTGTAACTTGGAGACTTTGGACAAAGTGTATCTCTTCAGCAAAAAGGAAGCCCCAGATATGGATTCATCTATGAGATCTTCATCAAGCACAGTGTAGGAGAAGCATCACGATGGCACATCATAACAATCATATTCCACATCTTTATTCCTAAAATTGTTTCTCAATTCAAGTGATTTCATAGAAAAAGTTCTAGGATTATCCTCCAAGATTCTATTCGCCACTTTTCTTAGAAAACCCTTGCAAAAGAAATGTGAAATGAACTAAAGTCTATGCCATTCCAACTGCGTTCAAGGCTGTAAATGATACTCCTTTTCTACCTCCTCTATCACTCATTCTAGATTACACTGACTTCTGGTGGCAGTCCCGAGTATCTATGTTATTATCTGTATGTTGATGAAGATTCTCATTTCTTAGGTATCTAATCCCAAATCATCATGCTTTTCTTGGATCATAGCTACTGCACTTTTTCATTTACCTTGACAATTTGTCAAAGGTTTATTGAAAGATTTCTAAGTTATTATCTTGGTACCATACTCTACCCCTTCCCATTGAGTAACATCAGCCTGACTTCACTCTAATGACTGGAGTCAATTTTCCAAGCTAGGATTAAGACTCTACTCTTTCCCTGTCCTGGTCCCTTGGCATCTAGTTGCTGATTTGACTGGGTGGCATTATAACTTGAAATTTAAACAGAACTTTGTTATGCATTATAATTGAAACATTATCCCTCTAAGAGTCTAGACTTCCAAACTCCAGAGTCTAAAGTTGTAGATCCAGTATTCAGTTTCAAGAATATGGCCATAGCTCCTACATATATTTCTAAGGTAGGTCCTGTGGAAGTATTATCTGCTTTTTCACATTTACTATAAATATATATATATTTATACCATAGAAATATATAACTATACCATATTTATACTATATTATTATATATTATTATTTATAGTATATTATTTATAGTATATTATATTTATAGAATATTATATTTATAGTATATTTATTATTTATAGTATAAATATATATTTTATACTATATGTTTATATTAAGTATAAATATACTATATAAAATATATATTAAATATAATATATATTTTATAAAATACATTTATCTTTATACTGTTATACATTTATATATAAATACATATATTTATGGGCTATGATTTTGTCAGATACATGTATTCTTGAAATATTTTATTCTATGTAATGAAGCTCTCTCTCATTCTCTCATTAATGCTGCCTTGTGATGAACAGAAGTGGTTTCTCACAGTGTTGTCCAGCATATAAATTTTTAAATTTTTAGTGAGATATATTTGCATTTTGTTTAAAAATGCATTTGCCTACTCTATGGTGAGTAAGATGTTCCATATATTTTCCTCTGTAGAATGCTCTATTTTAACACATATTTATTCTGCAATCTACTTGGAATTGATTTTTCTGTACAGCATGAAGTATGAGAAAATATTTTTTCCGTGAGGATATCTTATTAACTCAGTGCCACTCACTGAAAAGATGAAGGGGCATTTTAAAAGTATATGTTTGTTTCTCTCAGTATTCTAGAATAGAAGGAAATGGATAATGAATCAACTTCTTCTCAATGTAAAATGTAAATGACTATAGTAAAATTAAATAAGACTGAATACCAAATATAATAGCTAAGATACAGAACACAGAATGGAGCCTTTATAGTTGTATTAGCCAATCTCCCCCTGACAAAATACGGAAATATACACATATTTAAGAGCAACTTTAATAAATTAGCTTCTTTGCCTGGTGAGCTTTAGTATTAAAAGTGTTCTTGTTTCAAAATTCATTTTCAGTATTATGTATTCATGTCTAGCTAGGACAATATTTAAGCATTTAAGGAAAATTGCAAAGTTTATTGTGTGATACATAAAATCATTCTCAGGATATCAGCTTAGATAAAATTTCTTCAGTTCTTCAGGTGACTCTGGACTCCCTACTTCTTTAAATATATCATGATGTGCTTAAATCAACTGAAATGTTGTGTGCAATGATAAACCATGAACATAATGGATACATAGGATATAATTTCTTGCCCAGATCTTCTTTCTATACAAAAAATGAGGACTATATATGTACATTATTACATAACAGAACAAGAATATGTATGAGGAGTTGCTGAGCTTCTACTTTAACTTAAAGGATTACTGGATCAGATTCTTGTTTTAAATGTTACCTTATCACTGAGATTTACACTGCCCAGTCACTGAAAACAGCAACAATCTTTTTAACCTGCTTGTATTTCCATAGAACTTCTCAACTTAGATTTCCCTATTTATTAAATTTACTATCTGTTTACCTCACCAGAATATGATCTCCTTGAAGCAGAGATTGCTACTTGTTTGGCTCACAGCTATTCCTAAATCACAGAATAGGTCTCCATGTTTTTGAATGTATAAATTGTAGAGGAGAATAGAGATTGCAGAAGAGAAAAAAAATGATAAATATACCCTATCCATGTTCTTTGGAGACTTTGATTTATTTTATTATTAGGACTGCAGTTACAAAATAATTTCTCTATTGTTTATTTGTGATTATTCCAGCCTCAAATACATTAGAAAATAATAGGCAATTTTCTTAATCCAGTCTATCATTGTTGGACATTCGGGTTGGTTCCAAGTCTTTGCTATTGTGAATAGTGCCGCAATAAACATACGTGTGCATGTGTCTTTATAGCAGCATGATTTATAATCCTTTGGGTATATACCCAGTAATGGGATGGCTGGGTCAAATGCATACACCATGGAATACTATGCAGCCATAAAAAATGATGAGTTCATGTCCTTTGTAGGGACATGGATGAAGCGGGAAACCATCATTCTCAGCAAACTATTGCAAGGACAAAAAACCAAACACAGCATGTTCTCACTCATAGGTGGGAATTGAACAATTAGAACACATGGACACAGGAAGGAGAACATCACACACCAGGGACTGTTGTGGGGTGGGGGAAGGAGGTAGGGATAGCATTAGGAGATATACCTAATGCTAAATGACCAGTTAATGGGTTCAGCACACCAACATGGCACATGTATACATATGTAACAAACCTGCATGTTGTGCACATGTACCCTAAAACTTAAAGTATTAAAATAATAAAATTTAAAAAAAAGAAACAAAAAAAAATAACAGGCAATATAAGAAGTTGTTTAAGACGTCATTAATTGTTGCCTATCTCTGATTATCTGCTGCATTGACTTATTAAGATTATATTTAGAAATGTCACTCAATGTCAAAGCCAGGGATCAGAGATATCTCAATGTAAAAGGTTTTATTAGAAAATAATTTATACTGAAGTTTTAGTTGAGGGGCTTCTAATTATTATGAAAGTTGATCTATGTCTTTGGATTATTCTGCTTTGTAAAATTGTTGGGGCTCAGAAAACATGCTCCAAAAGGTGGTATTTTGACATGTTGAACTGAAGAAATGATCTCAAGGTCTCTCTCTGACTTTCCCTTACCTCCCTCTCTCTCTGATCCTCTTTCTTTTCCAAAGCACCAAGATGGGCTCTCTCTGGAAGTTTCATTACCTGACTGAGAAAATGCGATTTTCTTAAATCCCGATCCCTAGGAATCTCATTCAACAACCAGGAAACATTACCATCTGAGAAACGAAGAGACAAGGAGTCTTCACCATGCCTTTACAGACTTTTCATCTGTCCTTATAAAGACAGCTCTGAGAAGTCATTGGGGGATCCGGATCTTCATGATAAGACAACCTTTATTCACAATACAGTTCCACATTTCCCCCACCTTTTCATAATTTGTCCACAAACTATTGTTAGTCCTTCAGTCCTATTCAGTGCCCAAAGAGAATCATTTACAAACCATCTTCTGGACTCTGGGCCCAATCATTACTCACCACTTCCTTCTCCCCAGTGGAGAGGGTATTTAAGTATCAAACATCTGGCCCTCTTTTTGGAGTTTTTAATATTTTGTATTACTCTCATGCATATGTGTGCATGCAATAAATATGTTATAGTTTTCTCTTGCTAACTTTTTGTTGTTGTTATAGTGGTGTCAGCCATAACCCTTTATAATGGGGAGGAAAGGGATCACTTCTTTTCCACCTCTACAAATTCTTGTTCAAAACACATGCTCACATGAATTTAATATGAAGATGTAAGTCATGCTTAATCCATAATCTTACACTTATCTGAAGAATTCTCTTTAGAAAAAAAATATAGTCTATATTCAGAAAAAAATAAATGCAAGAACTGATCATATAGCTATATTTAAATCATCTCTGCCACAAATTATTAGAGACACTATTTTGCATACATAAACTATGCTATTCAGACATCTCCAGAGACTCCAGACTGTGAAAATAACTCCTTCTCTTAAGACTTAATAAAAATTATTTGATTATTCATCCCTCAAAAGAATGAAAATCCAGCTTTGCCTCTAAACTCTAGGTATATTACAGAGTTAATTATATTTCTTGTTATCTCTTGTTTTGATGTTATCTTCTTTCTAAATTCTTCACATCACCTGCCTTGCCTACTGGGGTTGGTACAGATAATTTTACATTTACATGTTATTCAACAAATATGGAACAGAATAGTGAAACACTTCTACAGAGTTTTACAAAACACTATCAGTGTCAGGAAGGTATTTTTTTACAGCAGGATATTAATGGAAGATTTTTGTTAATAGAGAAATTATATGGAACAACAGAGCAGTAAGTACACCATGCATCTGTTTTCTTAAAGTGTTTTGCTACTCCTGAGTTTCCACATCCAAAGTTTTTTATGAATTAACTTGATCTTCAGACAAATTGTCTGCCTCATTGTTATTTAGGACTTCTCAGATCTCTTTCCTCTTTTTTTTTTTTTTCCAGGAGGATGCAGAACTTCACCCTTTCTCTCTCTGGCTTCATTCCCAAAATTCAGAATTGTATTCATTTTATGGGAACCACTGGCTCACTAACCTGCACCAACCTCAAGATCTCTATTTCTTTATCCAAAAATAAATTAAGGTATTGTGATAATAAAAAGGCCAACTAGGTCAGGCCTCAAAGCATTTAGTTGTTCAAAAGAACTAGCAGAGCTTTTAACATTTCATTCTTTCCTTGACAAGAGCCAATGTTAAATATGGGTTTTCTTTCCCTTTATCCCTATAAAATGTGTTCTTTATTTTAGAAGAACTTCCATTCAGTCACCCACCTATTCAGAATAATCAGCTATAATTATTTTTGTCTTAAATAGCATTCTACTTATTTTCAGCTACACTTACACAACGCATAGTGTCATCACTGCACGGCATCAACTTCAAGAAATGCTTGAATAAAATCTCAGGAGGAAACAAACAGTTTCTGGAGAATGTCTACATCAATAATAGAAAAAAATCTGAAACAAAATTAAGTACAATTAAATAATTTAAAAGTCATTTTTGATCAATACTGAAAAGAAATGAAACATAGAAATACAAGAAAAACAACCATTGTGTGAATCCCAGAATATTATTTAGACTAAAGTATGGTTCACATATATTTATATATATAATGGTCTACTATGAGATCAACGAGGTGCTCACAATTTCTCAGAAATGTTTTCAGTTGTCCATTCCATGTTTCTTCGAACACAGTGTCAGAATTGTTAAATGTATCCCTTTCATACTTGGTCTCATTTTAAATCAGTAAAAGTATTGTCTAGATCTTCAAGGTTTCATTCCATATGTATTTTGCTGTGAAAATTGCTCCATTCATTTAGATAATGTGACACCAAATTATAAGCTCTAAGCAGCTGTCACTCTTTGCCAGACACTCAGAAATCCTGATGAGAACTGGCATGCCATTTATCTCACAATTCAGTGTCAACAGTAATAAAATATACGGGCTTAATACATTAACAGTTTCAAGGAGTATCTGAGTTAAAATGAAAACTTAAAAGTATTTTAGTGCATCAAAATAACTGTGTACAGCTGATACTGGTATTGGTGATATATTAGTTTGCAACTGAGAAGATGTAAAGCACTTTGTGAAAATAAATATTGTATTAAAAAAGGGATATTTTTTCAAATGACTCAAATGTATAATAAATAAAAATTACACATTATATTTATGAAAACAACTAAGCATTTAAGCTAACTTCTTTTATTTGCTTAATGCCTTAAAATACACAGATTATTCATGTATACATTTCACCTGATGATCCACAGGTCTCTTGGAAATCACAGGCATATCCTCACTTTACCTATTGAGATATTCGGTCTTGGGGCATGAAATAACTTCAGATTCTCCTAGTTGGCATGTGTCAATCCTTAAAATAAAATATAGAAAATATTTCTTTTTTGTCCAATTTTCTAGATTTGTATTTTACTATCTCTCTTGCTTCTTCCTTTTAATTCGTACTATTTTAGAAGTCTTTCATACAGATTCAGAATTGCAACTTAATTTTCATTTTAACACATAATAAAGAACTATAAAGTAAACAAAAATCATAAATTTCCATGTCATGGTTTCTTTTTTTAAATTTTAAACTTTTTCCAATTTAAAACAAATTGTAGTTTATTTAACATTATGTCAAATAAAATATGAAACAGATGGCAAAAGATTAACAGATTTATTTTATAACAAAATTAAATGTATCATTCTCATTATCATATTGTGTTTTCAAATTTCCATTTTTATTTTAGATTCAGGGGGTACACGTGCAGGTTTCTTACATGGATATATTGCTTGATGCTGAAGTTTGGGGTGTGGATGATTCTGTCACCCAGATAGTAAACATAATACTCAATAGGAAGATTTTCAGCCCTTGTTCCCCTCTCTTCTTCCCTCCTTTTGGAGTCACCAGTGTCTATGGTTCTCATCTTTATGAGCATGTGTACCAAAGATTCAGCTGCTATTTACAAATAAAAATATGTGATATTTGGTTTTCTATTTTTGCATTAATTTGCTTAGGATGATGGCCTCCAGTTGCATCCATGTTGCTGCAAAAGACATTATTTTATTCTTTTTTTGGTTGTGTAGTAATCCATGGTGTATATGTACCAATTTTCTTTATTGAATCCACCACTGATGCACACCTAGGATGATTCTATATCTTGCCATTGTGAATGGTGCTGCAATGAACATGGGAGTGAGCATGTGTCTTTTTGGTAGAATGTTAATATAATCACTTCCAATAGTGACCTGGAATTTTCTTTTATTACACTTATTACAACTTGTATTTATTAATTACTATTTCTTAGAGACAAACTTCATAGTTTAAAGAAACAGTTTTCACCACTGAATCAACAACCTGTAGCAAAAAGTCTAGACCACGGCAATAATGTCCTAAAGAATACATTTCCCAATTAAATGAACACCCTCAAGTCAAAAAAAAAAATCAGAGACCAATAAAAAATTAATGGAAATTTTTATTTTTATTTTTTTGTTAACCAATCCTTAGGGTTCTTCAGACAAACAAAACCAATAAGAAATATATGGATATATAAGAAGAGATTTATTATGGAAATTGCCTCATGCATTTATGGAGACTTAGAATTCCCACAGTAGGCCATCTGCATGCTGGACAACCAGGAAAACCAGTGGTGTAATTTTAGTGTGAGTCTGAAGTCCTGAGAACTAGGAGCTCTGATGTCTGAATGAAGGAGGACATGAATGTTCTAGCTCAAGAAGAGAAAGAATTTGTCATTCCTCTACCTTTTTATTCTGAGCCCTCAAAGGGTCAGATGATACCAGCCTACATTGGGTAGGGTGGGTCTCAGTCTACTGATTCAAATACTAATTTCTTCCAGAAGCACCCTCACAGGCACACCCAGAAATAATATTTTGCCAGCTAACTGGGTATCCCTTTGCCCAGTCAAGTTGACACATACAATTAACTGAAGTCCTTTATAAACCTAGATGAATACAAGAAAAAGAGACATAATATTAAAAAGTAGAAATATTACACAGAAATCAAATTCATAGATGAAATAAATTTTCTACGTAATATTCTATTTCTAGAATGAGATGCTTTGACATTTCATTATGAATTTTTAGATATTTCAAATGGAACAGACTATACATTTCAGATCAATTGACCTTGAGGATACAATTCAGAAACAAGTTTTACTCAACAGTTTCCATGAGGAGATGTGACTGCCAGATTGGATTAAAGGCCAAGGTTTTGTTGGGGTGTGTGTGTGTGTGTGTGTGTGTGTGTGTGTGTGTGTACATGTGTGACATTTTGTCAGTAATGATTATTGGCAATTTATATTTTATCCCAAGATTACTATGTTTGCAGTGGCAGTAAAAATTCATAATTTCATGAGTTACTGTTTTAAAGAGCAAACAGAGAATTTATCTATCTTTAATTATTCAAAATATCTGGAATTGTGTTGTTATTTGCAACAGGTATGCATCAATTTTATATACAGAAGAGTTTGAGTACTTATTTATAGTATAAGTATGTTTATTATTATATTACTATTACAAAATGTTCTAGGAAATTAGTGAAATTAAATTGTAAAACAATACCTTCAATCTTTAGAAATAAAAATATAAACTGCACCATTTTATCATTATGTTTAAAAAAGCTTTCCATTTCAGAATTTATATAAATACAAAAAGAACCTATCTACATTTATTTATTTTTTTCCTCATCTTACATACCAAAAATGAACATACTTTTCTCTTTTAGTAAGGTTTTCACTGGTTTTTCTATCTTAAATTATTTTTTTCAAAGTTGATGCCATTCTCCAAAAAAAAAAAAACTACAAAATAAACCACCATGGTTATAGAAACATAATGTCCTGCTGGAAATTAATGGAGAGATTTGAGAAGAAATAAGCTATGAATGTCATGATGTTCTTGAAAGCTTTCTGGCTTCCTGTTACTTAAAAGCTACAGAAGTAAAATAAATGTATTCTGAGCATCACTGGGAAAAAACACTATCAAAGGTAAATGTTTAATATTGTTTTATTGACATTTGGGAGTTGGTAACATAGATAATGAAAAATAGGCGTGAACTAATATATGAGATAAAAACTAAGTTCAAAAATATATCGGTAAAATAATGCACATGTATGAAACTGTCACTAATTTTTTCATTAAATGTAATCCCCTTAAGCCGAGTAGTAAATTAAAATGATATATTCAGAGTTATAAGAAACTTGCTATAACTGATCAACAACCGTAGTTTTCAAGGACAAAAAAGCCAGCTGAATAGACAGTCACAGAAAATAAGAATACTACATTCTAAATATCACGATTTCTTGATGGGTAACATTATGTTTATCAGTAATAAGAGAAAAATTAATGAATAGAAATACAACTAGGATTTGCCCCGTCCTTGTTGAAAAAACTGAAAAATGACAATGTAAGTAGTTCTTATTTGGGAACAAGGATATGTATATTTATGTACATAGAGTTAATAGGTTCATTCGGATAACTGTTCTCCAGTTGCCTATTATATATTTGTATAGTTAAATAGTCAGTAAATATTTGTTTATATGCACAAAATTTAATAGACACAATGGTGATTACCTTTGATTAGGGTTCAGGAATATGTAAGGACTTAAAAGTAGCATAAACGTGGCCTCTAGGGTACCGGTAACTTCTATAACTTGATTAGTGATTATATAATTGTATGCATTTTGTAAAAATCAAAACTAAGTGTGCTCTTATTTGGGTACTATATGATATATAAGCTATACTACAACAATAACATTTGTCTAAAAATATTTAATGTTATTTTAAAGGGACAATATCGTATGTTAATTGACTAAACTTGTAAAGGGGCCTGGATTTGTTTGGGGAAGAAAAAATTCAGAAAACAGGCCTATAGGACATTGTTGATGATGGTGATGTGAGTGGAAGTCATGGATTATGAGGATGAGCCAAGAGAGGAGGCTGGAACCTGATGAATGAGGATCCTGAAGGATATGATAGGCATCTTGACTTGATCCAACAGAAGAGATTCTTTGAAAATTTGAGACTATTTTATCTCTGCTAATAAAGAAGTTTTAATTTTAAAAAATTGTCTACACTCTTGAGGGACAAAGTTATTGCATGAATATATGATTGCCTTCTAAATATTTATTAATCATTTTAGTTTTTTCTACAAAATCAAATTTCAAAATGCCAATAATATAGGTAAAAGTATTGAATAATATTGATCACAAAGTTTTTAAATGATAAAGCCATTACTAGCTGATAACCGTAAATTATTACTTTTTTATAATTTAAAAAACTTGGAAGTATTTTATCCTCATTATGTATGTTAATTGCAACAATATGGAGAGAAATTTATTCAGAAATGTTTCTATACAAAGAAATGAGAACAATTCATTGGCATTTAATGTCTTAGAAGTGGGAAATAAAATCTGATACAAGTTTATTGGCTACATTGAATGTTTCCATCACAACTGTTGACTATCTGGCCCAACTCACTTGTATTACCACAATAACCTACCAGCTAATGTCCTTGATTATATACCTCTACCTTTACATGATTCCATCATAGTTTGAGTGATCTTGTTGAAACTGACCACAGATACAAATACCAAAACTTTACTCAAAATCCTCAAATGGTTTCTCAACTTATTCAGAATAAATTTCAAAGTCATTATTATTTCATGCTTCTATCCCGAATTGATTTGGTCACTGCTTAGCTCTCTGATGTCATCTCTTACTGCTTTTTCCGTCACTCACTCTGCCTCAATTACACTGACATCCCCCTTTTCCTCAAACATGCTAAGCATACTTTCATATCAGATCCTATAATTTTACTGTTTTTGCTATCTGAAATTTTCACCGCTTCACACCAGACAAAATCCACCAGAAAGGTACGTAATGTTCAAAGTTAAGTTTATTAGCTTGCTGAAGCAAGGGAGAACACACAACATGGAATCCCTATGGCCTCTCGGTAAAACAGAGATGAAAGGGTTTCACTTTAGTATCTGAACTATTATATAGTACACAAATAAGAGCACACTTAATTTTAATTTTACAAAATGAACACAAGTACACAATCACTACTCTAATCAAGTTATAGAAGTTACCGGAACACTAGAGGCCACACTTATGCTACTTTTAAGTCTTTGTATATTTCCAAACCCTCATCAAAGGTAACCACCATTGTGTCTATTACATTTTGTGCATATAAACAACTATTTACTATTTAACTGTACAAACATATAATAGGCAATTGGAGAACACGTTAATTTGACAGAAGGTTTAAAAAATAGGTGTGTTCTGAAGTGGATGCTTTAAGGAAGTTCAGATATTTCATAATTTGATATTTTAACACATTTTATATAAAAGAAGAAAAGCATAAAATGGAAGTGCCATTAGTTTAAAAAAAAAAGGAGTCATCCATATTAGATGAGAGAGAAAAATGGTATTTATTTTAGCAATCACAGAATGTCCTTTGTTCTATCATGAAGCAGTCTTGTCTGATTATTACTGTTATCAGTGGCCTTGTCTGAATACTGTTGATATTCTGTGAAGCTTGTTTATGTTTATTTGGGAATACTATAACTTAGCTTCTGACAACCAGTTGCCAGCTGTCACTTTTCAGATAGTTTTCCTTCCTCTCTTCTTTTTGTCCTGGCTTCCTTCCTTCCTTCCTTCTTTCCTTTCTTCTTTCCTTCCTTCCTTTCTCCCTTCCTTGCCTCCTTCTTTCTTTGCTAACAAATGATAACTTATTCATAGCACCAACCTAAATAATGGAATTTACTCTCCATAGTAAAATACTAAACATATAATATAATTTTGTTTCTTAAAAACAAAACTCAAAATAAAGGGAGAAGTAACCTGCCATAGTAGATTATAGTTATGCAGGAATTAGCATGATGCCCATCCATCCTTACTAACCTAATCAACCTGGAACAAATAGAGCTGTATTCTAAATACAGCTGTAAATACACTGTAGCCTTTCTCAAAGCAAATATTCTATCAACTTAATAATCAGAGTCATGACAGTTTATGTTCAACTTGAGACATTTTGTGTTTTTTACATGCTCATGAATTCACAAATGAATACAAATAAAGTTATTACAGGAGACCTTAAAAAGTACTTGATATAAGAAGATAAATCTTCCCTGGATTGCTCAGTATTCCTACAAAGTCCTAGCTTCCTAAGACATAAAAATTAATATGTTACAAAAATAGAGAGTGCTTGATTTTAATTTCTCCAGAAATATTTGCTTTTTACATGCCATGAGTATGAGATCTGCAGCCATTTGTCTTACTATTTCACTCAAAGAATAAGACTTCTCTCATCCCTCCAAGAACTAAATGGTTGCATTGCCGGGTAGTGACCTGGATTAACACAAAGGGTGGTCACTGGAGGGATTTACAGAGTTAGGGTCCTGTGTGTTTACATTTCAAAAGGGATAAAACCCTGTGTTATAAAACTGGAGATAGTTGTATATCTTTCCTTTGCAGAGATTTATTTAAATTTCAAAGGACACAGGATCTTACCCATCTTTTCCAAAGAAGAGAAATCATTTACATTGAAGATGCTAAAATTATCTCCCTCTCTCAGGAGGAAAAGGGGGTACAATGGTCCCTTTTCAATATAATGTAAGTAGAGATATTTATATTTCTGCATTCGTCTCCTACACACACACACACACACAAAAAAAAAAAAAAAAAACCTGTTCATTCACATGTCTCTCATCATATTGCCTGAAGGGTGCCAGGCATAGCAAGATCAATGCTGCCATGATTCTCTGTCCTTCTTTATTTCTATGAGTAAATAAAGTTTTAACTCTGACCCAAAGACTTGGCATTTCTGCTAGTATCTATCTACATCTACATTGTATACATCTACCTCCTTATCTGTATCTATATCTGTAATTCTCTGTATCATATATATGAATATGTAACTGTGCATGTAAGCTAACAGCTCAGACACCTTGTAGTTTCTGACTTAACATTTAAATGAGATATAAGTCAGCCTAAACTTTCAATACTTTTAGTTTTCCTATTCAAAACACTAAAATGCTTTACTAGTCCACTTAAGTATAAAGCAGATTCTGTGGTATTTCTGAAGTGTTGACATACAACAGAATCTTATTAAAATGTCCATAAATTGGTGCAATAATTATATAAACGCAATAGTTGAAGGTGAGTATTTAGAAATTATGCCAATCTCAAAGCTTGATGGCTCTCAGTTTGGAATCATAACCATAGGTTGCATGTTCAAGAAGGCTGACTAGAAGCAGCTAGTGCACACCACTCTGACAGAGAGTAAACAAATTGGTGAGTAAATACTAGCTCTTCAACTGGATCATCTAAGAAATCATGCTGGTATTCACCAAGGAAGCAACACGGCCCAGGAAGAGCAGAGAAGAATAAAGCTTTGCAGCCACCCACCTGAGCACCACCACTAGAGCCCTTCTGAAAAACACACACTTACAGATCCGTGATCTTCTCCTGGGCTCCCATCCCCTAACCATGCTGCCTGCCACCTACTGAGGGTTCAGCCAGTGACCTGGGAAGCAGCCTGCCCCTCCCAATCACAACCAGCACCTAAACCCTGGGTTATCCCCACCTGGTCATGCCCTATCGGGACACATACGTGCTCTCCAGAGTGCCATCTAGTAGCCTGTGAACTGGAAAACTACCCCATTTTAACTGTGGTGGTACCTGACCACTTCCCACAGGGCCTGAGGTCAGGCCAACTCAACCATCCAGCACAACCACAACCAACACCCAACCACATAGGCTTAAAATGGAGCCCCTTGTTTTACACGAAACAGCAGTGCTACCACATCAGAGAACAGGAAAGCCAGAAAGCTATCTGTATCAGGCAGAGTGATATAAGTTCTGCTCCCAAATCACTCCCATGGAGATTCGTAAAACAAGCATTTCCTGAGACTCTCAACCATATTGTGGTCTGCAGATAGACCACAGTGTGTGTCTGAAATAGGAGTCGCAAGCCCCAGAACAGGGATGCAGTAAGGTAACAGTCCAGGTTGCTGCCTATCTAGGACAAGGAGGTGGTACAGCACCCCCAGACTCCTACAAAGATGTCAGCGTGTTTCACCAGGAGCTCCTCCCATCCACCCTCATTAAGGCTTGTGCCTATGCTCACCATAGGAGTCCTTGTGGGCAAGGCAGGGGCTCCAGCTCTGCCTAGCTGTGTCTACCCAATCCCTGTAGAGCAAGAAGCTCAGGACACTGGGAACTCTACTGTCCAGCCATCTGCTTGCACCACAGTTGGCTCTCACTTGTGAGCACAATCTACTGACCTGTAGGTTGAAACACATAGTCCAGTATAAAACCTACTGACAGAAGTGAAGAGGGCTATAGAAGCAAACCCAAGAGACACTACCTAACATACTCTATAGTTACACCCCTTGCTGGCAGGGCGAAGAAAGGAAAAAAGATTTATATTGGCAAATAAAAAAATCTATCTGCACAAAAATGATTATAAAAATTAGAAGTGCCAACCTCTCCAGATGAAAAGAAACCAGCACAAGGATTCTGACACCATGAAAAATCTGAATGTTGTGACATTACAAATGGATCACACTAGCCTTCCAGCAATGATCCCTAACCAAAATGGAAACCCAGAAAGGACAATAAACAATCCAAAGCATGGATTGCAAGAAAGTTTAGTAAGATCCATGACAAGGTTGAAAATTGACACAAATAAATTTCTAAACCAATCCAGGAAATAAAGAACAGGTTAACATCTTAAAAAGCAATCAGTCAGAGCTGCTGAAATAAAAAACGTACTTAAGAAATTTCAAAATACAACTAAAAGTTTTATCAATAGACTAGACCAAGCAGAAGAATTTCATAACTTGAAGATCAGTCTTTTCAAGTTGCACAGTCAGACAGACCCCAAGAAAAAAAATTATTTTTTAAAAAAGACAAAGCCTTTCAGGAATACAGAATTGTGTAAAGCCACCACACCTACAAATTATTGGCATTTCTGAGAGAGAAGGAGAAAAATTAAACAATATGGAAGTATATTTGAGAGAATAATTCAAGAAAATTCTCTAATCTTCCTAGGGAGGCAGAAAACCAGATAGAAGAAATAAAGAGAACACCTGTGAGATACTATACAAAACACATATCACCAGGAACATAGTCCTAAGATTGTCTAAGGTCAATGCTAAAGAAAATTATCTTAACGGCAGCTACAGAAGAAAAAGTTCAGATCACATACAAAGGGAACCCATCAAGCTAAAAGCAGATTTCTTAGCAGAAACTTTTCAATCCAGAAGAGACAGGGGTCTATTTACAATATTAAAAAAAAGAAGGAGAAAAAAAAAACCACTAACCACATCCTGCCTAACAAAGTATTATGAGCAAACAAGAAAGAAAATCTTTTTCAGATGAGCAATCACTAACAGAATTTCTTACCATTAGGTAAGCCTTACAAGAGATCCTAAAGGGAGTTCTAAATGTGGAAACAAACAAACAAACAAACAAACAAAAACGGTACTAGCCATCACAAAAACACAATTAAGTACACAGCCCACAGACCCTATAAAACAACTAGACAATGGAGACTACAAAGCAACAAGCTTTGACAGGATCGTAACTCCACATATCAATATTAACCTTTAATGTAAATGGGCTAAATGCTTCACTTAAAAGGCAAAGAGTTGCAAGTCGAATAAAAAACAAGGCTATTCTGTTCTTTAAGAGACCTGTTTGCCTACAAGAGACCCATTTCACATGCAGCAACATCCATAGGATAAAAGTAAAGGGTTGGAGAAAGACCTATCACACAAATGGAAAACAAAAAGAGAAAACATCTTTGTTCTTATGTCAGATAAAACAAACATTAAACAAAACACACTAATAAAAAAAGAAAAAGAAAAGAATACATACAAATCAATGGTTTGATGCAAAAAGAAGACAAACTATCCTAAATATATGCAAAACCAACATTAGAGCACCCAAATTCAGAAAATAAGTACTTCTAGACCTAGGAAAAGACTTAAACAGCCAGACAATAATAGTAGGGGACTTCAACACCCTACCGACAACATTAGACAGATCATTGAGGCAGAAAGCTAACAAAGAACTTCTTAACTTAAATCCAACATTTGACCAATTGGACCATATAGACATCTGCAGAATACCACAACTATTGACTACAGAATATACATTTATCTCATTTAAGTATGTGGTTTAGATCTAATAATCCACATGCTCAGACATAAAGTAAGGCTCAATAAATTCAAAAAAAGTAATCATGCCAACCATACTCTTGTACCATAGTGTAATAAAAATAGAAATTGATATCATGAAGATCTCTCAAAAGCACACCATTACTTGGAAATTAAGCAAATTTCTCCTGAGAGAATTTTTTGTAAATGACAAAATTAAGTCAGAGATTAAAAAAAATATTTAAAATAAGTGAAAACAAGCCAGGCACAGTGGCTCACGCCTGTAATCCCAGCATTTTGGGAGGCTGAAGCGGGCGGATCACCTGAGGTCGGGAGTTGGAGACCAGCCTGACCAACATGGAGAAACCCCATCTCTACTAAAAATACAAAATTAGCTGGGCATTGTGGCACATGCCTGTAATCCCAGCTACTAGGGAGGCTGAGGCTGGAGAATCGCTTGAACCTGGGAGGTGGAGGTTGCGGTGAGCCAAGATCGTGCCATTGCACTGCAGCCTGGGCAACAAGAGTGAAACTCCGTCTCAAAAATAAAATAAAATATGAAATAAAATAAAATATAAAATAAAATAAAATAAAATAAGTGAAAACAGAGACATGGCATACGAAAATCCCTGGGATGCAGCAAAAGCAGTGTTGAGAGGAAAGTTTATAGTGCCAAACACCTATGTCAAGATATTAGTAAGATCTCAAATTAGCAGTTTAACATCACACTTAAAGGAACTAGAAAAACAAGAAAAAACTAACCCTAGAGCTAGCAGAAGAAAAGAAATAACTAAAATCAGAGCAGAATTGAGCAACATTGAGACACCACAATCAATACAAAAAATCAATGAAACCAGAAGTTGGTAATTTGAAAGGATAAAGATTGATAGACTGCTAGCTATATTAACAAAGAAAAAAGAGAAGATCCAAATAAGAACAATCAGAAATGAAAAAGATGACATTATGAACAATTTTACAAAAATAAACAGTTCCACAGAGACTATTATGAAAGCCTCCATGCACACAAACTAGAAAATCTAGAGAAAATGAATTAATTCCTGGACAACTACAACCCTGGCCAGATTGAAGCAGGAAGAATTTAAAACCCTGTAAAGACCAATATCAAGTTCCAAGATTGAATCAATAATTTAAAAAAAGCCTACCAACAAAGAAAAGCCTCTGATCAGATGAATTCCATGCTGAATTTTACCTGACTTTCACCACACCATTGCATTCCCAAGGAAAAGAAAATAAATTACTCATATTCTATAAAATATAGTACATATTTTCTAATAATTATATTTGTAAAACATGATACAGAAAATATTATAAATGTAGATATTAAATATATGTATTAAAAGTCTATTACCTGTTGCAACAATGAAGATATCTCAAATTCATGAATTCTAAATTGTAATGTTAATTTTTCTATAAAAAAATTAATTCCAGGCTTTTAATTACTTATTAGTTATCCATATTACTATTGTAAAATGTATTGAATAATCACATCAAGTAATTATGTTTTACAAGATACTTATAATTATATTTATTATTAAATTATAACTTTATCAGAATGAAAAACAACTTTCCAATGTTATTTAGAAATTATTCACCTTTAGATAATCCTTTGCAAAATATCAATACACATTATTTTATTCTAAGATTCAGTGGATTTTTAACTCCAAATAATTAGACATATATAAATCTTTTTGTTTAATTGTTTGTGTCTTTTTGATTTGTACATTGTTCTCCTCCTTTTAATTCTTTTACATAAGCAGAAAAAGATCATACTACTAAGGATTAACTTTTTACATAGAAAATAGCTAATATAGATACCAGCATCAGCAGGCTGACTATAGAAATTACTAAAATTAGCACCTACAACCATGGTTTCTTTCTGCTAAGGCAAACAAACACTGTGCCAAGAGACAAAATTTAGTTTGATTTTATCTTTAGGAGCTGTATGGATGTAGCAATTATTATTGACATTGCTTTTGGAGCTGCATGGATGTGGTTATTATTATTGTCATTGCTTTTCAACATTCTTATAATATGAAAGACCTGAAGATTACCTTTAAAGAAACAGCAGTAGATTTTGTAATACCATAGGATACCATATGAAATAGATTGGACAATGACTGTAATTGTACATATTGATAAATTCCTCAGTTTGGCATTTTAAGGAGGAATGTCCATTGATTAGGTTATTCTAAAAATCATTTTAGATAGGTATAAAGAAATATGATTTTCTTTTAACTTCTTCAAATAATTGAATTATTGATAATAAGATGGGTAATTGTAAATTCTTCCCAAACACAACACATCAAAAATTTCAGATGCAATTTATAACATTTAGTGATTGGATTTTCTTTTCAGGAATCAATTCATATTATGCTGTATGAATTCAAATAACTTCAATCTAATATTGGTAGAATTCTAACATTCAGATAAATCTAAGATTAGAAGCCAAATAAAAGGAAGAAACAATTGTGACACAAGACAAGGCAAGGAAGAAACTGGTGGTATTTCACTGGAATGAGAAATATTAGTATTCAGCTTTCTAAAGAATGCATGATTCCCCTGCATTAAAGTTTTTCAACGACTGAACCTCCAGCATTCTTTACAAATTGGTGTCAATTCTCTCCAGGAATGACCTCTGCTATCTCTCATTGACTCCAGGCATATAATGAAAATCAGTGCCCAACAATTCCCACACAATGAAGCACAAAGGCAATTCCCAGAAGAGAGAGCCTATGCACTGAAAGTGTTACAAGATCTATTGACAGAAAGTGTAACAATCTCTGTTGGCAGAAGTCTGGGAAGCATGTATAGGTAAACGTGGATTTTAAATTTGAAGACAGAATAGAAGTCTTGATTATGTTGAATCTATTGACATGGTGCACCTGACTGAGAATAAGAATTTAATATGTTGGCTCAATCATCTGGGACTGGTTTGCAGGGTCTCTTAGATGGGTTAATTGACACCTGGACTCGGTGACTGCTCCATGCATTGATGTTGCTATGTAAGTATCTCTGTGCTTTTCTACAGGGAATAAAGTCTAAAGACTGAATGCTTAAAAGACTGGGAATAAATGGATTCAGCCACTCCATTTCTGACCACAGCATGATTGTTCATGATAAAGCAATCAGGCACACACAAATTATGGAACATTTTACAATGTTCCATATTCCAATATGGTGCAAATGGCCTCTACTCTAAAGATCACAATGTTAAGAAAAAAAAGAGGCTGAAAAATTCTTTAAAGAAAATTAAAGTCATGTGACAAATGAATGTGATATGTGTCCCTGGATTAGATCCAGGATTTTTTTAAAGCTCTGTGTGGTTCTATTGGAACATCAGTACAATTTTACTAGGAATTGCCCATTAATTCATAGCATTGCATTAACAGTAAATATTTTGAATTTGAAAAACTTACATGGGTTGCCTAAGAGTATGTTCTTGCACTCACAAAATATAAACTCTTTGTGGCTTAAGAATTCATGATATTGGCAATTTACCCTCAAGTCGTTTCATGAAGTTCACAGTGCCAGAGCCTCCTTTCTGGTTCATTTTGTTGAAGTGCCCTGCAATGGGCTGAAGGAGTAAGTGACTCTTTTCTAGCCTCCAAGAAATCCCTATGTCTATTTTCCATGGTCATAATGTACTAAGGGCAAGGGTAGTATACAAATGTAATGCTGATTGTTAAATATTGTCTTTAAAAAGACCTTAATTCCTGGAGACCTAAAACAACATTGTGGTACTTTGGGTAAAGTCTTGGGAGGTCAGAAATTAAATTTTTCCCTAGTTGTCTCACAGTGAGTTGACTGGGGCTGTGGAAACTTGATACTCTCCCAGTTCCACTTGGGAATTAATATAATTAATCACTGAGAAAAGAACTGTGTTGATTCCCTGACCCATGAATTGAGAGATAATATTGTAAGAAGACCCAAATTTAAATCCCCTGCAACTGTCCTCTCGCCTTACAAAGATAGGAAGCAAAATCAGTAGGTAATACATTCCTTAGACTATTAGAGATGAGTGCTGACCCTGCACTTGAAATTTGTAAAGGTTGTGATTCCCACAACATATATTTACCTCTGATTGGCTAGTACAAAAGCCAGAGTGTCTATAGCGAAATATTATATATAATTACAAACTCAGTCAGGTGTTGAAGCTGATCATCAGCCAATCAACTGCATTTCTGGATTTATTACCAATCCTGGGGAAAGTCATCACAGCTCTTTGCATTTGCCATGCAGTTACTGACCTAGCAAGTGCTTTCTTTTCCATATTTATGAGTAAAAATAATAAGTCAGATGTGTTTTTTGCCCCAGTTTAAATATTTGAAAGGATTTACCACACTGCACAGTGTATACTAATGAAGAGTTTTCATATGAAGGGAATCAATACGGAGCAGTGAAATCAAGTGAATGCAGGCAAGCATAGAAAGCCTAAGAGACATTTAAATGACCCAAACTCCTCATAGCTCCATCTTTGCACACAGATGGGCTTAGTCTGTGTCTCAAATCCCCAAGAATTTTAACAGGAATATTGGCTTAAAGAATTCCAAGGATCTTTCAGTGTGAGAACCTCAGTCAATAATTAAGTCGTGCTTGTCAACCAGGTAGGACAGTTGGATGCCATCAGCTTGTACAGAATATCCATTCATTTATTCATTCATTCACTCCACCTAAGCCCTACTTCAGGAAGATGACAAACCTCATTGATCAGTTCTGGTGTCTTTTTCATGCCTTTTCTATACGCTTTCCTAAAGCTATCTCTTTCTTAAGATAGGACTGTATTCGGTTTGCTAATATTTTATTTGGTAATATTTATTCATTGTCAATATCTTTACATGTAGTTAAATTATTTAATAGTATTTCAGTTATTATCCCAATTTGACATTTATGTAAAATCCAAGTTTTTTTCTGACTTTCAGGCTCTTATGTATTACTATTTACTCCCTAACTCCAATAAATCTTCAGTAGCCATTTAAAACAGCATTTTCGTAACAGTATTAATCATCTCGATCTAAAATATCCTTCTTTCTATTTTCCTGTTTTGGGGAATAGCACACTTAAAAGCCCACTACATAAAATCACCTGTAATGCTCAATTCTTTCTTTCTTCCACACCCCTTCCAATCTACTCTCTTTAACACTCTAATTCCCCTTTGGTAGTTGAGGTCCCTGGATGAAGAGTATTCCGTCGATAACTTAATGGGACAAATTCTAACATGGCTTCTAGTAACATGGGAGATCTTCTCCCCCTCAAAATGGGAAAAGTAAATAAAGGTACATTGCAAAAAACTCGAACTACTTTGAATTAACACTTTTTCGAAGTCATATATGGTTATTTTATCCAAATTTAGATTATTTCCCCCTCAGGATTTCTAGACTATTACAATATTCCACTTGACAAGACATCTTGGCATTACAAGTAAACCTTAAGTCTTTCCTTATATCTATTGTTTACATATGGGATACTATCCAAAATGTGAAATATAGAAATAAAGAGATAATGAAAATATAAAATAAAATGATTTTAAGATAAAGCATTTGTTTATCTATATAATTGAATATATAATAAAAACAGACAGTAATAAAAAGGGACACATGTGCATATGTAGCCACATGGATGGCTCTCAAAAGCAGTATGCTAAGTTAAAATTAAAAAGACAACACCTACGTTCTGTATAATTCCATTTATATGACAGTGTGGAGAAGGTTAAACTAAAGGAAGTGAAATCAGATCAGTTGCTACAATTGGGCAAAGGTAGGGTGAGATGCTAACTACAAAGGGAAGTGGAGGAGCTTTTGCAGGTGATGAAATTGTTCCATAATTTATTCTTGTAGTTGTCAAAACTCATTGAATTATATAACTTAAAAGAGTAAATATTGCTGTTGGCAAATAATACTTCAATAAACCTAAAATAAATGAACAAACAAAGGACTAGTAAGGGATTGCATGTTTTTATTGGTGGCCTGTTATTTCAGCTAAGGAAGAAAGGTTTGTGAAACACCATTTATACATTTATGTATACTATATATGTAATATAAAATATGTATTTCATATATATGCAAATATATTCATATTTTCTGACATATTTGACACTATATAAGTCCATCGTATTTCCCAAATTTTCTTGATTATTATCTTTTAAGCCTCTATAACAGAGTTAGCAAGACTTCTTGATTTAAACTCCTGACTTAAACTGATTTAAACTACATGTCTCTCATGTACGACCATTTGTTTCTGTCCCCAAGTGTGTCTACCTATTTCTCCACACTGCTGTCTCTCTACCAGCTTACTTCAAATGTCTATTGACAGCTCTGTCTGTCTTCAGTATTTCTCATCTTTTCTCTGTGAAATCAGAATTTGATTTTCTGAAACACAAATTTCAACACGATGTTCCCTGATATGGAAAATATGTGAATGATTTCCCATTGGCTTTTAGATGAAGTGTGGGTTCCTTAACAAGATCCCTATGATTTAAATTATGTTTCCTATTCCTCTATCCCTGAACTCAACATTTTAGCCAGATTCAACTGTTTGTAGTTCCTAAAATATGATATACTCTTTATGACATAGACTCAAAAAAGCTGATTTCTTTTTATAGTGACTTTTCTCCATGCCACTTCTTTCCTTCTTTGCCTAATTCTTACTCAGATTTCATATTTCATATTCTACTCACAATGCCATGTCTTTCAGAAAAAGCTTTTCTGATGTCTCCCAACTAGTGTTAGGAATACCTCCATATACATGCATACCATCATTCTCTTTATTTCCACTGAAGCACGTATCACATCATATTATGATGATATCTATACCTTTACTGGTATCAACCCCATGAGGTTAGAGTCCATGAGTATACTGTTCATATATGGTCCATATTAAGTTCTCAATAATTTTTAAAATAATTAATGTAAAATTAAATATTTGAAATTGCCTTTAGAGTTTGTTAGAAAAAAAATCTTAGAAAAATTAAATTTAACGAAGTTTAATTGAACAAAGAATGATTCTCTAATTGTGCAGCCTCCCCAACCATAATAGGTTCAAAGAGATTCTGTCTTGTCACATGGATTGACAAGATTCATGAACAGAAAATGGAAAGTGACATACAGAAAACAGAAGGGAGTTGTAGAAACAGCCTGATTTCTTACCACTCAGTGTTTGCCTTCTTTGAATACTGTTTGAACAGTTGGACACCTGTGAGTGGTTAAAGTATGGCTCATCTGACTGGCTGAGACTTGGCTACTTGTTGCAAGAGTAGGTTACAGTCTGTTTGCTTGTCCAGTTAGGTCACAGTTCACTATGTGTAGAGAAACCTTTAGGTGAACCTTACAAAAGGCAGATTTAGTCAAAACTTCATTTAATAGTATATCTGAATCTCAATAACTGATGATATTGTTTCTATAGATACATTTTAGATTAAAAAAAAAACCTATAAAGTAATGATACTGCTTATGTAAAGAATTGCAATGGTTTGGCACAGTGCCTCAGACCTGTAATCCCAGCACTTTGGGAGGCCAAGGTGGGCTAACTGCTTGACCCCAGGAGTTTGAGACCAGCCTGGATAACATGGAGACACCCCAGATATACAAAAAATACAAAAATTAACTGGGCTTGATGGCATGTGCCTGTTGTCCTGGCTACTCAGGAGGCTGAGGTGGGAGGATAGTTTGAGCCCAGGAGGTGGAAGCTGCAGTGAGCCATAATCAAACCCCTGCACTCCAGTCTGGGTGAAAGAGTGAGACCGTGTCCAAAAAATAAAAATAAGTAAATAAAAGAAATCACAAGATACACAATTTATCAGGAATTGCTAAGAGAGTAGATCTTGTGTTCTCACCACACACATACACACACACGGAGAGTGGATATGTTAATTAGTTTGATTTTAGTAATCATTTCACAATGTATATGGAGATAAACAATTAGCTTAACATAATCTAAATTTAAAATTTTTATATTTTCAAAATATAAATAATTTTAAAAATTAAATATTTCTTGTTCACCTGAATTTTAAGTACATTCAGAAACACGATGGTCTGTATTTTGCAACATTTTTCCTGGCTAGGATGCTGTTGCTCCATCCACTTTAAACACCACAGCAGTCCCTAAAACAGAAAAGATTCCCAGAGGAGGATATACTGCTGTCAGTGGTGTTTAGCTCTTGTCCTAATCCTTGCTAAACCAGTTATTCTAATTAACATTTCAAACAAAGATCCCAAAGGATAGGTTCAAAGTACAGTCTACTTTTCTTCAAACGGGAAACACACTATTATCCCGCAAGAATAAACCCTTTATTTTCCTAGACAATCTTTAAAATGCTGCATTGACTTTTCTTTTCTTTCTGTCTCTCTCTCCCTTTTTCCTTTTTTTAATATAGCCACAGACCTGAATCTGCAGCCTCATATATGAGTTATACAGTGAGTTGTGTTTCAGAACCATTGTTTATAGACGAATTAACAGATCAAATTTCATTTCACCATAAAAATATATTCAAAGAAATAACTTTGCTGACTGTTAAAATGTAACTGGTCTTTGTTATTAGAGAAAAACCTATTTGATAATGTTATATTTATAATAGATTCTTAATTCTTTTCAAAACTTCTAATATCATACAAATGCCAAATTAAGAATTGTGAAAACAAGTGCTGTCAAGGTTATAAAATCAGACAAACTATGTCTTTTAAAATTTGCATATCAAAAACTTAATGAATTAGTAAAACACATTTGATGAATGTTGAACTTCCATAAACAATGCAGACGTTTTATCTATGATAAGAATAGGTTTTATTAATATTATGAGAAATGGGGAACACTTTAAAATAGTTTTAAACATATTGGCCATAAACAGTTGATGCAACACATATGCAAAGATTAAAATTATGATATACAAAAATACATCAAACTTTTAAATGATTAAATTATAAATGTGATTATATAGAGTGATTGCATATGAAATGTTAATTTATCTAGTTACTTATGGGTCAAAAAGGGGGTAAATTGCATGGTTTACCCTGTGAGGACGAAACTCAACAGAAGTGTCTACACAAGAAGAGCTAAAAGTCTATAATCTCTTGAGGATGGAGTACTGACAACTCCTTTTGAAGTTGCTTTTGTCTTTTTATATTTATTTGTATTAGTCACAAAGGGCTGACCGACGTTTATGCCACTGACAGCATTCTCACAGATACCAGTTTGAATTAAAATTTCATTTTTCCGGAAGTCACACTCGTGATGTATTTTTGGTCAAGGCTGCTGGTTGTAGTTACTCAAAATTTGTTTTTAAAGTTCTTCTATGTTCTATATTGTAAGACTCTGTGATAGTGACAGAGTGGCTTTGTATGCTTTGGCCTAGTCAAAGTTCTTTTGATTAAACATTATGAATATCTTGTCTATTAATATATTTTAATGCAATAAAGTGCATTAACTATAGATCTCCAGATTATTTCTTAACAGCCCAAAACTGTAAAATATAAGAAAGGGAGAAAAACAGAGACAGAAACAGAGAGACAAAAAAAAAATAAAGTTGTAATAACGAGGTCCCTGATAATATGCTCATATTAGCCATTGGACATAGGGAAGACAGCTCTAAATCAACACATAATGGACATAACCAGAGATATTCTATCACCTAAAACTGTACAAAAGGCATCATAGTAACTCATCTTCAGTGCAAGTAGAGTGAACCTATTAACACAGCTAATTAATAACAAAACCTAAAGGCTGCTCTTGCCAGTACTTAAACAGCTAAAGTGCTAATCAAAGACATATGAGGCCAGGGATATGTAATAATTTATCCCTTCGTTATTTATTCCACATTCAAGAAGATGAATTCTTAGACCTATACTGATCCGGAGGTCTGAACCATCTAAAACTGTGGTTCTAAAACTTCAGCATGTATGAGAATAATTTAGAGTGCTTGTTACAGCACAGGTTCTGGCAATGTAACCACTGAATTACCATTTAGTTCTGATTCAGTTGCTGATTCATTCTGATCCATCCAGATTAGCAGAGCCTGAGAACTGGATTTCCTCTCAACACTTCAGGTACTGGTTTGAGAACCACTGATCTAAACCATGTAAATCAGCCTACAGTTTATAATTTATCAGCAAGAAAGCTTCAAATTCCATTGAGTTCACTCACAGTGAGAAAGATCATGTTTGCCAGTTGATAGAAAAAACAAGCTGCTTTGGCTTTTATAGTTCTTACTGGGGGAAAAAACAAAAAATCAATTAGTATTCTGATTTTATACATAAACTTTTGAGAATTTTGTTAGCTTGAGTCATCTGCAAGATTGTTCAAATTTGGGATCTAAACAGATCAATTTTGTAGGCTGCACAGCCTACTCAAAAAGATATGTGGCCTTTATACTGGCCTTTCCAAGTGGCAGCCCACACATTAAATTTCCAACATAGTAGCCTCAGTATTCTCTAAGTAGCATTTTTCTTCAAAAAATCGGCAGAAATAAAATAATTTTTATAAACCAGAGATATTATTAAAACTAATTTCATTTTACATTTGAAGTCCTTGGTTATTTAAACAGTAGAACAACTCTAAGATATTTGTCAGCATCTTTTCCTTCACCCAGGTTAAAAAAGTCAATAAATCCACTTAAAGATACAGAAGATGCCCAGTCTAAATAGCTTATTTTTCTGATACATTTTAAGGCTAAAAAATAGTCACTAGGTTGTTTGGAATTGTTTTATGAGTTTTCATATGGAACTTGTTATTTAATTTTGCATACTATCAAGACTTTACCTAGATTTTGTAAGTCTGGTGCCAGATATCATGCACATGAAGGCAAAAAGAAATGTTAAATTGGACATGAAGATAAACAAACATTTGAATATTTATACCTAAAATTATTTTCTTCAAAATACTTGAGATTCAAATCCACAATATAATGTGATAACTTCTTGCCATTTAGAAAAAAATATTGTTTTAGAATACATCTAAACTTGAGAAAATAAATAGTACTTGTCAGTCATATTTACTGTTTCTGCACACACAGTCACATACACATATACATACAAGAAGCTCCTATTTTGAACCCAAAGCAATATTATGTTATATGGAACATTCTTCTTCTTAATCCTTTAAAGATAAGAAACAGTTCTTATGGGAAAAACATATATATATATATATATATATATATATGTATATATATAATTATAATTATCAGTTCATATATATGAAACTAGAATAATTACAAATAATTTTTGTCTATGTAACAAAATGTCTAATTTCTTAAGTGAATAACTTAAAATATATATTTATTAATAAACTGGGCATAAATTGTTTTAGTTAGCTAGAATCAATTGCATTTCAATTCTGATACAATATTTTTTTTCTACGATATGAACATATAAATTAGAAGACTATTGTTTGCCCCTATCTCTAGTTCTCTCCCCAAATCAAAGGTAGTATTGGCATTCCCATCATCACTCAATATTCCTACTCTCCCTGGCTTGTTCATTTATTGGTTGACCTACTGTAATATTAATTTGCAAGTATATATTTTTTCATAAAGTTATGTAGACTTGGCTTTAGTAAAGTCCTTCCAGAAATGCGAAGAACTAAATCTATCTGCAGAGCATTAAAAAAAAAGGCTATATAACAATTCTAAAGATCAAAAGAAAGCTTTCTCTTTGCCCTGTAAATGTTTCCTGAAAATGAACTGACAATAGGCAGATCAATAGGAGGAAAAGGCATACAAATGTATTTAATGTACATAAGCATGGAGGAATCACAGGAGGATAATTACCCAATAAGCTAATGAGGTCGAGATGTATGTATACTCCTCTTAATAGGGGAAGAGGAGATGTCCATTTTGAAATGTAAATAATTTTTAGGGGGAATAAATGAGTCTAATCCTCAGAGGGTAGGTGATAAATAATTTTCTTGGGGAATTCAATGGGACCAGAGAACAGAGTTCATTTGAGTTTTGGGTGTTGTGTTTAATTTTCAGTTTCTTCCTCTGTGATCTGAGTTTTAATCTTCTCTTGTTAATGACATTTCAGGGAGGGGATTGAAGGCAATTGTATTCTTCTTTGGTGTGTCTGGTTTTGACATAAATAAGTAAACTTCAGAGAACAGCCTAATTTCTTTCCTGGGCAGAGACAGGGGACTGAGAGGCAGGAGAGGGAGGGAAGAGAGACCTCCAGCCTGCTTCTTTAGTTCAGCAAGTCAAAGTACCATATTTTAAGGTATTGTTTTCTGAGCCCCAACACAATAAAAAATGTTCTAAACATTTTCACATAAAAGTTTTTCTCTGATCTACTTAATAAAACCTGACTAACTTATTTAATTGGGTTACACAAATGTTTGCAAACTTTTTTATGTATTGTCAGTCATCCAATGGGTTCTTCTTACCCACTGCCCAGACAGAGCCTGTCATGACCTGGAGAACTGCAATAAAGAAAGAGTAATTCATGCAGAGCCAGTTGTATGGGGATCAGAGTTTTATTATTACTCAAATCAGTCTCCCAGAAGATTCGTGAATTGGGGTTTTCAAGGATAATTTGGTGGGTAGGGCACCAGTGAGTCAGGAATGCTAATTGGTTGGGTGGGAGATAACATCATAGGGAGTCGAAACTGTCCTCTGGCACTGAGTCAGTTCCTGGGTCAGGGCCACAAGACCAGATGAGCTAGTTTATTGGCCTGGGTGGTTCCAGCTGATCCATTAAGTTCAGGGTCTGGAAAGTACCTAAAGCACTGACCTTAGGTCTTAAAATAGTGATGTTATTATCAGGAACAATTTGGAGAAGGTCAGAATTTTGTTGCCTCCAGCTGCATAACTCCAAAATTGCTAATCCTGTGGCTAATTTGATAGTCCTACAAAAGGCAGTCTAGTACCCAGGCAGGAAAGGGCTGTTATCATCTTTGTTTCAAAGTTAAACGATAAACTAAGTTCCTCCCAAAGTTAGTTGGGCATATGCCCAGGAATAAGCAAGGACAGCTTGGAGGTTAGAAGTTAGATGCAGTTGGTTAAGTCAGATTTCTTTCACTGTAATAATTTTCTCAGTTATAATTTTTGCAAAGACAGTGTCAGCATGTTCTTATACTTGTTATCTGACTTAAATTGTCATTTTGAAAAAAAGTTTAATGTATTTTTACCATTTCAAATAATATCCTCTTTAAACATTTTGGAGTATAAAACCGATAAAAAATGAAGATTATTAATTGCCTGGAAAAATTACAGAAAATAAGACTGAGGACTGAACTCTGAAATTTTTATCTTGCCAAAATTCCTATCTTAGTGGTCTGAGGAGTCACGCCCTACAAATCATAAATTCTCATCAGATGGATTTTATTTAACCCTATGTATCATGACTTACTTTCCAACCTGACTCTGGCATAACATTACGAGACAAGGAATAAAGTCAAAATATTTTACCCCAAACATGTTTCTTTGCCATATTTCGAAATAGCCCTGCAAGGCTGTTTTTGTCTGTTTGTTTTGTTTTGTTTTGTGGGGGAAATTTGCATCTGTAAAGAATATTAACATGGCTAGATCTTTTTCTTCCAGACCCTCACAATCCTAAAGAGATTAACTAAGGTCTGAATAGGAAACATTTGTCATCTATTGTCTCTAAGGGCAACCACTATAAGACTTCAAAAGAACGTTGATCTCCACAATTTTTGTCTTAACCTGAACATTCCCTTTCTATCCCAGGTCTTAGACAAACTCAACAAATTGTCAGTCAGAAAATGTTCAAACTTACCTATAGCCTGAAAGCCCCTACTTTGAGTTGTCCCCCTTTCTGGACCAAACCAATGTATTCCTTAAATGTATTTTATTGATGTCTCATGCCTCTCTAAAATGTAAAAAGCCAAGCTGCGCCCCAATCATCTTGAGCACATGTTCTCAGGACCTCCTGAGGGCTGTGTCATGGACCATTGGTCACTCATATTTGGCTTAGAATAAATCTCTTCAAATATTTCACGGGGTTTGACTCTTTTTGTCAATAAGACAATATTTTCTTAAAACAAACAAACAATGATATAATATATTCTGAAAATTGTTCATATCTCCATTGGGTAATATGAATTTGGCTCAATCTTCTTCATGTAGGCAGTTTTTAATGTTTTATTCTATTTAAAAATATTTCTGAAAAAGAGAAGATACGTAAAGGAGAAGATATATACAAGAGCTACGTGCAAAGCAAAAATGTAAGCTACGCACAATAAGCTAATGGGAGTCTGTTTCCCTTAAACATTTCATATTCAGTATATGCTAAAATTCTTGGGAGAGATCATTGAGAAATGAAATGAACCAAGAAGAAAGATTGAATCCTACTACTAAGATAAGCAAATATATCAGAATAAGCATAACTCAAACTTACATGTAATTTTCTCTATAGGAAACCCTAAAGGGTATTTGTTTCTATCTGAAGATTTTTAGAAAAAATAAATGAAACTGAAAGAAAAAGAAGAGAAGAAATTATTTGATTAAATCTGCTAATATTTTCAAGTGGTTGGTCAGAACTCTTATGCATACATTACATTTATTTTTATCTTATCTCAGGATTAAGTTATACTCTGTCAAATTGAGGATACATGTGTGCACTTTTTTGTTGTTTTAGTTTTATTGGACTAATCTGGATAAAAACAGAAGATATCCAGCATTTCTGGCAACTCATCCAGAAATTCTCAGCTTGTTCCATAAGAATAACCTGGATTCCACAAAGAAGCCTATCCTTCATGGTATTAAGTGAGAGTGAATATGTATTTTCATTCTTATGACCTCATCAAGCAAATTGTAGATAATTGCACTTCAAAACTGAGATTGAATATGTACATATAAACTTAATAAAATTTCATATTTCATTCCTGTTTAGTGAAATAGACTTAAACCTTCTAAAAGAATTTGCAAAAGGTAAATGTGAACATTTTCTATGAATAGGAATGTAATAATATCCATAGATCATTAAATTCACACACACACACACACACACACACATACATACACAAACATTTTTGTGATTTCTTAGCTATTTCTGTAAAACTTTTACTCATTTTTCTGGATCCAACTTTACAAATAATTTCTACTTATTTCTACACTAAATAGAAATTAGCACCCCCAAATTCACATTAGCCTAGGCTTAAAAATAGTCCTACTACAGTCACAGAATAGTATCTCTGGTGTTACCTCCAATCCCATTCCCCATTCATGTAAACCAGCTTTATTTTAAATTGATTGGGGGGGGGGGTCCTCACTTACATTTTGATCTGTTAGATAAACTATGCTTTCTTTGTGGATCTAGCTCTTCTTACTCAGTCTTTTTAAAAGATAGCTCCTATTGTTTCTCCTGTTAAAAAAGAAAAAAACAAACAATTCTGTGAGGCTGAGGAGAGAAAATTGCTTGAGGCCAGCTGGGAGGCCAGCCTGAGCAACATAGTAAGAGTTCATCTCTATTGAAAAAAAAAATTAGCTGGGTAAGATGGTGAGCACCTAAACTCTCAGCTATTCAGGAGGCTGACGTGGAAAGACAGCTTGACCCCAGGAGTTTCATGTTGCAACGAGCTATGATTGCCCCACTGCACTCCAGCCTGAGTGTTAGAGCAAGACCTCATACCAAACAAACAGTAATAATAACATATATCATAAGGCTTTGTCAATCAAATAAATTACATTTTCTATTTATGCCCTCCAAAATTGATGATATTTTTGAAACTCAGATGGGTTGCTAATGCTTCACAGTGGGTGAGTAATCTGTGTGTCCATCTGTGTGAAGGTCACATGTATTGGCCATAATTATCCACTAATCCTGCCAAGACTTTTGGAACCAATGTTAATAAATAGGTATTCAATTTTCCTAAAATATTTCTAAAAATACTTTCAATCGTTTTCTCTTAAGTCTCAGGTATAAATTTAAAGTAAATTGGCTGAAGGATGATGTGACTGACAGATATTTCTGGACTCAGTGTGACTCATCCCAATCTCAAACATCTCTACCCCTTCGTTTCAATTCTATTAATCCTGAGGATTTTAGTTTTTATTGTTTTTGTTTTGTTGGCATTTTTTTTTTACATAACACTCACCCTAGTAGTATCTTCACCATGCCTTGATTTGTCTAAAGTTTAAAGTTAAAACTTCTGATACATGCACGTATAATTATATGGCAAGGAATCATCTCTCACAGACATTTAATAGTACATCTGTCCAATGTAACTGAAACCATTTTCAAGCTATCATATATTCAAATAAGGTTTTGGGTCTGTATTTCACAGATAAACACAATTAACTTCTGACAGTAAATGTTTAACTAATTACAATATATCCATCCATGCAAGATAATTGCAATACAAATGTTTAGTAACCAATCTGGTAGCTTTGTTCATAATTAATATTATAAAATTGACATTAAATGCTTCTATATTACAGACATCAGTATAGAAAAACTTGAGGAACACTCAATTATTTATAAGAGTACATTACAATTCTTACTACGTAACAGCACTTAAATAGAAATAATGGGCACATAAACAAAAGCAAGATGTAAATTTTATATTAAAAACATATTTACTTTCTCTTAATGGCCACACCATTATCAGCATCCATGATTGAGAGATATGGCACGTAAATTATTATTTATTTAGGACACTCTTTGTCTGCATAGGATTCAACTGAATGAATTCCAGACAAATGGTTATAAATAAACCATATGGAGTTTATAGTTATTTTCCTATGGCTCAAATAATTTCTTATCTCATCTAGTCTCTCATAGTAAGCAATCCAAAATATAATGGCTATATATAATATGTGGCTTCTTTATACTAGCTGCACATCATAGATCAATCATTTTGGTGGCTGGCTAAGAGTGATTTTTTTTGTTTCTTTGCGTTAAACATTACCCAATTTCTCCATGTGCATTTTACAAAGGTAATCATAGATTTTAGAAAGGCAAGATAATGAGCCATTGGTGTAAAGAAAGCATAGGACAAGTTTTATATTTATAATAAATAATATGATGCTTTATTCAAATGAGTAAATATAAAATTCAGAAATCTAGAACCTGAGAGGATTTTCAACATCATATTTGGTATCATCATTGTATAGATAAACTAAAATAATTTAGTGCTAGATTCAAACTAAGAATTAGTCTTCATAATGGACATTCACAGAGTCACTCTACTTAAGATTCATTGCTGCCTTTCACAATATAATTAAAGTCTATTATTATCAGCAATAATTAAGAGTATTTATGCTTCTACTTATGTACTAAGATTATTATTGTCCTTGAATTCATAGAAATAAGCTCTAAGATAATGCTTTTTTACTTCTTTTTTTTCCATTTGATTGGGTTTAAGGCATATAAAATCACATTTATTCCCATTTTTACAAATATGTGAATTAAATTTTAATTGCAAGAGAAATTTAAAAATAGATTTATATAAGAAAAAGTCACATTTATATTATTGGTTACGTGCTTATTCTTTAGATTTTAAAACGTGATTTCATATTTAACCTATTTCATTGCCTCACTGTAATGCAAAGATAATGATGTTCATATGTTCACAATATATTTTTAACTAAGTAATGTTTGTTCTTGAAAATTTTGAAAATAATTAGCAATATAGTTTTCATCCTAATATCAAGGTGATTAGCTTGATAAGGAAATTTATATGATATTGACATCTATACTAGTCGGTTCTCACTCTGAGATAAAGAACTGCCTGAGACTGGGTAATATATAAAGGAAAGGGGTTTAACTGACTTTCAGTTCCGCAGGGCTGGGGAGGCCTCAGGAAACTTACAGTCATGGTGTAAGGGGAAGCAAACGTGTCCTTCTTCACATGGCAGCAGGATGGAGAGATGCAGAGTGAACAGGGGAAGCCCCTTATGAAACCATCAAGTCTCATGAGAACTCACCCACTGTCATGAGAACAGCCTGGAGGAACTCCCTCCATAATCTAATCACCTCCCATGAGGTCCCTCCCCCAACACATGGGGATTACAATTTGGATCATAATTCAAAATGAGATTTGAGTTTGGACAAAGAGCCAGACCATATCAATATCACTAAATAATAATAATATAATTATTATTATTATTTTGAGACTAAGTCTCCCTCTGTTGCCCAAGTGGAGTGCAATGGTGCGATCTCGGCTCACTGCAACCTCAGCATCCTTGGTTCAAGTGATTCTCTCAACTTAGTCTCCCGAGTAGCTGGGATTACAGGCACACACCACCATGTCTGGCTAATTTTTGTATTTTTGGTAGAAACGGGGTTTTACCATGTTGGCCAGGCTGGTCTGGAAATCCTGACCTTGGGTGATATGCCTGCCTAGGCTTCCCAAAGTGCTGGGATTAGAGGCGTGAGCCACTGCGCCAGGCAATATTACTAAATTATATACTGAATTAAAATATGTAATAATTTTTCTACAGCAAGAGCAAACTAAGACATTGGCTTAAAAAATAAAATCAGACTAGGCCGGGCACAGTGGCTCACGCCTGTAATCCCAGGACTTTGGGAGGCCGAGGCAGGCGGATCATGATGTCGGGAGATAAGCCCAGCCTGGCCAACATGGAGAAACCCTATCTCTACTAAAAATACAAAAATTAGCTGGGTGTGGTGGTGCGTGCCTGTAATCCCAGCTACTCAGGAGGCTGAGGCAGGAGAATCATTTGAACCTGGGAGGCAGAGGTTGCAGTGAGCCGAGATCGGGCCACTGCACTGCAGCCTGGGCAACAGAGCTAGACACCATCTCAAAAAAAAAAAAAAAAAAAAAAAAAAAATCAGACTACATGAGCTCCAATAACATTTTTATTCGTTTGATATTTACCTACTCTGAAATCATTTTGGACCATGCTATATTTAAGTTTACATGATTTTCTTAAATATGTGGTCTCTAATTATACATATCTGAAAATTAAAGGTAGAAAAAATTCATTTCTTCTTGCTTATATGCTCTTTACATTAGTAAATAAATGTACTCCAAAATATACCTTTGTTAACATATTTTTAATCTTTCTGAGAAGGCCAAAAATATATCCAGGAAGATGCATTGAGCTGTAGTTGGTGCCAGGTGCCTTCTTTTGGGGAAAGTAGTGAAAAAACGTAATTAAGTAATAATAACCTGGAAAAGAAAGTGTTTCTATTGCTCACGGAATAAGCAATATTATTCTGCAGTGGGTTACACTTTATTGCTTGAATGAGAGACACTCTTTTCTGTTAGTTATAGAGCACATTCTCTGTTGGTTACACCGACCACAGAAGTAGACCAGGAAAATTAATCAATGTTATAATTATATGTCGAACAACTACCACAAATTCTGCAATATACCCACAATTACCTTAATTGATCTCCAGAAATTAAAGTTTAAGTAAGCCTTCGTTGTGGTAAAACTATTCACTGTATCGCTTTGACAGTTAGGAACTATATTTTTTGCATTACCCTTAGAAACAACAAACATAAAATGCAATGATATAAATCACTTGAAATATAGTTTCATGGATTATATTTATCAACAAAATTGTAAACATGGGTTTTCAAAGTTAAGAACTCTATTTTCAGGTTAGCTTAAGGGTAGATATTGTTATCTGAGAGATTTATATTAAAACAGTATTAGACATTGTACATATGTGATAAATACACCATAAAACAAAGCAGTTCTCTCTAATATTAAGAAATATTTACACCTAAAGGATATTCAGAATCTATTATTGCAAAATAATTTAGACAATATGCTTTCAACTACAGAGTTAATTAACACTTAATTATATTTATTTCTGTATAATATGTGATACCTTTTATTATAAAAGCAAGTTAATGTAATTTTTATGTATATGAACAGTTAGATCCCAAGTATATATTCCAGTTTAATTTTTAATAATTGTGAACTTTAAATCTACTTTATCTTATTTTATTAATGTAGTTATTTGTTATTATCTGCTTATAAATAAGTCTCTGTGCTTTGCATTCTTTATCTCTAATTTTCACATTTCCTTTCTTTTTTTACTCTTATTTTATATTTACTTATTTATTTATGTATTTTTCACATATTTGTATAAAATATATTCTGACCCCTTCTAAAACTCACCATGGAATATGTCATATAATACAAAAGAGGTATAATTTGAAGTTGAAGATGATAAGCACAATTAGGGTGATTTGTTAAAAGCACTATATGAATACAGATAGGAAGATAGATCATTCATTCTCACTTTGCAGAGATAAGGGAAATTTTCAGTCACAGAGTGAGTGGCATTTGAATAAGATTTTAAAGGTTCTGGAGCTATGACCACATTATATAAGTATTTAATTTTCACAACATTTTCTAAGTGATTTCATTTGTGGAAGATGAGGATTAGATTAAGTAACACGAAGCTGATACTTGAAAGACTGCTGTGTTGAAAGCAGATCTGTTTGAATATACCATGCTCTTTAAACTTCATTATAGAAACGTTTTCTCAGACTAGTACATTGGTGTTTTATGATTTCCAATAGCATAACAAATATTTTAGTTATATATGCCATAACTAATGTGGTAGTTCAAGATATTACTGCTAAAGGTCATCAGAAATATTTCTAAACACAATTTATCGCATTTCATAAAGACCATGGGAACTTTAAACTGGACGGCGTATGCCTTAAAGTATAATATCTGCAAACTGTAAATCCCTTTTTTTAAACAAATAGGAGTTGTGTCCTAAAAGGGATGGTAAATCATAAACAAAACAATAAATTAACTATATAAGAAAGCAGAGACCATACTCTTGACGTTGGAAGTGATTACCATATTACAAAAACACTGACATGATGTGTGGTTTCCTTAATTTAGCTGTTCCATGCATCTCTCTCTTATGTAATGAATTATTAATATATTTAATTATATATTTTGATAATATAGTATTACAGTAAAATAAATGAAGATCCAAACCATAATTACTTTTATAGTAAATTATATTACAATTTATTTCTGGCATTATTTACATCTCATATTAGTTTTCTTTTTTACTGTTTGCCTATAAAATAATTGTATAATTAATAATTATAGGAGTTGACAATTTAATTTTACTCTGAGGCAATTTACATATGAATCAATTCAATAGAGGCAACAATTATAATATACATGTAACATTACATATAAACATTTGGCAATATCTCTTAATGACCAGTAAATTTAAATGAATGATCATATTTAATTAAATTTTTCTCATTTTCTAAAGAGTTTGGTAGAGTGGAAAATGCTTACATTTCCCATAGTGTAAATATAAGCCATAAAAAAATTAACTTGAACTAAAAGCTAAACAAAACAAAATCTTCAAATATTTTGCTGAACATCGGAAAAATTGCTTTCTAAAGCTGCAGTTGCTCATATCTTTCAGTGGATACCCTTTTTCAAGTTGTAAATACAAAAACAGTATCTAAGGGTTAAATTCTAGATATTTACTCTTATTTGATCTCATATTTTTCACTTTGAAAGTATAATGCTGTTTTTTTCATGATAAAACTATCAACAAATTAGATATAGAAGGAATGTATTTCAATGTAATAAAGGCCGTATGTCACAAGCCTATAGCTAACATCATACTCAATAGTGAAAAGTTGAAAGTTTTTTCTCTAAGATCAGGAGTAAGACAAGGATGTTCACTCTTGCCACTTCTATTCAACACCATACTTGAAGTCCTAGCTAAAGTAAAGGCAAGCTAAATAAAAGACATCCAAATTGGAAAGGAAGAAGTTAAATTGTTCCTGTTGGAAGACAACATTATTTTGTGTATAGAAAACCCTAAGACACCATCAAAAAACTATTAAAACTAATAAATGAATTCAGTAAAGTTGCAGGATAGAAAATCAATATACAAAAATCAGTAGCATTCCTATACACTAATAATGAACTATCTGCAAAAGTTAAGAAAACAATCCCATTCATAATATATTCCAAAATAAATAAATAAAACACTTAAAAATAAACTTAGTTGAGAAAGACCTGTACAATGAAAAGTATATAGCATTGATAAAAAAAAATTGAATAAGACACAAATAAGTGTAAAGATATCTCATGTTTATGAATTGGAACACATAATATTGTTAAAATGTCCATACTATCCAAAACAATATGCAGATTCAATGCAGTCCATATAAAAATACCAATGGCATTCTTTATGAAAATAGAAAACACAATTCTAAAATTTGTATAGAACTTCAAAGCCCCCAAAATAGCCAAAGCAATCTTAAGCAAAAAGAACAATGCTAGAGGCATCGCACTACATGACTTCAAAATATAACATGAAGCTATAGTAATCAAATCAGTGTGGCAGTATCATAAAAACAGACACGTAAACCAAAGGAGCAGGATAGAGAGCCCAGAAATAAACCCAGACTTATACAATCAACTCATTAGAGACAAAAGTGGCAAGAAAACACAATGGAGAGAAGACAGACTCTTCAATAAATGATGTTGAAATAACTCGATCACATACAGAAAAATGAAATGAGATCCTTACCTCACATGATATAAAAAAAATCAAAAAAATGGCTTAAAGACTTAAGACTTGAAACCATAAATTTGTTCAAAGAAAATATAGGACAAAACTCCATGACATTGGTCTGGGCAATTAATTCTTGGATAGGAACCCAAAAGCATTGAGAACAAAGGCAAAAATAGACATTGAGATTATATCAAACTAAAAAAGCTTCTGCACACTATGAAAATATCAACAGAGTCAGGTGCAGTGGCTCACACCTGTGATCCCAGTGTTTTGGGTGGCCAAGGTGGGAGGATCGCTTGAGCCTAGGAGTTCAAGACCAGCCTGGAGTACACGGCAACACTCCATCCCTACAAATAATAATAATTAAAAAAAATTAGCCAGGTGTGATGGCATGTGCCTGTGTTCCCAGCTACTCAGGAGACTGACACAGAAGGATGGCTTGAGCCCAGAAGGTCAAGCCTGCAGTGAGGCATGCTTATGCCACTACACTCCAGCCTAGGTGACAAAGCAAGACCTTATCTTAAATAAATTAATTAATACATAAATAAAAGTAAAGAGAATATCAACAGAAAATATACTGAATGGGTGAAACTGTTTATAAATTATACATCTGATAAGGAGTTAATATCCAAAAATATATAAAAAACTCAAGCAACTCAATAGCAAGAAAACAAATAACCTGTTTTTAAAAATTGGCAAAGGACCTGAATAGACATTTTTCAGAAGACATACAAATGGCCAACAGGTATATGAAAAAATGCTCATCATCACTAATCAAAAGAGAAATGTGAATTAAAATTACAGTAAGATGTCGTGTCATACTTCATATAATGGCTATAATAAAAAAGACAATAAATATGGGTGAAGATGTGGAGAAAAGGGAAGTCTTGGACACTGTAGTGATCATGTAAATTAGTATAGCCCTTATGAAAAACAGCATCAAAGTTCATCAAAAAATTAAAAATAGAATTACTATATAACTAAACAATCCCACTACTGAGTATATATCTAAAAGAAGTAAAATTGTTATCTTGAACTAAACCAAAATGAGATGTATATCTGCACTCCAGTGTTAATTGCAATAGTTAAGATATAGAATTAACAAATTAATCAATAAAGAAAACGTGGTATACATACACAACGGAATACTCTTCAGCCTTAACTAAAAAGAAAAATTCTGTGATTTGCAACAACGTGGATGAACCTAAAAAACATTATGTTAAATAAAATAAGCAAGGCACAGAAAGACAAATACCACATATTCTCACTTATATGTGGAATTTAGGAGTTGAACTCAACAATATAAACTAAAATGGTGATTATTATGGATGGGGGTTGAGGGAGACATGCTGGTCAAAGGATTCAAAATTTCATTTAGATAAAAGACATAAATTTATGAAATCTATCTTACAACATGGTGACTGTTATATATCTCAATATAGCCATGCCACCATATTTCAAAACAACATATACAAAAAAATATACAATTTTTGTCAATAAATTCTAAACTACTTTCAAAAAATAAAGAATAACATTATTTTGTATACAGTAAATATTCAATAAACTGAAAGACATGTTGATAAATAAGTGAGTTATCAGAGATACAAGAGGAAAAATACTATGTTATTTGAAACACAGGGATTTAAGATATAGTAAGCAACATAATTCTCTGCCTATTCCGGATACCTTACTGTAAATAAACATAAAGCATATTTTTAAAATAATGAGAATATGAAGGTCAATTCCACTTTAAAAATACCAGAATCTAATGACACAAAATAAATGTTCTAATTTCAGTGTAACACTGCATTATGTTTGTAAACTGTGTGCTCTATAGACAATAGATAAAAACATTTTTCTTTTAATTCTAAATATTTAACTTAAAGAAGTCATGCTTGAATTTTTTACTACTAGATTGTCAAACCTTTATGCATTTCCATAATCATCTCCTGAGATGGACTTCTTCAGAGTGGTCATTAGAATGATGGCTATAGTCTTCTGATAGGAACCAAACAAATTTCTTTGGTTTGGCTAAATTCAGCAGGAGATGCTAGCTGTTTCTTAAAAAGTAGCAGAAGATGATAAAGACTCTTCTTACAGTGTTTATTTACTGTGATTTTCACTGACACCTCCATTGCAATAGCTCTTGAGCTATCAACTCTAGTGCAGGTCTCTGTAAAGCCTTCAGCTCATGATGAATCTGGGGCCTAGAAAGTGAGGTAAGAGGATAAAGTTTAATGAGGAATGGCTAAGATTGTTTGCTTCCTTCTGTTTTATCATGTCTGAAGACAGAAGTCAGTAAATGAGAATTATAACATGAATGACATGAGAGACATACAGATGAATCCTATCTAATTTGAGGTAGAAACAGATATTAAAAATATCTTATGAACTAAGGAATGGAAATGAATATCTAATTAAGTATTATGATTGATCATTAGAGAAAACAGTAGAAATATGGCTTTACATTTCTCTGTTACTAGGAGTAATTACAACTGTAAAGCTTTCAACACAGGTGTTGTTTGTAAACGCTTATTAAAATATCAGAATGAAATAAGTTTATGCCTTTGAATTCAGAAATTTCAATAATTTATGGTAACTGGAGAAAGAGTTTCAAGGAAGTTCCAATGTAAGGAATGCCCCTCAGAATGGAAACAAGCCTTGGGAATCTCCCGGAAGTGAGTTTGACAGCAATTGAACAAGTTATAGTATTTAAGAAATCCATTGAAAACATACGTGATTAAAAGCTTTGCTAAATATTGTTAATAATCAAATACAGGATGACTTTTTACATTAAAATGTCATTTTTTTCAAACAACATATGTCTATGCTCTAATTTTTATTTAAGCCTTATTTAATTAAATTATGCTATCTTTGGTCTAAAATGAGTCACTTTTATGTATAATTGGAAAGTAAGCTAGATATAATGATTATATTACTTCAGGACAGACAACCACCTGATGGCATGTACATGAAATGTTTTAATAAATACCTAAAGGAAAGGTCTAAAATCCAAAAGCCTATAGGCATTAATGCCCTTATGCTAGTGTCATGTGTTTCCATATATTAAATCTACTCACATTATATATATTTCCCACATTTGATGAATCATGATGCCCCTCCCTTTTTTTTTTTACTACTAGGTAGCCAGTTTATTATAAATAAATACAACTTAGGAACCACCAGATGGGAGAGATGCATAGGGAAATCTATGTGGGAAGGAGCTAAGAACATCTATGCTCTCAGGCACCCCCACTTCACAGCACTTCAATGCATTCACCAGCCTGGAATCACGATGAACTTTCGAACTTTATTACCATACATACTCTCAGGTCATTTTCATAAAAAATACATTACAAAATACTTGGATACAGAAATATTTATGAAAGTATAGCTGTACAAATGTAATCTGAAGCTACACCTTCTTTTATTTAATGGTGTTTCCATAAAATTTGGTTAGTGTGAAATGACAGAAGTTAAAACCATGCATAATTAAAACCTTGAACCAAAAGATTATATAGACTTGACTGATCAAATACAAAATAAATTGGCATAGGTAGAACTAAATAACAGCCTAATAAGCAAAAAACACATTTCTAACTGAATATGTGGTAGTTTGATATCATTGTGGTCACAAAATGAACCTGTTTTTATATCTGATTACCTACATTATAAGTATTGTTTTCATTATTCTTATAATCCTCTATGGCTCATAATAGATCATGTTTTCTATTAGAAATATAACATTTTATATTAATAAATTTTGAAAAACAGGTAATAACATTAAAATATTTGAAAATAAGTGCATATTTGTTTGAGGAAACCGAGCTATTTCCTACTAGCTATATTCCCAAAATCAAAGACATCATATTGAAATTCCCTTTGTAATGTTATAAATTTAGCACATACTGTTCACGTAGCTGTGAATATTTTTACAGCCTTATATTATCAGAAGTAAAATAACTCGAATTAATATTATTGTCCAAATGATGATACAAATGTCATATATATGTGTATATATAATATATAATATTTATGTATCTATTACAGAAATTAAATGGAGTCTCTTAAAGCCTGAAAAACAGTAAGAACAATATTTGACCTAATATCTGATAATCCTGAGGAAATTAAGAAATACAAAGAAAAATTAAAATTGGGTAGTTGATGAAGAAACCACTTACCAATGAGATCAAATACTTAGATATCATGTATTGAAGGTATATAAGTATAAACTTTTATATTTTCAGCCAATAATCCAGATGAAGATTGTGATATAGGTAGATAAAACAATAGCATTTCATAATACTCCATATATGAAATGCAGAAGAATGTTAAAGCAATGTTGTGTTTATAAGCAGAAAGAATATTAAGACAATTGTGAGCTTACAAGCCCAAAACTTGAGGGAGCTTAGAACCATCTGCTAAGGAAACACATACAATAAGATAAAAAAAAAATTTGCAGAGATTAATTTTTATTATAGATAATGCATCAATGAATGTTGTCTATACCATCTTGGCATTCTAATCAGAACATTTTGCAAAGATCTAATTAGAAAATAATTTTAAACATCTCATCTAAGTTATCAACACAATCTACATTGGATGGATATTTTGAACACTATGACATCTCAAACTCCCCTCTCCCTCACAACAAAATAATTCTATTGAGATTCTCAAACCACTTTTGAACTTGATGTTTCTATAGTCATAGAGCAGTTCTAAGTACTTGATAGGATTTTGATGATATAGAAGCCACAGAAAGTAAGAAATAAAGATCACAATTATTGAATTCATAGAACTTATAAAATTGATGCTGGTTGATTTAACTTAATAAAAATTGTAAAATAGATAAAAAATTATAAACTATGCATTGTTCTTATTTACTGGTCTCCATCTCTTTCTGATCTGCCTTTCCCTTTTCGCTGTCACATCCCATTCCTTAGGCCAGTCTGCTTGTAATTTTCAGATCTATATCATTTACCCCATGCTATGGTCAAAATGTTGTGTCCTCCTGAAACATATATGTTAAAATTCTAATCGCAAATTGATGGAAATAGGAGGTAGAGTCTTTGGGAAATAATCAGGTCAAAAAGTGTTGCCCTCGTAAATGGGATTTGTGCCCTTATAAAAGAGACCCCAGAGATCTCTCACCTTTTCCACCATGTCAGGACACAGCTAAAAAAATGGCCATCTATGAACCAGGAAGTGGGCCCTCACCAGACACTAAATTTGTAAGTGCCTGGATCTTGGACTTCTCAGCCTCCAGAACTTTGAGAAATAATCTATTTTTCACAAGCCACTTAGTTTATGATAGTTTTGTTAAAACAATTTTAACATGATAAAAACCCCATTTCTAACTCTAACCTGACCCCTAACTTTCACTGTCCCACTAGTAATTAACATACCTCCACAAAATAACTAAATTTTTGGAGAAGATTTTATAAGTAGAAAAAACACTTGTCTGAAATTATACCTTAAATATTGGGAATTTCAAGTGAAAAAACAGAGACTTTTCTCAGGGATTGTCGGCAAAATACCCTCAAAGACCTCAAAACTTGAAGTTTTTTTTCTAATAATTTCCTTTTACATTTTTATTTATTTTTAGGGGTTACGAGGAAATGAGATTTTAATTGGCATTAGGATAGAATTTTAGACAGGGGAAAAGAATACATAATTTCTGCATCGCAGCAATCATACCTCCCAAATTATAACCTTACAAAATAATGCTCAGGGTGAGAGCTAGATGAGGAAGGCTGACAAAAAATTCATAAAATAGTGAGACTGGGACAGTAGCAAAAATTTGAAATCTGCTCAGAAATAAACAAATTGTGATATATCATATATGCTTTGTGAAAGAACCAAAGAGACCAATTAAAAAATAATAATAAGGGAGAATTTAAAAAGGACCTGGAGATCCACTGACAAGTGAGCAGCTGCAGATGCCTTCAGGACTTACTAAGTCTTCTTCATCTCCATTTTTACTTTTTACCAATTATGTATTTGTTTTCTATCCTGCACAACAAACTACTACAAAACCAGTGGCTTAAAACAACTTCAATTTATTATTTCAGTTTGTATAAATTAGAGGTTTGGGTGCAGCTTGCCTGGGTCTCTGCTCAGGGTTTCACAAGGCAAGATCGAGGTGTCCTCTGGGTAGTGCTTTCCTATTAAGGCTTGACTTGGGGGGTATCTCCTTCTAAGCTCTCTCAGGTCATTAGCATAGTTTCTTTCCATGTGGCTATAGAATTCATAGGAGTTTTCTTCTTCAAGTGTATCAGGAGAATCTCTCACTCCAATCTATTAAAATTGTTATGGAAATGACACTACTACAACATATGCCATAATCTATAACCTAATAAAGATGACTTCTCCATCACCTTTGTCATATTCCACGTCTAGAAGCAAGTTCACAAACTCCACCACACTTTGAAGAGGAGTTTATACAAGGGTATTGGTCATTAGTGGTCATCTTAGAATTCTGACTGCCAGAAAAGTAGTTACTGTAAAAAGGAAAAGTCTTTATGACCATCCTTAAGAGGCAAGAGAACTAATTTCATATGACAAGGTTGTGAGTTTGTGTCCCCACCAAAATTTATATGTTGAAGTCCTAATCCCTTATGCCTTAGAATGTGATTATATCTAGAGATATTTAATGAGGTCATTAAGTTGACATAAGATCATTAATCCAATGATTAATTAGATTAATTTGACTTGTCATGAATCCAATAGGACCTTATAAGAAGAGGAAATGTGGACATAATACACAAAAGAAAGATTATGTAAAGACAGTGAGAAGACTGCTGTCTACAAGCCAAGGAAACATGCTTCAGAAGAATCCACTGCTTCCACGAGCTTAATCTCAGGCTAATGGACTCCAGAATTACGATAAAATAAAATTCTGTAGTCTACACCAACCAGTCTGTGGTACTTTGTTGTGACAGCCTTAGAAAACTAATACAGCCAGTCTCCAATGCACTGATCTTTACAATTTTTTTTAGGAAGCCAGTTTTCCATGGTAATAAAGTCATGGTTCATGTGGGCCAAAAAGGAAGCATAACCAACCTCTTTATTGGATGTGATTCGTTGTTCTCTTTCTCCTTCTTTTTCAATTTTCTCTTAGATGGAAAGATTAAAATATTTAATAATATAAAATTTTAGTGAGAGTTTGGAGAAAACTATACTTTTAGACTCTTCTTTTTTTTTTAGAATCTTTCTCTGTCTCCAAGGCTGGAGTGCAATGGTGCGATCTTGGCACACCACAACCTCCACCTCCCATGTTCAAATGATTTTCCTGTCTCAGCCTCCTGAGTAGCTGGGATTACAGGCGCCCCACCATGACGCCCAGCTAATTTTTGTATTTTGTAGAGATGGGGTTTCACTTTGTTGGCCAGGCTGGTCTCGAACTCCTGACCTCAAGCAATCCGCCTTCCTTGGCCTCTCACTGTGCTGGGATTACAGGCATCAGCCACCGCGCCTGGCCACTTTAGGACTGTATTAGTTCATTCTCAGACTGCTATAAAGAACTGCCCCAAACTGGGTAATTTTAAAGAAAATAGGTTTAATTGACTCATAGTTCTGCATGGCTGGGGAGGCCTCAGGAAACTTACAATCATGGCAGAAGGGGATGCAGGTTTGTCTTACATGGCAGCTGGAGAGAGAGAGAGGGGAGAGTGAAGGGGGACGAGCCCCTTCTAGAACATCAGATCTCTTGAGAACTTAACTCACTATTATGAGAACAGCATGAGGGACACCAATCACCTCCTTCCCTTGACACATGGAGATTACAATTTAAGCTGAGATTTGGGTGGGGACACAGAGCCAAACCATATCAAGGACAAATGTGCAAAATTATCATTGAAAATGGCATGACTTGACCCATTAATGATTTACGTTATACTTATTGAGTGCTTAAATTATTAAGCTGTTTTTGGTGCTTGGGATCCATCAGTAAAAAATACAGACAAAAATTCTGCCATAATAGATCTTAGATCTAGTGGTAGAAGACAGAGAAAAATGTTTTAAAAATGAGTAAATTATAAATTATGTGTTTATAATGAGTTCTGTGTAAAAATTTGTTTAAATAAAAAAGAATAGGAGAATGAATCAGGAGCGTGAACTACAGTGTTGGAAATTTTTAATGAAGATAGTAAGGGTAACACTAAAAATTTAGTGCTTTGGAATAGACTCACAGAGGAAAGAAAGTAGGGAGAGAAAGTAACCTTCCACAATTTGCAGGGAAAGAGATTCTTGGCATAAAAAAAGAGATAATATATAGGTCTTGTGGCCTGGCATCCTTAAGAAAAAGCAAGAAAGCACCTATGAAGAAAGCAGAGAGAATGAAGAGGAGATTAATAGAAAATAAATTTATACAGGTAAAAGCAGGACAGATTACATAGGGCTTTTGGAAAAGCTATAGCTTTTATTCAGAGTAAGATATCTTAATTTGGAAGATGTTGAGCAAAATGAGTCAATTTTGAGTCAATGGTCTTCTTGACACTGACCTGAGCAGTGATTATTTTTTTGGTTATGAATTTGAAAACACAGACAACAATAGACAGCAATAGACATGTGGTATTACATCAAATTAAAAAGCTTCTGGACAGCTAAGTTAACATTGAACAGAGTGGGGAGACAATGTACAGAATGGGAGAAAATATTTACAAAACATATATCTTATAAGGGGTTAACGTTAATAATATATAAAAGATTCAAACAACTCAATAGCAAGAAAACAAATAACGTGATTTTTAAAAATGGGCAAAATTCCTTAATAGACATTTCTCAAAAGAAGACATAGCAATGGCCAACAGAGGTATAAAAATAATGTTCATTATCACTAGCAATCTAAGAAATGCTGATTAAAGTCATAATGGGATATCACTTCACATCTGTTAAAATGGCTAAATTAAAAAGATAAATGAGATGTTTTGGTGAGTATGTGGAGAAAAGCAAACTCTTGCACACTGTAGGTGGGAATGTAAATTAGTACAGTCATTATGTAAAACAGTATTGAGTTTCCTCAAAAATTAAAAGTAGAACTGCTGCCATATGATACAGCAATCCCACTACTGAGTATATATACTAAGAAAATGAAATCAGTATCTTGAAGAGATATTGGCACCCCAGTGTTAATTGTAGCATTATTCATAATCACCAAGATATGTAATTGACTTAAATATTCATCAATGCAAGCATGAATAAAGAAAATGTGGTATATATATATATATACTCTTGGAACACGATTGGAAGGAAATCCTATCATATGCAACAACATCAATGATTCTGGAACACATTATATTATGTTAAACCAAGGACATAAAGACAAAGACTACATGCTCTCACTTACATGTGGAATCTGCAAAAGTTGGACTCATTTAAATAGAGAACAGAATGGGGGTTACCAGTCACTGGGCTTGGGGATTTGGAAAGATTCAACAAAGATACAACATTTCATTTAGACAATGGGGTTAAGTTTAAGAGATCTACTCTGCAACATGGTGACCATAGTTAGTAACAATGTATTGTATTTAAAAAATCACTAAGAGTAGATTTTAGGTGCTCCTATCATAAAAAAAAAGATGATGATATGAAGTAATGTATCTTAATTATCTCTTTTTGACCATTCCACAATGTCTACATATTTCAAAACATCATGTTGAACATTATCAATATATAAAATTTTTATTTGTCAATTGAAAAAATAGAAAAAAAGAAAAACTATACAATGGAGGAAAGTTTTTTATATCTTTCATTTTTTTACTTTTATATATTATCATGTATACATTTACTATTAATATTTTTCATATGTACTTTTTCTAAAAGTACAAATAAATTACATATAATTATCCCCTAGTATGAAGATCCTTGAACTTAATTCACACACATACACAGACTCATGATGGCAACCAGGTGAATAAGATTATACTAACAATGAGTATTGATTTCAGTGAATAAAGGTAGCACATTTTATTTCAGTTTATGAAAAATAGCATCACAATAAATAAAGATGTTGCTTTGTTAATGCTGGAAAACACAATATGAAAAGAACAATCTGAAGCAAAAGTGAAACAAAATCTATCAGAGTTTTGTTTTGCTTTTTTATAATGTAAGGAAACCGTTGTGTTACTACATGCAATAAATAAAGTACATCTTTTGCTTTCAGTTGTGCAATGGATATCCATCAGAGCTATCTAAAGTAAAATTCTGAGAAAAATAAAGCTTGTAATAGAAATTTTCTTTTATGAGGTGCTGCTGCTTTTGCAACTACTTTTTTTTTTCTAGGCTAACTCTTTCTTATCTATCAGTTCCAGACTTATGATTTCTTATTTCAATCTGGCAGCCAGCACTTGTCTTCCCTTCTGTTTCCAACCTACTGTCTCTTTTCCTCCAAATAGGTTTCCCATAAAGTTCTTGATGTAATATTTTGACCTAGGCTTACGATGTTCTCATTTCTGAGGGATTTCATAGAAAATCATAGTTGCTGTTCCTCTGTTTTTGTTTTACTTTTCTTTTTTTTTTTTTTATTATACTTTAAGTTCTAGGGTACATGTGCACAACATGCAGGTTTGTTACATATGTATACATGTGCCATGTTGGTGTAGGAAGAATCAATATCACGAAAATGATATTGTAGGTGATTTATAGATTCAATGCCATCCCCATCTAGCTACCAATGACTTTCTTCACAGAATTGGAAAAAACTACTTTGAAGTTCATACAGAACCAAAAAAGAGCCTGCAATGCCAAGACAATCCTAAGCCAAAAGAACAAAGCTGGAGGCATCATGCTGCCTGACTTTAAACTGTACTACAAGGCTACAGTAACCAAAACAGCATGGTACTGGTACCAAAACAGAGATATAGACCAATGGAACAGAACAGAGCCCTTAGAAATAATACCACATGTCTACAACCATCTGACCTTTGACAAACCTGACAAAAACAAGAAATGGGGAAAGGATTCCCTATTTAATAACTGGTGCTGGGAAAACTGGCTAGCCATATGTAGAAAGCTGAAACTGGATCCCTTCCTTACATCTTATACAAAAATTAATTCAAGATGGATTAAAGACTTAAATGTTGGACCTAAAACCATAAAAACCCTAGAAGAAAACCTAGGCAATACCATTCAGGACATAGGCATGGGCAAGGACTTCATGTCTAAAACACCAAAAGCAATGGCAACAAAAGCCAAACTGACAAATGGCATCTAATTAAACTCAAGGGCTTCTGCACAGCAAAAGAAACTACCATCAGAGTGAACAGGCAACCTACAGAATGGGAAAAAAATTTTGCAATCTACTCATCTGACAAAGGGCTAATATCCAGAATCTACAAAGAACTCAAACAAATTTAAAGAAAAAAACAAATAACCCCATCAAAAAGTGGGCAAAGGATATGAACTGACACTTCTCAAAAGAAGACATTTATGCAGCCAACAGACACATGAAAAAATGCTCATCATCACTGGTCATCAGAGAAATGCAAATCAAAACCACAATGAGATACCATCTCACACCAGTTAGAATAGAGATCATTAAAAAGTCAGGAAACAACAGGTGCGGGAGAGGATGTGGAGAAATAGGAACACTTTTACACAGTTGGTGGGACTGTAAACTAGTTCAACCATTGTGGAAGACAGTGTGGCAATTCCTCAAGGATCTAGAACTAGAAATACCATTTGACCCAGCCATCCCATTACTGGGTATATATCCAAAGGATTATAAATCATGCTGCTATAAAGGCACATGCACACGTATGTTTATTGTGGCACTATTCACAATAGCAAAGACTTGGAACCAACCCAAATGTCCAACAATGATAGACTGGATTAAGAAAATGTGGCATATATACACCATGGAATACTATGCAGCCATAAAAAATGATGAGTTCATGTCATTTGTAGGGATATGGATGAAGCTGGAAACCATCATTCTCAGCAAACTATTGCAAGAACAAAAAACCAAACATCGCATGTTGTCACTCATAGGTGGGAATTGAACAATGAGAACACATGGACACAGGAAGGGGAACATCACACACCGGGGCCTGTTGTGGGGTGCAGGAAGGTGGGAGGGAAAGCATTAGGAGATATACCTAATATTTTACTTTTCTTTACATTTCTATTATTGATTTAGAACTGTTTAAATTTTTGTGAGATCTTATGGTTTGCTTAGCATATTTGTAAATCAAAGAAAATGGTCTTGGCAAGTCTCAAATCATTTTAGGAGATTTTCTTACTAAAGTTAAGGATGTGTGCCCAGGAGATAGGTCTCTGCCTTTCTCCAAAGATGATTTTTAGGACTTACATATTTAAAGAGGAAAGGGTGGATATTGGGAGAAAATAAGTATTTTTTAAAAATGTTTCAGTAGGTAAAAAGACAAAACTTTGCATGCTTTGTAGTCTTTGATTAGCTTTTCACTGAATATACAATTTTCATGTGGGAGGTGGGTAGAGGAAGTGTCACTCATGCCTTTGTCTGGCTCAGTGAATCTGAAGTTTTCATAGGGTAGTGCAGACAATGGGGCAGAGAAAGCCATCAGGTATGCATTTGTCTCAGGTGAGCAGAAGGATGACTGAGTTTTGTCCTGTGCCCCGCACCTGTGAAGATAAGCTATCTATTTATGTTTCCAGGGTGAAATTCAAAGGAACTGTTTTAGGGTAATAGATCTAAATGTTAGGAAGGCATGTAGCTTTTTATCTTTATATCTATCTTATTTAGGAACTAAGTGGGAGTCAGGTTTGCATGACCCAGTTCCCAGCTTGACTTTTCTCTTTGGCTTACTGAGTTTGGGGTTCTGAGATTTATTTTCCTTTCACATTTCAATCAAACTGATTGTGGTCATTCTTTCAACAACAATTTTTTAAGACTATGAAGGGGAAAAAAACCCAGCACCGATATTTTAATATGATCAACTGGACCTGTGTATTAGTATGCTGAGGATGCTGTAACAAAGTACTACAGATCAGGTGGCTTAAACAATAGAAATTTATTTTCTCACTGTTCTGGATGCTAGAAGTTGGATCCCTCTGAGGGCCATGAGGCATGTGTCTATTTCAGGTCTCTGCCCCTGATTTATGGATAGCTGTCTTCTCTCTCTCTGTGTCCTCACAATGTCTTGGCCCTGTATGTGTCTGCGTCAAAATTTTCTCTTCTTAAGAGGACGTATTAGTTTGTTCTTGCATTGCTATAAAGAACTGCTTGAGACTGGGTAATTTATGAAGAAAAGACGTTTAATTGGCCCACGGTTCCAGAGGCTGTATGGGGAGCACAGCTGGGGAGGTGTCAGGAAACTTACAATCATGGTGGAAGGCGAAGGGTAAGCAGGTACCTCCTACATGTCTGGAGCAGGAGGAAGAAAGAAAAGGTGGAGGTGCTACATGCTTTTAAACAACCAGGTCTCATGAGAACTCACTCACTACCATGAGAAAAGCAAGGGGGAAGTCTAGTCCCATCATCCAATCACTGCCCACCAGGCCCCTCCTCCAACACTGGGGATTATACTTTTTTATTGTTATAATTTTTTAATTTTATTTTGAGAAAGAATCTCACTCTGTCACCCAGGCTAAAGTGCAATGTCATGATATCGGCTCACTGCAGCCTCCAACTCCCAGGTTCAAGTGGTAATTCTGCCTCAGCCTCCAGAGTAACTGGGATTACAGGTACTCACCACCATGCCAGGCTAATTTTTGTATTTTTAGTAGAGCCAGTGTTTCACCATGCTGGCCAGGCTGCTCTCAAACTACTGGCCTCAAGCAATCCACCTGCCTCAGCCTCCCAAAGTGCTGGGATTACAGGTGTGAGCCATTGCACCCAGCCTATAATTTGATATAAGATTTGGGTGAGGACACAAATCCAAACCATATCAGAGGATAACAATCATATTGGATTAGAGTGCACTCTAATGACATCATTTTAAATTAATGACCTCTTTAAAGACCCTATCTCCAAATGCAATCACATTCTGAGTTATGGGGATTAAGGCTTCAACACGTGAACATTTGGGTGGACACGATTCAACTCATAACACCTAGGTTATCCTTCAGCGTCAAATTTACTACCACAAAATAGAAATGACATTTAAAAGGGAAGGTTTGGAGTGACCTAAGAAAAATTTAATCAAAGCCTGCAATGAAAAAAATACTTTAATCTGAGGATCAAGAATTGTGGTGCTCAGACACATTTTTGCAATGAAGCCATATTGTTAAGGCCTTGATTAATCAATTTAACAGTTTATATGTGCCATACACATGCTTACCTAACTTCAAAAATGATATCATCTCCTAGGATATTTGGTAGTTTTTGAAAGTCTTGTTCTTTAGGGTTCAGGTAAATAAATAATATAATATGTATGGTAGCAGCAGAGAATGCTCTTATCAAAGTGTGTTTTTTCTTCTCCTTTAACCCACTCAAATTTTCATTTTATTTATTTTTTGATTCCCTCAGTTCAGATTCAATTTGTGCCAGCTTTCCTTTCCATAAAGGAGCCATCAATTTTGTCCAAGTATATATGCAATGCCCATCAATTCATTGATAATCTAATAAATTATCATTTTAAGGAGAGTTCACATTCTCCTGCAATCATAGATCTTTCTTCCATTATGCAGATAGTAGACACAGTGTAGATGAGTTGTATTAGCTTCCTATCACTGCTATAACAAATTTTCACAAGCTTGGTGAATCAAAATCACAAAAATTTATTTTCTTACCAGTCTGGAAGTCAGCAGTCCAAAATGTACCTCACTGGGCTAAATTATTTGCTCAAAATCAGGGTGGGCTAAAATCAGGGTGTCAGCAGGACTGTTTTTCCAGTAATACATAGCAGATAATCCATGTTCTTGACTTTCCAGCTCCTAGAGACTTCTTGGTTCTCATTTCCTCTTCAAATCCAGCAATGGTTGGGTCTTTCTCATGCTGCATCACTCTCACTTTGTTTCTTCCCTGCCTCTTGGGATACAATGAGCCAAGACAGATAATCCAGGATCATCTCTCAATCTCAAGGTCACCTTAGAAATCTTAATTCCATTTGCACTCTTAATTTTTTCTTACCATGTAACATAACATATTCAACAGTTCTTAGGATTAGAGTATGGGCATATTTGCCAGTAAAAGGAGGGGTTATTCTGCCTACCACAGGCTGCAATCCAAGGACTGTCTGAACATGGATTCTAAATGGAGACATGCTAAATCCAGTAAGTAAAGACTAAGTACTTAATAATTGAATGCGATTATATCATTACCATTCTTGTTGTCTTTATCATTATTATATGGAGGTGAACAGTACTAGTTAGCAGAGATTTGACAAGGTGGTCATAATCTGATGAAGCAGTCAGAATGAAGTCATCATCAATATGACTAGTCTGGCCACGTGGCTGTGTAAAGTAGGGGAAACAGCATTTGGATAGCTTGTAAGAAATCAAAGACTGTGCATTTTTGAGCAAATATTTTCCAGCAGACAAATATGTAGAACAGTAAATACAAGCAGTATCTGCAAAGAGCAAATTCCAAAAATAGGAAAGTTTTTCCATGGAGAAGTATAAAAGGTCCCTTCACAGATGCCACAGCAAAACTGATAAAGGCAGAAAGTGCATCAGCAGACTCAATTTCGTTACTCAGAATGGTATTTTCTACCAATCCAGACACAGACTTCAGAGTTTAATATTCAGCAATACTGGGTGACTGGTGGCTGCCAATCAGGTCTTGGCCCTAATGCCCACAGGGTGACCATGGAGAACCTGAGGCACAACTTTCTCTCAATTCGGTGTTCACCTACAAACCCAAACTGCTGCATTTATCCATGTGACATAGTTCTGGGCTTTTGCCAGCTTTATCACCATCATGAACACCTGCCTATTAATGGAGTCTTGCTATAAATGAATTGATTCTTCAGAGAATAACTGCCAAGAAGGCATCTATAAGCATAAAATTCAATCGGTGATATATTTTAGATTGGTTTACCAAAAAAAAAATCCTATAGTTTGCTTTATTCATTCTTCTTTCAAGATATGGGCACCAGATTGGAAGTATTATTAATTTTTATTTTTTAAAGAACCACTGTAATCGCTAATGTAATATATTTTTAAATTTAGCAAATTATTTTTATAGTAGACTATGGAAAGTTTAAAATATCTATACAAATAAAAGTGTAAAACCAATAAATTGCAAGGACTGTTGAAAGTTATAAAAAACAAGTAAAGTGAAACTTTCTCACGGCACTTCTAAAACACTCTTTTTATCCTAACAGTTGGTGAATTGTTGCTTATGCAAACAATCTACAGAAAAAAAATTCTATTTTTTGCTTGAAAAGTGTGAGAAATTCTAGTCTGAAAAGGTGCTTGTCATGAAGTTATATACAAATGAAAATATGAGCTAAGAATAGCAGTACCATCTGAACCATAATTATAGTTCAGTGTTATAATCAAAATCTACAGGAAATTTCTAGAAATAATTATTTTTTAAGAAGTGAAAACTAATTTAATACTTCAAAACTAGCCTAACTCTTATGGAATATTAATGCCAACACTTTTAACTTTTTGTAATATTGTTTTATTTTAGGTTTACGAGCAAGAGTTGAGCCAAACTGAACAACAGTTTATAGGAATATCTGAATTCCAAATACAAAGTTAAATTTAAAGTCATATGAAATGTTAAAAATTTTAAACTTGTAACTTGTGTAGCTGATGAAACTTCTATTTTATAGATGGAAAACTTATTGTGATATATTAACGTTTGAATTCTTTATCACTAACTAAATATCTACTTGGTGAATTTACCATCAACAATAACAACATTAATAATGGCTGTCATTTATTAAAAATATATTAAATATATACATTTCAGAACCTTTACTTCGTACTTAAAATATAATGCCTAATTAAAACCTCAAAATAATTGCATGAAGTAGTTTGTTCTGAAAATTAAGACACAAGTTTACAAAGATTAAAAATTGATTAACTTTATTTAATCTTGATCTTCTGAAAATATTATCTGGGAACTTTATGTTTATTTATATACAGTTTTAGAAAAGTTTTTCTTATGTCTGAGAGACATGGCATGAAGAAAACATCAAAAAGTTGGCCTTAGGTGGCTGTCTTTAAAGAAGAAAATTAAAAGCCTCAACTAAACATAACTTTTGCAATATCTTGAGTTTGCCATTTTTTCCTGAAAGGGTGACACGTGGGTAGTCTTTAGCAACTTAAAGCCTCAACTCATGCAGAATTACATACTTTTTCTCCTAGGCAAAAAAACCATTCAAATTAGTAACATTGCACCTTTCAATTTTCAATTTAAATCAATATTCCATTAATTTTTAAAACATTTAACTAATCATATAAAATGTATTAAAATATTGGTATTAGTTCTTTTTTAAATGATTCATGAAATTCAGTAGTGAATTCATCAGATTTTGGGATTTTCTTTGATGGGAAACACTTTATTACTGCTTCAATCTTATTAATTATTATTGTTTTTTTCAGGTTCCCTATTTCTTTATGGTGCAATCTTGGTAGGTTGAATGTGTCCAGAAAATTTATCCTTTTTTTTAAAGTTTTCCTATTTGTTGGTGTAACAGTCTTTAATGATCCTTTGTATTTCTGCACTTCTAATATTTCCCTTTTCATATATGATTTCATCTGTATGGGTCATCCCTCTTTTTTCTTAGTTAATCTAGCTAAAGGTTTGTCAATTCTGGTTATCTTTTCAAAAAACTAATTTTTATTTTGTTGAACTTTTGTATTTTTCTTAGCCTCGATTTCATTTATTTATGCTCTTATCTTTGTTATTTCTTTTCTTCTACTAATTTTGAATTTGATTTGTTCTTGGTTTTCTAGCTATTTGAGGTGCAATGTTAGGCTATTTGTAGCCTTTCCATTTTTATGGTGTAGACATGTATTACTATAAACATCCCTCTAAATACCGTCTTTATTATATACCATAAATTCTGCTCCACATTTATGTTTTTACTTGATTTCAAGAATTTTTAAAATTTTCATTGACCCATTGGTCATTCAGAAGCATATTGTTTAATTTCCATGTATTTGTACAATTTCCAAAATGTCTCTTGTTATTGATTTCTTATTATATTTTGTCGTGGTCAGAAAATATACTTGATATAATTTTGACTATTTTTAATTTGTTGAGACTTGTTTTATAGCCTACAATATAGTTAATACTAGAGAATGTTTCATGTGCTGATAAGAAAAAAATGTGTATTCTGGAGCAGTTGGATATAATGTTCTGTAATACCTGTCAGGTCTATTTTGTCTAGAGTGTGATTTAATTTCAATGTTTCTTTGTTGATCTTCTCTCTGGACAATCTGTCAATTGTCAAAAGTGGTGCGTTGTATTATCCTATGACTATTAAAGTCTATTTCTCCCTTTAAAGCTATTAATATATAAAATATTTGGGGGCTCTGGTGTTGGGTGCATATCTATTTACAATTGTTGCATCCTCTTGCTGAATTGAGCGTTTCACCATTATATAATAACCTTGTCTCTTTTTACAGTTTTTGACTTAAAGTATATTTTATTTGATGTATGTATAGCTACTCCTGATCATTTTGCATGGGCTATCATTTTTGCTTCAGTTTATGTGTATCTTTATAGGTAAAGGGAGTTTCTTATAGATAGCATATATATATGTTGTCTGCTTATATACTCACTCAGATAAATATATATATGGATCTTATATGTTTAATACAAGAAGCATATATATATATTTAATATTAGCAGCATATATATTGTGCTAGATGTGACTATTATATATATATGTCTTGTATGTTTAATCTATTCAGTCACTCTATGAATTTTACTTGTACAACTTAATCCATTCACATTCAATATATTATTGATAGGCAAGGCTTTACTACTGCCATTTTGTTACTTGTTTCCAAGCTGCTGTGTAACTTTTTTTTGCTGTCTTCTGTTGTACTTAAGTAGTTTTTTTGGTAAATATGTTTTAGTTTATTGTTTTAATTTTTAGTGTATCCCAGGATGCAAGGATGGCTGATCACATGGAAATATGAAAATGTGATAAGTCACATGAACTCTGAAAAAGCATTTGATAAAATTCAACGTTCCGTCATGACAAAAACCCTCCACAATGGATATAGAAAAGAAATACCTCAGCACAATGAAGGTCATATATGACAACATCAGCTAACATCATGTTGAACAGGAAGAATATTGAAAACCTTTCTACCAAGATCTGGAACAAAACAAGGATGTTCACTTTCACTAGTTTTATTTAATATCGCATCAGAAGTCCCAGCCAGGGCAATTAGGCAACAGAAAGAAATAAAGAATATCCAAATAGGAAAAGTAGTAGTCAAATTATCCTTGATTGCAGATGACGTGATCTTATATTTAGAAAAACCTAGACTCTACCAAAAAACACTTAAATGAATAAATAAATGTAATGAAGTTGCAGGATACAAAATAAACATACAAAAATCAGGAGCATTTCTGTATGCTAATAGTGATCAATCTGAAAAATAAAAATAAGAAAGCAATACCACTTACAATAACCAAAACTCCCCAAATACTTAGTAACACAATTCACCAAAGAAGTGATAAATCTCTACAAGGAAATATATAAAACACTGGTGAAAGAAATTGAAGAGAACACACATTCAAAAAGAGAAAGATATTCCACGCCCATGAATTGGAAGAACTATTATTGTTAAAGTATCTATATTACCCAAAGCAATTTACAGAACTGATGCAATCTCTAACAAAATACTAATGACATTCTTCACAGAAATAGAAAAACATTTTTAAAATTTATATGGAACCACAAAAGACTTAAAATACTTAAAACATTTCTCAGCAAGAGTAACACCTGACTTCAAAATGAGTAACCAAACTATAGTAACCAATATGAGTAATCAAAGCTATAGTAACCAAATCTGCATGATACTGGCATAAAAACAGACACATAGACCCATAGAATAAAATAGAGAGCCTACAAGTAAATCCAAGCATTTATAGGTAGCTTCTTTTTGACACAGTATAGAGACAATCTCCAGAATGAGAGAAAATATTTGCAAACTATCCATCTGACCAGGAATCAATAACTAGAACATATAAGAAATTTAATAGAAAATAATAATAATACTCTGATTAAAAAATTGGTAAAACCCTGAATAGATATTTCTCAAAGAAAACCTTACAAATGGCCAACATGTTTATGAAATAAACTAATCATCAGGGAAGTGCAAATCAAAACCACAATGAGATATCATCTCACCTGAGTTAGGCAATTCTCAAAAAAATAAAAAATAACTAATGCTGGTGATGATGTGGAGAAAGGGGAATGCTCATACACTGTTGGTAGAAATTTAAAGTAGTACATCCAATATGGAAAACACTATGGAAGTTACTCAAAAAATTAATACAGAACTGCCATATGATCAAGCAAGCCCACTGCTGGGTATATATTCAAAAAAAAAGGGAATCAGAATCTCAAAGTGACTTTTACACTCCCATGTTTATTGCAGCGCTATCCATGATAGCCATGATATGGAATCAACCTAAGTGTTCATTAATGGATTAATGGGTTTAAAACATGTGATATACACATACAATGGTGTATTATTCAGACATAAAATGAAGTTAAATTGTGTCATTTGTAGCAACATAGATGGAGCTGGAGGTCATTATGTTAAATGAAATAAGCTAGAAACATAAAGACAAATATCACATGTTCTCACTCATATGTGGGAGCTAAAAAAGTGGATCTCATGCAGGTAGAGAGTAGAAGGGTGGTAATCAGAGGCTCAGAAAGGAAGAGGGGAGAGAAAAATAAAGAGAAAACAGTTAATGGATATAAAATTTAATTAGGTAGAAGGAATAAGTTCTTGGTAAGTATAATTTATGACATGTTGCAAAACACCTAGAAGAATTCTGATATTCCCACCACAAAGAATAGATAAATGTTTGCAGTAACAGATATTCCAATTACTCTAATTTCATCATTACACATTGTATACATGTTTGAAAATACACATGTAACCGCATAATATGTATGACTGTGATATATAAATTTAAAAATCCAAAAAGTAAAGTTTTGGATGTGAACTTCATTATATAACAGGTATTCTCCAACCTCTAACTGCACATTAGAAGTATCTAGGAGCTGTTTTAAAAGATTGATTGCCCTGGTCTCACCTTAAAACAATTGATTCAGATGCTCTGGTGGTGGAACCCAAAATGGGTATCTCTATAACATTCACAGTTGATTCTGAGAAAACTGAAATTTGAGAACTGGAAACCTCATGAATCAGATTTACTTGGAGTAGGGTTTAGAGTTTTCTTTTAAATTAATTCTGTCATGTTGTCATTTTGTATGTTGCAGTCTGTAAAGCAAATCTCAAAATAGTGTCTCATTTGCTTTTTTTGCCCTACACATTTGATGAATCTTCAAAATCTGTGGAGGACACATAAAATCATGTCTCCATTCTAACAAAGTATATTTTAATACCATAATATAGATTTATACTTTCACAGTTTTATTGAATATAAATACTTAGAAAGTGACTGCAGCAAAGTTAATTTCAGACAAACACCTATTTTTGATAATAACCACAATTTTTGAAAGTAAAAAGCAAAAGCAAATTAATAGTATGCTCTTTCTATATTTTAATAAAGTCTATCTGGTGGTTTATGTCCTCATCAGAATAGAAACACCATTAATTTATATTCAAAAACACATTTTTAACTATTTAAAATGCTACCAATTCCATTATAGATATATTTGAAATTTATATAATGCTAATATAACCTAATATAGCTAACATTCTTTGTTAACATAATAGTGTAAAAAAAAAGATATTTGTTTTAAGCAGCAGTATAATATAGTGGTTTGGTTCAAGATCTCTGGACCTAACCTGTTGAAGTGTCACATTCGGCAACTTATTAGCTGTAATAATTTAGGCAACCCACTTATCCAACAAATGGAGGTATGGATACTCAAAGATAGCTTTAAATATTCAATAAGATTTTATAGTTAAAGCTTTTAAAACATTACCTTGCCCATTATAAATATTGAAACCATTTTTTTTTGCTCTTCCTATTTTAAAACTGAGACATATTATTATGAGAAACATCAACAGAGTTTCTATGATCACCATTTCCCTCTCATTACACAGTATATAAGTCTGAAAACCAAAGGAATGGAGTAGGAATGGCCCTACTTATCATTATTCCTAATGAACAACTTGGAGAATATATTCTTGTTTCCACAACTTTAGGCTGTTTGGCCCTAGAAGTCCTATTGAATGGGGGGTAATTCATTCACCAGGGAAAATAGAAAAAGTTCCATTAAACTTTCAGCCATGGCTATGGGCCCTTTGCCTTGGGCTCTTTGTGCCAAGAGACCAGCAAGAAATGAAATAAATTCTATCCTGACTGGGTGAAGAACTCTATTCTTCAGAAAGAGGTGAAGTTTTTCCTATCTAATGAGGAAGGAAATAATACATTCGGCTTGAAGATCATCTAGTAAAACTATTCTTGCTGTCCCCCTCCTTAAATGTAACAAGTACAGCAGCCTGAAACTATAAAGAGCTTTGGTTACCAAGGGCCACCAGAGAAGTAGATCACTCAGAGAATCTAGGTATCCCATCAGTTAAGTCGCCTAGATCAGGAGAGATGCTATTCAAAGGTGATGTGAACCTAGAATGAGTGGTATAGAAGGTAGGCCAGCTGCTGTGACAGGGACTATGTATATATATGTATATTTTTAACTTTTCTCTTATAAGTTTCTCCAGGAAATGAAAACTACCAAACTTCTGGAGGACTAGGGTGAATTCACTTTACACAAGGGGTAAACTTACTTTATAAAGCAAGTGGGAAGAAGCAATAGAAATAGTGGGCTGCCTTGTAGCCATCCTTAGAAAAACAAAGTGTGCTTGGTCCTACCAGAGATAAGGCAATACAACTCTGTACTGGGGAGGAAAAAAATCATCCCCCAAATAAACCAGAATGATGTTTTTAACTAGTTGCTAGACAAGCAAAAACAGTATGTCCGTTGTATTGAAGGACAGGAATATTGCTGACAAAACTAAGATAAATGCCTGATAGGGAAAAACCCTCATGATTTATTGAATGTCCTGGATTAAAGTTGGAAGACTGTAGATAAATCTTGTTCCAGACTGGAATATTTATTATAAATAAAGAGCTATGACTGCACTAATAACTAAACTATTAATAGGAATTCTGTTAAGAGACACCTAAAAAATTCATGATGCTGTAACTAATTCATTCTAAATATGACTGTGGTATTTGCCATTTACTTGGGGAAGCAGTTTAGCACATAAATGTATCCACAAAAAAGATTATATTTTTCAGCAGAAAACTTAGAGTAGCAATGATTATCAGCAAGTTTTTAACTAGAAAATTTTATGTCATGTGTTAAAATATGGCTTTATACATTTATGTGAAAGTATATGTAGCATTACTACTATTCTATCTGTAGCTCTTAAACCTCTGGCAATACATACATCATTCCTAACTTAAAAAAAAACTTATTCATGAAGTCTTCCTTGTCCAGCAAAGTGTTCTAAGCCTTATTTATTCAGACATTTAAAAATACATTACATAGAATGGATTAAATGTTCATTGGCAATCACAGCATTTTGGTGATTATTTATATTCCATAAATATTTTTATGAAATTCCCATCATAAAGAAATGTATTTAAATGAATATAATTAGTATAATGTTTCAGATTCATTAAGCTTAATTTATTCAGTTACTCCCATTTTAAAAAATTAGCACAAGCACTTTAACTTGCAAAATAAATTTCCCAATTGATTGTACTTAACTTTGGGAAACACTGATGCATATTACTTAAATTAATTTTACTTGATTTGATTTATTTGTTCTTGTATAGATGAAACTACCATATGTGTTTTGAAAGCAAAGTTCTATGAAATACAATTTGCTACACTAGTTGTTCTTCTGAAACTGGAAACAGATATCAGCATAAAACAAGTGTTTTGAATGGTTAAACCTATACTTGATAATTTACTTCCAAGATCATATATATTTCTTTGCCCAAAGACTGATTAGTTCCCTATGGGTAATTCATTAGAGCAATGCTATCATGTGTGGATAAAAATGACAACAGCTTTCAACAGCTAAGAAGAGATTTATATCCCAAGGCCAATAGAATCCTCAAAGACCTAATTAAAATCAAGGACCTCATAGTCTCAGAGTTTTGTGAAGTGTTCTTGGCAGTAACACCATATCCACAATAGGTTTACCTGTTGCTCCTTCCCTGAAAACACATTAAGAAATTCAGAATTACCAACTAATATTAGCGTGAAAAACAGAACAAATGTCCAGTGTTTGATTTTTTTACACATTTTTTTTTGCCTTTGGTCACAGGCAAAGACTATACACAGGGTGTATAGTCAAAATATGTTCATGAAGTGGTTGGTTTAGTTTTTTCCTCCCCCGCTTTGGTATAGTTATTTTAGTCATTTGAAATTAGGTAGTCTGATTTATTTCTTTTTTTTTAATTTTATTATTATTATACTTTAAGTTTTAGGGTACATGTGCACAATGTACAGGTTTGTTACATATGTATACATGTGCCATGTTGGTGTGCTGCACCCGTTAACTCGTCATTTAACATTAGGTATATCTTCTAATGCTATCCCTCCCCCCTCCCCCCACCCCTCTACAGTCCCCGGAGTGTGATGTTCCCCTTCCTGTGTCCATGTGTTCTCATTTATTTCATTTTCTTTTATTCTTGATTTTATTTTTTGAGCACACAAAAACTATGTTCTAAAAGTCAAAACTAAACAAAAAGTTATTCTCAGAAATGTCATTTTCCCATACACTGTAGATTGTCTAAACTACCCAGTTTTTCCATCTATTCCAATCTATCCATGTTAATAACTAATCTTGTTTTTGTCTCATGTAGTCATCCTGTCTTTGTTTTTACACAAATAATCAAACATACGTATATTTTCTTGTTTTTTTCATAAAAAGCTAATGTACTATAAGCACATTTTTGTGCTTTGTTTCTATTTACATAGCAATAGATTCTAGGAATCATCCCCTACCAATTCAAACAGTACTTTTTATGGCTGAATAGGTCTACAATATGTGGATATACTAGTTTATTAAACCACTGTCCTATTTATGGCTACTTAGGTTATTTGCAATATAGTACTTTGTGATTACCAATAATGCTGTGATGAATAATCTTAGAAATATCTATTTTCATGCTGTTGGAGGTAGAGTACATTCAGGGTGAATTTTTTAAATAGAATGCTACTCAAAGTGTAACTATAGTTATAGTTTTGTTATAGAGTCACAAATTTCTCTCCAAGACTGTTGTGCAAATTTGCATCCCCACCAATAATATATGAGTATACCTGTTTCCTCAAGACTTACCAAGAGAATATGTTGTCAATATAAATTTTAGCCAAGCTAATAGTTAAGAAATGTAATTTTTGTATAGTGCTTATTTTTATTTCTCTAATTATGAAGTAGTTTGTGCAGCTTGTCACGTGTTAAAGAACCATTTTTTCATCTTTATTTCTATTGTCTGATCTTGCTTCTTCCCCATATTTCCAATGAAGTTGTTAGTCTTTTTTCCTGAAAAATTTTGGAGTTCTTTATATATAAGAGTTATTTGTCCTTCATTTGTGATTGCAAATATTTTTTATTATCTTTTTTATTTTGTTGTTTTGCCATGTGATAGTTTTATAATTATGTTTATGTACTCATATTTATCAGTCTTTTCTTTAATCATCTCTTAATTTTTAAGTACTTTTTCTTTTCTTTTTTTTTGAGACGGAGTCTTGCTCTGTCACCAGGTTGGAGTGCAGTGGCACGATCTCGGCTCACTGCAACCTCCGTCCCATACGTTGGAGTTATTCTCCTGCCTAAGCCTCCCAAGTAGCTGGGACTAGAGGCGCGCACTACCACCCCCAGCTAATTTATTTCGCATTTTCAGTAGAGACGGGGTTTCACCATGTTAGCCAGGGTGGTCTCGATTTCCTGACCTCCCCATCTGTCCACATCAGCCTCCCAAAGTGCTGGGATTACAGGGGTGAGCCACCGCACCCGATCAATTTTTAAGTGCTTTTCCTATATTCAGATTATAAATGAATCCATTCCATTTTTGGGTTTTTTTTTTTTTTTTAAGAAACTGTATGGCTTACTTATTCATTGATTCATTCACTCATTTAATATCTCTGATTGTTTTTAATATTCTTGAGTATTTGGTGTTTATTCTTGTGCATAATAGGAGGCATAGATGTAATTTTCTATTTTCCAAATGGCTAACCAATGTGTCACATGATTTGAGAAGACACCTTCATTATATCATACATTTTTATATTTAAAAATATAAATATATTGTTTCTAGAGCTCTCTAATTTATTTCATCAGTGTCTAATACATTCTGCCTCATGAAATATAATGGCTTTATCATTAGAGTAAGATCTTTAGTATAAACTTGTCTTTTTTTGTTGGTAGTTTTATCATTATTTTGCTAAATTTATACATTAAAATATGGGGAACTGGCATTTTTATGATCTTGATTTTTCTTAAACAAATGCTATGTTTTCATTTGCTCAGATCTCCTTGTGGATTTCTCTATAGTGTTTAAGTGTTTCCACATATAGGTTTTTTTTTCAGTTAATTTTTTTAAAGAAATTTATTTTTTTATTTTTGCTGTTGTAAATAGGGTTTTCTTTATCAAATCTCCTAGTTATCGATTATATATATAAATGACATTAATTTGGGTGTATTAATTTTATAATTTTCTACTTTTTAAATTATTTTATCATTTTAGTATTAGGTTTGGATATTGTTTTTATGATGTAACAGGTTTATGATCATATCTCATGCGGAGGCAGTTTATTATTTTCCAATTTCAATTATTCTAATTGATTTTTTTTCTAATTGTATTTGCTAATACCTATAGAAAGTATTAATTCTTTTAAGCAATAGTGGACATCTTTGCGTTGTTCTTAAACTTAATGGAAGTGCATTGAATATTTGGTTGCTAAATAAGATGATGGTTTTAAATTTAGAATATATAGCCTATATCAGTATACACACACACACACACACACACGCACACACACAATCTTATTTTCTTGAAGTATTTTCCTCAAAAATAGAGTTTAAATTCTGTCAAGTGTATTTATATCTGTGAAACCAGTAAATAATGTAAGCAATATCCTAATATTAACACATTTTCCATTTCTGCAATAAATTCCACTTGGTCATGGTATGTCATTTTTATAATATGGTATTAGATATATTAGTTTACATTTATAATTTGCATTGATATTTTAAGTGACATTCTTTTCTTTCTCTGATACTGTCTTTAATAGGTATACATAGAAATGTTATACTTCGTAAAAATCATGGGAAGTTTTCCTTTATTTTTAATACTGCGAAACATTTTTTGATCTGTTTTTGTTTTGTAGATGTTTTTTGGAAGAAGTAGGTCCTTTAGTCTCTTTTTTCCTTTAACTGTTGTTGTTTCCTTTAGAAATGGGTCACTTTAGGTTTATTCTCTCCAGTGAGTTTTCAGTAATACTTCTATTCCATTGTTTTGGTTGCCTTCTTCAGAGACTCATGTCCCATGTTCTAGATATTTTTCACTTGTATTTCTTTTCAAGTAAGATCTCTGACCATTTTTTATTTCATTGCCTACATCATTCTCTGGGTTGTTTTACTGCTTTCCTTTAATTGCTTTTATTATGTTTAAATTCAGATCTACTTATACTTTAAAAATGTATAATTCATTTATTATTTTGATAGTATTATTTTTTGTCTATTTCCTTTTTGAGTTCAGCCAGAACTATTTTTTCTTGTTTTTCCACTATTTATATTCCTAATATTTTTATTGATTGTTCAAATTCATTTTTAAGTAACCCCAAAGGGCTCGATGGAGTATAGACAAATCACTAAGTAGTTTTAATCCGTGAACTGAATTGTTTCCTTTCCCATTGTCTGCTTAATTCTTATTGCAGTTTGTATAGATGAAAAGTATTTGTTCTTTTGCATTTCTGTGGCAATGGTTTATAGTCTGGGGCAGTTTACAAGACACCACTTTTACAAGTGCATTCCAGTATAACAAAATATGATTTCTCTTTGAGTGACTTTTTGAGGCAAGAGAAGTGGGGTGGGGTTCTGTGCCTTTTATGTTTTTCATTTTACTAAATTTTCTTTTATTCCCTCAAATAAATCATCTCCATTGCTTTCTCTCCTCTTCTGCCTGAAACTTGCTCTAAAAAAAAAATGCTCTCTCAAAATTCACACACACTGCAAAATTTTTTCCCTGCTTTTTCCCCCTTCTGATATAAAAAGAATCTTTCACCATTTTCCATGTAGATGAGTCTTTCTCTTTCTGTTAGTGAACACAGGTCAATCTTAATACTGCATCTTACTCTCCTATTAGCCCCTGTATGTAGGTTTTCCTTGACTCCTCTTGCTCTATGAGATTCAAAGGTTTCCACAGAAGAATTTGAGCAATAAGTTGAGTTGGTGTTTATTATTCCATGTATGGGTGATTCAAAGTTAGCCATCCTCTTTCTTTCAGTTATGCCAAACCATGAATTTTATTTAGTCTCATATGTTACTCTTGTTGCTATAATTTTTATAATTCTATAAGAGATTTAGATTTATTCTCTTAGCATTAACTTAGCTACCCACAATTTCTAAGACAGTAAGAATATTTTAGAAGGTGATACTGCAGTTCTCTGATACTCAGTTCCAGATTCCCGTTTTCTATGAAATAGATATGTTGAATTTATTTTACTATATTTCTTTGGCCCAAAGGCTATGTTCTCCATTGTGGCTCTTTTGTTTCCACCTGCTATATAAATAATTAGTGTACAAGCCAGTAGACTAGCTACATTTTTACTCCTAAAAAATGTAAGAGAGGAGTTAGGAAGGCATATGTTCTCTTTTTACCATGTCTCTTTAGCTATGTCTTAAGCAGTAGATTTCCATCAGCATTAAAAAAGAGCAACACACACACACAAAAACAAAACCAGAAAACAACAACAAAAAGCTCTCATTAGTTTCTGCCTGTGTATACTAATATCTTCTTTTCAACATTCAGATTTCTAAATTACCAAAGCAGTAAAATTCAGCGTCTGTGTACACAGATTACACATACAACTCAGGCATGGATGATAAAGATAAAAGGGTAATAGGAAGTAGAATCAGAGTTTATTAAAATATAATTTTATGCCTGATTTGGTTAGAATTGGCCTGATTTCATTTGCACTTCACATCACCAGCTGCCAATTTAGTATAATTTGGAACCACAAATTATCGATGACAAAAGATAAATTTTTTATCAAGTTTAAGGGGCTTCGAAGTTCTGTTGCTCTTATAGAGAGGAAGAAAAATGATATGCAGTAAGGTTATTATATATAATATACATATATATCAGAAAAGCTTTATATAGTACACTATGATGACTTTAAGAATAATTGCATTCAAAACAAATTTTTTTTTTATATACTTTAAGTTTTAGGGTACATGTGCACATTGTGCAGGTTAGTTACATATGCAGACATGTACCATGCTGGTGCGCTGCACCCACTAACTCGTCATCTAGCATTAGGTATATCTCCCAATGCTATCCCTCCCCCCTCCCCCCACCCCACCACAGTCCCCAGAGTGTGATATTCCCCTTCCTGTGTCCATGTGATCTCATTGTTCAATTCCCACCTATGAGTGAGAATATGCAGTGTTTGGTTTTTTGTTCTTGCGATAGTTTACTGAGAATGATGATTTCCAATTTTATCCATGTCCCTACAAAGGACATGAACTCATCATTTTTTATGGCTGCATAGTATTCCATGGTGTATATGTGCCACATTTTCTTAATCCAGTCTATCATTGTTGGACATGTGGGTTGGTTCCAAGTCTTTGCTATCGTGAATAATGCCGCAATAAACATACGTGTGCATGTGTCTTTATAGCAGCATGATTTATAATCCTTTGGGTATATACCCAGTAGTGGGATGGCTGGGTCAAATGGTATTTCTAGTTCTAGATCCCTGAGGAATCGCCACACTGACTTCCACAATGGTTGAACTAGTTTACAGTCCCACCAACAGTGTAAAAGTGTTCCTATTTCTCCACATCCTCTCCAGCACCTGTTGTTTCCTGACTTTTTAATGATTGCCATTCTAACTGGTGTGAGATGGTATCTCATTGTGGTTTTGATTTGCATTTCTCTGATGGCCAGTGATGATGAGCATTTTTTCATGTGTCAAAACAAAAATTTTCAGAAGGTAAAATTACATTTTGTCTCTTCTAGTCAATAATTTGTTAATATCCACGAGTGTTTTCTTTTTTCTTTCTCCCTCTCCTTCTTATTCTTTCCCTTCAGCTTCTTATTTAGTAGGGTCCTACTACTCTGCCATAAACTAATGTTATGTTCTGTCTAACAAGGTCACAGACAAATATTAGCAGCCTCAGAAGAATGTGAAGTGAAGGAACCTTTATACCTGGAAGATTTAGATGAATTCCAAATGAATAATTTTTCTTCTTTTTGAACTGTGAAAATGTTATATTTAACTAGGATGACATAAACAGAAATATAGTCTATGGCAGATCTCCAGCAAAACAATAAAGGAAATGATATAATAAATTAATATGTGGAATACTTTAAAATAAAAATAAATTGGCAAAAATGCATAAAATGAATGAAAAAGAATAATCTAATTTTGGATAGTTAAATATATTATAATCTTCTTAAAGTTAAATAGTTTTATTCAATTATGTCTTACATCAAAGAATGCTAGCAATGAGCTTTGTCCACTCAATGAATTATAGATTTCATTTAGTTAACACAGAGTGGGTACAATTACCAATAAAGACAATGAAATGTAGAAGAATGAAAATTTTGTGATAAAATATCACCCTCTTAATTTTATAAGAGAAATGCCCAAGATGAACTGTTCTTTAAAGGGAATAATAAAACCATAATTGCCTTAGGAGAAAAAAGCTTAGAGACACTGATTCAAATATAGATTTACAAGACCATAAAATGCCAGAGCAGAAGGAAGCTTGAAAATCATTTAATTTAACTTCTAATTTTACATGTGAATAAACAAATAAATCCAAGAAAAGTTTGCATAGGTGAGAGGCATGAAGTCTAATTTTCTAAAACAAAGCCTACTTGGTCAGCTGAAAGAAGCAGAAAGGAGTTGTTTATGTTCAAAGCAAATGTTAACAACACATGAGAACCCCAGATATCTTTCAGTTGCTTAGGAACATTCAGGATTCTGGGCAAGTTCAGCATACAAAAGAGAAATTAGTTAAAGTGAATTTTACTACTTACAGTACTATAAATGCCAAGAACCAGATATAGAAGCAAGTCCTTGATGAGAAGAGAAAAACAAACAATAATGCAAGAATTGGGTGGCTGATATTGTCTTGAGTTTGAAGCAAATGACTTGTGTTATCAGACACAGCAAGATAAGGTCAATTTCTCTGGGAGGTGGCACTCAAAAAATAGAGCTAAACTAGCAGTCAATTTTCTATTAATTGATATTTTTTAAGTGACAATAAAACAGTATGGTTTTAAAGAGCCCTTGTCCTGTCTGAGTGAGGCATATTTATAATAAGGTATGCAAGCTCTAAGTTTGGAGTCCTTTGGGACTTGCCAAAGGTCCAACAAATTAGTAACTAGCAGATTTAGAAATAGAAACCATCCTGGCTAACATGGTGAAACCCTGTCTCTACTAAAAATACAAAAAAATTAACCAGGCATGGTGGCGGGTGCCTGTAGTCCCAGCTACTCGGGAGGCTGAGGCAGGAGAATGGGGTGAACCCGGGAGGCGAAGCTTGCAGTGAGCCAAGATCGCGCCACTGCACTCCAGCCTGGGCGACAGAGCGAGACTCAGTCTCAAAAAAAAAAAAAAAAAAAAAAAAGGAAATAGAAACCAGATTTCCTAATTAATTCCTGGGCTACTGCATTTCACCAGTAGTTTTTCAAATGTTGAATGCTCTAGGAATGTATGAATCAAGGAATATTTTTTACATTTCTTTCAGATTTTTATCTTTGGTGGGAAATTAACAAATATTTCCATCTGATCAAATAAAAATATTGAAAACAAACCAACAAAAGGTACCAGAACGATGGTACAAATACTGAAAGTCCGCACCTCAAATAATAAAACCAACATAGCCTTTTCCTTCATCTTCATTAACTTTACATGTTAGATGGATTAACATTTTAAATGTTATAAAATGAGATCATACAATAAATAGAAGAAATATGGGATGTATTTTTTTATCTTAGACTAGGGGAATGTTTTCTAAGCCTGATCACAAAACAGAAACACAACACAAGTGATTGTGTAATTTACCTGCATAAAATTTCTGTAAGAATGAAATACCATAAACAAAGTCAAAAGACAGAAAAGAAACAATATATATAACATTTAATAGAGAATAACTAGAATATTTTGTTTGTTGTTTTCACTATAGAAATCATTTTTATGAATCAAAGTAAAAGAAAAATGACCAAGTAATAAGAACAAGCAGTTCATTTTTTTAAAAGAGGGTAAAAATAGCTAATAAATATAGGAAAAGAAAGCCAAGCCCAACAACAACAAAGCAAAAAACACTCTCACATGGGCAGGTATTGGCCAATTGGATATTAATCTCAATTTGAAGAAATACTTTGAGAGTGACACCTCCTTTACAATATTGCATCAGAGGGGCTACCTTAAACAAGCTGCAGAGGATAACTTGATTACATAGCTAAACAGCTATTTGCCAATTATATACCATCTTAAGGAATTTAAACACTTGTGTTTGTGTACGTGTTAGAAATCTCACAATGTTTAACATACTTCAAAGGATAATAACAAGTATTCACCACTTCCTTCCAATGCTATAATATTTGTCCTCACTAACCTAATTTTACCTAAACTGTACCCTCAGTCACAGCAAACCAATCTCCTCCTGGAACTTGAGGTCTCTGACATCAGTAATATTTTAAATTTCCCTGTTAACAAAACATTTACTGCTGATTTTTTCAGATAGTGTCATGTAGCCATTAAGACTCAAGGAGAGTTTTAAACATGCTAGTTAATACAAATTGAAATCATTACCTTACGGCAAAATGTACTGGCAATTATTTCAGGGAGTTTAGTTACTGAAAAGAACAGTTCCTGCATCCTCTCCAGCATCTGTTGTTTCCTGACTTTTTAATGATCGCCATTCTAAATGGCGTGAGATGGTATCTCATTGTGGTTTTGATTTGCATTTGTCTAATGACCAGTGATGATCAGCTTTTTTTTCACATGTTTGTTGGGCGCATAAATGTCTTCTTTAGAGAAGTGTCTGTTCATATCCTTCGCCCACTTTTTGATGGGGTTGTTCGTTTGTTTTCTTGTAAATTGGTTTAATTTCCTTGTGGATTCTGGATATTTGTCCTTTGTCAGATGGATAGGATATGAAATAGGAAAGCTTTTACCCTGTTGGTGGGACTGTAAACTAGTTCAACCATTGTGGAAGACAGTGTGGCGATTCTTCAAGGATCTAGAACAAGAAATACCATTTGACCTGGCAATCCCATTACTGGGTATATACCCAAAGGATTATAAATGATCCTAATATAAAGACACATGCACATGTATGTTTGTTGTGGCACTATTCACAATAGCAAAGACTTGGAACCAAACCAAATGCCCATCGATGACAGACTGGATAAAGAAAATGTGGCACATATACACTATGGAATACTATGAAGCCATAAAAAAAAGATGAGTTCATGTCCTTTGCAGGGACATAGATGAAGCTGGAAACCATCATTTTCAGCAAACTAACACAGAAACAGAAAATCAAACACCGCATGTTCTCACTCATAAGTGGGAGTTGAACAATGGGAACATCACACATGGGGTCTGTTAGGGAGTTGGGGGGCTAGGGAAGGGATAGCATTAAGAGAAATACCTAATGTAGATGACGGGTTGATGGGTGCAGCAAACCACCACGACAAGTGTATACCTAGGTAACAAACCTGCCTGTTCTGCACATGTATCCAATAACTTAAAGTGTAATAAAAAAAAATAAAGAAAATAATTTTGAACAAGAAAAAACCAGTTCTTCAATTTTAACTTAATAGGACTAATATAATCATTTCCAACTTTTCTTGAATGTCTATACTTATACAGATTTTTTTAAAAAAACAACACTTGTGCCCATAGTGAAGACTGGCGAAGAACACTATATTACACTCTAGGTGGAAAACACATTACTCTAAGGCAGATAGAGCTGGATTGAAAAAAAATCTCCCAAGGGTTATATTTATCAGTAATCCTCATGCATATAAGGAAAAACTCACTTTACTATGTAGAAGAAATGATATACTTAATGTGGAGACATGTGAACTATATGATGAAGAAAACTGGGGTACTGTAGTTCCACACAACAACTTACAAAATACATTGTGAAATATATCGGATTTTCCCACCTTCCTACTCTTATCTAATAATCCCAAGGAAAAGAATACAATCCATAGAAAGGGAGGCAAAACAAAACAAAACAAAAACTGAGATGGATAAAGAAATGTCTGATAAAATTGCAGGATTCTGGAATTCTTACTTCCCAAATAAATAGGGCATAGGCAGCAGAACTTTTGAATAGCTTTACATATTGGCACTTGGCATTTTTCATATTTCAGTTACTCAAAATGTTAGGAGTCAGTCTATTGGTTATGACAGAATGCCATCTAGGAGCATAAATAGGCACTAGGATTAAAATTGTTAATAATTGAAGATTTTGAATGTTTTGAGAGCTGCTCAGAGGATCCTGAGATTCAGTAATAACTTTGAGAAGAAAACTTATCAATTCATGGGAAATTTGTGGTTAAGGAGATTACATTGACCAAAGCTCTCATCACCCGATAGTCTGGATGTATCTTATTTTAGTCAAAGGTAAGTTAGTAGAAAAGAACAAAACAAATTGAAGGTTGGAAAAATCTTGAGTAACTGAAGAGTAGGAACAGCACCTGAATGATCAGAAAAGCATGTTTTGAAATGTAATCTACTGATATATTGTTAAACGTATATGTTCAAAAAATTCTGATTGCTTACTAGACCCAAGTCACTTCATTGTTTTATATGTCAAGTAGACATGGTTTTGTGAAACAGAGTAGGAAGTCTTAAGAATAGCGCAGCTGGGATCATAATATAATACTAAAGAAAAATAAAAACAAACAAAGGGTGGAGCTAGAACTCACACAGGACTGAAAGCCATACTGAGATGCTGAAGATCAGAATGCTTCTCTAAAACTAACATCAGTGAGGAGAAAGGCAAAGGAGAGGTGCTCCCGGGATGTAAAAAAAGGGCAAGAAGTTAAACTATGAAAAAGGAAGATAAGAATAGAGTGAGGAGATAACAGATACATGAAATGTATTCCAGATTGAGGGATCACCAGAGATGAAATAAGTACTATATATATATTTTAAAAACCTTAATAAAATAAAAAATTAGATTCATAAGGATATTAAAAGAATAGTAAAACATTACTAAGTAATTCTTATTTCCGGAAAATAATGATTCATTACTTGAAATGTACTGAGAATATCAATAAAATAAAGTGGAGGGAAGAAAATTATTTCAAAAATACTAGAAATGCATTTTGTAAAATTCATCAATTGGGGAATTAAATTTAAAACTCTAGTAAAATTCATCACTAAACCCTAATTAGAAAAGAAAAAAAGGTTTTTGTATTCTTAACATGTTAATGATTAAATGTCTTAAGCTAACACTCAACATCAATATGTAATAAGTAAATGGTAAAGGCATTTCCATTAAAGTGAAGAACAAAACAAAAATGCCCATTGACAGCATATTATCATTTGGAAGCTATTGATAATGTAATAAATTCAATTAGGTGGTCCCCTATACAATTAAATTACAAAATTAGTAAGGTTTCTGTATACTAGCTGTAATATATTTAATTGGAAAATGTTCCTTTTCAAAAGGACATGTAAAAAATAAACAAAAGAAATTCAGCTGTAAATCTTGATTGAATATTATGAAAAACAAAACACGAACACTTTATCACAGACACTTCGTTACCTAATTATCTTTATAAGTCTCTGACATCAACTTAAGCCTGCCTGTCTTTCCCCACTAAACTTCAGATTCACTGGCTGTCTTTCCATTCCTTCAACAAGCTGTTTCTCAACTTCATGACATTTTCATAGTCTCTTCTCTTTGTTTAGAATTCTGTTACATAAACTGTTTCTTTGTATTGCTAGCTTTGCTGCAAGTTTTTCTTTAAATCTTACATCCCTAGGGCGTCTTTCCCAGGACACTACAATGTATCTTACCCTCACACACACACATTTTAGAATCCCAGCCACTTCATTTTTCCTTTCATAGGTAGTATCTCCATTCGTAATTTCATATGTATTTGTTTGTTTTATTTTTTGAGACAGTCTTGTTCTGTCGCCCAGGCTGGAGTGCAGTGGCGTGATCACTGCTCACTGCAAGCTCCGCCTCCTGGGTTCACTCCATTCTACTGCCACAGCCTCCTGAGTAGGTGGGACTACAGGCGCCCGTCACCATTTCTGGCTAATTTTTTGTATTTTCAGTAGAGACAGGGTTTCACCATGTTAGCCAGGATGGTCTAGATCTCCTGACCTCGTGATCTGCCCACCTCAGCCTCCCAAAGTGCTGGGATTACAGGCCTGAGCCACCGCACCCAGCCTCATATGTATTTTTTTATTTCCTATATGGTAAGTGCCAGAGCAACAGAAATAATATCCAAAGTATGCAAACATTCCATAAATACTGAAAAGAAAGACTGAGAACAATATGTGAGTGAGAGTGCTCAATATCTTTGATGGTTTGATGGTACTTTATGGGCCCAGATTGTCACATAAATTTTAGATATTTTAAATCTAACTCCTGAGGGTGGAGACAAGATGGCTGAATAGGAACAG